>NC_141879.1:193037500-193662500 GCF_056163025.1 Triticum urartu
TCCCACTTGATTCAAGCGATTGTAGTACCCAGACAATTTGAGCACATGCTCACTAGTTGAGCGATTCTCCTCCATCTTTTGGCTATAGAACTTGTTGGAGATTTCATATCTCTCAACTCGGGTATTTGCTTGAAATATTAACTTCAACTCCTGGAACATCTCATATGGTCCATGACGTTCAAAACGTCTTTTGAAGTCCCGATTCTAAGCCGTTAAGCATGGTGCACTAAACTATTAAGTAGTCATCATATTGAGCTAGCCAAACGTTCATAACGTTTGCATCTGCTCCTGCAATAGGTCTATCACCTAGCGGTGCATCAAGGATATAATTCTTCTGTGCAGCAATGAGGATAAACCTCAGATCACGGATCCAATCTGCATCATTGCTACTAACATCTTTCAACACAATTTTCTCTAGGAACATATCAAAATAAACACAGGGAAGCAACAACGCGAGCTATTGATCTACAACATGATTTGCAAAATACAACCAGGACTAAGTTCATGATAAATTTAAGTTCAATTAATCATATTACTTAAGAACTCCCACTTAGATAGACATCCCTCTAATCCTCTAAGTGATCACGTGAGCCAAATCAACTAAACCATGTCCGATCATCACGTGAGATGGAGTAGTTTCATTGGTGAACATCACTATGTTGATCATATCTACTATATGATTCATGCTCGACCTTTCGGTCTCCGTGTTCCGAGGCCATATCTGTATATGCTTGGCTCGTCAAGTATAACCTGAGTATTCCGTGTGTGCAACTGTTTTGCACCCGTTGTATTTGAACGTAGAGCCTATCACACCCGATCATCACGTGGTGTCTCAGCACGAAGAACTTTCGCAACGGTGCATACTCAGGGAGAACACTTCTTGTTAATTAGTGAGAGATCATATTATAATGCTACCGTCAATCAAACCAAGATAAGATGCATAAAAGATAAACATCACATGAAATCAATATAAGTGATATGATATGGCCATCATCATCTTGTGCTTGTGATCTCCATCTTCGAAACACCGTCATGATCACCATCGTCACCGGCGCGACACCTTGATCACCATCGTAGCATCGTTGTCGTCTCGCCAATCTTATGCGTCCACGACTATCGCTACCGCTTAGTGATAAAGTAAAGCATTACAGCGCGATTGCATTGCATACAATAAAGCGACAACCATATGGCTCCTGCCAGTTGCCGATAACTCGGTTACAAAACATGATCATCTCATACAATAAAATTTAGCATCATGTCTTGACCATATCACATCACAACATGCCCTGCAAAAACAAGTTAGACGTCCTCTACTTTGTTGTTGCAAGTTTTACATGGCTGCTACGGGCTTAAGCAAGAACCAATCTTACCTACGCATCAAAACCACAACGATAGTTTGTCAAGTTGGTGTTGTTTTAACCTTTGCAAGGACCGGGCGTAGCCACACTCGGTTCAACTAAAGTTGGAGAAACTGTCACCCGCTAGCCACCTTTGTGCAAAGCACGTCGGGAGAACCGGTCTCGCGTAAGCGTACGCGTAATGTCGGTCCGGGCCGCTTCGTCCAACAATACCGCCGAACCAAAGTATGACATGCTGGTAAGCAGTATGACTTATATCGCCCACAACTCACTTGTGTTCTACTCGTGCAGATAACATCAACACATAAAACCTAGGCTCGGATGCCACTGTTGGGAAACGTAGTAATTTCAAAAATTTCCTACGCACACACAAGATCATGGTGATGCATAGCAACGAGAGGGGAGAGTGTTGTCTACGTACCCTCGTAGACCGACAGCGGAAGCGTTAGCACAACTCGGTTGATGTAGTCGTACGTCTTCACGGCCCGACCGATCAAGCACCGAAACTACGGCACCTCTGAGTTTTAGCACACATTCAGCTCGATGACGATCCCCAGACTCCGATCCAGCAAAGTGTCGGGGAAGAGTTCCGTCAGCACGACGGCGTGGTGACGATCTTGATGTTCTACCGTCGCAGGGCTTCGCCTAAGCACCGCTACAATATTATCGAGGATTATGGTGGAAGGGGGCACCGCACACGGCTAAGAAAACGATCACGTGGATCAACTTGTGTGTCTCTGGGGTGCCCCCTGCCCCCGTATATAAAGGAGTGGAGGAGGGGAGGGCCGGCCCTCTCTATGGCGCGCCCTAGGGGAGTCCTACTCCAACCAGGAGTAGAATTCCCCCTTTCCTAGTCCAACTAGGAGTCCTTCCATGTAGTAGGAGTAGGAGACAAGGAAGGGGAAGAGGGAAGAAAAGGAAGGAGGGGGCGCAGCCCCTCCCCCTAGTCCAATTCGGACTAGGCCTTGGGGGGGGGCGCGGCCTGCCTCTCCCTCTCCCCTAAAGCCCAATAAGGCCCATATACTTCTTCTCCCGTATTCCCGTAACTCCCCGGTACTCCGAAAAATATCCGAACCACTCGGAACCTTTCCGATGTCCGAATATAGTCGTCCAATATATCGATCTTTACGTCTCGACCATTTCGAGACTCCTCGTCATGTCCCCGATCTCATCCGGGACTCCGAACTCCTTCGGTACATGAAAACTCATAAACTCATAATATAACTGTCATCGAAACCTTAAGCGTGCGGACCCTACGGGTTCGAGAACAATGTAGACATGACCGAGACACGTCTCCGGTCAATAACCAATAGCGGAACCTGGATGCTCATATTGGCTCCCACATATTCTACGAAGATCTTTATCGGTCAGACCGCATAACAACATACGTTGTTCCCTTTGTCATCGGTATGTTACTTGCCCGAGATTCGATTGTCGGTATCTCAATACCTAGTTCAATCTCGTTACCGGCAAGTCTCTTTACTCGTTTCGTAATACATCATCTCGCAACTAACTCATTAGTTGCAATGCTTGCAAGGCTTATGTGATGTGCATTACCGAGAGGGCCCAGAGATACCTCTCCGACAATCGGAGTGACAAATCCTAATCTCGAAATACGCCAACCCAACATGTACCTTTGGAGACACCTGTAGAGCTCCTTTATAATCACCCAGTTAGGGTGTGACGTTTGGTAGCACACAAAGTGTTCCTCCGGTAAACGGGAGTTGCATAATCTCATAGTCATAGGAACATGTATAAGTCATGAAGAAAGCAATAGAAACATACTAAACGATCGAGTGCTAAGCTAACGGAATGGGTCAAGTCAATCACATCATTCTCCTAATGATGTGATCCCGTTAATCAAATAACAACTCTTTGTCTATGGTTAGGAAACATAACCATCTTTGATTAACGAGCTAGTCAAGTAGAGGCATACTTGTGACACTCTGTTTGTCTATGTATTCACACATGTATTATGTTTCCGGTTAATACAATTCTAGCATGAATAATAAACATTTATCATGAAATAAGGAAATAAATAATAACTTTATTATTGCCTCTAGGGCATATTTCCTTCACTTGGTTCTGAGTCAGGGTGGCCAAGCCCTTCTCAATCCTCAAGGTGGCTTGAATCGGATATCCAAGTTGATCGTGCTTAGATTTGAGAAACACTTGGGATGCTTCTTCAGCACTTGGCATCTTTGCAGGTTTCTCAACCTTTGCTTTCTCTCTCTCTTTTCTTGAGCCTCAGCAGATGTGGGATCTTTAGCATTCATGACAACTGTGTTGCCCTCAAAATCTGGCCTCAAGGGAAAATTTTCCTTGTCCAAAAGATATGTGCTTGTGCCCATCTTGGAGTTGATGAACACCTGGATGTGTGGAGCATACCCACTTGACCTCTTCTGATCTGCAGCTGTCCTATTGATTTTCTCAATAATCAGACTCATGACTTTGAACTTTTGGGGCAGATCAAACAATTGAAACAAGTTGATGGAATGAACTCTGATCATTCTATGATCTCCTGACTTGGACAATAGAGTATGCCTCAATATAGTGTTGATTGTGGTCAAACTGGACAACAAATAGTAGACAGAGCCCATCTTGTGAGTTTCCAAGGCTTTATCAGGAATTTCCTTATACATATTAGCCATGGAGTTGTGATCCGTATTCTTCTTGGCATACACATCTATGTCATCCTCTTGCTCTTCAGGGACATTGATCAGTTTGGCCCACTCAGCAACTGTTGATTGGTACCTAGTACCTTTAGACATCTAGACAATTCTGCCATCAGGATAGAAATGTGTTATGGAGTAGAATTGCATAATAAGTTCATAATTCCACTTAGTGAGTTTCTGACCCACAAAGGCATCTACTCCATACAGCCTGAAGCTCTCATCCACTCATGGAAAATGATCTTCATATTTGTCAATATATTTCCAATCTTCCCACTTCATATCACAAACGATTGGCTTCTTATTAAGCAAAACAGTTTCATAGAAGTCCTGTTGATCCTTGGTGTGGAACCTATAATCCATAGCAGTCCTCCTCAGAGCATATGGGCCAGATTTACTCCAAAGTACGAGACCTGCATCCTTTCTGATTTTCATGTTTTTTGCCACTGGATGGCTATCATCATGGTTAGGCATCTTGGGCTTGAGCTTCCTAAGCACTTGGGCTTCAGCATCTTCTTCAACTTCAGTTTCTGGCACTAGGGCCTTGTTCTTTTCAGCAACTGGTATGTTCCTTGTGCTCCTCTTGGGTGTAGTCTTGGGAGCTGGAGCAGAAGCTTTGGGGGCTGTCTTGGGCTTAGAAGAGGCAGCCCCAGACTTGATGGCATCCCCCATCAGCTTTTGAGAATTGGGTGCTGGTGCAGCATCCTCTTCCTCTTCCTCTTCATCCTCAGCCAGCTCTTCCATCATAGAGGATCTTCCAATGACATTTGCTATGGTCTTCTTCACCCTTTCTTTCCTCTTCTTGCACTTGTTGGGGACCGCAGTAATTTCAAAAAATATTCCTACGCACACGAAAGATCATGGTGATGCATAGCAATGAGAGGGGAGAGTGTGTCCACGTACCCTCGTAGACCAAAAGCGGAAGCCTTATGACAACGCGGTTGATGTAGTCGTACGTCTTCACGATCGACCGATCCTCAGTACCGAACGTACGACACCTCTGCGATCTGCACATGTTCAGCTCGGTGATGTCCCGCGAAATCACGATCCAGTAGAGCTTCGAGGGAGAGTCTCATCAGCACAACAGCGTGATGACGGTGTTGATGAAGCTACCGACGCAGGGCGTCGCCTAAGCACCGCTACGATATGACCAAGGTGGATTATGGTGGAGGGGGCACCGAACACGGCTAAAAGATCAATGATCAACTTGTGTGTCTCCATGGGGTGCCCCCTCCCCCCTATATAAAGGAGTGGAGGAGGGGGAGGTCCGGCCCTCTACTATGGTGCGCCCTAGGAAGTCCTACTCCCACCGGGAGTAGGATCCCCCCCTTCCATGTAGTAGGAGTAGGAGGGAAGGAAAGGGAAAAGAGAAGAGAAGGAAGGAGGGGGCGCTGCCCCTCCCCCGAGTCCAATTCGGACTAGGCCTTGGGGGGCGCGCGGCCTCCCCTCTCTCTTTCCCCTAAAGCCCAATAAGGCCCATATACTTCCCGGCGAATTCCCATAACTTTCCGGTACTCTGAAAAATACCCGAATCTCTCGGAACCTTTCCGATGTCCGAATATAGTTGTCCAATATATCAATTTTTATGTATTGACCATTTCGAGACTCCTCGTCATGTCCTAGATCTCATCTGGGGCTCCGAACTACCTTTGGTACATCAAAACACATAAACTCATAATACCGATCATCACCGAACGTTAAGCGTGCGGGCCCTACGGGTTCGAGAACTATGTAGACATGACCGAGACTCGTCCCCGGTCAATAACCAATAGCAGAACCTGGATGCTCATATTGGCTCCTACATATTCTATGAAGATCTTTATTGGTCAAACCGCATAACAACATACGTTTTTCCCTTTGTCATCGGTATGTTACTTGCCCGAGATTCGATCGTCGGTATCTCAATACCTAGTTCAATCTCGTTACCGGCAAGTCTCTTTACTCGTTCCGTAATACATCATCCCGCAACTAGCTCATTAGTTGCATTGCTTGCAAGGCTTAAAGTGATGTGCATTACCGAGAGGGCCCAGAGATACCACTCCGACAATCGGAGTGACAAATCCTGATCTCGATCTATGCCAACTCAACAAGTACCATCGGAGACACCTGTAGAGCACCTTTATAATCACCCAGTTACGTTGTGACGTTTGGTAGCACACAAAGTGTTCCTCCGGTATTCGGGAGTTGCATAATCTCATAGTCATAGGAACATGTATAAGTCATGAAGAAAGCAATAGCAATATACTAAACGATCGAATGCTAAGCTAACGGAATGGGTCAAGTCAATCACATCATTCTCTAATGATGTGATCCCATTAATGAAATGACAACTCATGTATATGGCTAGGAAACTTAGCCATCTTTGATTCAACGAGCTAGTCAAGTAGAGGCATACTAGTGACACTCTGTTTGTCTATGTATTCACACATGTACTAAGTTTCCGGTTAATACAATTCCAGCATGAATAATAAACATTTATCATGATATAAGGAAATATATTAACAACTTTATTATTGCCTCTAGGGCATATTTCCTTCAGTCTCCCACTTGCACCAGAGTCAATAATCTAGTTCACATCGTTTATGTGATTTAACACCAATAGCTCACATCTTTATGTGATTAGTTCACATCTCCATGTGACTAACACCCAAAGGATTTAGCAGAGTCGATAATCTAGTTCACATCGCTATGTGATTAACACCCAAACAATGATCATGTTTTGCTTGTGAGAGAAATTTAGTCAACGGGTCTGCCACATTCAGAGCCGTATGTATTTTGAAAATTTTCTATGTCTACAGTGCTTTGCACGGAGCTACTCTAGCTAATTGCTCCCACTTTCAATATGTATCTAGATCGAGACTTAGAGTCATCCAGATCTGTGTCAAAGCTTGCATCGACGTAACTCTTTACGACGAGCTCTTTGTCACCTCCATAATCGAGAAACATTTCCTTATTCCACTAAGGATATTTTTGAGTATTGTCCGGTGATCCACTCATGGATCACTATTGTACCCTCTTGCTAAACTTATGGTGAGAGACACAATAGGTCTGGTACACAGCATAGCATACTTTGTAGAACCTATGACTGAGGCATAGGGAATGACTTTTCATTCTCTTTCTATTTTCTGCCATGGTCGGGTTTTGAGTCTTTACTCAACTTCACACCTTGCAACACAGGCAAGAACTCCTTCTTTGACCGTTCCATTTTGAACTACTTCAAAATCTTGTCAAGGTATGTACTCATTGAGAATATATCAAGCGTCTTGATCTATCTCTATAGATCTTGATGCTCAATATGTAGGTAGCTTCACCGAGGTCTTTCTTTGAAAAACTCTTTTCAAATACTCCTTTATGCTTTCCAGAAAATTCTACATTATTTCCGATCAACAATATGTCATTCACATATACTATTCAGAAATGTTGTAGTGCTCCCACTCACTTCCTTGTAAATACAGGCTTCACCGCAAGTCTGTATAAAACCATATGCTTTGATCACTTTATCAAAGTATATATTCCAACTCCGAGATGCTTGCACCAGTCCATAGATGGATCGCTGGAGCTTGCACACTTTGTTAGCACCTTTAGGATTGACAAAACCTTATTGTTGCATCATATACAACTCTTCTTTAAGAAATCCATTAAGGAATGCAGTTTTGACATCCCTTTGCCAGATTTCATAAAATGCGGGAACTGCTAACATGATTCAAACAGACTTTTAAGCATCTATACGAGTGAGAAAATCTCATCGTAGTCAACACCTTGTCCTTGTTGAAAACATTTTGCGACAATTCGAGCTTTGTAGATAGTAACACTACTATCAGTGTCGGTCTTCCTCTTGAAGATCCATTTATTCTTAATGACTCACCGATCATCGGGCAAGTCAATCAAAGTCCATACTTTGTTCTCATACATGGATCCCATCTCAGATTTCATGGCCTCAAGCCATTTCCCGGAATCTGGGCTCATCATAGCTTCCTCATAGTTTGTAGGTTCATCATGGTCTAGTAACATGACTTACAGAAATGATTACCGTACCACTCTAGTGCAGACCATACTCTGATTGTCCTACGAGGTTCGGTAGTAACTTGATCAGAAGTTTCATGATCATCATCATTAGCTTCCTCACTAATTGGTGTAGAGATCATTAGAACTGATTTCTGTGATGAACTACTTTCCAATTCGGGAGAAGGTATAGTTACCTCATCAAGTTCTACATTCCTCCCATTCACTTCTTTCGAGAGAAACTTCTTCTCTAGAAAGTATCCACTCTTAGCAACAAAGATATTGCCTTTCGGATCGGTGATAGAAGGTGTACCCAATAGTTTCTTTTTGGGTATCCTATGAAGACGCACTTTTCTGATTTTTGGGTTTGTGCTTATCAGGCTGAAACTTTTTCACATAAGCATCACAACCCGAAATTTTAAGAAACGACAACTTAGGTTTCTTGCTAAACTACAGTTCATATGGTGCCGTCTCAACGGATTTAGATGGTGCCCTATTTAACGTGAATGCAGCTGTCTCTAATGCATAACCCCAAAACGATAGTGATAAATCAGTAAGAGACACCATAGATTGCACCATGTCTAATAAAGTAAGATTACGATGTTTGGACACACCATTATGCTATGGTGTTCTAGGTGGCATGAGTTTGTGAAACTATTCCACATTGTTTTAATTGAAGACCAAACTCGTAACTCAAATATTCGTCTTCGCGGTCAGATCGTAGAAACTTTATTTTCTTGTTACGATGATTTTCCACTTCACACTGAAATTCTTTGAACTTTTCAAATGTTTCAGACTTATGTTTCATCAAGTAGATATACCCATATCTGCTCAAATCATCTGTGAAGGTCAGAAAATAACGATACCTGCTGCGAGCCTCAACACTATCGGACTGCATACATCAGTATGTATTATTTCCAACAAGTCTGTTGCTCGCTCCATTGTTCCAGAGAACGGAGTCTTAGTCATCTTGCCCATGAGGCATGGTTCGCAAGCATCAACTGATTCATAATCAAGTGATTCCAAAAACCCATCAGCATGGATTTTCTTCATGCGCTTTACACCAATATGACCTAAATGGCAGTGCCACAAATAAGTTGCACTATCATTATTAACTTTGCATCTTTTGGCTTCAATATTATGAATATGTGTCTACGATCGAGATTCAATAAACCATTCACCTTGGGTGTATGACCTGAGAAGGTTTTATTCATGTAAACAGAATAACAATTATCCTTGACTTAAATGAATAACCGTATTGCAATAAACATGATCCAATCATATTATGCTTTACGCAAACACCAAAAAACATTTATTTAGGTCCAACACCAATCCCGAAGGTATAGGGAGTGTGCGATGATGATCATATCAATCTTGGAACCACTTCGAACACACATCATCACTTCACCCTTAACTAGTCTCTGTTCATTCTGCAACTCCCGTTTCGAGTTACTAATCTTAGCAACTAAACTAGTATCAAATACTGAGGGGTTGCTATAAACACTAGTAAAGTACACATCAATAACATGTATATCAAATATACCTTCGTTCACTTTGCCATCCTTCTTATCCGCTAAATACTTGGGGCAGTTCTGCTTCTGGTGACCAGTCCCTTTGCAGTAGAAACACTTAGTCTCAAACTTAGGTATAGACTTGGGTTTCTCCACTTGAGCAACAACTTGCTTGCCATTTTTCTTGAAGTTCCCCTTCTTCCCTTTGCCCTTTTCTTTAAACTAGTGGTCTTGTGAACCATCAACACTTGATATGTTTTTCTTGATTTCTACCTTCGTCGATTTCAGTATCACGAAGAGCTTGGGAATCGTTTCCGTTATCCCTTGCATATTATAGTTCATCACGAAGTTCTAGTAACTTGGTGATAGTGACTAGAGAACTTTGTCAATCACTATCTTATCTGGAAGATTAACTCCCACTTGATTCAAGTGATTGTAGTACTCAGACATTTTGAGCACATGCTCACTAGTTGAGCTATTCTCCTCCATCTTGTAGCAAAGTACTATCAGAGGTCTCATACCTCTCGACATGGGCATGCGTATGAAATACCAATTTCAACTCTTAGAACATCTTATATGTTTCGTGGCGTTCAAAACGTTTTTGAAGTCCCGGCTAAGTCGTAAAGCATGGTGCACTAAACTATTAAGTAATCATCATACCGAGCATTGTCAAACATTCATAACGTGTGCATCTGATCCTGCAATAGGTCTGTCACCTAGCGGTGCATCAAGGACAAAATTCTTCTGTGCAGCAATGAGGATAATCCTCAAATCAGGGATCCAATCCGCATCATTGCTACTAACATCTTTCAACTTTATTTTCTCTAGGAACATATGAAAAGTAAATGGGGAGCTACATCACAAGCTATTCATCTACAACTTAGATATGCAAATACTATCAGGACTAAGTTCATGATAAATTAAAGTTCAATTTAATCGTATTACTTAAGAACTCCCACTTAGATAGACATCCCTCTAGTCATCTAAATGATCACGTGATCCAAATCAACTAAACCATGTCCGATCATCACGTGAGATGGAGTAGTTTTCATTGGTGAACATCACTATGTTGATCATATCTACTATATGATTCATGCTCGACCTTTCGGTCTCAGTGTTCCGAGGCCATATCTGCATATGCTTGGCTCGTCAAGTTTAACCCGAGTATTTCTGCGTGTGCAAAACTGGCTTGCACCCGTTGTATGTGAATGTAGAGCTTATCACACCCGATCATCACATGGTGTCTCGGCACGACGAACTTTGGCAATGGTGCATACTCAGGGAGAACACTTGTACCTTGAAATTTAGTGAGAGATCATCTTATAATGCTACCGTCAACCAAGCAGAATAAGATGCATAAAGGATAAACATCACATGCAATCAATATAAGTGATATGATATGGCCATCATCATCTTGTGCCTTTGATGTCCATCTCCAAAGCACCGTCATAATCACCATCATCACCAGCGCGACACCTTGATCACCATCGTAGCATCGTTGTCATCTCGCCAACTATAGCTTCTATGACTATCGCTACCGCTTAGTGATAAAGTAAAGCAATTACATGATGATTGCATTGCATACTGTCGTGGGTTTGTCACAGCAGATGTCCTTGTGAAAGGACTTAGTCGTGGAGCCATCGCTACAGGTTAACTTAAAGGGGTTAAACCGGACAAGGGGACACGGGGAGTTTTATACTAGTTCGGCCCCTCAAGGAAGGTAAAAGCCTACGTATAGTTGTGATTGGTATTGCTAGGGTTTCGAAGGCCAGGGAGTGAATCCGCTTTGTCTGGCCCTCAAGTTGTTGTTCGTTCGTAAACCACTGCCGGGTCGTCCCTTTATATACATAGGTTGACGCCCGCCGGGTTACAGAGTCCTGAAGCCGGATCATAAACGTGTCTGGTTCGGTCTCTATCCTTCCTATCTTACAACACAACTTACATTACCAGGTTGGTTTACATCTACAGGCTTTAACCCGCCTTTGGGCCTTGGGCCTTTGTAAAGCGCCATCATTCTTACATCTTCATGGGCTTCTTGTGACGCCCCCGATTCAATCGTACACTAATCATACACGCATACGTGTACGATCAAGATCAGGGACTCATGGGAAGATATCACAACACAACTCTACAAATAAAATAAGTCATACAAGCATCATATTACAAGCCAGGGGCCTCGAAGGCTCGAATACAAGAGCTTGATCATAGACGAGTCAGCGGAAGCAATAATATCTGAGTACAGACATAAGTTAAACAAGTTTGCCTTAAGAAGGATAGCACAAACTGGGATACAGATCGAAAGAGGCGCAGGCCTCCTGCCTGGGATCCTCCTAAACTACTCCTGGTCGTCGTCAGCGGGCTGCACGTAGTAGTAGGCACCTCCCGAGTAGTAGTAGTCGTCGACAACGGTGGCGTCTGGCTCCTGGACTCCAACGTCTGGTCGCAGCAATCGGATATAGGAAAAGGGAAAAGGGGGAGAAAAGCAACTGTGAGTACTCATCCAAAGTACTCGCAAGAAAGGAGCTACACTACATATGTATGCATTGGTATCAAATGGAAAAGGGGTATCATAGGTGGACTGAACTGCAGAATGCAAGAATAAGAGGAGGATAGCTAGTCCTGTCGAAGACTACGCTTCTGGCCACCTCCATCTTGCAGCATGTAGAAGAGAGTAGATGGTAAGTCCACCAAGTAGCATCGTGTAGCATAATCCTAATCGATGATTCTCCTTTCGCCGCCCTATGAGAGAGCGATCACCGGTTGTATCTGGCACTTGGAAGGGTGTGTTTTATTAAGTATCCGGTTCTAGTTATCATAAGGTCAAGGTACAACTCCAAGCCGTCCTGTTACCGAAGATCACGGCTATTCGAATAGAATAACTTCCCTGCAGGGGTGCACCACATAACCCAACACGCTCGATCCCATTTGGCCGGACACACTTTCCTGGGTCATGCCCGGCCTCGGAAGATCAACACGTCGCAGCCCTACCTAGGCACAACAGAGAGGTCAGCACGCCGGTCTAAATCCTATGGCGCAGGGGTCTGGGCCCATCTCCCATTGCACACCTGCACGTTGCGAGGGCGGCCGGAAGCAGAACTAGCCCCCTTAATACAAGAGCAGGCTTACGGTCCAATCCGGCACGCGCCGCTCAGTCGTTGACGTCACGAATGCTTCGGCTGATACCACGACGTCGAGTGCCCATAACTGTCCCCGCGTAGATGGTTAGTGCGTATAAGCCAGTGGCCAGACTCAGATCAAATACCAAGATCTCGTTAAACGTGTTAAGTATCCGCAAACGCTGACCAGGGCCAGGCCCACCTCTCTCCTAGGTGGTCTCAACCTGCCCTGTCGCTCCGCCACAAAGTAATAGTCGGGGGCCGTCAGGAACCCAGGCCCACCTCTACCGGGATGGAGCCACCTGCCCCTTCAGCCCCCAACTCCGAACAGTACCACATGTAATGTAACAGTGTAAAGTATATAGTATATGCCCATGACCACCTCCCGAAGTGATCACGGCCCAGTAGTATAGCATGGTAGACGGACAAGAGTGTAGGGCCACTGATGATAACCTAGCATCCTATACTAAGCATTAGGATTGCAGGTAAAGGTAACAACAGTAGTAGCAAGGACATGCTATGCATCAATATAGGATTAACGGAAAGCAGTAACATGCTACACTACTCTAATGCAAGGAGTATAGAGAAGAGTAGGCGATATCTGGTGATCAAGGGGGGGGGCTTGCCTGGTTGCTCTGGCAAGAGAGAGGGGTCGTCAACTCCGTAGTCGTACTGGGGGTCTCCAGCAGTCTCGGGGTCTATCGGAAAGAAGTAACGGAGGGGGAACACAATAAATAACAGAGCAATCAATGTAACAAAAAGCAAGATGCGGCATTACATTGTGCTAGGGGTGACCTGATGCGGTACGAGTTGATACCGGTGAAGGGGGGAAACATCCGAGAAAATATCCCCGGTGTTTCGCGTTTTCGGACAGATGAACCGGAGGGGGAAAGTTGTGTGTTCGCTATGCTAGGGATGTGTGGTGACGAACGGGCTGCGTATCCTAATTCGTCTCGTCATTCTGAGCAACTTTCATATACAAAGTTTTTTCATCCGAGCTACGGTTTAATTTATATTAATTTTCAATTTTTTTAATCATTTTTGGGATTAACAGAATTAAATTAATTTGCAAATGCCATTATGATGTCAGCATGACATCAGGGTGATGTCAGCAGTCAACAGTCAGTTGACTTGGTCAAACTGACGCGTGGGCCCCATTTGTCATCATCTCGGACTAACTAAACGTGTTGATTAGACTAACTAAGTGATTAGGTTAATTCATTTTAGTTAGATTAGTTAAGCAGGATTAATTAACTTATTAATTAATTACTAATTTATTTATTTATTTACTATATTTTATTATTATTTCTTTTAAACCTCTTTTTTTTAAATAACGTTCTGGGCTAGGCCCACTTGTCATTGGCCCCAGGGGGCCTAGCGGGTGAAACGGGCAGCGGGCACCCGGGCGTTTGCGCCTGAAGGGCAGACCCGGGGCATAGTTGGGTGCCGGTGTGTCGGCGAGGCCGCCGGGCGTGACCGGGGTAACTGGTGCGCGTGCGGGTGCCGGGAATCGACAATGAGGGGCGGCGGCGATAGGTAGCGGGCGGGGAAAGCACGAGCGGCGAGCGGGGAGGGGCGCGCGGAGAGAGTGGCCAAGGCCAGCGGGCTCGGTGCGCGGGCGGTTGTGGCTGCGGCAGTAGGCGAGCGAGGAGAGCCAGGGGCGCGAGCGCTCGGCCAGGCCGCGGTGCAGGGAGGGGGCGCTAGCGAGCGGACGCTGCGGGTGGAAGGGCTCGGCGATGCGGGGACGTGCGCGCACGGGCGATGCAGTGCAACAGCAGCAGTGGCGAGCGGAGGCGGGCGCGCGCGTAGCCAGCGAGCGGGGCGAGGGGAAGAGGAGGCCGAGGCCTCATCAGGATTCGTAGGGACTGGGCAACAGGGGGGCGAGGAGGTGGGCGAAGACGACGCAGCGGCGAGGAAGCAGGCCGGCGAGGGCGCGCTCCGTCGAGGTCCAGCGGTGGGGCGGCGTCGGGCGTCGAGCGAGGGCGTCGCGACGACCTCCTCCTTCGCTCCCGATCCAATTGGGGAGAGAGCAGATATTTTCGGGGGGGAGTGGGGTGTCGTTGGAGAGTGGGGGGGAGTGGGGGACGGTTTATGGGTGCGGGGTGGGCCGGCCGGTTGGGCCGGTAGAGGCCAGCTGGGCCACTTGGCCCAGTGGGGGGGCGGCTTTTCTCTTTCCTCTTTTTTTGTTTGGTTTTGTTTTCTGTTTTTGCGCTTTCTTTTCTGTTTCTTTATTTCTTTTATTGTTTAGTAAACTTTAGTATTTGTACAATACAAAAGTTGTATCAAAAATAGTATTAATAAATATGAACTGCCACGATTAATTTATGAGAAATTTGGCACCTAAAACAATTTAGTTTGATATTGTTTATTATTTTAGAAGCATTTAAATAATTGTTCTTGCTAAGTTTTATTCATTTTATAGTATTTAAACATTTTATAAAAGTGGGGTTCCTTCCCCATAATTACCTATGCAATATTTGGTTCACTCCGAACACTTTAGTTTTAATATTTAAAAATATTATTGTTAGCTTGATTTTGAATTCAAATTTGAACCGGTTTCGAACTAACGCGAGATTAGTAACAGTAATCGAAGTAACATGGCATCGTTAGTAGAGAATTACTGTAGCTTAATTATCCGGGTGTCACAATTCTCCTCCACTACAAGAAATCTCGCCCCGAGATTTAAGAGGGGAGTAAGGGAAAGATGTGGCTACGAAATTCTATAGAGTCTTCTCGGTCTTGGTTGCTCTTCTCGGAGAGGTCGATCCATTACATCGATGCCTTCATTCCTCTGCTTCAGGTCATCATGAGGAAGTCATCATCCTTTTCTTCGGGAACTCCAACGTACTTATGAATAGGTAAGGGGCAGCTCGGCTACGATAGCATGCTTACGAGGGAAACAATCTGGGGTTAACCATGAATGAGCATAAGATTATCTCTAGAGTTGAACATATTGTTGGGGAACGTAGTAATTTCAAAAAATTTCCTACACATACGCAAGATCATGGTGACGCGTAGCAACGAGGGAAGAGTGTGATCTACGTACCCTTGTAGACCGACAGCAGAAGCGTTAGCACAACGCGGTTGATGTAGTCGTACGTCTTCACGGCCCGATCGATCAAGCACCGAAACTACGGCACCTCTGAGTTCTAGCACACGTTCAGCTCGATGACAATCCCCGGACTCCGATCCAGCAAAGTGCGGGGAAGAGTTCCGTCAGCACGACGACGTGGTGACGATCTTGATGTACTACCGTTGCAGGGCTTCGCCTAAGCACCGCTACAATATTATCGAGGATTATGGTGGAAGGGGGCACCGCACACGGCTAAGAATATGATCACGTGGATCAACTTGTGTCTCTAGAGGTGCCCCCCTGCCCCCGTATATAAAGGAGCAAGGGAGGAGGAGGCCGGCCCTAGGAGGGGGCGCACCAAGTGTGGAGTCCTACTAGGACTCCCTAGTCCTAGTAGGATTCCACCTCCCATATGGAATAGGAAAAGAGGAAGGGAAAAGGAGAAGGAAGGAAGGGGGCGCCCCCCTTCCCTAGTCCAATTCGGACCAGACCAAGGGGAGGGGTGCGGCCACCCTTGAGGCCCTTTTTCTTCTTTCCCGTATGGCCCAATAAGGCCCAATACGTATTCCCGTAACTCTCCGGTACTCCGAAAAATACCCGAATCACTCGGAACCTTTCCGATGTCCGAATATAGTCGTCCAATATATCGATCTTTATGTCTCGACCATTTCGAGACTCCTCGTCATGTCCCCGATCTCATCTGGGACTCCGAACTCCTTTGGTACATCAAAACTCATAAACTCATAATATAACTGTCATCGAAACCTTAAGCGTGCGGACCCTACGGGTTCGAGAACAATGTAGACATGACCGAGACACGTCTCCAGTCAATAACCAATAGCGGAACCTGGATGCTCATATTGGCTCCTACATATTCTACGAAGATCTTTATCGGTCAGACCGCATAACAAGATACGTTGTTCCCTTTGTCATCGGTATGTTACTTGCCCGAGATTCGATCGTCGGTATCTTAGTACCTAGTTCAATCTCGTTACCGGCAAGTCTCTTTACTCGTTCCGTAATACATCATCTCACAACTAACTCATTAGTTGCAATGCTTGCAAGGCTTATGTGATGTGCATTACCGAGAGGGCCCAAAGATACCTCTCCGACAATCGGAGTGACAAATCCTAATCTCGAAATACGCCAACCCAACATTTACCTTTGGAGACACCTATAGAGATCCTTTATAATCACCCAGTTACATTGTGACGTTTGGTAGCACACAAAGTGTTCCTCCGGCAAACGGAAGTTGCATAATCTCATAGTCATAGGAACATGTATAAGTCATGAAGAAAGCAATAGCAACATACTAAACGATCGGGTGCTAAGCTAATGGAATGGGTCATGTCAATCACATCATTCTCCTAATGATGTGATCCCGTTAATCAAATAACAACTCTTTGTCTATGGTTAGGAAACATAACCATCTTTGATTAACGAGCTAGTCTAGTAGAGGCATACTAGTGACATTCTGTTTGTCTATGTATTCACACATGTATTATGTTTCCGGTTAATACAATTCTAGCATGAATAATAAAAATTTATCATGAAATAAGGAAATAAATAATAACTTTATTATTGCCTCTAGGGCATATTTCCTTCACATGTAAAATACATCGAGAGTGCGATACGAAGGTACAATGAGAGGGTCCAAGCGGATAGATAGCTGATCAAAGTCTGAACCAGAGTGAGAAAGGGGTTCATAGCGGCGAGAGTAAGCATTGCGTCTGATACCAGAATAGAGCAGTAGGAAGGTGGCTCGCGAATTACCTACGAAGCCAAGCATAAGGGATAACTTTGAAGCAGGGATGTACAGGAGAGTCAGGTTTCGATCCTGTGGAACTGTGGGTTATGGGCCCACCATGTGGGTTAAAAGTAGGAAGGGCGGTGACGTCTTGCACGATCAGGTAAGCAAGGCATGTCAGAGGATAGCCTGTTAGTTATGTCGGCAACAACCTCGGTACCAAGGGCGAGGGACGAAGAGAACCATTTTCTTACTCGTTGAATGAGGAGGACCATTAGGCAAAGTTCTCGTCCATCGGTGGATATCAGAATGTCATCAACAATAGTAACAGGTTCTTGCTGACAGAGTTGTACACCGAGGTGCTTACAAAAGCAGGAGAATATTACTGCTTAGATCATATAGATCACAAGAAAGATTAAACAAAACAATGGAAAGGAAAACATATCTATCAGATTAAACAGAACAATGGAAAGGAAAATGTGTTTAAACACATATTTTAGGGGTATAACCTTCCCAAGGACAAGCAAAGCATGATTTCCTTGACAGGATATAATGTAGAAAACCCTTTAGGTAAGGGGGGGGGGGATTTCATGACATTACCCATACAGTGGTGTTTGGGTAATTGAGCAGGAAACATTTAGCATTGGGCCTCAAATGTTCTCTTTGAAAATCGGAGTACCACAGACATGCTTCGAGATAGCATTGACATGGTCTTCAATCAAAGGTCAGACTCTGGATACACGAAGGGATTCATCATTAAGCCAAGGACAGGATGAGGAGGTGGCTGATGGACTCGGCAATAATTCAACGAGGTATCCAAAAAGATGGATTTCCACAGTTATGTGAACAAGGAGATAACATTTGTCGGATCAAATGATATTATGATGTATGCTCAAGGAAAAACACACACAATTAAACATTAGTTGAAAAGGGTGCCCAAAGTATGGCCTTAGGTAGCATGATCAAATGTTAGAATGGTGATTCAATGATCAATAGTCTAAGAATGAACGTCCGACCATTAACTTCAAAGCAATAGGGTTGCTAGAAGGGCAGAATCCAAACAGCACCGTTCACCTGTTGGTATCCCGGTTAGAACCAACACGGGGACCAAGAAAGAAAGGTGATGGTGAGAAGTATTACCTGTATCAAGAATCCTTAAGAGGTGATGAAATCCTCACGACTTTCTTGACATTAAAGATGGTAATACTCCAAGGTAAAGAAGAACAAATGCGGGATAGCAAGGAACTCAAGGTATAACATAAAACACGAACAAGTTTGTGTTGGAGGGAAGTCAATAAAGTGGTCGATGGTAACACAAATCATCAAGGGCAAGGATGGTATTTATCATCATGAACTCAATTGATATCTTGGAAGAGCTCGAAATGCTGATGATGATCACAACACATTTGTCGAGAGATTTCATGAAGATGTAATCAATCGGTGATGACATCTAGTCAAACGAATGATAAGCGGAAGGTTATTGGAACCATGGTTACGACACAAACTCGAAATCAAGCTTGCGGTTCAAGGCGAAATGATATGATGAGGAAAATCGATGTAAGCTTAGCTCATCGTCGAGAATTGTGCTCCATGAAGAAGGACCAAGTAGCACAGTTAAAATTTAGCACAATGATGATATAGCCGATCAGGCTAGGAATGACTTAAGTGATTATTAACTCGTAAGCAACAACAATTATTTAAGAGTTATTGAACCAGAGTGCGGAATCGATTCACTTATTGGTGTCCTCGGTTGACAACAACCCAGAACCCAGGAAAATTGGAATCGGTGAGAAATAATAGTTGATGAAGAACCCATAAGAAGTTATGAAGTTCTATGATATTCTTGAGATACCAGAGTGTAATACACGACGGTAGATCAAAGTAAAGGTTGGTCGGGTGCAATGATCTGTAGAAGAAAATTACTTCAACTTGTCCGAGAAATGGTATCTAAAGGAGAACATGGTCGGAAACACGATTGCAAAAGGCCAGATCCCAGATATAAGATGGACTTATACAAGGGAATAGTTAATTTAAGAGAAGCTTTAATGATAAGATCTACATCGTGTCCATGGGCATGAACACAAAGTTCAAGGTCGACTCCCACTTCTCAAATGCATAACCTTTCATTCACCTCTCATATTTCGAAAATGACAATAGTTGTTGAAATTTTTACGTGGTGCAATACCAGATAAGTATGACCCGTGAAATCTTTCGGGTTCACACGGATTAGGGAAGGCATAGATTCAACCCATCAGGGCATCTTAGGAACATATACCACAAATTTCAGGAATAAATATCACAAGCTCGATAGTAGAGCATGCTAGAGAAAGCAGAGGATACAATTTACCAAAGGCATTATGTATCCGAGGAAAGGCGCACAAGCTTATAGAATATGAAGGACGCTGTCGGATAAAATCCAACAAAGGATCTGGTGGTCCACAAGGGATCTGATGTGAGCATCGGTACTCAACCAGAGGAAGAAGGAATGCAAGGAGATCAGTTTATAGAAACAACTGACTAACTCAAAGTTCAAATGCAAAGGAATTATCAATTCCAAGAGAAGAGATCAGAAGCAATGCTCTGATTAGGGAGGGATAAGTTGAATAGCCTTAGGGGTACAATCGACGGCAATTTGATTGGTCGAGATCCAGCTCATGTTTAAAAGGACGTCAGAGCAAGAAGGACTCAAACTGTTAATGACTAAGGATGCCAATAAGATTACCGGACTTATGAGGTCAATCATAATGCAATCAAGCCAGAATTTCAAGAGCAATAGGCTGTTGAGGATTTTCGGGGATCGAATGGCATTTCGAAGACTTATGTGAAATACATGAATCAACTTGGGATGAGCGGATACTCGATAAGTGCGAGAAATTATCCGTAAGGGTATTTCTGCGGCAAAGAGCTGCAAAGCGGTGGGCACAAAGGATTCTCGAAAGAATAATGGAGAGTATCTTCGGAATCTTCTGGTGAAGCAAGCCATCATCTGGAATGAAGGGGCTCTTCGGGACAAAGTATTTACAAGAACCTAGAGTTAGAGTTAGCACAATCATTTAACCCAAATAGAAGAGAGATCAGAGTCCCAGAGTATAGACGAGGAGTACAAGATCCTAATACCACCCAAATGGCAATGTGGGCCCGTAAGGCACACAGCCATGTTAGTAAAAGTTTTTCAATGACTAGACTCGACTTCGGCCAAGGAGTATGGAAGGGGGATTCCTACAGGCAGTCGGCTCTGATACCAACTTGTGACGCCCCCGATTCAATCATACACTAATCATACACGCAAACGTGTACGATCAAGATCAGGGACTCACGGGAAGATATCACAACACAACTCTACAAATAAAATAAGTCATACAAGCATCATATTACAAGCCAGGGGTCTCGAAGGCTCGAATACAAGAGCTCGATCATAGACGAGTCAGCGGAAGCAACAATATCTGAGTACAGACATAAGTTAAAAAAGTTTGCCTTAAGAAGGCTAGCACAAACTGGGATACAGATCGAAAGAGGCGCAGGCCTCCTGCCTGGGATCCTCCTAAACTACTCCTGGTCGTCGTCAGCGGGCTACACGTAGTAGTAGGCACCTCCCGAGTAGTAGTAGTCGTCGACAACGGTGGTGTCTGGCTCCTGGACTCCAACGTCTCGTCGCAGCAATCGGATATAGGAAAATGGAAAAGGGGAGAAAAGCAACCGTGACTACTCATCCAAAGTACTCGCAAGCAAGGAGCTACACTACATATGTATGCATTGGTATCAAATGGAAAAGGGGTATCATAGGTGGACTGAACTGCAGAATGCCAGAATAAGAGGGGGATAGCTAGTCCTGTCGAAGACTACGCTTCTGGCCACTTCCATCTTGCAGCATGTAGAAGAGAGTAGATGGTAAGTCCACCAAGTAGCATCGTGTAGCATAATCCTAACCGATGATCCTCCCTTCGTTGCCCTGTGAGACAGCGATCACCGGTTGTATCTGGCACTTGGAAGGGTGTGTTTTATTAAGTATGCGGTTCTAGTTGTCATAAGGTCAAGGTACAACTCCAAGTCGTCCTGTTACCGAAGATCACGGCTATTCGAATAGATTAACTTCCCTGCAGGGGTGCACCACATAACCCAACACGCTCGATCCCATTTGGCCGGACACACTTTCCTGGGCCATGCCCGGCCTCGGAAGATCAACACGTCGCAGCCCTACCTAGGCACAACAGAGAGGTCAGCACGCCGGTCTAAATCCTATGGCGCAGGGGTCTGGGCCCATCGCCCATTGCACACCTGCATGTTGCGAGGGCGGCCGGAAGCAGAACTAGCCCCCTTAATACAAGAGCAGGCTTACGGTCCAATCCGGAGCGCGCCGCTTAGTCACTGACGTCACGAAGGCATCGGCTGATACCACGACGTCAAGTGCCCATAACTGTCCCCGCGTAGATGGTTAGTGTGTATAAGCCAGTGTCCAGACTCAGATCAAATACCAAGATCTCGTTAAATGTGTTAAGTATCCGCGAACGCCGACCAGGGCCAAGCCCACCTCTCTCCTAGGTGGTCTCAACCTTCCATGTCGCTCCGCCACAAAGTAACAGTCGGGGGCCGTCGGGAACCCAGGCCCACCTCTACCGGGATGGAGCCACCTGCCCCTTCAGCCCCCAACTCCGAACAGTACCACAGGTAATGTAACAGTGTAAAGTATATAGAATATGCCCGTGATCACCTCCCGAAGTGATCACGTCCCAGTAGTATAGCATGGCAGACGGACAAGAGTGTAGGGCCACTAAGGGAGTCCTGGATTAGGGGGTGTCCGGATAGCCGGACAATACCTTCAGCCGGACTCCTGAAATATGAAGATACAAGATTGAAGACTTCGTCCCGTGTCCGAAAGGGACTTTCCTTGCCGTGGAAGGCAAGCTTGGCGATACGGATATGTAGATCTCCTACCATTGTAACCGACTTTGTGTAACCCTAACCCTCTCCGGTGTCTATATAAACCGGAGGGTTTTAGTCCGTAGGACAACATACAGAACAACAATCATACCATAGGCTAGCTTCTAGGGTTTAGCCTCTCCGATCTCGCGGTAGATCTACTCTTGTACTACCCATATCATCAATATTAATCAAGCAGGACGTAGGGTTTTACCTCCATCAAGAGGGCCCGAACCTGGGTAAAACTTCGTGTCCCTTGCCTCCTGTTACCATCCGGCCTAGACGCACAGTTCGGGACCCCCTACCCGTGATCCGCCGGTTTTGACACCGACATTGGTGCTTTCATTGAGAGTTCCTCTGTGTCGTCGCTGTTAGGCTTGATGGCTCCGACGATCATCAATAGCAATGCAGTCCAGGGTGAGACCTTCCTCCCCGGACAGATCTTCGTCTTCGGAGGCTTTTCACTGCGGGCCAATTCACTTGGCCATCTGGAGCAGATTGAAAGCTATGCCCCTGGCCGTCAGGTCAGATTTGGAAGTTTAAACTACACGGCTGACATCCGCAGGGACTTGATCCTCGATGGATTCCAGCCACTGCCGAGCGCACCGCACTGTCACGACGAGCATGATCTAGCTCTGCCGCCGAACAGTGCCCTGGAGGCCGCACCCGCATCGGCTTCGACCATTAATTCGGAGCCAACTGCGCCGATCGAGGATGGGTGGTTGGATGCCGCCTCAGGGGCTGCAATCCCAACGGCGATCGAGCCGAACACCAGCCCCGCACTCCGCGAGAATCATGACTCCAAGGAGCCGGACTCCTCTCCGGACTCCGAACCCTCCGCGCCCCTGCCGATCGAATCCGATTGGGCGCCGATCATGGAGTTTACTGCCACGGACATCTTTCAATACTCGCCTTTCGGCGATATTCTGAAGACACTAAAGTCTCTCTCTTTATCAGGAGAGCCCTGGCCGGACTACGGTCAGCAAGGTTGGGATACGGACGATGAAGAAATTCAAAGCCCACCCACCACCCACTTTGTAGCCACTGTCGACGATTTAACCGACATGCTCGACTTCGACTCCGAAGACATCGACGGTATGGACACCGATGCAGGAGAAGATGAAGAACCGGCGCCTATTAGGCCCTGGAAAGCCACCTTGTCGTATGACATATACATGGTGGACACCCCAAAAGAAGGAGATGGCGATGGAACAGCGAAGGATGACCCCTCCAACAAACAGCCTAAGCGCCGGCGTCAGCGGTGCCGCTCAAAATCCCGCCAAAGCAAATACGGTGAGTCCAGCATGGGAGATAATAATACTCCAGAGAGTGCCGAAGAAAAGCCCCTCCAGCAAGATTCAGCACAGGAGGACGGAGAAGCCAGCCCTCATGAGAGAGCGGCAGACAGAGAGGTCGAGGCAAGCCTCGACAACGATGAATTCGTCGTGCCAGAGGATCCCGTCGAGCAAGAGCGTTTTCAACGCAGGCTTATGGCCACGGCAAGAAGCCTCAAGAAAAAACAGCAACATCTTAGAGCTGATCAAGATTTACTAGTCAAGAGATGGACTGAAGTCCTTGCGGCCGAAGAGCATAAACTCGAATGCCCCTCCAAGAGCTACCCAAAGCGCAGGTTGCTACCCCGATTAGAGGAGGAAGCACTTAAACCTACATCACCAGCACTTGATACGGCCGACTGGCCACCTCGTGGCCGCGACAGAGAGGCCTCTCGGCCCTCCACTCAAGCCGCACCCCATACCAAGGCACGGGAAAATGCACCAGACCTGCAAGATATGTTGGAGGACAAGGCAAGGGAAACAAGATCGATCTACGGATCACGTGGGCGCCCCACGACTCGAGACGGTAACCGTCACGCCGGACACAAATCCGGTAGGGCCGAACACAGTAGACAAAGCTCATTGGAGCTACGTCGTGATATAGCCCAGTACAGAGGCGCCGCACACCCACTATGCTTCACAGATGAAGTAATGGATCATCAAATCCCCGAGGGTTTCAAACCCGTAAACATCGAATCATATGATGGCACAACAGATCCTGCGGTATGGATCGAGGATTATCTCCTTCATATCCACATGGCCCGCAGCGATGATCTCCACGCCATCAAATACCTCCCACTCAAGCTTAAAGGACCAGCTCGGCATTGGCTTAACAGCTTGCCAGCAGGATCAATCGGTTGTTGGGAGGACCTGGAAGCCGCATTCCTCGACAATTTCCAGGGCACTTATGTGCGACCACCAAACGCCGATGACCTAAGCCACGTAATTCAGCAGCCAGAGGAATCGGCCAGGCAATTCTGGACACAGTTCCTAACAAAGAAAAATCAAATAGTCGACTGTCCGGACGCAGAGGCCCTAGCAGCCTTCAAGCACAATATCCATGATGAGTGGCTTGCCCGGCACCTTGGACAGGAAAAGCCGAAATCTATGGCAGCACTAACGACACTCATGACCCGCTTTTGCGTGGGAGAAGACAGCTGGCTTGCTCATAGCAACAATATGACCAAGAACCCTGGTAATTCGGATACCAGGGACAGTAGTGGCAGGTCGCGTCGCAACAAGCAGAAGCGCCGCATTAACGGCGACAATGCTGAGGATACGTCAGTTAATGCCGGATTCAGAGGCTATAAATCCGGTCAGCGGAAAAAGCCATTCAAAAGAAATCCTAGGGGCCCGTCCAGTTTGGACCGAATACTCGACCGCTTGTGCCAGATACATGGCACCCCCGAAAAGCCGGCCAATCACACCAACAGGGATTGTTGGGTGTTCAAGCAGGCAGGCAAGTTAAATGCCGAAAATAAAGACACGGGGCTGCATAGCGATGACGACGAAGAGCCCCGGCCGCCGAACAACAATGGACAGAATTGTTTTCCCCCACAAGTGCAGACGGTGAACTTGATATACGCAACCCACATCCCCAAGAGGGAGCGTGAAAGTGCAACTATCCCTAGGTGGTTTTGGTAATTCATAACAACATATAGCTCATTGAGCTAATGCTATTCCAAGATGACTATTTCAGGAAAGCTCAATGATTGGCATGGCATGGATGTGAAAGTGGAACCCTCAAAATGCTAAGGACAAAGGATTGGCTCAAGCTCAAAAGCTCAAGACTCTTCATTTTATATTTTAGTGATCCAAAATCACATTGAGTCTTTAGGAAAAGCCAATACTATCAAGGAGGGATGAGGTGTTGCTTAATGAGCCTCTTGCTTCATGTGCTTAGTGATATGCTCCAAAACCCTCAACTACTTTCCCATATCCACATATGACCTAAACCCTAAGCCAAACTCGGTCCTACCGATTCTTTCTATCCGGCGCCACCGAGTTTCACTTGTCATAAGCCACTGCCAAACCCTAGCAATTCGGTTCTACCGATAGGGATCTCGGTCTCACCGAGATGGGATTGCAAACTCTCTGTTTCCCTTCGTAACTTTTCGGTCTCACCGAAAGAGCGAATCGGTCCCACTGAGATTGTAGTGTAAACTCTATGTTTCCTTTTTGTAACTTTTCGGTCTCACCGAAAGAGCAAATCGGTCCCACCGAGTTTACCTGACGAACTCTCTGGTTAGCTTATTACCAAACCTGGTCTCACCGAGTTTGTGTAATCGGTCTCATAGATTACGTTATGCCCAAACTCTAACCATATCGGTCCTACCGAGTTGCATGTCAGTCCCACCGAAAATCTCTAACGGTCACTAGGTTTACCTTTTCGGTCCGACCGAGTTTGTTGATTCGGTCCCACCGAGATTGGAAAACTGTGTGTAATGGTTGGATTTTGTGTGGAGGCTATATATACCCCTCTACCTCCTCTTCATTCATGGAGAGAGCCATCAGAACACATACACAATTCCAACTCATATGTTCTGAGAGAGAACCACCTACTCATGTGTTGAGACCAAGATATTCCATTCCTACCATATGAATCTTGATCTCTAGCCTTCCCCAAGTTGCTTTCCACTCAAATCTTCTTTCCACAAAATCCAAATCCTATGAGAGAGAGTTGAGTGTTGGGGAGACTATCATTTGAAGCACAAGAGCAAGGAGTTCATCATCAACACACCATTTGTTACTTCTTGGAGAGTGGTGTCTCCTAGATTGGCTAGGTGTCACTTGGGAGCCTCCGACAAGATTGTGGAGTTGAACCAAGGAGTTTGTAAGGGCAAGGAGATTGCCTACTTCATGAAGATCCACCGCTAGTGAGGCAAGTCCTTCGTGGGCGATGGCCATGGTGGGATAGACAAGGTTGCTTCTTCGTGGACCCTTCGTGGGTGGTTGCTTCTTCATGGACCCTTCGTGGGTGGAGCCCTCCATGGACTCGCGCAACCATTACCCTTCGTGGGTGGAGCCCTCCGTGGACTCGTGCAACCATTACCCTTCGTGGGTGGAGCCCTCCGTGGACTCGCGCAACCGTTACCCTTCGTGGGTTGAAGTCTCCATCAACGTGGATGTAGGATAGCACCACCTATCCGAACCACGGGAAAAACATCCGTGTCTCCAATTGCGTTTGAATTCTCCAAACCCTTCCCTTTACATTCTTGCAAGTTGCATTCTTTACTTTCCGCTGCCAATATACTCTTTGCATGCTTGCTTGAATTGTGTGATGATTGCTTGACTTGTCCTACAATAGCTAAAATCTGCCAAGAACTAAAATTGGGAAAAGGTTAAGTTTTTATTTGGTCAAGTAGTCTAATCACCCCCCCTCTAGACATACTTTCGATCCTACAAGTGGTATCAGAGCTTTGGTCTCCATTTTCTTTGATCTCCATAGCTTTTGGTGGTCATAGCCTTGGTTTCACAACCTAGGAGAGTATGGCGTCTAGCGAGGGAAATTATCACCGTAGAGGTCCTTACTTTGATGGTACTAATTTTGCTAGTTGGAAGCATAAAATGAAAATGCATATTCTTGGACATAACCCTGCCGTTTGGGCTATTGTGTGTGTTGGTTTGCAAGGTGACTTCTTTGATGGGAAAGAACCAAACCGTGAAGCTACCGCGGATGAGTTGAAGATGTTGCAATACAATGCTCAAGCTTGTGATATTCTCTTCAACGGATTGTGCCCCGAAGAATTCAACAAAATCAGCCGTCTTGAGAATGCAAAGGAAATTTGGGACACTTTGATTGATATGCACGAAGGTACCGACTCCGTCAAGGAATCCAAGTTGGATGTGCTTCAAAGTCAACTTGACAAGTTCAAAATGAAGGATGGTGAAGGTGTCGCTGAAATGTACTCTAGGCTTGCTCTTATCACAAATGAGATTTCCGGCTTAGGAAGTGAAGAGATGACCGATAGATTCATCATCAAGAAGATTCTAAGAGCCTTGGATGGAAAATATGATACCGTGTGCACATTGATCCAAATGATGCCCAATTACAAAGATCTCAAGCCAACGGAGGTGATTGGAAGAATTGTTGCTCATGAGATGTCACTTAAGGATAAAGAGGAACTTCGCAAAAAATAAAGTGGTGCCTACAAAGCCTCATGTGAAGCCCCTACATCATCAAGTGAGAAACAAAACTTCAATGAAGAATTGAGCTTAATGGTGAAGAACTTCAACAAGTTCTACAAGAGTAGAAGCAAAGATAGAAGCTTCAAGTCAAGGTCCTACAATGACAAAAGATCTTCTAGTCGAGAGCGAAACTGCTACAGTTGTGGAAGACCCGGACACTATTCCAATGAGTGTACGGCTCCCTACAAGAGAAGAGAAGATTCTCCAAAAAGAAGAAGCAAAGAATCACCACCAAGAGAGAGAAGGAGTAGAGATGATCGTTATGAACGAAGATACTCATGGAGAAGCAAGGATTCGGAAAGGAAGGAAAAATCATCAAGGAGCTACACAAAACAAAGACATCAAGCTCATGTTGGTGAATGGGTATCCGGCTCCGACTCCGACAGCCACTCCGAGAGAAGTTATCACTCCGACTCCGAAGATACTCAAGATGAAGGTGTTCCCGGTCTAGCACTTGTGTCAACCAACTCCTACGACATATTTGACTCACCAAATGAAGGAATTGGAAGATGCTTCATGGCCAAAGGTCCTAAGGTAACACACCTCGAGTATGTTGATTTCAATAGTGATGAAGATGACTTGTCAGGTGATGATTTGTTTGTTGACAACTCTAGTGATGAATACTATGATGAAACGTCAATTAATCATGCTAATCAAGATAAAACGAATGACAATGATAAGGAGAAGATTGAGGCTCTAACTAAAGAACTAAACACTCTTAAGTTAGCTCATGAAACTATCTTCAAAGATCATCGAGAACTTTTAAGAGCTCATGAGAAATTACGCTTTGAAAAGCTCAATCTTGAGCAAGAGCATGAGTTCTTAAAAGCAATCAATGATGATCTCCGCAAGAAAAGTTCTTCTTACATTGCCAAGCGTTTACTCTTATCCACTTACATGCCTCAAGTCAAGTCTAGTAACAAGAACAAGAAAGATTCTTCCTCTAGCAGTAACAATGATCATGCTAAATCCAATATTGTTGCTTCTAGTAGTTCTCTTGATTCCACTAATGATTCTCTTAGCCAAGTTACACTTGAGCAAGAAAATAGCTTATTGAAGGGAATTATAGAGAAAGGAGTGTACAAAAGCCTTGCCGGGAGTAAGCAATTCAAGGAAATTGTGCGCAAGCAAGGAATGCACCGGAAGAATCAAGGTGTTGGTTTTGAACGAAAGTTCAATGCCAATGGAGTTGAGTGGGAAGAACATCAATACCCCAAGACAAAGTTTGTTCCTCAACAAGAGAAGTATGATACTTCTTTCAAGGGGACACAAGCTCAAGATGATCTTCCACCACAAGACTACAAGCAAAAAGGCAAGGACAAGCTTCAAGAGGAAATTGATGCATTTGAAGAAGCTCCTAAGACCTTAGTCAAGTGGATTCCCAAGACTACTTTAAGTTCCACTTCATCAAGTACGACTACAACTCCAAGGATTCCGATCAAGATGGTGTGGATCCAAAATAAGAAGAACTAGAGAGTTCTTGAGGGTGACTCCGCCAACATACTTCACTCTTATCATTTTGGCAAGAACAAGTGCAATCAACTTCCACATCTTGCACTAGTTCAAGGAGTCACAAACCCTCTTGTTGGTAAGACAAGGGCAAGGTAACCTAAAAGTTTTCATGGACATCATCTTGTGTGTGCATCACTCTATGTCTATGGATATCCTTGTTTGTTCCTTGTGGGACTAACCCATGTAGGTATTGAAAGTGCAATTCACTCAAATGGATAGCTCCAAGTGATCTACATCAACATTGAGCATCCACATCTTCAACATCTACATGAAGTCATCATCGACAAAACCCGAGGTTAGTTCATCCCTCTAAGGGGGGATATCACATCTAGGGGGAGCTTTACTCTAAGACTTGAGCTAAAGCAACTCTAAAGATGTGAACACAACAGTGCTTTATGTAAAAGTGGTAACCCCACTTGAGCTTAAACGATGAGTATGACCTATGATCAAGTGTTCTCACTTGACTCCTAAGTCAATATACTCATATATAGATGACCTTGTCATCGCAAATTGCTTGATAGATGCTAGAATTGGTTGTTCATGCCTTGTCACATATTTCATTTGCCATCTTATTGTGTGAGCATGCTGGTTGCATATTTTACTCATTCGAGGACATCCACTTGTTGTTTTGATTGTTTGGTTTTATTTCCTTTTGCCAAGTGGATGGACAAGAATGCCTAAGAACCTCCTCTAGCTATCTATGCTTTTCTCGTCTCAAACTCTATTCATGCTACATCACAAAATTTGATCAAGTCAGATTCGAACCACTCTGTGTGAGGAGCGCTCGGAGTCCCCGATTCATCATAGACTTAAACTTCCAAAACCTCTTTATGATTCTCGGTCTGACCGATACCCTACTTTCGGTCCTACCGAGATCATTAAGTTGATCTAGGTTTTCGATCTCGGTGCAACCGATTTGAACCATTCGGTCACACCGAGTTGCAACAACTGTATACATTTGCATCTCGGTGCCACCGAGTTGTTCCACTCGGTCACACCGACAGGGTCGGGCTATATACAGTCACGGGAAAAAGTTTGGAAATTTCTCCAAACCCCTTCGCCCGCGCGATAGCCTACTCTGCCAACTTGGTCTCCGGATCGTCTCCTCGCCGCCAGCCGCCTCCAGTCGCTGGTCTCCGTCGCCGTCAACAGAAATTCAACCCCGCCGTTGCCGCCGTAGAGAGTCTTCGCCGAACTAGGGTATGGACTCGATCTTTGTGCTATTCCCCAATCCGATTCTTAGCACATTGTGATCATCATGATTCTTGCCACGTTTGTTAAACTTCTATCCAGTCAATGAACTCGTAGATTAGGTTTAATTCAAAAATTTTAGGGTTAGGTTTCCGCCGAAACCATCTCGGACCCACCGAGTTGAAAAACTCGGTCCCACCGATTTGGCTTATGCCATTGCACAAGTGAGACTCGGTCTGACCGAGAATTACTTATCGGTGTGACCGATTTTGGAACTCTGTGAAGCCCTAGCAGTCTCGGTGCCACCGAACTGTGACTCGGTCTGACCGAGTTCACTAGTTTAGGTGCCAAAACTGCTTCGGTGTCACCGAGTTTAGAAATCGGTAGATCCGAGATGCTTTCAGTGGGAAACTAAAACTAAGTTTTTGAATTATTCTTTTGCAAAAATCTCTGCATTTTGTGATGCTCATCCACTCTATCTCATCTATAACCTATTCACAGGGTCAGCAGTCAGAGTTTGCATCATGTCAGACCAAAGTGATAGCCAGAACTTGTCAGAGCAGCAAGTGCAGATGAGTGAGGGCACTAGTCCCTCAAGTTCCTCAGACGATGGCAGCAGGAGCACCCCTAGCAATCTGCCTAAAGCTGCCACAAGACAGAGAAAGAAGAGAACCTCAGACTCAGAAGATGAGGATTATGTGGCAGAAGAGGAAGCAACTTCCAAGAGAGTTGAGCCAGCACAGGGCATAAAACCAGGGATGAAGATCAAAAGGCCAGCAGGCAGGCAGCCTATGTCAAAGGCCAGAGCTTCAACTGAGAAGCCCACTCCCATTGAGCCAGTTGCTGCTGAAGGCAAGAAGAGGAAAGAAAGGGTGAAGAAAACTGTAGCCAGAGTGCTTGGCAAGGCTTCCATCATGGAAGATGAGGAGGAAGAAGAAGAGGTAGCTGCACCAGCACCTAAGGCACCCAAGCTGATGGGTGATGCCATAAGAACAGGGGCAGCTGCTTCCAAGGCCAAGCCAGCTCCAAAGCCAAAGCCAAAGAGGAACACAAGAAGCATCCCAGCTACTGAGAAGAACAAGGCCCCAGTGCCTGAAGCTGCAGAAGAAGAAGAAGAGAATGTTCTTGGAAAGCTCAAGCCCAAGATCCCAGACCACAACGATGCTCATCCTGTGGCTGAGGATATGAAACTCAGGAGAGATTCAGGGCTCTGGAAGTGGAGAGAAGCAGACTCGTATGCTTCAAGGAAAAGGACTGCAGTTGACTACAGGTTTCACACCAAGGAGCAGCAAGACTTTTATGAGACAGTGCTGCTAGACAAGAAGCCAATTGTCTGTGATATGAGATGGTTTGATTGGCAATACATCAAGGACAACGAAGAGTACTACCCTGGAGTGCAGGACAGCTTCAAGGCATGTAGAGTAGAGGACTTTGTTGGGCAGAAGCTCACAAAGTGGAACGAGGAACTCATCATGCAGTTCTACTCCACAGCCCATTTCTATCCAGATGGCAGGATTGTATGGATGTCAGAGGGTACGAGGTACCAGTCTACAGTTGCTGAATGGGCTCAGCTGATTAATGCCCCTGAAGAGCATGACGATGACTTGGACATTTATGCCAAGAAGAAGATGGACCACAACTCAATATCAAACATGTACAAGGAGATTCCAAATGAAGCACTTGATACGTTCAAGTTTGGCTCAGTACACTATCTTCTGTCAGGGCTGCCAACCATCAACTGGATTCTTAGGCACACCCTATTGCCCAAGTCTGGAGATCACAAGATGATCAGGGGCCGCGCGATCAACTTGCTTCATATCTTTGACGTGCCACATAAATTCAAAGTCATGAGCCTTATGATTGAAAAAATCAAGAGGACAGCAGCAGACCAGAAGAGGAGCTGTGGATATACCCCACAGATTCAGGAGCTCATCAACTCTAAGATGGGCACGGGCATATACTTATTGGACAAGGAACACCTGCCCATCCGTCCAGACTTTGAAGATAATCAAGTGGTCATGACTGAGAATGAGCCATCATCTGCCCAAGCACAAGCCAAGAAGGAGAAGGCGAGGAAGGAGAAAGCTGCCAAGATGCCTACTCAAGAGGAGGCATCTGAATATTTCCTGAAAACCAAACAAGAGCAGCTTGGTTACTTGATTGCATCCACCCTGCGGATTGAGCAAGGACTAGCCACCCTAACTCAGAACCAGGCAAGCTTAGAGAGGATCATGGAACAAAAGTTCTATGACTTGGATGTCAAAGTGACAGAGATTCAGACTGCAGTGGAGCAGCTCCAGGATGACATGCAGGAGAGGAGAGGCAAGACTACAACTGATGCCTTTGCCAGAGTGCCACGAGGTCCGAGGTCGTCTGCAGTGCCAGTTGCTGACCCCAGAGCCACCACGTCTGCACCAGCTACAGCCTCAGTTCCACCAGCTCCAGCGTCCACTTCAGCCTCGACTCCGACCACGTCAACAGAAGGCTTCGTCCTTGGAGTGCTTCGGACTCCACCACCACCTGAAGATCAAGCCTGAGTGTCGACTTAGCACTATGCATTTTCTAGGAACTTTTTGGTAACTTGTTGCCAAAGGGGGAGAAAATGTATAGATCATAGGCTTCGAGAGAGAGTGTTGCTTTTAGTGTTGCTTATATTCTCTCTTGTTTTATTTGGTGGTTTTTTCGAACTTTGTTTGCTTTTGTGTGAGATACTATGTCATTACTCGTGAGACATTGATGATCATGTGTTTGATCATAAGCTACACTTAATGTTTGCTTAATATTATCATCTTATCTATCTTATGTGATCATTCACTATTCTTGGTGATGAGTGCATGTATTTCATTCTTATCATTTTAAGCGCTCCACCAAGATGTATGTGACATGGAAGACTAACCCATGACTCTAACTCTTTGTGCATTTGCAGTCCAAAGCAAATTTTAAATATGCACAAATTTAGGGGGAGCTCTTACTTGTCACATACTTCTCAAAGCGCCGATATATTTCATGCTTATTATCATTTGTTGAAGCTTTGATCTATATGTTGTCATCAATTACCAAAAAGGGGGAGATTGAAAGTGCAACTATCCCTAGGTGGTTTTGGTAATTCATAACAGCATATAGCTGATTGAGCTAATGCTATTCCAAGATGACTATTTCAGGAAAGCTCAATGATTGGCATGGCATGGATGTGAAAGTGGAACCCTCAAAGTGCTAAGGACAAAGGATTGGCTCAAGCTCAAAAGCTCAAGACTCTTCATTTTATATTTTAGTGATCCAAGATCACATTGAGTCTTTAGGAAAAGCCAATACTATCAAGGAGGGATGAGGTGTTGCTTAATGAGCCTCTTGCTTCATGTGCTTAGTGATATGCTCCAAAACCCTCAACTACTTTCCCATATCCACATATGACCTAAACCCTAAGCCAAACTCGGTCCTATCGATTCTTTCTATCCGGCGCCACTGAGTTTCACTTGTCATAAGCCACTGCCAAACCCTAGCAATTCGGTTCTACCAATAGGGATCTCGGTCTCACCGAGATGGGATTGCAAACTCTCTGTTTCTCTTTCGTAACTTTTCGGTCTCACCGAAAGAGCAAATCAGTCCAACGAGATTGCAGTGTAAACTCTATGTTTCCTTTTTGTAACTTTTCGGTCTCACCGAAAGAGCAAATCGGTCCCACCGAGTTTACCTGACCAACTCTCTGGTTAGCTTATTACCAAACCCGGTCTCACCGAGTTTGTGTAATCGGTCTCACCGAGATTATGTTATGCCCAAACCCTAACCATATCGGTCCTACCGAGTTGCATGTCAGTCCCACCGAAAATCTCTAACGGTCACTAGGTTTACCTTTTCGGTCCGACCGAGTTTGTTGATTCGGTCCCACCGAGATTGGAAAACTGTGTGTAACGGTTGGATTTTGTGTGGAGGCTATATATACCCCTCCACCTCCTCTTCATTCGTGGAGAGAGCCATCAGAACACATACACAATTCCAACTCATATGTTCTGAGAGAGAACCACCTACTCATGTGTTGAGACCAAGATATTCCATTCCTACCATATGAATCTTGATCTCTAGCCTTCCCCAAGTTGCTTTCCACTCAAATATTCTTTCCACAAAATCCAAATCCTATGAGAGAGAGTTGAGTGTTGGGGAGACTATCATTTGAAGCACAAGAGCAAGGAGTTCATCATCAACACACCATTTGTTACTTCTTGGAGAGTGGTGTCTCCTAGATTGGCTAGGTGTCACTTGGGAGCCTCCGACAAGATTGTGGAGTTGAACCAAGGAGTTTGTAAGGGCAAGGAGATCACCTACTTCGTGAAGATCTACCGCTAGTCAGGCAAGTCCTTCGTGGGCGATGGCCATGGTGGGATAGACAAGGTTGCTTCTTCGTGGACCCTTCGTGGGTGGTTGCTTCTTCGTGGACCCTTCGTGGGTGGAGCCCTCCGTGGACTCGCGCAACCATTACCCTTCGTGGGTGGAGCCCTCCGTGGACTCGCGCAACCGTTACCCTTCGTGGGTTGAAGTCTCCATCAACGTCGATGTAGGATAGCACCACCTATCCGAACCACGGGAAAAACATCCGTGTCTCCAATTGCGTTTGAATTCTCCAAACCCTTCCCTATACATTCTTGCAAGTTGCATGCTTTACTTTCCGCTGCCAATATACTCTTTGCATGCTTGCTTGAATTGTGTGATGATTGCTTGACTTGTCCTACAATAGCTAAAATCTGCCAAGAACTAAAATTGGGAAAAGGTTAAGTTTTTATTTGGTCAAGTAGTCTAATCACCCCCCTCTAGACATACTTTCGATCCTACAGAGCGGAAGCGCGCGTTAAGGGACGTATACACGGTAGAGCCAGTCGCCCCAAAGTTCAACCCATGGTCCTCCAGCCCGATCACCTTTGATCGAAGGGACCATCCCACTAGCACCCGTGATGACGGATTCGCCGCATTGGTTCTAGACCCAATCATTGAAGGATTTCATCTCACTAGAGTCCTTATGGATGGCGGCAGCAGCCTGAACCTGCTTTACCAGGATACAGTGCGGAAAATGGGCATAGATCCCTCGAGGATTAAGCCCACCAAAACGACCTTTAAAGGCGTAATACCAGGTGTAGAGGCCAACTGTACAGGCTCAGTCACACTTGAAGTGGTCTTCGGATCTTCGGATAATTTCCGAAGCGAGTTAATCTTCGACATAGTCCCATTCCGCAGTGGCTATCACGCACTGCTCGGGTGAACCGCATTCGCCAAGTTCAATGCGGTACCGCACTACGCATACCTTAAGCTCAAGATGCCAGGCCCTCGAGGAGTAATTACGGTCAATGGAAACACCAACGCTCTCTACGAACGGAGGAGCACACGGCGGCCCTTGCTGCGGAAGTACAAAGCAGCCTCTCCAGGCAGTTCTCCAGTCCGGCCATTAAACGTCCGGACACCGCCAAGCGCGCCCGGAGTAACCTACAACAAGACCGCCTGGCACGTTCCGAGCAGGCGTAGCTATGCGGCCCCAACCCCAGCCCTCGCAAAAATGCGACACCAGTACTTCGCGTACATAACTACGCTCTAGAAATACCATGGGTACAGGGGAAGGGGCACCATCTCGGCACGCCCGAAACATGGCTTAAACCGCACCAGGAGCTGCCGATTTTTTAATTTTCTCTTACTTTCAGGACTCCACTGTTCGGAAGGCCTGTTCGGCAGTTCAATTGCCGCACAAACGATGCAAGAACCAGGGAAGCAGACTAGCCATGCCGCATTACGGAACTCCCAGGTGGTCTCTATCACGAGCAGTATACCTGTTTCGCATACCATTCCGCAGCCTGCCCCTGGAACGGACATGTTAAATAGTCCAACCTTTTGCTTATCGCATTATTTGTATCGTTCTGCTTTGATCGCAACCCTTTTTAATAAACAATGCATAGCTTTTGTCTCTCTTTGCATTACCTTTTTTTACAAATATATGTTCCTTAACGACATGTTGCACCCGTACACTTTGGTACGGCCAAAATACGCCAGGGGCTTTAGTACCCCTCAATATGGTGTGAGAAGTCCGAACACTTTAACAAGTGCGGCACCCCGAACTTATAGCATTATATGCATCAGCTCCGAATCATGTCTTGGGTCAATAGTTGGGTTTGCCCGACTCCTATGTTTTGGTGCCTTACGTTCCGCTATATCGGCTAAGGTAGCACTAGGAGAACTACTGCGATTGTGCCCCAGTTGAGCTGGGTCGAGCACCTCAGTAGAGAAAGCTAAAACTGACTGTCATGATGAAGCGAGAGCCGGTCGCTGTTCGAGAGGTTTTTCGAGTCCCTAAAGACTTATGCCGCTTAGAGCGAGGAGTCGGCTCTGTCCGGCCAAGGCGTGGATAGCGCCCCGAACTCGGTCTTCCGAATACCAGGGGCTTCGCCGAAATTTAAAATTATAGAATTCTATGGCTAAGTGAGAGTGTTCACGCATTATAGTCTGATTGCCTTGTTCGTTGTGCTGAGCGCCTCCCTCAAAGGACCCAAACATGGGAAAAAGAGCGCTCAGGTTTATCCCCGAACACCCCAGCACTAGCGGCACGGGGGCAAAATCCGACGACTCGCCATCTCTCAGAATTGATAAACAGCCGCACAAAAGGTAATATTTTAAATTCCAACAGCATTGTTGCGCATATGAACAAGTTTTCAGCGCACAGGACAAAACGAGCGAGTTTTACTCAAAAGTTACATCCTTGGAACATTCATCCGCCACAAGGCGGGCACCCTTCAGAACATCCATATAATAATTCTCGGGCTTGCGATGCTCTTTCCCCGGTGGTGGATCGTCCTTCACAAGCTTCTCAGCATCCAGCTTGCCCCAGTGCACCTTAGCACGGGCAAGGGCCCTACGGGCACCTTCAATGCAGACGGAGTGCTTGATGACTTTGAGCCTTGGACAGGCCCCCACCAGCCGCCGCACCAGCCCGAAATAGCTCCTAGGCAGAGCCTCTCCAGGCCACGGCCGAACTATGAGGCCCTTCATGGCCTGTTCGGCCGCCTTGTGGAGCTCGACCAGTTGCTTCAGCTGGTCGCTCAGGGGCACGGGGTGTCCGGCCTCAGCATACTGAGACCAGAACACCTTCTCTGTCGAGCTGCCCTCCTCGGCTCGATAGAATGCGGCGGCATCGGACACGCTACGGGGAAGATCTGCGAATGCTCCTGGAGAGCTCCGGATTCGGGTAAGTAACAAGTAACTCACGCTTATGTGTTTGCTTTGCATAAAGAATGCCTTACCCGCCGCTATCTTTTTCACCGCATCCAACTCCTGGAGGGTCTTCTGGGATTCGTCCTTGGCAGACTTGGCATTTTCAATAGCCATCGCGAGCTCGGACGCTCGCGTCTATGAGTCAAGCTCCAAACTCTCATGTTTTTTCATGAGAGCCTGGAGCTCTTGCTGCACCTTGCCAACCCGGGCCTTATACTTCTCCCGCTCGGTGCGCTCCGTGGCCGCCCTCTTCTCGGCCTCGACCAGCGCTTGCTTAAGGGTCGCCACCTCCGACATGGCCCCTACAATAGCCATGATAATCCTGTCATTTTTTGCAATTGCACCTTATATATATATTTAAACAAGGTATTTCTTACCTTCCTTGTCCTCAAGCTGCTTCTTGGCACGCCCGAGCTCTTGCTCGGACTGCTCGAGGTTCTGCTTTAGCGTGTCCACTTCCGTAGTCAGTGCGGCAGACGCCAGCAGAGAAGCCTGCATACGCATATTAACTCCTTTTTGTTAGACTCCTGCGAATTTTATTTGATCCTCTCTTCGGCTTTTCTTCCCAAACGCCAAACAGAGCATCAGGGGCTACTGTCTATGCGGTAATATTATTTACACATTCTTTACTTACCTCAAAGCCTGTTAAAAGGCTAGTACAAGCTTCAGTCAGTCCGCTCTTGGTGGACTGAACCTTCTGGACCACCGCACTCATAATGGTGCGGTGCTCCTCGTCAATGGAGGCACCTTTGAGCACCTCCAACAGATTGTCCGGCGCCTCCGGTTGGACAGGGGTCACCGGCACGGTGGGCTTGCTCCTCTTGGAAGGAGGTTGCCCGCCGGACTCTGGAACCTTTGAAGGTTCCGAAGCGGTGTCCGGCCTAGAGCCGGACTTGGAGCCCTAGGGGGTTTTATCCCCTTTACTCCTGGAGTCCGGGAGGTCACCTTGCGGCGCTTCTAGGACCACCTCCTCCTGGATTGGAACCTGTTGGGACAACACTTCGGCGTCATCCGTAGGGCGGGGGAGGAAGCCGTCGGAAGCGAATTCACATCCGACAAGTCCAATGAACCGCTCGACGACGCGTCGAGCCGGTCTTTGGGTGGGCTGCATAAACATATTCGACATAAGGGAAAGTTGTGCAATAAAGGAATACTATGAATTACTCTGGTATCCGGATACTTACGATTTCGCCAGGGGCTTGGCCCTGAGCGGCCACTCCTCTCCGCCGTCGTCGGCATTGGTGGAGTAGTCTGGAGGAAGGGTTTTCCCCTTCTTGGACCCTTCGGCCTCCCCAGTGAGGCCGACCTTCCTTTTCTTCTCTTCCCCCGCTGGAGGGGGAGAGGTCTCTTCTTCCTCCTCCTCGTCTTCACGGGAGGAATGCGCCTTGGAGCCGTCAGATGATGAACCCGACACCTCCCGGCGCCGGGCACTTTTTCGAGTCCCCATGGCCTTCTTCGTGGCCTTCTTCTCCGGCACCACATAGGGTGCCGGAACCAGCAACTTCGCCAAGCGGGCATCGGCTGGGTCTTCGGGCAAAGGAGCCGGACAGTCGATCTGTCCGAACTTCGCCTGCCAAACCTGTCAAAGGTAAGGGAGCTTAGATCCCGCATAGAGTTAAACTGTCACACCCTAGCTAGTTCAAGCATTGCATCATGTTTAAATTTCTCTTAAATTTGAAATGGGGAAGGCAGAAACCCCCAACACCCCCCTGGAAACAACTAGGGTTTACTAAAATTATTTTCAATGAACCTGAAATGCCCTTCTAAAAAGTTCACCCTCTTTGTCTTGGGTTAAAACCTCTGGAAAAATTGGTGCACAATTTTCTAGGTCAATAGAAGGTCATTGAATTAAATCATAAGTATTTGAATTTGGGCATTTAAATGCTATAAAATAATTTAAATGCCCAAATAATTCTGGAAATAAATGTTTGCTGTTGGAAATAATCTAAACAGAGCCCACAATTATTTTCAGGATTTTTGGAAACGTTTTAGTATTTTTAATTAAAGCCCAACAGTTGCAGTTAAATAGAAAAACAGAAACAAATCAAAAAAAAGAGAGAGAGGGAAGCCCACCTGGGCCTTACCTGTGCTGGCCCAGCCCACCTGGCTCGGCCCAGCCGACTGGCCCTGCCAGTCGTCGTCCTCCTCCCGCCAGAAGGACGCGGAGCGCGTGGCCGGCGCCCGCGACCACACGCCGGCCACCTCCTGCTTCTGCCGACGCCCTGGAGACGTCTAGGGGTGCCACGCGACCCCCACGTCCCCCTCTCATCCTCTCGCACTCCCCCCTTGTCTCCCTCACTCTCCCCCGCGATGGCCGAGCGCATTCCTCGCCGCCGTTCGCCGTAGACGCCACCAGAGCCATCCCCTCGCCCCTCCGACGAGCCCAATAGCTCCGCCTCGTCACCCTGGACCTCTCCACCGACCCACGCGACTCCAAACTCCGCCGAACGTCGTCTTCGCCCTCGTCTTCAACCTCGGGCATCTGAGCCATCTCCGGTCGATTCGCCGCCGCCAGGACCTCCCCGAGCTCGCTGACCCCCTCTCCGACCCCGCTGTGAGCTCCTCTTCCTTTTCCCCTAGCTCCCGTGCTTGTTTGGCCTCTATAGTTGCCACTTCCACCGCACCCGAGAGCTCCCCGCCGCCGGCCATGGCGCCGTCGTGGCCAGAGCCATAGTGGCTCGAAGCCAAGCTCGCCGTTGTGCTCAGCGCAGCACCAGGAACCCGTAGCCACCACCAGCTCCTTTGAGCACCTCCAATAGATTGTCCGGCGCCTCCGGTTGGACGGGGGTCACCGGCACGGTGCGCTTGCTCCTCTTGGAAGGAGGTCGCCCGCCGGACTCTGGAACCTTTGAAGGTTCCGGAGCGGTGTCCGGCCTAGAGCCGGACTTGGAGCCCTGGGGGGTTTTATCCCCTTTACTCTTGGAGTCCGGGAGGTCGGCTTGCGGCGCCTCCAGGACCACCTCCTCCTGGCTTGGAACTTGTTGGGACAACAATTCGGCGTCGTCCGTAGGGCAGGGGGAGGAAGCCGTCGGAAGCGAATTCACATCCGATGAGTCCAGTGAACCGCTCGACGACGCATCGAGCCGGTCTTTGGGTGGGCTGCATAAACATATTCGACATAAGGGAAAGCTGTGCAATAAAGGAATACTATGAATTACTCTGGTATCCGGATACTTACGATTTCGCCAGGGGCTTGGCCCTGAGCGGCCACTCCTCTCCGCCGTCGTCGGCGTCGGTGGATTAGTCCGGAGGAAGGGTTTTCCCCTTCTTGGACCCTTCGGCCTCCCCAGTGAGGGCGGCCTTCCTTTTCTTCTCTCCCCCCGCTGGAGGGGGAGAGGTCTCTTCTTCCTCCTCCTTGTCTTCACGGGAGGAATGTGCCTTGGAGCCGTCGGATGATGAACCCGACACCTCCCGGCGCCGGGCACTTTTTCGAGTCCCCGTGGCCTTCTTCGTGGCCTTCTTCTCCGGCACCACATAGGGTGCCGGAACCAGCAACTTCGCCAAGCGGGCATCGGCTGGGTCTTCGGGCAAAGGAGCCGGATAGTCGATCTATCCGGACTTCGCCTGCCAAACCTGTCAAAGGTAAGGGAGCTTAGATCCCGCATAGAGTTAAATTATGAAAAACTAATACCCTGTAAAAGGCACAAACAACTTACCGTGCTGGCGTGACGCTGCGTGCTGAATCCGCGATCCTCGGTAGCGGATGTGGGAGCCTCGGCGCCCTTGAATAGCTACTTCCAGACATCTTCGTACATCGTGTCGAAGAGCCTGCTCAGAGTTCGGTGCTGCGCCGGGTTGAACTCCCACAGATTGAAGGCTCGTTGTTGACACGGGAGGATCCGGCGGATGAGCATGACCTGGACTACGTTGACAAGCTTGAGCTGCTTGTCCACCAGGGTTTGGATGCATGTTTGCAGTCCAGTCACCTCTCCTTTGCTGCCCCACGATAGGCCCGTCTCTTTCCAGGATGTGAGCCGCGTTGGGGGTCCGGACCGGAACTCGGGGGCTGCGACCCACTCAGGGTCGCGCGGCTCGGTGATGTAAAACCACCCCGATTGTCACCCCTTCGGGGTCTCCACAAAGGAGCCCTCGAGCCATAAGACGGTGGGCATCTTGCCCACCATGGCGCCTCCGCACTCTGCCTGGTTACCGCGCACCACCTTCGGCTTGACATTCAAAGTTTTGAGCCATAGGCCGAAATGGGGGCGGATGCAAAGGAAAGCCTCGCACACGACGATAAACGCCGAGATGTTGAGGATGAAATTCGGGGCCAGATCATGGAAATCCAGGCCGTAGTAGAACATGAGTCCCCGGACGAATGGGTGGATAGGAAAGCCCAGTCCACGAAGGAAGTGGGGAAGGAACACTACCCTCTCATGGGGCCTTGGGGTGGGTAGGAGCTGCCCCTCTTCGGGAAGCCGGTACGCGATGTCGTTAGACAAGTATCCGGCCTTCCTCAGTTTTTTGATGTGTCCCTCCGTGATGGAGGAGACCATCCACTTGCCTCCCGCTCCGGACATGGCTGGAGAAGGTTGAGGTGGGGAGTGCGGACTTGGGCGCTGGAGCTCGAGTGCGCGAAAATGGATAGGCAAAGGAGGAAGAAGGCGTAAGTGAAAAGGTGGATCCTTATCCCCTTATATGGGTGGACGCAGCTACGTGTCCCCACCAGCCTGGTAAAACTCGCTTATCTCCAAGCACCATAATCAATGGCGCGGTTGGGTTACCCACGCCCGTATTGATGAGAATCCCGGAATAAGGGGACACGATCTCTGCTTTAACAAGACGTGCCAAGGAAACCGCCTCGCGTGACACGTTGAGGTGGGACAATAAAACGATTCGAATAAAGGCTTGGCCGTGGTGCGTCACACTATGGAATACGTCAGCAGATTAGATTTGTGTAAATATTACTCTCTCTATGGCAATACATGGAAACTTATTTTGCAGAGCCGGACACTATCTTTGTGTTCAAAATCTTCTATGAAGTATTTGGAGGAGGAACCCGCCTTGCAATGCCGAAGACAATCTGCGCGCCGGACTCGTCGTCATTGAAGCCTCGTTCAGGGGCTACTGAGGGAGTCCTAGATTAGGGGGTGTCCGGATGGCCGGACTATACCTTCAGCCGGACTCCTGGACTATGAAGATACAAGATTGAAGACTTCGTCCCGTGTCCGGAAGGGACTTTCCTTTGCTTGGAAGGCAAGCTTGGCGATACGGATATGTAGATCTCCTACCATTGTAACCGACTTTGTGTAACACTAACCCTCTCCGGTGTCTATATAAACCGGAGGGTTTTAGTCCGTAGGACAACATACAGAACAACAATCATACCATAGGCTAGCTTCTAGGGTTTAGCCTCTCCGATCTCGCGGTAGATCTACTCTTGTACTACCCATATCATCAATATTAATCAAGCAGGACGTAGGGTTTTACCTCCATCAAGAGGGCCGAACCTGGGTAAAACTTTGTGTCCCTTGCCTCCTGTTATCATCCGGCCTAGACGCACAGTTCAGGACCCCCTACGCGAGATCCGCCGATTTTGACACCGACAGCCACTGATGATAATCTAGCATCCTATACTAAGCATTAGGATTGCAGGTAAAGGGAACAACAGTAGTAGCAAGGACAGGCTATGCATCAGGATAGGATTAACGGAAAGCAGTAACATGCTACACTACTCTAATGCAAGCAGTATAGAGAAGAGTAGGCGATATCTGGTGATCAAGGGGGGGGCTTGCCTGGTTGCTCTGGCAAGAGAGAGGGGTCATCAACTCCATAGTCGTACTAGGGGTCTCCGGCAGTCTCGGGGTCTACCGGAAAGAAGTAACGGAGGGGGAACACAATAAATAACAGAGCAATCAATGTAACAAAAAGCAAGATGCAGCATTACGTTGTGCTAGGGGTGACCTGACGCGGTACGAGGTGATACCGGTGAAGGGGGGAAACATCCGGGAAAATATCTCCGGTGTTTTGCGTTTTCGGACAGATGAACCGGAGGGGGAAAGTTGCGTGTTCGCTATGCTAGGGATGTGTGGCGGATGAACGGGCTGCGTATCCGGATTCGTCTCGTCGTTCTGAGCAACTTTCATATACAAAGTTTTTTCATCCGAGCTACGGTTTAATTTATATTAATTTTCAAACTTTTTAATCATTTTTGGGATTAACAGAATTAAATTAATTTGGAAATGCCATTATGATGTCAGCATGAAATCAGGGTGATGTCAGCAGTCAACAGTCAGTTGACTTGGTCAAACTGACGCATGGGCCCCATTTGTCATCGTCTTAGACTAACTAAACCTATTGATTAGGCTAACTAAGTGATTAGGTTAATTCATTTTAGTTAGATTAGTTAAGCAGGATTAATTAACTTGTTAATTAATTAATTAATTACTAATTTATTTATTTATTTATTATATTTTATTATTATTTCTTTTAAACCTCTTTTTTTAAATAACGTTCTGGGCTAGGCCCACCTATCATTGGCCCCAGGGGGCCTAGCGGGTGAAACGGGCAGCGGGCGCCCGGGCGTTTGCTCCCGAAGGGCAGACCCGGGGCATAGTTAGGTGCCGGTGTGTCGGCGAGGCCGCCGGGCGCGACCGGGGCAGCTGGTGCGCGTGCGGGCGTCGGGAATCGAAGGCGAGGGGCGGCGGCGATAGGTAGCGGGCGGGGAAAGCACGAGCGGCGAGCGGGGAGGGGGGCGCGGTGAGAGTGGCCGAGGCCAGCGGGCGCACGGGGTCGAAGCGGGGACAGTGGCAGGGCGCGGCGACGACGGCAGAGTAGCAAAAGCAGGGACAATGGGCGTGGTGCGCGGGAGGGTGTGGCTGCGGCAGTAGGCGAGCGAGGAGAGCCAAGGGCGCGGGCGCTCGGCCAGGCCGGGGTGCAGGGAGGGGGGCGCTAGCGAGCGAGCGCTGTGGGTGGAAGGGCTCGGCGATGCGGGGACGTGCGCGCACGGGCGATGCAGTGGAAGGGAATCAGTGGCGAGCGGAGGCGGGCGCGCGCGTAGCCAGCAAGCGGGGCGAGGGGAATAGGAGGCCGAGGCCTCACCGGGATTCATAGGGACTGGGCAACAGGGGGGCGAGGAGGTGGGCAAAGACGATGCAGCGGCGAGGAAGCAGGCCGGCGAGGGCGCACTCCGTCGAGGTCCAGCGGTGGGGCGGCGTCGGGCGTCGAGCGAGGGCGTCGCGACGACCTCCTCCTCCGCTCCCGATCCAATCGGGGAGAGAGGAGATATTTTCGGGGGGGGAAGTGGGGTGTCGGTGGAGAGTGGGGGGGAGTGGGGGACGGTTTATGGGTGCGGGGTGGGCCGGCCGGTTGGGCCGGTAGAGGCCAGCTGGGCCACTTGGCCCAGCGGGGGGGGGCTTTTCTCTTTCCTCTTTTTTTTGTTTGGTTTTGTTTTCTGTTTTTGCGCTTTCTTTTCCTTTTCTTTATTTCTTTTACTATTTAGTAAACTTTAGTATTTATACAATACAAAAGTTGTATCAAAAATAGTATTAATAAATATGCCACTGCCACAATTAATTTATGATTAATTTGGCACCTAAAACAATTTAGTTTGAAATTGTTTATTATTTTAGAAGCATTTAAATAATTGTTCTTGCTAAGTTTTACTCATTTTATAGTATTTAAACATTTTATAAAAGTGGGGTTCCTTCCCCATAATTACCTATGCAATATTTGGTTCACTCCGAACACTTTAGTTTTAATATTTGAAAACTTTTATTGTTAGCTTGAATTTGAATTCGAATTTGAACCGGTTTCGAACTAACGCGAGATTAGTAACAGTAATCGAAGTGACGTGGCATCGTTAGCAGAGAATTACTGTAGCTTAATTATCCGGGTGTCACACTTCTAGTCTTCAAGGAGTTAACCCGTCTATTCCTAGCCGGTTTATATCCAGTAGTAATATCCCCAACATTAGGCCCCAGATTGGTTTGAACTTATTCATGTCAATCTTCAACACTTAGAAAAATTCCTCTCTCATATCTTCACCTTGATCTTGTAAACCGCCGTGACGTCGTACTGCACGATTATGATAAACCGCCTTGACGTCATCTATCCGTTGAGGGTAAAGATTACCTTCATTAATGTGTATTTAGTCACCGAGGCGACACCTTTATTAATTTATCCATTTTCAAGCTCCTCGATTCCCGCACTTACTGTTTTATTGCTTCGCCTTATAAATAGGGGCAGAGGACCCCTTTCTTTTCTTTCTGATACCCTTTCATCCCTTCTTCTTCCTCGTGACGTCTCCGCACCTGAGCGTCGCCGTCATCGTCAAGCCTCGCTCCTGCTTCACCGTCGGCCGCTGCATCGACCTGCTCGTACCAGAGTTTCGCAGCACACCTCCGCTGCTTCCGCGGCCGCAGTAAGTCCTTTCCCCCTTCCTTTCTAGATCCATTAGGGTTTCCCTGCTCTTCGCGGTTCTTGAAGTTCATCGGAGCTTTCGGTGATGTTCTTCCTTGGCCTATAGATGAACACTTCGCACTTATTGAGGGAGTCCTGGATTAGGGGGTGTCCGGATGGCCGGACTATACCTTCAGCCGGACTCCTGGACTATGAAGATACAAGATTGAAGACTTCGTCCCATGTCCGGAAGGGACTTTCCTTGGCGTGAAAGGCAAGCTTGGCGATACGGATATGTAGATCTCCTACCATTGTAACCGACTTTGTGTAACCCTAACCCTCTCCGGTGTCTATATAAACCGGAGGGTTTTAGTCCGTAGGACAACATACAGAACAACAATCATACCATAGGCTAGCTTCTAGGGTTTAGCCTCTCCGATCTCGCGGTAGATCTACTCTTGTACTACCCATATCATCAATATTAATCAAGCAGGACGTAGGGTTTTACCTCCATCAAGAGGGCCCGAACCTGGGTAAAACTTCATGTCCCTTGCCTCCTGTTACTATCCGGCCTAGACGCACAGTTCGGGACCCCCTACCCGAGATCCGCCGGTTTTGACACCGACACTTATCATATCCCTTGCCGTGGCTAATCTTCTGTTACCACCACAAACCCTTATGCGTAAAAAAAACTGATCTAGTCCTTCATAAACTGTTTCGGGTCTTACCCTTTTTAGGTCAAAATATTTTTGCTTTTCTGTCTTACCTTGGATCCGAAATTTTCATATATCTCTGTGAAATCTGTTTCTCCTCACACCAACACAGGCGGTTTAACTTTGTATAAGCAATCTATACCATTAGCCCTCTGATAAACTGGAGGAGCCTTTTACCTTCATAGTTATACTCCAGTTTAACAGTGTCTGAGTACCCCTGTCCTGGTATTATCTTTTATCCCTTATTGCATTGGTCTCCGGTTTATGCCATTTTGCATATCAGTATATCTCTACTCCATTGTATCTTGTATATCATCCTGAGTGATTTATAAACTGGCCTTTCATTTTCAGCTTGTTTGTTTCGCAATGGCCAAACAATTATTCACTGCTTGCAACTGGGCTCGTTCCCAGGTCACCGAGGATCAGTTGAATGATATGGTCGGCATCGGCTCCTTGCCTAAGAAAACTGAAATTAAATGGCGAGTTCCAGGAACAGAAAATCCTCCGACCCCAAGGCAGGGTGAGGTGGTGGTCTTTGTTGACCACATAAGCCGTGGCTTGAAACCGCCAGGGTCAAAGTTTTACCGGGATGTGCTTGCCAATTTCCAACTCCATCCCCAAGACATTGGGCCTAACTCAGTATCCAATCTATGTAACTTCCGGGTCTTCTGTGAAGTGTACTTACAGGAAGAACCAACTGCAGAGCTGTTCCGGGACTTCTTTCACTTAAACCGGCACACATAATTTGTAAATGGCCCCAACACTGAACTCAGTGGTGTCTTAATTCAAAAGCGGAAAGAAGTTGAATTTCCTCATGCCAAACTGCACAGCCACCCAAAGGAATGGAACCAGGCTTGGTTTTATTGCAGATACACTTTGCCTGAAGATGAAAATCCCCTCCCAGGCTTTCATGATCACCGGCTTTCCAACGCCCATCCGATGCCGTAACGCTTAAGCTCCGCAGAAAGGGCGAAATATGCCCCTCAACTCGCCAATCTCCGGGCCTTTATGGCCAACAGTTTAATAGGTGTGGATTTCGTGTGCTGTTGGATATCTTGGAGCATCTTGCCTCTAAGCGAGCGTCCCGGTTTAATGTGTGATTATACCGGTGAGGTTGATGACCCTCAACGCCATTGCAACCTTCAACTATCCGATGAAGAAGTCACTGAATGTGTACAGAAGATTTTGAATGAATCGGAACTGGTCTGTAGTCAAACCGGTTTGAATCCCTTCTATACCAAGAACAAACCACCTGCTATAAGCATTATACTTCCTTTTCATCTTTAATATTTTTACCTTGTGCAACCTGTAATCCTTCTTCTGTGTATGTATGTATAGGGTGATGACCCCTTCTGGAAACGGAAAACCGTAGAAAAAGCAGTAAAGCCAACTCAGAATAAAGTGGTCAAACCATCTCTCCCCAAAACTAAAGCCGTCAAACGGACATCAAAATGGAAAACGGCTGACTGGATCAACATGGAGCTTGATGATGACACTGATGACCCAGAAGTTGAGGTAGAACTTGACTCACTTGGCTCTCTTTTCATGCATCTCATTAACAATTATCTTCCTCTAGAGGACGCAGAAGGTAGTCAAGCTGATGATGTAGAGGTAATTACCCTTTCCTCCGGTTCAGACTCTATGCCAACACGAAAAACCCACCAAGCAGTCCGGAAAGTAAGCTTTTCTCATCCTCTTGCTCACTTGGATCCAACATTTATTTTGAAGACTCAGCAGCATGAAGCTCACCGGACAACCTGGCACAGTGGCTAACAGGTCACTTCAGCTGGTTTACCTGACACCCTGGCTCGGAAGCGCCGGTCTGAGGTCTCTCCTACTCCTGACCATTCTTACCCCAAGGCAGGTTATTTCAGACAACCTCTTAATCCGTCCGATTCAAATTATCAGGTGACACCTCACTCATCATCTGGCGAATCGACAGCAACTCAGCTCGCTCCTCTGAAAACTATGGCCGGGTAAGCTGTAAAACCTTTTCCTTCAATGCGTCACAGAACTTGAATAATATGTTAATCCTTTTATATTTTTTTGCAGGGCCAAAGCCAGACCCAGCAAGAAAGCTCGGGACACCAATCCGCCCGAAGACCCCACTTTTGAAGAAGAACACAGAGGTGAACCAGAACAAACTTATGAACCGGAGGGCCCTCATCCTGAAGCCGCTTCTGATGAACCGCCTCTTCAAGGCCAAAACACCAATGAACCAGCAGACGCTGAACCTGCCGCGCCTGATACTGAACCGGCAGAACCAAACTGGGCTAGTCCGGTGAGAAATACTGAAACTCCTTTGTCACCAGCCAAACACACTGAAGGCCAAGGAGACGATGTTACTATTACTGGAATGGGCCACAGCTCTCCTGGCCATCCCGTCATCTTGGCTGAACATAGTGCCAAAGAAGAGCAAGCTGTTAGGGAAAAAGGCAAATGGAGCAGCGATTTATCAAGCTATGCTCATCTCAACGCTAAAGAGCTTCACTCTGGCTTCTTGAACCGTCTGCACTCAAAGTGGGACTATGAAGCCAGTTTGGTGAACTTGATGAAAGAGCGATATGAGGTAAGTTCATCTCCCTTTGTTTATTGATTCATAGCTAAGACAATAGCCCAAGTAGCCCCCTAGGGCCGTTTTATGATGTTAATCATAAACCGGTCTTTGTAACACTTTAAGTTTCTCATCATTGATCCTTGAAATGTTAGGTCTCTAATAAAGACCAAGACTCATCTTTTAACAATTAGATAACCTTTTGCAGCATAGCCCCCAAAGGCCGGTTTAACTGGGCAAGTTAATCCGGGTTTTAATCCATGCATCCACTTTAGAACAGACGCACATTAGCCCCCAAGTGTCCAGGATAATGCTTGCATTGTTCTGGAGACTTATATAAAATGCAGCACTTTAGAACGAACAGGCATTAGCCCCCAAGTATGAAGTGCATAACTTGTTATACACTTTGTACTTAGAACATATATAACCTGTTGTTTAATATACCTTCAATGTTGCAGGCTGAACTGAGAAGCAAAGATGCCCGAAATTCTAACTTGCAAGAGAATGTGAAGTCACAACAAGCAGAGGCTGGAAAAGCCAAAGAGGAGCTGACCCAAGCCTTGACCGTAATGGAAAAGCTGAAGGAATCTTTCAACAAAGATCGTGCTAACTGGGAAACCAAAAAATCCGGTTTAACCAAAAGAGCTGAAGACGCCGAGGCAGCCCTGAAACCAATTGTAGATGAACTAGCTGGCTTGAAACGGCAAATCAATGCTATGACTTCTACTATTTTTGGTAAGTATCTGTTTATGTGTTTTGCGTAAGTCAATGAACCTTATCACTGACCAGAATGTGGATATAAATCTTTGGTAGGTACTCGGATTGCTCATCTTGGTACAGACATGCGGATGAAGCTCAAAGCGGCGTATACTTTGGTTGAACAGTTGTACTCTGGGTCTCAGCGGGCTATTTGCACGGCAGCTTACAACAAACCGGCCCCAACTTTGATTAAAGAAACACTTGAGAAACTGGCCATGTTACCAGCCCGTATTGTCGAATTGAAGAAGGCAGCTGCCAGAGCGGGAGCTTTAACCGCACTTATTCGAGCCAAAGCCTGGATTCCGGACCTTGAAGCGGAGGATATCATTAAAGGATACCCAGGTGTGAAGGAAGACGGTTCAAACTTCGACAATGATGACCTCCGGCGGCTGACCAAACAGATGCGGCCAGTAGCTAGCAAGATGGCCGATGATACAGATTTGTCCCATTTTCAACCGGTTTATGACGCTGAGGGGAAAAGACAGCCGACCGACATTCATGAAGTTGAAGAACTTGTGCCTCCGATTCGTAAGCACACTTATGCTCCTGATATTAACCCCTCCAATCTTATCCATGAAGAAGCAGTATTTCAAGCTTTAACTGGAATCGATTGGTCGACGGTTGATTTCCAGCGTCTGGGGAGGGATGAAGAAGTGCCCACACCAACTGACCCTCAGCCATCAAACCGTCCAGACGAAGCATCCTAAACCGGTCGCCGGTTTACTGGCCACTGTGTGCCGATATTGTGAAAAACAATTATGCCATTGGAGCCGCTTTGAAAGCTTCTTGTAATAGGATAGCCAAAACTCCGTTATTTTCCATGCCATCGATCATGTTTTGTAATACCTCGTGACAACTTGTGCCACCTTTTGGGATATATTTATGCATAACCCATGATGAATTGTGTTCCTGTGTACAACAACTTAAAAGTATCTAGCGGTTTACCGCTAGACGGGTCATAATGTCCAGGAAGTGTACAATACATAGATGAATAATCGAAGTGTTTGTACAAAAAGCAATATGCATAACATACCTCATTGGTTGACCAATGGTGTATACGGCAAAGGTGTTAATACCAATCCGGAACGTTGATAACCCCATCTTTGTAATGCCGGTCTATATAGTAAACCGGACCGGGATAACTACCGGGTTTTCTTTATAACACTGGTGATTTAGTCAAACCAGATCGGGTCAATAAACACTGGTTTATAACTGATCATGTGCCGACAACTTGTAGTTGAAAAGCAAGCCGGGTCAAGGACGCCGGGTTATCAAAAGATACTTATGAACTTCAACAAATAAAACTCAAAAAGGAAAATATGCAAGGCTTTTTACGAGCTGCCAGGCTCCAAATCGAGGCTTTTCATGGGCTGCCAGGCCTTTGAGTTAAACCATTTAACAAAGCCTTTTAAGATGGGCCTCCAATTAACCAATCATCATTTTAACTTTGACAAGTTCAGGGTCTATAAAAGATTGACATGTCAAACGTTCGGTGGGTCATACCAGGATTACCTGGACAGGAGTGGCTTACTTGATGAAGGCAGGTTAACCCGGGTTTTTAGGTGAATACACCGGGCTTCCAAGCCGTGGCTTGATAGCCAATTACAAGGGTCCTTTCAAACTCTTTGTTGCTTTACAAAAAAGAGCCCCCAAGTAACTTTGTGAGTTGTGCTCAGTGTGCGCCCATGTTTGAGTCTGTGCTTTATGCAACACTCTCTTTGGCTCCACATATTTTTCTTTTGTGGCTTAAATGCCTATCAAGAGGTGTAGCTATGGTGTGATAACAACCAAGCCCCCTAGTGATATCCCTTCGTGGTTTCAAAACCGATCAAGAGGTGTAGCTGTAGTTCAAATATGACCAAGCCCCCTAGTGATTTTCTTTATATTCGTGCAGCTGCTAAGACCGGATTAATACAAAACTCCGCTTTGTCAGTAAACTCTTATAAGCACACAGGATGTAAAAAGAACAGATACCCCGCTTATAACGGAGGCTCCGGTTTATTATATGATATATACACTGTCATAAATATGTACACATGAAGAGCCTATGGCTTCAAGTATAGTAAGGCCGAAGAAGAGCTATGTTCCATGGCCGCTTGTTCTCCTCCTCCGATTGACTTGAGTCTTTGTGCTCTCGAACATCAATGGGGTAGTAAGGCCCGTTGTGCAGATTTTTGCTGACCACAAAGGGTCCTTCCCAAGGTGGGGATAACTTGTGCATATCAGTCTGATCCTGGATGAGCCGGAGCACCAAATCGCCTTCTTGAAAGGTTCTGGTTTTAACCCAACGGCTGTGATAACGTCGGAGATCTTGTTGATAAATGGCCGATCGTGCTACTGCAAGATCACACTCTTCATCCAACAGGTCCAGAGAATCTTGACGTGCCTTCTCATTATCAGCTTCAACATAGGCTGTCACACGGGGCGAGTCGTGACGGATGTCACTAGGAAGAACTGCCTCCGCTCCATAAACCATGAAGAAAGGTGTATAACCCGTAGACCTATTGGGTGTGGTGTTGATGCTCCATAACACAGAAGGTAGCTCCTCAACCCAACAATCCGGTGTCCGCTTTAAAGGAACCATAAGCCTGGGTTTGATACCTCGTAGAATTTCTTGTTTGCCCTCTCTGCTTGACCATTAGACTGGGGGTGAGCCACTGATGCTAGATCGAGCCGGATATGCTCACGTTGACAAAATTCTTCCATCTCCCCTTTTGACAGGTTAGTACCATTATCAGTTATAATGCTGTGTGGAAAACCAAACCAGAATATCACCTTTTTGATGAATTGAACCGTCGTGGCTGCATCACACTTGCTGACTGGCTCTGCTTCCACCCATTTGGTGAATTTATCAACTGCTACTAACAGGTGGGTCTTTTTGTCCTTGGATCGCTTGAAGGGTCCAACCATATCAAGCCCCCAAGTCGCAAACGGCCAAGTTATTGGAATCATCCTCAACTCTTGCGCCGGAATGTGCGCACGGCGGGCGAATTTTTGACACCCGTCACATCTCTTGACTAAATCCTCCGCATCAGCATGTGCTGTCAACCAGTAAAAACCGTGGCGAAAAGCTTTAGCAACCAAAGACTTTGAACCAGCGTGGTGACCGCAGTCCCCTTCATGGATTTCTCACAAAATCTCACAACCCTCTTGAGGAGAAACACAACGTTGAATTGCTCCTGAAACGCTGTAGCGATGTAACTCCCCATTGAGTATGGTCATGGACTTGGAACGCCGGATTATCTGTCGAGCCAACGTTTCGTCGTCTGGTAACTCTTCCCGGTTCATGTAAGCCAGATATAGGATTGTCCAATCCGGTATGGCATGTAAAGCTGCCACCAATTGAGCCTCCGGATCAGGAATAGCCAAATCTTCTTCGGTTGGTACCTTGACTGACGGATTATGCAATACGTCAAGAAAGACATTTGGCGGAACCGGTTTACGCTGGGAACCAAGACGACTTAAAGCATCCGCCGCTCCATTCTTCCGCCGGTCTATATGGTCCACCTGATAACCCTTAAAGTGACCAGCCACTGTGTCCACCTCTCGCTGATATGCAGCCATGAGTGGGTCCTTAGAATCCCAAGTGCCAGACACCTGTTGCGCCACTAGATCTGAATCGCTGAAGCACTTAACCCGGTTTAAATTCATCTCCTTAGCCATCCAGAGACCGTCCAGAAAAGCCTCATATTCAGCTGCATTGTTAGTACAAGGGAACATTAATCGAAGGACATAACAAAACTTGTCACCTCGTGGGGAAGTTAGTATGACTCCAGCCCCCGAGCCCTCCAACTGTCTGGACCCATCAAAATGAATAGTCCAATATGTATTATCTGGTTTCTCTTTGGGTTCCTGTAACTCTGTCCAATCATTGATGAAGTCCACGAGTGCATGGGATTTGATCGCTGTGCGGGGTATATATTTGAGCCCATGAGGTCCAAGCTCAATAGCCCACTTGGCAATCCGGCCAGTTGCTTCTCTGTTTTGAATGATATCTCCCAGAGGAGCTGAACTGACCATTGTGATGGGATGGCCCTAAAAATAATGTTTAAGCTTCCATCTTGCCATAAACACCCCATACACCAGCTTCTGCCAATGCGGATACCTCTGCTTTGACTCAATAAGCACCTCACTGATATAATAAACCGGCCGTTGAATCGGATATTCATTGCCAAGCTCCTTGCGCTCTACCACAATAGCTACGCTAGCAGCCCGGGCATTAGCAGCCACATATAGCAATAACGGCTCTTTGTCGATCGGTGCTGCAAGCACGGGTGGTTCAGCTAACTGCCTCTTCAGATCCTCAAACGCTTTATCAGCTGCCTCACTCCAAACAAAGTTAACTATTTTCTTGAGCATCCGATATAAAGGGATGGCCTTCTCTCCAAGGCGACTGATAAACCGGCTCATGGCTGTAATCAGGCCAGCCAGACGTTGAACGTCATTGATACCTGCCGGTTTAGCCAAAGATGTAATTGCTGAAATATTTTCCGGATTAGCCTCAATGTCGCTGTTTGACACCAGAAAGCCCAAGAGCTTGCCTGTCGGGACACCAAAGACACACTTCTCCGGATTGAGCATCATCTTGTAAACCCGGAGGTTGTCAAAGGTTTCTCTCAGATTGTCTATCAATGTTTCCTCCTTTCTGGATTTTATCACAATATCATCCACATATGCATGAACATTGCGCCCAATTTGTTTATGAAGGCAATTCTGAACACAACGCTGATAAGTTGCCTGGGCACTCTTGAGTCCAAAGGGCATGGAGACATAGCAGAAGGCTCCAAAAGGAGTTATGAAAGCTGTCTTCTCCTGGTCCTTAACCGCCATTTTGATCTGATGATAACCAGAATAAGCATCCAGAAAATACAAACGGTCACAACCTGTCGTAGCATCAATTATCTGATCAATGTGAGGGAGAGCAAAGGGGTCTGCAGGGCAAGCCTTGTTTAAATCTGTGTAATCCGCACACATACGCCAAGTGCCGTTTTTCTTGAGAACCAGCACCGGATTAGCCAACCACTCTGGATGAAAAACCACTACAATAAACCTTGTGGCCAACAAACGGGCTACCTCTTCCCCGATAGCCTTACGCCTTTCTTCATTGAAGCGGCGGAGAAACTGCCGGACCAGTTTAAACTTAGGATTAATGTTAAGTGTGTGCTCAGCGAGTTCCCTCGGTACACCTGGCATGTTAGAAGGTTTCCATGCAAAGATGTCCCAGTTCTCATGGATGAACTCGATGAGCGCACTTTCCTATTTGGGATCTAGGTTAGCGCTGATGCTGAATTGCTTGGATGAGTCACTAGGAACAAAATCAATCATTTTAGTATCTGTAGCTGATTTGAACTTCAACGCCAGATCATGTTCCGTAGTCGGCTTTTTCAAAGAGGTCATATCTGCCGGATCAACTTGCTCCTTATAGAATTTCAACTCTTCCGTGGCACAAACCGACTCAGCATAAGCCGCATCATCTTCCTCACACTCCAAAGAGATCTTTCTGCTTCCATGTACTGTGATAGTCCCCTTATGACCTGGCATTTTAAGCTGTAGATAAACATAACATGGCCTCGCCATGAATTTAGCATAAGCCGGCCGCCCAAACAAGGCGTGGTACAGACTTTTGATCTTTACCACCTCAAACATCAATGTTTCTGACCTTGAATCATAATCATCTCCAAAAGCTACCTCTAAGGCTATCTTGCCAACAGGATATGCAGACTTACCAGGCACCACACCATGAAAGACCGTATTTGACGGTTTAAGATTCTTATTTGTCAACCCCATACGGCGGAATGTGTCATAATATAGAATGTTGATACTGCTTCCCCCATCCATGAGCACTTTAGTAAACTTGTATCCCCCAACTTTCGGGGCTACCACCAAGGCCAAGTGACCCGGATTATCAACCCGGAGTGGGTGATCATTTCTACTCCACAAAATGGGTTGCTCAGACCAACGTAAATACTGAGGCACTGCCGGTTCAACAGAGTTTACTGCCCTCTTGTGAAGCTTCTGATCACGCTTACACAAACTAGTAGTGAAGACATGATATTGCCCGCTATTTAGCTGCTTGGGATTGCTCTGGTAACCCGACTGCTGCTGCTGCTGATTCCCCTGATGGTTGTAGCCTCCCTGGTTGCCTTGGTGCCCTTGATTGATGTGTCCGGTTTGGTTGCCTTGAAACCCTAAACCGGAACCACCACCTCCGTAACCCGGCCCATGGAAACCTCCTCCTGAACCACCGGGCAGGCCGTTATCATACTGGAACATATTAGAATTCTTGAAATCCCGCATGATATAACAGTCCTTCCAAATATGCGATGGTGGCTTCTCCTTTGATCCATGCTTTGGACAGGGCTGATTTAACAGGCGCTCCAAATTGGGGCCTGAACCTCCGCCCCTCTGGGGCTGCTTGCCCTTACGGCGCTGGCCATTCTCCTGAGCATTGGTGTTAGCAACAAAGTCCAAGCTGATGTCGGCCTTGCGCTTACCGCTGTTCCCATGGCCTGCCGGATTATGCTGCTGACCCTTGGCGTTGCCGTTCTTCTTCCCTTTCCCCGGTTTGTCCTCCTCTGAATCCGGGTCCTTGGTATTATCTGAATAGACGTATTTAACCAAAGCGGCCATGAGCGTTGACATATCATTGCAGTGACGTTTGAGCCTTCCTAACTTCTGTTTGAGCGGTAGGAAATGACAATTGCCCTCTAATGTTAACACTGCGGTGTCTGCATTGATACGATCTGATGAATGCAAAATCGCTGAGACCCATTTGACCCAATGGGTCGTGGACTCCCCTTCCTCTTGGACACAAGCGGCCAGATCCACGATTGACATCGGCTGCTTACAAGTATCTTTGAAGTTCTGGATAAACCGATGCTTCAATTTAGCCCATGATCCGACAGAGTTGGTCGGTAAGCTCTTCAACCAAGTATGAGCTGTTCCTTCCAACATCATGGTGAAATATTTAGCACACACTACCTCATCCACATCTAACATCTCCATTGCCATCTCATAGCTTTCCACCCACACCTCTGGTTGTAAATCGGAGGTGTAATTTGGTACCTTATGAGGTCCCTTGAAGTCCTTGGGCAGTCTCACATTACGCAAAGCGGGGGTGAGACACGGCACCCCTAAGGAACTGAATACCACACCTGGCTCTACTGAAGCGGTAGGGTGAACTAGAGTATGTTGTCGTGCTCCATGTCGAGCTGCTAACTCGGCCTCCCGACGTGCGCGGCCATGGTCCACAACATCCTGCGCATTAGCACCTCCCCCTGCCGGGTTGTTTCCTCGCGGCGAATTTCAGCGACGTGCACTGCTTGACACAGCCGGTTCATCCTCAATGTGTCTGCTATAGCTCCGGCTTGGACGGGGAGTGGAATGAATCCTCTCATGACTGTGTGAATATGCCTGCTGTTGATTTAGCGCTGTTTGAAGGAGATCTCTGGCCCGACGTGCTTCAACCGCAACTGGTGACTCGCCGTCGGCTGGGAGGGCTGCCAGGCATGAAGCGGCGGCCACAATATTGTCCAACGGGTTGGAATAATGCCCGGGAGGTGTTGGCACATACTGCGGCACAACGTTGTTCTGGCGAGGCGGGTCCATCGTGCGCGGCTGAACCGACGCTCCTGTTCCCGGTGCCTCCGCCCGGTTTAGTATGGGTTGGTTACCAGCTCCTGCTCCTGGTGTTGAAGAGATTTTGCGGCTCATAAACCGATGGAAGACGCGATCGGTACCTTCTTCTCATGACTTCCTTGGAAGCATTCTGATCCAGCCTAATCCGGTAGGCCTGTGCTTCCAATTCGGCCCGTTCTGTAGCCATCCTAGCATTCTCCGTCGCCAGGTCCGCTTTAGCCTGAGCTATCTGATCTTTCACCTTTGCAATCTCCGCATTGTGCTGATCCTTGGCTGCTGCATCCACCTCTGCGGCCATCAACGTTGTCAAAGCATCGAACAAATCAGACAGGACTTGGGCTGGAGGCGGCGCAGAGCTTCCTGCCCCTGCCGGCGTGGCCGTTGTTGAACCGGAGAGTATTGTTGCGGCGGGTGATGAATGAGGCACTGATTGTGTGCCGGCCATGAAGATGGCGGCCTGGTTTGGCAGATCAGGGGAATCCGGAATACTGTTGCCCTCGGATCCTCCATCAATCCGGCCGTCCTGCAACTGATAAAGCGATTCGGTCTCTCCAGAAGACTCGTCGTCAGAACAGACCATGGTCTCTCCATCGGACGCTGGCCCGCCTCGTATCTCGCCCCATGGACGACACCTACGAAAACATGCCTTGTCATGGGCTGAACCGGCAAAGAACTTGCACGCCGAGCCGTTTCGATGATGTCGATGCAGATGTCCGGCTCAGGGGCCGGTTCGCCGATCTTGCCGATGAAGACGTGAATCCCACCGAAGGGGACCCGGTACCCATACTCAATTGAATCTGCCTCGGGACCCCATCCTACATTGTCAATGTAGAGCTTGCCGCGACAACTCTTCGTCATCCGTCCCACAGCGTACCCCTTAAGTCCATCAAAGCTGCCCTTCAAGAACTCAAAACCATCGTGTGATAGCCCCACGGTGGGCGCCAACTGTCATGGGTTTGTCACGGCAGATTTCCTTGTGAAAGGACTTAGTCGTGGAGCCATCGCTACGGGTTAACTTAAAGGGGTTAAACCGGACAAGGGGACACGGGGAGTTTTATACTAGTTCGGCCCCTTCAAGGAAGGTAAAAGCCTACGTCTAGTTGTGATTGGTATTGCTAGGGTTTTGAAGGCCAGGGAGCGAATCTGCTTTTTCTGGCCCTCGAGTTCTTGTTTGTTCATAAACCACTATCGGGTCGTCCCTTTATATACATAGGTTGACGCCCGCCGGGTTACAGAGTCCTGAAGCCGGATCATAAACGTGTCCGGTTCAGTCTCTATCCTTCCTATCTTACAACACAAGTTACATTACCAGGTCGGTTTACATCTAAAGGCTTTAACCCGCCTTTGGGCCTTGGGCCTTTGTAAAGCGCCATCATTCTTGCATCTTCATGGGCTTCTAGTCTTCAAGGAGTTAACCCGGCTATTCCTGGCCGGTTTATATCCAGTAGTAATATCCCCAACACATACAATAAAGCGACAACCATATGGCTCCTGCCAGTTGCGGATAACTCCGTTACAAAACATGATCATTTCATACAATAAAATATAGCATCATGCCTTGACCATATCACATCACAACATGCCCTGCAAAAACAAGTTAGACGTCCTCTACTTTGTCGTTGCAAGTTTTATGTGGCTGCTACGGGCTGAGCAAGAACCGTTCTTACCTACACATCAAAACCACAATGATATTTCGTCAAGTTAGTGTTGTTTTAACCTTCAACAAGGACCGGGCGTAGTCACACTCGGTTCAACTAAAGTTGGAGAAACTGACACCCGCCAGCCACCTGTGTGCAAAGCACGTCGGTTGAACCAGTCTCGCGTAAGCGTACGCGTAATGTCGGTCCGGGCCGCTTCATCCAACAATACCGCTGAACCAAAGTATGACATGCTGGTAAGCAGTATGACTAGTATCGCCCACAACTCACTTGTGTTCTACTCGTGCATATAACATCTATGCATAAACCTGGCTCGGATGCCACTGTTGGGGAATGCAGTAATTTCAAAAAAAAAAACCTACGCACACGCAAGATCATGGTGATGCATAGCAACAAGAGGGGAGAGTGTGTCCACGTACCCTCGTAGACCGAAAGCGGAAGCGTTATGACAACGCGGTTGATGTAGTCGTACGTCTTCACGATCGAATGATCCTCGGTACCGAATGTACGGCACCTCCGTGATCTGCACATGTTCAGCTCGGTGACATCCCGCGAACTCATGATCCAGTAGAGCTTCGAGGGAGAGTTTCGTCAGCACGACGGCGTCATGACGGTGTTGATGAAGCTACCGACGCAGGGCATCGCCTAAGCACCGCTACGATATGACCGAGGTGGATTATGGTGGAGGGGGGCACCGCACACGGCTAAAAGATCAATGATCAACTTGTGTGTCTCCATGGGGTGCCCCCCTCCCGCGTATATAAAGGAGTGGAGGAGGGGGAGGGCCGGCCCTCTACTATGGCGCACCCTGGGGAGTCCTACTCCCACCGGGAGTAGGATTCCCCCCTCCCCCTTCCATGTAGTAGGAGTAGGAGGGAAGGAAAGGGAAAATAGAGAAGGAACGAGGGGGCGCTGCCCCTCCCCCTAGACCAATTTGGACTAGGCCTTGGTGGGCACGCAGCCTCCCATCTCTCTTCCCCTAAAGCCCAATAAGGCCCATATACTCCCCGACGAATTCCGTAACTCTCCGGTACTCCGAAAAATCCCGAATCTCTCGGAACCTTTATGTCTCGACCATTTTGAGACTCCTCGTCATGTCCCCGATCTCATCCGGGACTCCGAACTACCTTCGGTATGTCAAAACACATAAACTCATAATACCGATCATCACCAAACGTTAAGCGTGCGGACCCTACGGGTTTGAGAACTATGTAGACATGACCGAGACTCATCTCCGGTCAATAACCAATAATGGAACCTGGATGCTCATATTGGCTCCTACACATTCTACGAAGATCTTTATCGGTCAAACCGCATAACAACATATGTTGTTCCCTTTGTCATCGGTATGTTACTTGCCCGAGATTCGATCGTCGGTATCTCAATACCTAGTTCAATCTCGTTACCGGCAAGTCTCTTTACTCGTTCCGTAATACATCATCCCGCAACTAACTCATTAGTTGCATTGCTTGCCAGGCTTAAAGTGATGTGCATTACCGAGAGGGCCCAGAGATACCTCTCCGACAATCGGAGTGACAAACCCTAATCTCGATCTATGCCAACTCAACAAGTACCATCGGCGACACCTGTAGAGCACCTTTATAATCACCCAGTTACGTTGTGACGTTTGGTAGCACACAAAGTGTTCCTCCGGTATTCGGGAGTTGCATAATCTCATAGTCATAGGAACATGTATAAGTCATGAAGAAAGCAATAGCAATATACTAAACGATCGAATGTTAAGCTAACGGAATGGGTCAAGTCAATCACATCATTCTCTAATGATGTGATCCCATTAATCAAATGACAACTCATGTCTATGGCTAGGAAACTTAGTCGTCTTTGATTCAACGAGCTAGTCAAGTAGAGGCATAATAGTGACACTCTGTTTGTCTATGTATTCACACATGTATTAAGTTTCCGGTTAATACAATTCTAGCATGAATAATAAACATTTATCATGATATAAGGAAATATAAATAACAACTTTATTATTGCCTCTAGGGCATATTTCCTTCAGCCCTCACCAGTAGCCTCTCCAACATTTGACTTGGAAGTTTCAATAGTTGAGGCCCTGGCCTTTAAGGTTGGCACTCTCTTTGCAGGGGCCTTCTTGTGCATACCAAGCTTGGTAGATGCAACTGTGACAAACTCTTTCTTGACAACATTTTTCTTGGAGCTCACTTCCTCCTCAGCAGCAACATAATCCTCATCTTCCGAGTCAGAATTTCTCTTTGTCCTTGTCCTTGTCCTTGTAGCAGCTTTGGGCAAGTTGCTTGGAGTGCTCCTGCTACCCTCATCATAACTGTCAGAGGGACTAGTGCCCTCACTCAGGTTCATCTGCTCTTCTGACTTGTTCTGGCTATCACTCTGATCAGACATTCTGGCTAAGCAAACTGACAGCTGACCCTGTGAATAGTTATAGATGAGATAGAGTGGATGAGCATCACAAAGTGGAGAGGATTTGCAAAACAAATGAGTCAAAAACTTAGTTTTAGTTTTCCACATAAAGCATTTCGGACCTACCGATTTGTTAAACTCGGTGACACTGAAGCAACTTTTGGAGTCTAAACTAGTGAAATCGGTCAGACCGAGACACAGTTTGGTGACTCCGAGATTGCTAGGATTTCACAAAGAGTTGAACTCGGTCACACCGATTTACAAGTTTCGGTCAGACCGAAACAGGCAAGTGCAATGACCTAAGCCAAATCGGTGAGACCCATTTCCACAACTCGGTCGGTCCGAGATGAGTTCGGCGGAAACCTAACCCTAAAGTTTCGAATCAAATCTAAACTAAAGGAAGTTTTTGCTGGATAGGAAGATTTCATACGTGGTAAGGAACATGGCATTTGCTTTGTGCTAAGAATTGGAGAAAAGAACAACACAAAGGGGTCGAACTCATACCCTAACTTGGCGATGAGTTCGCTACGGTGGCAGCAACGGTGTTGAAATCCATTGACAGCGATGGAGACCAGCGGCGGGAGGTCGCTGGCGATGAGAGGACGATCCGAAGACCCAAGGCGGCAGAGCAGGACACACGCGGGCTGAGAGGTTTTGGAGGAATTTCCAAATTTGACTATATGCTAGAGTGTTTGTGCATGCTTTGCCACTTAGGAGTCAAATGAGAACATTTGACTATAGATCATACTCATCATTTAAGCACAAGTGGGATTACCACTTTTACATAAAGCATTGTTGTGTTCACACCATTAGCATTGCTTTAGCTCAATTCTTAGAGTAAAGCTCCCCCTAGATGTGATATCCCCCCTAAGACGGATGAACTAACCTTGGGTTTTGTCGATGATGACTTCATGTAGACGTTGAAGATGTGGATGCTCAATGTTGACGTAGATCATTCGGAGCAATCCGTTGGAGTGAGTTGCACTTTCAATACCTACATGGGTTAGTCCCACAAGGAACAAGTAAGGATATCCATAGACATAGAGTGTAGTTCACACAATGTGATGTCCATGAAAGCATTAGGTTACCTTGTCCCTTGTCTTACCAACAAGAGGGTTTGTGACTCCTTGAACTAGTGCAGGATGTGGAAGTTGTTTGCACTTGTTCTCGCCAAAATGATATGAGTGAAGTATGTTGGCGGAGTCACCCTCAAGAACTCTCTAGTTCTTCTTCTTCGGGATCCACATCATCTTGATGGGAATCCTTGGAGTTGTAGTCATACTTGATGAAGTAGAACTTGATGTGGTCTTGGGAACCCACTTGACCAAGGCCTTGGGAGCTTCTTCAAATGCATCAATCTCCTCTTAAAGCTTGTCCTTGCCTTTTTGCTTTATGGTCTTGTGGTGAAAGATCATCTTGAGCTTGTGTCCCCTTGAAAGAAGTAGGATCATGCTTCTCTTGTTGAGGAACAAACTTCGTCTTGGGGTATTGATCTTCTTCCCACTCAACTCCATTGGCATTGAACTTTCGTTCAAAACCAACACCTTGATTCTTCCGGTGCCTTCCTTGCTTGCATACAATTTCCTCGAATTTCTTACTTTCGGCAAGGCTCTTGTAAACACCTTTCTCTATAATTCCCTTTAATAAGCTATTTTCTTGCTCAAGTGTAACTTGACTAAGATAATCATTAGTGGAGTCAAGAGTACTAATAGAAGCAAAACATTGGATTTAACATGATTATTGTTACTACTAGAAGAATCTTTCTTACTCTTGTTGCTAGATTTTACTTGTGGCATGTAAGTGGACAAGAGTACACACTTGGCAATGTAAGAAGAACTTTTCTTGCGAAGATCATCATTGATTACTTTTAAGAACCCATGCTCTTGCTCAAGGTTGAGCTTTTCGAAGCGTAGCTTCTCGTGAGTCTTTAAAAGCTCTCGGTGATCTTCCAAGGTAGTTTCATGAGCTAACTTAAGAGTTCTTAGTTATTTAGTTAGATGCTCAATCTCCTTTTTATCATCGTCATTCGTTTTAGCATGATTAATAGCAATTTCATCATAGTTTTCATCACTAGAGTTGTCAACAAGTAAATCATCATCACCTAGCAAATCATCTTCATCACTATTGAAATCAACATACTCGAGGTGTGATACCTTTGGGCCTTTAGCCATGAAGCATCTTCCAATTCCTTCATTTGGTGAGTCAAATATGTCGTAGGAGTTGGTTGACACAAGTGCTAGACCAGCAACACCTTCATCTTGAGTATATTCGGAGTCGGGGTGATAACTTCTCTCGGAGTGATGGTCGGAGTCGGAGCCGGATACCCATTCACCAACATGAGCTTGATGTCTTCGTTTTGTGTGGCTCCATGATGACTTGTCCTTCCTTTCCAAATCCTTGCTTCTGTGAGAGGTTCTTCGTTCATAGCGATCATCTGTACTCCTTCTCTCTCTTGGAGGTGATTCTTCTCTTCTACTTCTCCTTTTGGGTGTGTCTTCTCTTCTTTTTTAGGGAGCCGTACACTCATTGGAGTAGTGTCCAGGTTTTCCACAATTGTAGCAATTACGCTCATGACTAGAAAATCTTTTTCATTGTAGGACCTTGACTTGGAACTTCTTTCTTTGCTTCTACTCTTGTAGAACTTGTCGAAGTTCTTCACCATTAGGCTCAATTCCTCATTGAAGGCTTGTTTCTCACTTGATTATGTAGGAGCATCACATGTGGCTTTGTAAGCACCACTTGACTTGTTGTGAAGCTCTTCTTTATCCTTGAGTGACATCTCATGAGCAACAATTCTACCAATGACTTCGGTTGGCTTGAGATGTTTGTAATTGGGCATCATTTGGATCAATGTGCACACGGTATCATATTTTCCATCCAAGGCTCTTAGGATCTTCTTGATGATGAATCCGTCGGTCATCTCTTCACTTCCTAAGCCGGCAATCTCATTTGTGATGAGGGCAAGCCTAGAGTACATTTCAGTGACACCTTCACCATCCTTCATTTTGAACTTGTCAAGCTGACTTTGAAGCACATCCAATTTGGATTCCTTGACGGAGTCGGTACCTTTGTGCATATCAATCAAAGTATCCCAAATTTCCTTTGCATTCTCAAGAGACAGCTGATTTTGTTGAATTCTTCAGGGCACAATCCGTTGAAGAGGATATCGCAAGCTTGAGCATTGTATTGCAGCATCTCCAATTCTTCCGCGGTAGCTTCACGGTTCGGTTCTCTCCCATCAAAGAATTCACCTTGCAAGCCAATACGCACAATAGCCCAAACGGCGGGGTTATGTCCAAGAATATGCATTTTCATCTTATGCTTCCAACTAGCAAAATTTGTACCATCAAAGTAAGGACCTCTGCGGTGGTAATTCCCCTCGCTAGACGCCATACTCTCACTAGTACAGGGACATCCTAAACAAACGGTGTTTAAACCCTTTTCGCGATGGCATTTGGAACCGTCGCCAAGTGAGTGTGTGTGATAGGGTGTCCTTCCCACACGACCCAGAAATCGTCGGGGATAGGCCCTCCTGGGACCCAGGCTGGGGCCGTGTGCGATCGGGTGAGGCATCAAAACCCAATCATTTCCATAGGTATGTACATCCCACACGGTAATCCAAGGAAATCATTTCTGTAGGTATGTACATCCCACACGGTGAATCCTAGAAAATCATTTCCGTAGGTATGTACATCCCAGACAGTGAATCCTAGAAAATCATTTCCATAGGTATGTACATCCCACACGGTGAATCCTAGAAAAAAATCCGTAGGTATGTATATCACACACAGTTCTTTGTGTGGAAACGTTTGTGCAAGGTGGCCTAACGCAAACAGTTCGCTGCCGGAAGCCGTGTGTGATTGTTAGTTGATCGAACACGCCTACTTTCTAGAAACCGTGCGGGTTGTTTGAGTTCATCGAGCACTGTGTTGTCTGACTAACCGTTTGCAATAGAAAACCCCAATAAGCAGGGTAATTAGCCTATTATTGATAATCCATGTACTAAGCAAACTGATATTTCTTATAAAACATGCCAGATATTTCATATCCGTATAAAAGCAACCAGGATTTCATAATCGAATCACATCAGATAGCTTCGGCACTTGATGACCCACAAGTATAGGGGATCTATCGTAGTCCTTTCAATAAGTAAGAGTGCCGAACCCAACGAGGAGCAGAAGGAAATGATAAGCGGTTTTCAGCAAGGTATTCTCTGCAAGTACTGAAATAAGTGGTAACAGATAGTTTTGTGACAAGATGAATTGTAACGAGCAACAAGTAACAAAAGTAAATAAAGTGCAGCAAGGTGGCCCAATCCTTTTTAGAGCAAAGGATAAGTCGGAACAAACTCTTATAATAGGAAAAGCGCTCCCGAGGACACATGGGAATATCGTCAAGCTAGTTTTCATCACGTTCATATGATTCGCGTTTGGCACTATGATAATTTGATATGTGGGTGGACCGGTGCTTGGGTGTTGTTCTTACTTGAACAAGCATCCCACTTATGATTAACCTCTATTGCAAGCATCCGCAACTACAACAAAAGTATTAAGGTAAATCTAACCATAGCATGAAACATATGGATCCAAATCAGCCCCTTACGAAGCAACGCATAAACTAGGGTTTAAGCTTCTGTCACTCTAGCAACCCATCATCTACTTATTACTTCCCAATGCCTTCCTCTATGCCCAAATAATGGTGAAGTATTATGTAGTCGACGTTCACATAACACCACTAGAGGCTAGACAACATACATCTTATCAAAATATCGAACGAATACCAAATTCACATGACTACTAATAGCAAGACTTCTCCCTTATCCTCAGGAACAAACGTAATTACTCACAAAGCATATTCATGTTCATAATCAGAGGGGTAATAATATGCATATAGGATCTGAACATATGATCTTCCACCAAATAAACCAACTAGCATCAACTACAAGGAGTAATCAACACTACTAGCAACCTACTAGCACCAATCCCGGACTTTGAGACAAGAATTGGATACAAGAGATGAACTAGGGTTTGAAGATGAGATGGTGCTGGTGAAGATGTTGATGGAGATTGCCCTCTCCCGGTGAGAGGAGCATTGGTGATGACGATGGTGATGATTTCCCCCTCCCGGAGGGAAGTATCCCCGGCAGAACAGCTCTGCCGGAGCTCTAGATTGGTTCCGCCAAGGTTCCGCCTTGTGGCGGCGGAGTCTCGTCCCGAAAAGTTCCCTCTGATTTTTTTCTCATCGAAAGACTTCATATAGGAGAAGATGGACGTCGAAGAGCTACCAGGGGGCCCACGAGGTAGGGGCGCGCCCTAGGAGGGGGGCGCGCCCCCCACCCTCGTGGGCAGGGTGTGGGCCCCCTGGCCTTCATATTTGGCAAGGATTTTTCTTTATTTATTTTAAGATGTTCCGTGGAGTTTCAGGACTTTTGGAGTTGCGCAGAATAGGTCTCTAAAATTTGCTCCTTTTCCAGCCCAGAATTCCAGCTGCCGGCATTCTCCCTCCTTATGTAAACCTTGTAAAATAAGAGAGAACAGCCATAAGTATTGTGACATAAAGTGAAATAACAGTCCATAATGCAATAAATATCGATATAAAAGCATGATGCAAAATGGACGTATCAACTCCCCCAAGCTTAGACCTCGCTTGTCCTCAAGCGAAAAGCCGATAACAATAAATATGTCCTCGTGTTTAGAGGTAGAGGCGTCGATAAAAGTAAAATACGGACATGAAGGCATCATGATTAATCTCATAACAGCAACATATATAGATTTTGTCATATGATTACTTATGTTCAAGTGATGATCTATTCACAATGCAAAAGTATAAATCATAAACCTTATTGGGCTCCGACAAACTATAATCTCAGTCATTGAAGCAATTGCAATTTATCATAACATCAGAAAGAGTCTATGTCAGAGCTAAAAAGCAATTCCACATACTCAACTATCATTTAGTCCTCCATAATTGCTAACACTCATGCAATACTTGTGGTTACGGAGTTTGAATCGGACACAGAGAAAGATAGGGTCTTATAGTTTTGCCCCACAACCTTTTACCTCAAGGGTAATGTCAACAATAATGGTTCATGCTCCCCTACATCCAAAGATATATATATCATGTTCTTTCCAACATGCTGAGCTTGCCAAAGGATAAAATGAAAAAGAAAAGGTGAAGATCACCATGACTCTTGCATAAGGTAGAAGATAATAATAAAAGATAGGCCCTTCGCAGAGGGAAGCAGAGGTTGCCATGCGCTTTTATGGTTGGATGCACAAAATCTCAATGCGAAAGAACGTCAGTTTATATTGCCCCTTGTGATATGAACCTTTATTATGCAGTCCGTCACTTTTATTACTTCCACATCACAAGATCGTATAAAGCTTATTTCTCCCACACCAATCAATCATACATATTTAGAGCATTTTTTATTGCTTTGCACCGATGACAACTTACTTGAGGGATCTTACTCAATCCATAGGTAGATATGGTCGACTCTCATGGCAAAACTGGTTTAAGGGTATTTGGAAGCACAAGTAGTATTTCTACTTTGTGCTGAGAATTTGGCTAGCATGAGGGGGAAAGGCAAGCTCAACAAGTTAGAGGATCCATGACAACATACTTTATCTCAGATATAAGAAAGACATAACTCATTACGTTGTCTTCGTTGTCCAACATCAACCCTTTAGCATGTCATATTTTAATGAGTGCTCCCAATCATAAAAGATGTCAATGATAATATATCTATATGTGAAAACCTCTCTTTCCTTATTACTTCCTATTAATTGCAACAATGACCAAAGCTATGTCTGCCAACTCCCAACAACTTTTAATCATCATACTCTTCCTATGTGAAGCCATTACTCTCAATAAGATCAATATGAACTTTTTGTTTCTTTTTATTATTTTTTTCTTTTCTTTTACTCCCCCAAAATCATGGCAAAATAATCAAGCCCTTGACACAACACTAATCTTTATTATATATAGCTCACGGACTCGATTACATAGAGAATCAAAAAGCAAAACTCAAAATTAGATCATGCCATAAACTTTATTCTACTAGATCAAGATACTACTAATAGGATCAAACTAAGAAAAACGCTAAAGATAGGAGTTGTGATGGTGATATGATACCGGGGCACCTCCCCCAAGCTTGGCAGTTGCCAAGGGGAGTGCCCATACCCATGTGATTATATCTCCTTTGTCGGTGAAGAAGGTGGAGGTGACGGATAATCGCACATCGAGCGTAAGAGGTCCTCCAGCTTGCGAATAATGCCCTTGAGTGCGACAATATGCTCCTTCAACAAAATATTTTCTTGTGTGAGATACTTGTTTTGTATACGAGCTAACTCAATCATCTTGAAAGCTTCGATCTCAGTTGGGGTAAGAAGGTTATGATCAAGTTGAAGGATGTCTTTTGCTGCCGGAGCTTGATCCTCCATGGCCTTCTTGATCCTTTCATCCTTGTTGACCCTCGTGGGTTCTTCCCTCTTCAGATCTATCTTCATTAGCCAAGCATCGTTGTCACCATTGTTGGAGGAGGGAGACGACATGATGCCTAGCCTGGAAAACCCTGACAGAAAACAGCTCGAAACAAGAACAGAGGAGATTTGCGTGATACGGGAGTCAAAACTTTCGGGAGGTTATATAATGAATTTTTACCGACCAAAATACGTAATGTGCAAGAAAACGGAGTCCGTAAGGCACACGAGGTGCTCACGAGGTAGGGGGGCGCGCCCACCACCCTCGTGGGGCCCTCGTGTCCTTCCCGGACTGCTACTTATTTTTCTATTTTTCCTAAATATTCCAAAACGGAGAAATATTGCCTTAAAAATTGTTTTGGAGTCGGTTTACTTACCGTACCACATACCTATTCCTTTTCGGAGTCTGAAACGTTCCGGAAAGTGTCCCTTATGTATTCCTCCGGGGTTATGGTTTCAATAATATTGGTTTCAACATTTATGGGATTACCTGAGATATAATGTTTAATTCTTTGACCGTTTACCACCTTCGGATTTGTGCCTTCGAAGTTGCTGATCTTTATAGCACCAGAACGATAGACCTCTTCGATAACATAGGGGCCTTCCCATTTAGATAGAAGTTTGCATGCAAAAAATATTAAACGAGAGTTGTATAGCAATACATAATCACCTACATTAAACTCACGCTTTTGTATCCTTTTGTCATGCCATCTTTTAACTTTTTCTTTAAACAACTTGGCATTTTCATAAGCTTGGGTTCTCCATTCATCAAGTGAGCTAATATCAAATAACCTCTTCTCACCGGCAAGTTTAAAATCATAGTTGAGCTGTTTAATAGCCCAATATGCCTTATGTTCTAGTTCGAGAGGTAAGTGACATGCTTTTCCATAAACCATTTTATACGGAGACATACCCATAGGATTTTTGTATGCAGTTCTATAAGCCCATAATGCATCATCAAGTTTCTTGGACCAATTCTTTCTAGACCTATTAACAGTCTTTTGCAAAATTAATTTGAGCTCTCTATTGCTCAACTCTACTTGACCACTAGACTGTGGGTGATAAGGAGATGCAATTCTATGATTAACATCATACTTAGCAAGCATTTTACGGAAAGCACCATGAATAAAGTGTGAACCACCATCAGTCATTAAATATCTAGGGACTCCAAACCTCAGGAAAATAACTTCCTTAAGCATTTTAATAGAAGTGTTATGATCAGCACTACTAGTTGGAATAGCTTCTACCCACTTAGTAACATAATCAATAGCAACTAAAATATGTGTATATCCATTAGAGGCAGGAAAAGGTCCCATATAATCAAAACCCCAAACATCAAATGGTTCAATAACAAGTGAATAATTCATAGGCATTTCTTGACGTCTACTAATATTACCAATTCTTTGACATTCATCACAAGACAAGACAAACTTATGGGCATCCTTGAAGAGAGTAGGCCAATAAAAACCAGATTGCAATACCTTATGTGCAGTTCTATCTCCAGCGTGGTGTCCTCCATAAGACTCAGAGTGACACTTGTGTAGGATCTGTTCCTGTTCATGCTCAGGTACACAACGTCTAATAACACCATCTACTCCATCTTTATAAAGATGTGGGTCGTCCCAAAAGTAATGTCTCAAGTCATAGAAAAACCTTTTCTTTTGCTGGTATGTGAAGCTAGGTGGTATAAACTTAGCAACAATATAATTAGCATAATCAGCATACCATAGAGTACTACGAGAAGTACTTATAACATTTAATTGTTCATCAGGAAAGCTATCATTAATAGGTAGTGGGTCATCAAGAACATTCTCTAACCTAGACAAGTTGTCTGCAACGGGGTTCTCAGCTCCCTTTCTATCAACAATATGCAAATCAAATTCTTGTAGCAAGAGAACCCATCTAATAAGCCTAGGTTTAGCATCTTTTTTGGGGATATACCCCGCGGCGTAAACCGGTCGGAAGTATAACCCGGTCGGACTTGGCATTTCATTGGTAACCCGCCAGAGGATTGGCGACTTACGTGTCTAGCGGTTCACTGGTATGACGATTCACGAGCCTGAAGACTCATTGGTGACCCGGCGCGTGTTCCAGATGGATGACAAGGCCCAAGGCCCAGCAGGCCGGTTTATGTTAGTGGTGGGCCGGTTTAAAGATAAAAGGTGTGAGGAATATTTCCCTTACAAGGAGTCAAGACCCGGACTTGTATCCGGTTTGTATTAGAAGATAGACTAGTCCTAATCCTAATAGGACTCCACATGTAACCCGCCCCTTCAACATATATAAGGAGGGGCAGGGCTCCCCAAAGAGGGACAAGTAAGAAGAAATAATCTTAGGGCTAGACACAAAGAGGAGAGCCGGTTTACGACGACTCTCTGGTGATGATAATGAGACCTAGCCTCAAATAGCACGTAGGGTTGTTACCCGATGATGTTTCCCGGGGCCCGAAGCTGTCTAAATCCCTGTCTTGTGTTGCGTCTCTCGATTCTGCTCAACCCCTCTCAAGGTACCACATAGATGTATTGGCCTCACGACTAAGTCCTCATGCTAGGACATTTGCCGTGACAATTCCACGACAGTTGGCGCCCACCGTGGGGCCTGCGCACGGTGGTGTTGAGTTCTTGATGGGTTCTCTCCCAGGGATCGAGGAGTTTGCAATTTTCTGAATGAAGAAGAATCATTGCAGAAGGATTTTACATCATCGCGACGGCGAGAAATCAGATCTAATACCCGTCCGAAGTTCAGCGAAGATTAGGGTTGCAACTTGATTCGCTGGCCAGGATTGATTGTACTAAAGCCGCCGTGGGCAAGTCAGCCGCCGCCCAACTTCATTATCGCGGTCGTTTCAAACGCACGGTGGAGTCCTATTTGGTGCGCCTCCATGACCCAGGATGGGTCCAGTCAAGACCGGATTCCTCTACGACCTGTGCCCATAATCTCTTTCTGAGTTACCCAGGCAATACACCTGCTCTGAACCGCCATCAAGGCAAGACGCCAGCACCCATTGATGCGGCCATGAGTCGTTGTAACCGACTGCGACCCGGACTCGTTCCGTGACCGACTCGACCCGGACATAGATGGTCCAAGAGCTCGGTCTACTGCTGCGACTCGCCTCGGTGAACCACCGCGCTCTGCCGTCGCTGGGTTGAACCCGTAAGCCGGCCTCTCGGCGCCTCAAACCGCCGCACCCTGAGTGATGACCGCGGGTCTCCACAGCCGCGCCTTTCCTACCCGCTACCAGATCAGCAGCGCCTCGCCGGCCGGCTGCCTTGGGCTGCTGCTCGCCTGTCCGATGTGGCGTACTGCGGCCCGCCATGTCGACCCTCCATCCGGTTTCCATTGAGCCGCCCCTGCCGCAAGCTGGTATAGTTGCCTCCATTGTGGGCTTGTCAGGGTCCTCTGAGCCGCCCCTCTAGTCGCGTCGGGTCTGCTGCTGCAAGCCACCCTTCGCTTGTGAACCTAAGTCGCCACCGCGACCCTACCTCTGCCTTGGGCTGCTATCCCGCGTTGAGCCCCCGCCGCGGCCTCACTCGTCGTCCGCGCCTCGCGACACCAGTCCGTCTTCGCCTGCGCCGCGCCTCACGGCCAGAGCATCGCCAACCTGCCGCACCTTCTAGCCACCACCAGCAGGTAGCCGGTGAATCGCCACGGCCTCAGTGCGCCATTGGGCCACCGTGTTAAGCCGCCCTCGCCGGAGCGGCCCTTGCCTCTGCCGTGCGTGGCTGCAGCCTTGAGCCGCCGGGTCCCCGTCCTCCGCGGTGCTCCTTCGTCAAGCTGCTGCAACCGTCGCGCCATCCCTCCATGATTTTCCACGTGCCTGCGCCGACGAGCCGCCGCAGTGCCTTTGCCTCCATCGGCCATTCTGCTGGTCTACGCCCTCACGACCTCAAAATCCGGCCCTGCCAGGGACCGTTGCATGGCCTCCACTCCCGCTGCATTGAGCCCCCGTGGCCGGTGTCGAGCTACTTGACCGCGCGGCCGCTTCCGCCCTGGCTTAACGCCTCCGTCTCAAGCGCGGCCCGGCCACCTCGCTATTACTGCAATCCGCCGTCGCCTTCACACTTGGCCTCTGCTGTGGACGGAGAAACACCCGCCTGCCCGAGCTGCAGTCCGGCCCTGCCCCCTTAGTTGTTATATGCACAGTCACAGAGATAAGTGGTTACTACTGCTACTACACATGTGATACATGGTGAAGTATCAGAAGAGGACAAGTATTGATTATTGCTAAGTGGAGCTAATGGAAACAAGTAGCGGATTTCTCGCAGTACATGCTTCCCTGATAAACGGGCAAGTTGACGTTTGCCTGGTAGTACCTGAGCATCACCGGGTTATCTACGGACGGTATATACGGATCATCGGTCATCCAAAACAAATCAGGTGATATCTATCTAAGTTTATTTTATTGGTTTTCATCAAAGAACAATCACTTTGGTCTGTACATTTTTATGTGCAGCAAAGGAGGTGCCATGTTGTGCCTATGAAGCGTACGTTAGCACCATCACGCACCGGCGTCTACGCCCGCTTACTGATGGAACATGTGTGTGCAAGTCGCTGCCCGTGCAGCTTAATCTACGTCAACCCGCCGGAGCCGCGTTGAGCCGCCCTTGCCGCTTTGAGCCGCTGGGGTTATATTAAGTCGCCGGTCTGCCTGAGCCGCCGGAACTATAATGAGTCACTAGTCTGCCTAAGCCACCTCTATCGCGATAAACGGATCATCCGTCGTCCAAACAAATCAGGTGTTATCCATCCAAGTTTTGATTTATTAGCACATTTTGTTTTTGTCAAAGAACAAGTTTATCTTTGCCTTAGTCTGCAATATTGTTTATGCAGGACAATTATTTATGACAAAAAGTGATATTATACCGCGGAGATGGAGGCACGCCAACATCTTTTAGCACAGGTGGTCGTCGTTACTCAACGGGCTCCTGCACCAGCTTACAACGTCGTGGCCGTCTCTCGCGGCCGCACCGGCTTACAACGTCATGACCATCTCTCGCGACTGCACCGGTTTACAACCCCGCGGTCGACTATCCCGTCCACACCGGTTTAAAAACTCTGCGGCCGACAGATCTGTCAGCACCCGCGGCCGACTCGGCCGTGATTGATTTCAGTTTCACCATGGTGATCATCAACTCCGCGGTGATAATTACTGACCTGACGCATCAGATGAAATCCATCCAGCATATTTTTTGTATATTGCTTTCTATAAAAGAGCAATTACTCCGGTTTGCAAGTTGTCCCATGCAGGATTCAAACCGGTCTATATCACGGTTAATTATGAAGAATCTCAAGCCAACTCCTCAAATCGCCTTGAGACTCAGGGGCTACAATGACATGACTCGGGAACTCCGGGTCATTGGAGGGAATGATAACCCGGTTCCGAAGGATACCGCCACATTGATGAAAATTGAAAGGCCGTCAGAAAATTGTTGGTTCAAAATAAAGATTCCGGTTTAAAATCCAGTTCAAGGGAAATATTTTCTCCCACAAAGTTCTGAAGCTTTCAAATCCAGTTTAAGAATTTCCGGTTCAAAAAAGAATTAACTTCTCGCAAGTTCAAGTTTAAAGGCCGTCAGACAATTTTTGGCTGAAAATGAAGATTCCGGTTCAAAATCCGATTCAAGGGAAAGATATCTCCCATAAATCTTTGAAGCTCTTAATATCCGGTTTAACATCCGGTTCAAGAAGAAATATCTCTCGCAAAGTTCGAGTTCTCAGAAAAGTTAAAGGTTGCCGAAGAGGACCTGTTGCCATGATGCGTGGTTCAAACATCGGTTATCCTGCCTTATTGGCTTATCATATTATTGATCACATGGGGGCTTCTATTTATAAAGCGGAGTTCTGATTACATATTGATCCGGCTATCAAGCCAATATTATCATAAGAGCACAGCTCTGGTTACTTCGGTAATCCGGCTATCAAGCCAATATTTTCACAAGGGGCCAAAGAGAGTTTGTTGCACAGCACAACTCAAACATGCGTATCCCTTGAGCCCAGCTCACAATATCACTTGGGGGCTATGTTCAAACCATAGTCACACCTCTTGATAGGCTTAAAGGCCACCAGGGAAATCATTTGGGGGCTCTGGTCGTATCCGAACCATAGCTACACCTCTTGATAGGCATCGGGGCACCAGGGAAATCACTTGGGGGCTTGGTCGTATCCGAACCATAGCTATACCTCTTGATAGGCATAAGACCACCAGGGAAATCACTTGGGGGCTATGGGTTCGAACCATAGTTACGCCTCTTGATAGGCATAAGGGCACTAGGGAAATCACTTGGGGGCTTGGTCGTATTCGAACCACAGTTACAGCTCTTGATCGGCGCAATGCCATAATTATGACTACATGGGGGCTCTAGTCATATCTGAACCATAGCTTAAACCCTCTTGATCATACATATACATCATCATATGTTGCATCATCATTACATCATCATAGCATGTATCATATGTGCATGGATATACCGGTGTTCATTAACCCGGCTTGGCTTTCAACTAAACTAGTTGGCAGTACATAATCAGTTATAATCCGGTGCTTATCGACCCGGTCTGGTGTTGACTAACAAGTCGCCAGTATTATAAGGATAATCCGGTGCTTATTGACCCGGACTAGTTTTGACTAACAAGTCGCCGGTATTATAAGGATAATCCGGTGTTTATTACAACCCGATACAGTTTTATCATAAAACCAGCAAAATATGGGAGGAGTTATCAATACTCAAGATTGAGGTTATCGCCCTTGCAACAAAAAGTTGATAAAATCAACGGTGTGATTCACTGTCACAGATAAGAATGCATTCGGGTGGCTACCCACCCTGGCTTTCAACGTTAAGTCGCCAGGGCATATGTCATTTACACTTTGAGCAGGATTTGCAGAATTATGACATATAAATTCAAGCTCATCATCAAAACTGATGCTTCAAAAGGGTTATCCATTTTGGATTTTCTCAAAGGCTATCAGCCGCCGGGTTATGAAAATTCGGGCTTACAATGGAGGCGTATTAAAATCACCATCGGACAAGAGCCGTCGGGTATTTAAACTCCGGATTTACTTGTCAAGAGTTAAGGTATTCAAGGTCGCTTTGGCGCAATGGCTATTATTTTATCAATGGATATGATTTATTCTACATTGGAATGAATAGTCCCGAGTCGCTACAAGCTTACGACCCGGCACTTGGGGGCTACATTATTCAAGTTGAGATTACATCAAATATGCAAGTCTCATGTCGCTGCAAGCATGCACCATGACACTTGGGGGCTAATGCAAAGTCATTTTTGCTCACCTTATTGAAGACCCGACTCATCACATTGTAATGAGCCAGCCCTTGGGGCTGCCTATTGCTCCTATCAACAATTCAAGGTACACAAGTCTTAAATCCATTATATTGAAGGGTCCACTGCTCAGTTGGTAAAGCACAAGGCTCTTAACCTTGTGGACGTGGATTCAAGCCCCATGATGGGGGTTACATCATATGATGTTATTTTCATTGAAGAATATATCCAAGTCCCAGCTCAATATTATCTTATTGAGCTAGCCCTTGGCGGCTACACATTGCTACTCAAGTTTACATGATCATATTTACAAAGTCCCTGCTCATTATTGCATAATAACCCGGCCCTTGGGGGCTACACTGGTTGAAGTTTTTATGAGCATAAGGCAATTTCAAGTCCCAGGTTGCTGCAAGCATGACAACCCGGCACTTGGGGGCTACATATGTGGAATACTCAGTTCTGACTGGTGATTGAGATGAACAACCTAGATTTCTTCAAGCTTGTGACATTCATATTGAAGCAAGTCTTAAGATGTTGCTATGCTACCTTCTTAAGACCTGGGGGCTACAAGTGATAGGCATATAAGAGGTATATTTTCAAAACTGATGTTAACAAACAGTTCTGATCCAGTGCCGTCAATATTCTTAAACCGGCAATTTTGGCAATGGTAAACCGGTAAAATTCTACATTCTTAAACCGGCTGAAGATCAAATGAGTATTTCAAAGGCCAATATTTTTGTTAAGCATTGGGAGCTGAAGTCAAAGGAGCTATTCTTCACAATATTTCTCTGTGACAAACCAATGTCAGCAAATTGATTATGAAGCTGGCCTATTGACTTGGATTTTCTAGAAGAAGGAAATGACAAGGACTTAAGGATGTTCAGGTGCCGGTTTACAAGAGTTCTTAACTCGGAGCACAACCTATCAAATTGGTTCTTGTGTTTATTTTGTAGTATAAGTTTACCATGGATAAATCCAAGCTGAACTTGGGGGCTAATGTTGGGATATACCCCGCGGCGTAAATCGGTCGGAAGTATAACCCGGCCGGACTTGGCATTTCATTGGTAACCCGCCAGAGGATTGGCCACTTACGTGTCTGGCGGTTCACTAGTATGACGATTCACGAGCCTGAAGACTCATTGGTGACCCGGCGTGTGTTCCAGATGGATGACAAGGCCCAAGGCCCAGCAGGCCGGTTTATGTTAGTGGTGGGCCAGTTTAAAGATAAAAGGTGTGAGGAATATTTCCCTTACAAGGAGTCAAGACCCGGACTTGTATCCGGTTTGTATTAGAAGATAGACTAGTCCTAATCCTAATAGGACTCCACATGTAACCCGCCCCTTCAACATATATAAGGAGGGGCAGGGCTCCCCAAAGAGGGACAAGCAAGAAGAAATAATCTTAGGGCTAGACACAAAGGGGAGAGCCGGTTTACGACGACTCCCTGGTGATGATAATGAGACCTAGCCTCAAACAGCACGTAGGGTTGTTACCGGATGATGTTTCCCGGGGCCCGAAGCTGTCTAAATCCCTGTCTTGTGTTGCGTCTCTCGATTCCGCTCAACCCCTCTCAAGGTACCACATAGATGTGTTGGCCTCACGACTAAGTCCTCACGCTAGGACATCTGTCGTGACAATTCCACGACAATCTTTCTTTTCCATAAGGTATTTAATAGCAGCATGATCAGTGTGAATAGTTACTTTAGAATCAACAATATAAGGTCAGAACTTATCACAAGCAAATACAACTGCTAAAAGCTCTTTTTCAGTAGTAGCATAATTTCTTTGAGCATTGTCTAGAGTCTTACTAGCATAATAAATAACATTTAATTTCTTATCAACTCTTTGCCCTAGAACAGCACCTACAGCATAATCACTAGCATCACACATAATTTCAAAGGGTAAATTCCAATCAGGTGGCTGAACAACAGGTGCAGAGACTAATGCTTTCTTAAGTATTTCAAATGCTTCTACACAATCATCATCAAAGACAAATGGTATATCTTTTTGCAATAAATTAGTCAGAGGCCGAGAAATTTTTGAGAAGTCCTTAATGAACCTCCTGTAAAATCCGGCGTGACCAAGGAAACTTCTTATACCTTTGATGTCCTTGGGACATGGCATCTTTTCAATAGCATCGACCTTGGCATTATCAACTTCAAAACCTCTTTCAGAAACTTTATGCCCCAAGACAATACCTTCATTAACCATAAAGTGGCACTTTTCCCAATTCAAGACAAGATTAGTTTCTTCACATCTCTGCAAAACTCGATCAAGATTGCTCAAGCAATCATCAAAAGAGGAACCATAGACGGAAAAATCATCCATGAAAACCTCACAAATCTTTTCACAAAAGTCAGAGAATATAGCCATCATGCATCTTTGAAAGGTAGCAGGTGCATTACATAAACCAAAAGGCATACGTCTATAAGCAAAAGTACCAAAAGGGCATGTAAAAGTAGTCTTTGATTGATCTCTAGCCGACACAGGTATTTCAGAGAAACCAGAATAACCATCTAGAAAGCAATAGTGTGTATGTTTGCATAATCTTTCTAGCATTTGATCAATAAAAGGTAAGGGGTAATGATCTTTCTTAGTAGCTTTATTTAATTTGTGAAAATCAATTACCACCCTATAACCCATGATAATTCTTTGTGGAATCAATTCATCTTTATCATTAGGAACAACAGTAATACATCCCTTCTTAGGGACACAATGGACAGGACTTACCCACTGACTATCAGCAACGGGATAAATTATACCTGCCTCCAGAAGCTTGAGTATTTCTTTTCTTACCACTTCTTTCATTTTAGGATTCAGACGTCGTTGAGGATCACGAACTGATTTGGCATCTGCTTCCAAATTTATTTTATGTTGACATAGAGTGGGACTAATGCCCTTAAGATCATCAAGAGTATATCCAATAGCAGCATGGTGCTTCTTTAGAGTTTTCAACAATCTTTCTTCTTCATGCTCTGAAAGGTTAGCACTAATAATAACAGGATATATCTTCTTTTCATCAAGATAAGTATATTTAAGATTATCAGGCAATGGTTTAAGCTCAAACACGGGATCACCCTTGGGTGGAGGAGGATCCCCTAAAATTTCAACAGGCAAATTGTGTCGCAGAATAGGTTCCTGTTTAAAGAATACTTCATCTATTTCCCTTCTTTCATTCATGAACATATCATTTTCATGGTCTAGCAAATAGTGTTCTAAAGGATCACTAGGAGGTACGGCAATAGAAGCAAGACCAATAATTTCATCCTTACTAGGTAATTCTTCCTCATGATGTTGTTTACTAAATTTAGAGAAATTAAACTCATGAACCATATCATCCAAGCCAATAGTAACAACATTCTTTTCGCAACCTATCCTAGCATTAACAGTGTTCAAAAAGGGTCTACCAAATATAATGGGACAAAAGCTATCTCGCGGAGAAGTAAGAACAAGAAAATCAGCAGGATATTTAGTTTTCCCACACAAGACTTCAACATCTCTAACAATTCCAATTGGTGAAATAGTATCTCTATTGGCAAGTTTAATTGTGACATCAATACCTTCTAACTCAGCAGGTGCACCCATATCACATAAGCCATGATAACAATGATCTCCTATTTTAACAGAAATAACAGGCATGCCTACCACAGGTCTATGTTTATATTTAGCACAAGGTTTAGCAATTCTAGCAGTTTCACCTTCGAACTGAATAACATGCCCATCAATATTATCAGACAAGAGATCTTTAATAATAGCAATATTAGGTTCTACTTTAACTTGCTGAGGGGGTGTATAAGTTCTAATATTGCTTTTACGAACAACAGTTGAAGCTTTAGCATGATCCTTTATTCTAACAGGGAAAGGTGGTTTCTCAACATAAGAAGTAGGAACAATAGGATCATTATAAGTGACAGTCTTTTCTTCAACTTTAATAGGTGCAGCTACTTTTACTTCTATGGAGGATGATATTTAAACCACTTCTCCTTAGGGAGATCAACATAAGTAGCAAAAGATTCACAGAAAGAAGCTACTATCTCAGAGTCAAGTCCATATTTAGTGCTAAACTTACGGAAAATATCGGTATCCATAAAAGATTTAACACAATCAAACTTAGGTGTCATACCTGACTCCTTACCTTCATCGAGGTCCCAATCTTCAGAGTTGCGTTTAATTCTATCCAATAAATTCCATCGGAATTCAATAGTCTTCATCATAAAAGAGCCAGCACAAGAAGTATCGAGCATGGTTTGATTATTATGAGAAAGCCGAGCATAAAAACTTTGCATAATTATTTCTCTCGAGAGCTCATGGTTGGGGCATGAATATAACATTGATTTAAGCCTCCCCCAAGCTTGAGCGATGATTTCTCCTTCGCGAGGCCAGAAATTATATATATAGTTGTGATCACGATGAACAAGATGCATAGGGTAATACTTTTGATGAAATTCCAACTTCGATCTTTTATAGTTCCATGATCTCATATCATCACATAGCCTATACCATATCAATGTGTCTCCCTTCAAAGATAAAGGGAAGACCTTCTTCTTAGCAACATCATCGGGTATACTTGCAAGCTTAAATAACCCACAAACTTCATCCACATATATTAAGTGCTCATCAGGATGCTTTGTTCCATCTCCTGTAAAAGGGTTAGCTAGCAGTTTTTCCATCATACCCGAAGGGAATTCAAAATGAGTTTCATTTTCAATAGGTTCAGTAGGTTGACGAGCAACTCTTTGCTCTACTGGATGGGGTGAAGATACCCCGAACAATCCCCTCAGAGAATTACTTTCCATAGTAACAAGTGACAGTAAATTTCAGCACACTATATAAATTTTTCCTTACCAAATTCCACCTACCAAAGGCGCTACCCTCCCCGGCAACGATGCCAGAAAAGAGTCTTGATGACCCACAAGTATAGGGGATCTATCATAGTCCTTTCGATAAGTAAGAGTGTCGAACCCAACGAGGAGCAGAAGGAAATGATAAGCGGTTTTCAGCAAGGTATTCTCTGCAAGTACTGAAATAAGTGGTAACAGATAGTTTTGTGACAAGATGAATTGTAACGAGCAACAAGTAACAAAAGTAAATAAAGTGCGGCAAGGTGGCCCAATCCTTTTTAGAGCAAAGGACAAGCTGGAACAAACTCTTATAATAGGAAAAGCGCTCCCGAGGACACATGGGAATATCGTCAAGCTAGTTTTCATCACGTTCATATGATTCGCGTTCGGTACTTTGATAATTTGATATGTGGGTGGACCGGTGCTTGGGTGTTGTTCTTACTTGAACAAGAATCACACTTATGATTAACCTATATTGCAAGCATCTGCAACTACAACAAAAGTATTAAGGTAAACCTAACCATAGCATGAAACATATGGATCCAAATCAGCCCCTTACGAAGCAACGCATAAACTGGGGTTTAAGATTCTGTCACTCTAGCAACCCATCATCTACTTATTACTTCCCAATGCCTTCCTCTAGGCCCAAATAATGGTGAAGTGTTATGTAGTCGACGTTCACATAACACCACTAGAGGCTGACAACATACATCTTATCAAAATATCGAACGAATACCAAATTCACATGACTACTAATAGCAAGACTTCTTCCTTGTCCTCAGGAACAAACGTAATTACTCACAAAGCATATTCATGTTCATAATCAGAGGGGTAATAATATGCATATAGGATCTGAACATATGATCTTTCACCAAATAAACCAACTAGCATCAACTACAAGGAGTAATCAACACTACTAGCAACCTAGTAGCACCAATCCTGGACTTTGAGACAAGAATTGGATACAAGAGATGAACTAGGGTTTGAAGATGAGATGGTGCTGGTGAAGATGTTGATGGAGATTTCCCTCTCTCGATGAGAGGAGCGTTGGTGATGACGATGGTGACGATTTCCCCCTCCCGGAGGGAAGTACCCCCGGCAGAACAGCTCTGCCGGAGCTCTAGATTGGTTCCGCCAAGGTTCTGCCTCGTGGCGGCGGAGTCTCGTCCTGAAAAGTTCCCTTTGATTTTTTTCTCATCGAAAGACTTCATATAGGAGAAGATGGATGTCGAAGAGCCACTAGGGGGCCCACGAGGTAGGGGGCGCGCCCTAGGAGGAGGGGCGCCCCCACCCTCGTGAGCAGGGTGTGGGTCCCCTGGCCTTCATCTTTGGCGAGGATTTTTCTCTATTTATTTTAAGATGTTCCGTGGAGTTTCAGGACTTTTGGAGTTGCGCAGAATAGGTCTCTAATATTTTCTCCTTTTCCAGCCCAGAATTCCAGCTGTCGGCATTCTCCCTCCTTATGTAAACCTTGTAAAATAAGAAAGAATAGCCATAAGTGTTGTGACATAAAGTGAAATAACAGTCCATAATGCAATAAATATCGATATAAAAGCATGATGCAAAATGGACGTATCAGCACTCGGTTACGCCATTACACAACAGCACAAAGTTTCAGATGCAGCATCAAAAACCTTTGGAAAGTAGCATCATACACGGTAAATAGACAGATGAATCTTATCTGGAGAACTGTAGAAGCGGAAGGAAAATATTGAGCCTTCAGTGATGTTGAATGTCCTTGCAACTTTAGGCCAGTGGCTATGGATAATTGCCCGCCCAACCTCCGTCCTCTTCAGCAAGACTTCAATATTGTACTGTGGGTGTTGAATGAATATCTTCCTCGCCTCTTGACCATGCAGGTGGTTTGAGAGGTAATCATCGGTGAACTGCTTTGAAAAGTACTAAAAACAAAGCTATGCAGAAATTGCTGTTGTAAATTTTGAAATGGCACAAGGGGTAAAAACAAGGTAAAAGAATTGGTACCATCCTATAGTTGACTAATGTCTTCTTCATTGTGCAAACAAAGATCTTGCTGTTATTCATCGCAAGTTTCTTCATCCTAACAATCTTTCTGAGTTTCTTGACTTGACTGATATTCATAGACATCTCATTTTCCCATATGCAAAATGGGTCGAACAGTGGGTCTAAGCCTCTCACAGCAGGACCTACATGTGCAAGAACAAATTGTAAGAAACCTAAATATTAGAATGATTCCTACAACTGCACAATAATGTGCTATTAGCCAAAGGACCCTGCTTGAACAACCCTCGATGGTAAACCTTAGTGTCTCCCATTGTTTCCCTGCAACACACATAAGGAAGATCTTAATCAGGTTAACTGAGAGTTGCCATACTATCAGTAGAATATGTATTGAGCACAGCCAAATTCGATTGGTGTCACATGCATAACAATACAAAATTGTACCCACAGCAAATGACAATCAAATTGCAGAACTGAACCAAACAGTTAAATGGACAGCAAACCAAATGAACCAAAATAGTTAACTCAGCACGACATTGCAGAGTAGAAACATGTATGAGAAGATAAGACAGTTAACAAAACATAGAATGCTTGAGAACAGTACTACGAAATGTAGCAATTGTTAGACCAAAGTGTTAACTGAACATTACATTTCAGAGGACCAAACTGTTAACTGAACATCAGATTGCATATTAACATTACAGAGGACAAATCACTAGAAGGCACTGGCGGTGGCCTCGAGAAAACATCACGAACTGTATTTTAAAGTAGACAACTGCGCGGCGGTGTCGATGGTGCCCTCGAAGATGAGGTGCTCCTCTAAGATCTGGCGGTCGACACGCATGGCAGCCATAGCGAGCTCGTTCGCGTGTGCCGCCGCATGCCACTTAGCTCCACGTTATACTATGTGTAAAATGGTTGTGGGCGGCGCTTAATTGGAGGAGGGGCGGTGATTTCGATGGAAGGTGTCGCAACGTCAGTCGGGGCATGTGGAACGGGAAAGGAGGAGGATGGTGTGGTTGGGGTGTGGATTACCTGACCATATTGACGAGGTCGCACAGCAAGAAGAAGGGTCGGTGGCGAGGAGGTCGCGCAGCAAGAAGAAGGGTTGGCAGCGAGGAGGCCGCGTAGCAAGAAGAATGGTCGCCGGCAAGGAGGCGGCGCTGCAAAAAGAACGGTTGCCGGCGAGGAGGTGGCGCTGCAAGAAGAAGGGTAGCCAGCGAGGAGGCGGCGCTGCAAGTAGAAGGGTCGTCGGCGAGGAGGCTGAGCTACCAGTAAGCAGCAGTGAAGGTTTGAACTTGGAAAGCAAGGAGGAACAGTGGAAATGTGGGTTTTGGTAGGAGGGAGGGGGCGGGAGATAGATATTTCCGCGGTGGCAAAAAAAAATTTCTCGGTGCCGCGAGAAACTGGCATGTAAGTGTGGTTCAAGCGGGGGCGGTGGACTGTAGACGGAGAAGCTTCCTGCGTAAGCCAGACAAGACGGTGCCCCAAGATATTTTATATCGCATCCCACACAATTCTTTCTAGTAAACTATTTGTGGTATACCTAATTTTTTCATTATGTTTTGAAAGACAAAATGGTGTTACGGAGGGAAAGGATGGTGTTTGAATTGCTAGAACATTTACATACCGTGAACATGCAACTAGTACATGAGTGTCGTGTTTAAATTTGGAATTATTCCGGGTTTGTTTGGCATTTTTATGCATAAATTGAGTTTCTGGGCATTTAATGTGCATAATTCAAATTTGAACTACAAGCACATGCTCCAATGCACGAAAGTTTGCTGAAAAATCACATGTGTGTCTTTGGGTGAATTTATAGGTCTCATGCAAGAAATGGGGATAAAATTCAAACATCTAGGCATCGTGGCTCGGCCAGAATGATTGAGAAACTTGGTTTTTTAATTCCTGTAAATCCAAAACACGGCTAAAAATCATGAAACTTGGCATGGTGTCATGACATGGCACCAAGATGTTGCAGTAAATTTTTTGGCCGAATTGGGACAAGCTTTGATGTAAGCTTTTTGCAAAACGGAGCTTCCCTCAAGAAGGCTCGTGGTTCCGAGAGGGAACGTGTCACCTCCGTGTGCAAAACAACATACGTACACTACCTTCTCCCGCCTTAATTTGTGTACACTGGCAGATTCGACCAAATAGAAGTATCGTGCTAAATTTTGGAATTATTCCGTGTTCGTTTGGCCTTTTTAATACATTAATTAAGTTTCTGGGCATTTAAGGTGCATAATTCAAATTTGAACTACAAGCACATGCTCCAGTGCACCAAAGTTGTTTGAAAAATCACATGTGTGTCCTTAGGTGAATTTCTAGGTCCCACGCAAGAGATGGGAGTGAAAGTCAAACATTTGGGCGTCGTGGCTCGGCCGGAAAGATTGAGAAACTTGGTTTTTTAATTCTTGTAATTCCAATACACGCCTGAAAATCATAAAACTTGACATGGTGTCATGACATGGCACCAACATGCTGCGGTAATTTTTTTGGCCGAATTGGGACAAGCTTTGGTGTAAGCTTCTTGCAAACTGAAGCTTCCCTCAAGAAGGCTCTTGGTTCCGAGAGGGAACGTGTCACGTCCACCTTAATTTTTGTACACTGGCAGATTAGACCAAATAGAAGTATCGTGCTAATTTTTGGAATTATTCCGTGTTCGTTAAGCTTTTTTTATACATTAATTAAGTTTCTGCGCATTTAATGTGCATAATTCAAATTTGAACTATAAGCACATAGTCCAGTGCACCAAAGTTGTTTGAAAAATCACATGTGCGTCCTTGGGTGAATTTCTAGGTCCCATGCAAAAGATGGAAGTGAAATTCAAAGATCTAGGCGTCGTGGCTCGATCGGAAAGATTGAGAAACTTAGTTTTTTAATTTCTGTAAATCCAAAACACGCCTGAAAATCATGAAACTTGGCATGGTGTCATGACATGGCACCAACATGCTGCGGTAATTTCGTTGGCCAAATTGGGACAAGCTTTGGTATAAGCTTCTTGCAAACCGGAGCTTTCCTCAAGAAGGCTCATGGTTCCGAGAGGGAACGTGTCACCTCCGTGTGCGAGACGACATACGTACACTACCTTCTCATGTCTTAATTTTTTTACACAGCCAGATTGGACCAAATAGAAGTACCGTGGATAAATTTTGGAATTATTCTGGGTTCGTTTGGCTTTTTTATACATTAATTGAGTTTCTACGCATTTAATGTGCATAATTCAAATTTGAACTACAAGCACGGGCTCCAATGCACCAAAGTTGTTTCAAAAATCACATGTGTGTCCTTGGGTGAATTTCTAGGTCCCACGCAAGAGATGGGAGTGAAAGTCAAACATTTGGGCGTCGTGGCTCGGCCGGAAAGATTGAGAAACTTGGTTTTTTAATTCTTGTAATTCCAATACACGCCTGAAAATCATAAAACTTGGCATGGTGTCATGACATGGCACCAACATGCTGCGGTAATTTTTTTGGCCGAATTGGGACAAGCTTTGGTGTAAGCTTCTTGCAAACTGAAGCTTCCCTCAAGAAGGCTCTTGGTTCCGAGAGGGAACGTGTCACGTCCACCTTAATTTTTGTACACTGGCAGATTAGACCAAATAGAAGTATCGTGCAAATTTTTGGAATTATTCCGTGTTCGTTAGGCTTTTTTATACATTAATTAAGTTTCTGCGCATTTAATGTGCATAATTCAAATTTGAACTATAAGCACATAGTCCAGTGCACCAAAGTTGTTTGAAAAATCACATGTGCGTCCTTGGGTGAATTTCTAGGTCCCATGCAAAAGATGGGAGTGAAATTCAAAGATCTAGGCGTCGTGGCTCGATCGGAAAGATTGAGAAACTTAGTTTTTTAATTTCTGTAAATCCAAAACACGCCTGAAAATCATGAAACTTGGCATGGTGTCATGACATGGCACCAACATGCTGCGGTAATTTCGTTGGCCGAATTGGGACAAGCTTTGGTGTAAGCTTCTTGCAAACCGGAGCTTTCCTCAAGAAGGCTCGTGGTTCCGAGAGGGAACGTGTCACCTCCGTGTGCGAGACGACATACGTACACTACCTTCTCATGTCTTAATTTTTTTACACAGCCAGATTGGACCAAATAGAAGTACCGTGGATAAATTTTGGAATTATTCTGGGTTCGTTTGGCTTTTTTATACATTAATTGAGTTTCTATGCATTTAATGTGCATAATTCAAATTTGAACTACAAGCACAGGCTCAAATGCACCAAAGTTGTTTGAAAAATCACATGTGTGTCCTTGGGTGAATTTCTAGGTCCCACGCAAGAGATAGGAGTGAAAGTCAAACATTTGGGCGTCGTGGCTCGGCCGGAAAGATTGAGAAACTTGGTTTTTTAATTCTTGTAATTCCAATACACGCCTGAAAATCATAAAACTTGGCATGGTGTCATGACATGGCACCAACATGCTGCGGTACTTTTTTTGGCCGAATTGGGAAAAGCTTTGGTGTAAGCTTCTTGCAAACTGAAGCTTCCATCAAGAAGGCTCTTGGTTCCGGGAGGGAACGTGTCACATCCACCTTAATTTTTGTACACTGGCAGATTAGACCAAATAAAAGTATCGTGCTAATTTTTGGAATTATTCCGTGTTCGTTAGGCTTTTTTTATACATTAATTAAGTTTCTGCGCATTTAATGTGCATAATTCAAATTTGAACTATAAGCACATAGTCCAGTGCACCAAAGTTGTTTGAAAAATCACATGTGCGTTCTTGGGTGAATTTCTAGGTCCCATGCAAAAGATGGGAGTGAAATTCAAAGATCTAGGCGTCGTGGCTCGATCGGAAAGATTGAGAAACTTAGTTTTTTAATTTCTGTAAATCCAAAACACGCCTGAAAATCATGAAACTTGGCATGGTGTCATGACATGGCACCAACATGCTGCGGTAATTTCGTTGGCCGAATTGGGACAAGCTTTGGTGTAAGCTTCTTACAAACCGGAGCTTTCCTCAAGAAGGCTCGTGGTTCCGAGAGGGAACGTGTCACCTCCGTGTGCGAGACGACATAGTACACTACCTTCTCATGTCTTAATTTTTTTACACAGCCAGATTGGACCAAATAGAAGTACCGTGGATAAATTTTGGAATTATTCTGGGTTCGTTTGGCTTTTTTATACATTAATTGAGTTTCTACGCATTTAATGTGCATAATTCAAATTTGAACTACAAGCACAGGCTCCAATGCACCAAAGTTGTTTGAAAAATCATATGTGTGTCCTTTTGTGAATTTCTAGGTCCCATGCAAGAGATGGGAGTGAAATTCAAACATTTGGGCATCATGGCTAGGCCGGAAAGATTGAGAAACTTGGTTTTTTATTTCCTGTAATTCCAAAACACGCCTGAAAATCATGAAACTTGGCATGGTGTCATGACATGGCACAAACATGCCGCGGTAATTTTTTTGGCCGAATTGGGACAAGCTTTGGTGTAAGCTTCTTGCAAACCGGAGCTTCCCTCAAGAAGGCTCATGGTTCCGAGAGGGAACGTGTCACCTCTGTATGCGAAACGACATACGTACACTGCCTTCTCCCGCCTTAATTTTTTTACACAGCCAGATTAGACCAAATAGAAGTATCATGCTAAATTTTGGAATTATTCCGGGTTCGTTTGAACTTTTTATACATTAATTGAGTTTCTGGGCATTTAATGTGCATAATTCAAATTGGAACTACAAGCACAGGCTCCAGTGCACCAAAATTGTTTGAAAAATCACATGTGTGTCCTTGGGTGAATTTCTAGGTCTCGTGCAAGAGATGTGCATGAAATTCAAACATCTGAGCGTCGTGGCTCGGCCGGAAAGATTGAGAAATTTGGTTTTTTAATTCCTGTAATTCCAAAACATGCCTGAAAATCATGAAACTTGGCATGGTCTCATGACATGGCACCAACATGTTGTGGTAATTTTTCTGTCCGATTTGCGAAGGCGCACACATGAACAATCAACAAAGTCATTTTGGAACAAGTGTTGTCACGTTACAAATCGGAAACACAAGTATTATTAAAACCGTGGGCGTTCGACTTACCAATTACATGCGGCCATGCGTCCCCTTTTTTATTGGCTAGGAGGTGCCGTGCGGGGTAGCTATTTGAGTACGGCAGGCGTGTGATCAGACCCCTACGCGTGCTCATCGGGAGGAGAGCCCTTTGACCGCTACCCGCCGCGCACCTCCCTCCCAGCGTCTCCATTAATGGCGTCCGAGCACCTATTCTGCGATGTGGCTATATGTCTCACTGGACTGAGATTTAAGAGAGAGAAATGAAAATCTGAAAAGAATGTTTTGCACGGATCTTGATGTAAGATCCGACAGACCTATATAGCATCGACTGTGACTTATAGCAAGCATGATAAATATAAGGACGATGACATTGGATAATAATTGTCTTACATATTTAGAAATATAATTTTAAAAAGCCACATGAGGCAACGCCCAAAATACACAAGGGCAAAAGAAGAAGGAAGACAACGATCTGGCTCGCTGATCTCTACTTTCTTGATGCGTTGCTGCAGGCCGCGGGAACTAGTCTTCGCAGCAAGTGGCGACGAGCTCTTTCTTGTCCTCAAGATGCTGCTTGAGAGAATCCATGAATTCCTCCACCAGCCTTCTACGCTCGATGCGCAGCATAGCATTCTCGTCCATAAGTTTCTTGATGATGACGCCGGTCCTCTTCAACAAGGCAGTGGTCTGCTCCTGCTACTCCGCACTTCCGACGATCTTCGCCCTCAGTAGGTCGCGCTCGGCCCGGAGCTTCGCATTGCTCTCATTTAGTTGCCCGATGACGTCGGTAGACTGTTCAAACGAGGCTTTTAGGTCATCCTGCAACCTCGCCCACCTGGAGATATGATCCATCGGCCTAAGGACGAGGGCACGTATGCGCCTGTAAGAGTCATTGCCTGCCCGCGAGACATTTTCCCAAGCCACTATGGTGCGGGAGGACATCTCTGCTGCATTCACGGCGCGGCGGGACATCTCTTCTGCTTCCACGGCACGGCCAGACCAGTCTGCTGCATCGACGGCGCGGCGGATCTTCCGTGCTGCTTCGGCGGCGCGGCGGGACCTCTCTACTGCTACGGCCGTGCGGCGGGACATGTTGGTTGCTTTCGCGGCGAGGTGGGACATCTCTCGTGCTTCCGCTTCCAGGCTCGCCTCTCCCTGGTGGCAATCTCTCGACCCAGAACTCATGCTGGCCATGGCGGACACAAGGGAACGATGATGAATGACTTGTTTGTTTTTGACTTTTTGTGGATGAGGAGTTGAGGGAGAATGTGCAGTCATCTTGGAGTAGTAGTATTTATAACCGTGTAGTAATAGGCTCCTAAGTGGGAAACCGTTTAGGTTTTGATCGATGTGAACATGTTTGTAATTCGGAATGTGACGAGACGCGGCCTCCCTGTTCTTCTAAAAAAATTGTGACAGGACGCATGCTCAAAATTTTCTGACGGTTATAAGTGTGGCACTATTCCCGGAAGGCGTAACATGGGCACGTACGCCTTCTCAGCCGCGTACGTGGCATTTGCACCATAGGGTGCACCGCAATAGACAATGTCAGCACACATCTTGTTCCAACAATCGTGCGCGCTCGTTATTACCATCGTGCACGCTTCTTTTAATTATAATGGGTGTGCCCGTCTAGCGCACACACGTTGATCTACCTAACTGTCTCAGTTTGTTGTGGCTAATCGCAAACAGTTCATTCATGTGAAGTGTATGCCATCAATCGCAGACACTTTGATCTGGCTTACCCGTTTCTGTTCTGTTGCCTAATCGCAAATAGTTAATCCTTCTGAAGCGTATGCCCTCAATCACACACACCTTGATCTGACTGACTATTTCTTTTGTGTTGCCTAATCACAAACAGTTCATCCGAGTGAACCGTATGCTGTATATCGCACACACCTTCATCTGGCTGCCCATTTCTTTTGTGTTTCCTAATCACAAACAGTTCATCCGAGTGAACCGTATGTTGTACATCGCACACGCCTTCATCTGGCTACCTGTTTCTTTTGTTCCTCCTCATCGAAAATGGTTAATTGAACTGAACTGTATGCCCTGAATCACACACGCAACTAAAATCTGAACCATGTTTGATGCATCCTCCATCGCAAACGTTTTACACCTTTTTGACGGGTTTTTTACACCATCGTTTGCGATTATGGCATCGCACACATTTTCGTCGAAGGGTCTCTGGTCGTAGTGTTGCTTTAGCAGCATCCTGCAGTAGTGTCTCCTAGGTTGTGAAACCAAGTCTATGATCACCAAAGCTATGGAAATCAAGGTAAAAGGAGACCAAACCTCTGATACCACTTATAGGATCGAAAGTATGTCTAGAGGGGGGTGATTAGACTACTTGACCAAATAAAAATTTAGCCTTTTCCCAATTTTAAGTCTTGGCAGATTTTTAGCAACTTAGCACAAGTCAAGCAATCAACCTACACATGCAAGTATAAGAGTATAGCAGCGGAGTGTAAATCATTGCACATGAAGGTAAAGGAAGGAGTTTAGAGGGAGCAAACGCAATGTAGACACGGAGATTTTTGGTGTGGTTTTGATAGGTCGTGCTAACGTACATCCACGTTGATGGAGACTTCAACCCACGAAGGGTAACGGTTGCGCGAGTCCACGGAGGGCTCCACCCAGGAAGGGTCCACGAAGAAGCAACCTTGTCTATCCCACCATGGCCATCGCCCACGAAGGACTTGCCTCACTTGGGTAGATCTTCATGAAGTAGGCGATCTCCTTGCCCGTACAAACTCCTTGGTTCAACTCCACAATCTTGACAGAGGCTCCCAAGTGACACCTAACCAATCTAGGACACACCACTCTCCAGAAGGTAATAGATGATGTGTTGATGATGAACTCCTTGCTCTTGTGCTTCAAATGATAGCCTCCCCAACACTCAACTCTCTCTCACTGATTTGGATTTGGTGAAAATATTATTTGAGTGGAAAGCAACTTGGGGAAGGCTAGAGATCAAGATTCTTGTGGTTGGATTGGAATATCTTGGTCTCAACACTTGAGTAGGTGGTTCTTTCTCAGAAAGTGTATGGTAGACGTGTAGACATGTTCTGATGGCTCTCTCCCCCGAATGGGGGTTGGGTGGAGGGGGTATATATAGCCTCCACACAAAATCTAACTGTTACACACAATTTACCAAACTCGTTGGGGTCGAATCATGAAACTCGGTCAGACCGATTTAGTTCAAAATGTGAGCGTTAGGCTTTTCGGTGGGACCAACATGTCAACTCGGGGGGACCGATTTCATTAGGGTTAGGGCATAACGTAATCTCGGTGAGACCGATCACATAAACTCGGTGGGACCGATTTTTGTAATAAACAAACAGAGAGTTGGTCAGGCAAACTCGATGGGACCGATTGCTCATTTCGGTGAGACCGAAACGTTACGAAAAGGAAACAGAGAGTTTGCATTGCGAACTCGGTGGGACCGATCGCTCATCTCGGTTAGACCGAAACGTGACGAAGGGAAACAGAGAGTTTGCAATCCCATCTTGGTGAGACCGAGATCCCTATCGGTGAGACCGAACTGATTAGGGTTTCTGGCAATGGCTATGTCAAATGAACTCGGTGGCACCGGATAGTTCAAATCGGTGAGGCCGAGTTTGACTTTTGGTTTGGGACATATGTGGATATGAGAAAGTGGTTGAGGGCTTTTGGAGCATATCACTAAGCATTTTGAGCAAGCAAGCCATTAAGCAACACCTCATACCCTTTTAATAGTATTGGCTTTTCCTATGGACTCAATGTGATCTTGGATTACTAAAATGAAAAGGTAGAGTTTTGAGCTTGAGCTAATATGTGTCCTTAGCATTTTGAGGGGTCCACATTCCTAGTCCATGCCATGCCAATCATTGAACTTGCTGAAATGATCATCTTGAAAGAGCATTAGTTCAATGAGCTTTATGTTGTTAGGAATTACCAAAACCACCCAGGGATAGTTGCACTTTCACGAGTGGAGATGCTCTCAGAGCATTTGCCCGGGGCTGCATTGCCTGCACGACACACAACATGAATAGCCGGTATGCTTAGAGCATTTACAACCGGGTGCCTCGAATCGGTCTTAAACATACAGGCAGATGGTTCTTCGCTGACTAACCGGCACCTCTCATATTTAGCCTAAATCTGGAGCGGATATGAGGTGGCCTAGGCATGTCCACCACATCAGACTGATGACCGGGTCCCACACGTACTCGCCTAGAAACCCAACGGTCTGACAGGCGTCTCCTCTAGTGTTGGTGTGAACGCCGCGTGGCGCTACTCCGGCTTGCCGCCGAGGGCCAAGGTCCGAGTATTTAAGCTGGACGTCGTCCCTCAACCCTAGGCAAATCCCATTCCTCTTTCTCTCTCTATGCCACCAGCCCGAGCACATCCACTTATGTCCCTTTCCACCTCCTCTTCCCTCGTCGTCCGCCTCTGCCGCTATGCTACGTCGGGCGGCGTTTCCATATGCTCGAGGAGATCTGGGTTAGGCGCGCCACCCGGATTGCAGCGGGACTACGTCTAGACTCGCTGGAGATGGAGGAGGAGGAGCACCAGCCGGAGCCCATGGAGGGGGCGGATCCGATGGAAGAGGACACGACATAGCCGGAGGAGGAGCCGCAACTAGTTGCGGGCTTCGGCATGGAGGACACCATGGTGGAGTTTGAGCTCGCCCAAGCGGCAGAGATGACGAAGTAGATCGCCATTCTGGAATCCATCCAGCACGAGAATTTGTGGAGGCCAACCGGTGGTTCATCTGGCAAGAATGGGCGGAGACCGACGCGCTTTTCCTCGAACTGGAGGTGGAGGCCGATGTGGAGGAGCCGTAGGATCCAGAGTTGCGGCTGCCGCCCATGTACCTGGAGCCGGGCATGTAGACCGTGAACGTCTCCGATGAGGAGTAGGGTAGGGTAGCTTTTAGTAGATCTACGTAGTATATAGGTTCTCCTCTTTTGCATGGCTTGTATGAATTTAAGATTTCAAGTATGAGGTATTCAGATGCAGAGAGGAAATTTTGAGGGCTGCCCGGTCACTGCCCGCGGGTGTGCCTAGGTGCGTTCGTGGGCGTTTGAGAGCCTGGATTTGGTGTCCATGGGTGTAGATGCTCTCATGTCGCAAAAGTTAGGGAGCTTTTAATCCAGGGGTAGAGGTCACTGTTGGGAAACGTTGCACGAAAAACAAAAAATTCTACGCACACGCAAGATCTATCCATGGAGATGCATAGCTACGAGAGGGGGAGAGCATCTACATATCCTTGTAGATCGCTAAGCGAAAGTGTTTATCAATGCGGTTGATGTAGTCGTACACCTTCACGATCCGTTCCGATCAAGCACCGAACGTACGGTACCTCCACGTTCAGCACACGTTCATCTCAATGACGTCCTTGCCTTCTTGGTCGAGTAAGAGGGGTGAAGTAGTAGATGAGTTCCGACAGCACGACGGCATGGTGACGGTGGTGGTGAAACTATTTTCGTAGGGCTTCGCGAAGCACAAGGGGTTTAAAGCGGAGGATGAACTAGAGGGAGAGGGGGCGCCGGCACACGGCTTGGTGAATCGTGGTGTGTGGCGCCCCCTCCCCTCCTCTCATACATATAGGTGGAGGGGGGCAACCTAGGATGCGCCCCAAGGGGGGCCGGCGGCTGCTCTAGGGCGCCTGCCAAGCCCCCCCCCCTTCCATACTTGGCGTGTGGGAGGAAGGAAAGGGGGGCCAGCGGCCCCTAGGGAGCCTCCCCTTCCTTCTTCCTTGCATGGAGAAAGGCAGGAGGGGCTGACCCCTCCTTCTTACTTCCTAGGGTCGGCGGCTAGGAGGTGGGGCGCACCAGCCCCCTTTGTGGGCTGGTGTGCTCCCCTTCTTTTGGCCTGTTAGGCCCAACAACTCCCCGTGGCCTTCCGGAAACCCTTCCGGTGATCCGATAATTATACGGTGTATTCCGGAACCCATTCGGAGACCGAATACTATCATCCTATATATCAATCTTTACCTCCGGACCATTCCGGAGCTCCTCGTCATGTCCGTGATCTCATCCGGGACTTCGGACAACATTTGGTCACCAGCATACATAACTCATATAGTACTATATCGTCAACGAACGTTAAGCATGCGGACCATACGGGTTCGAGAATGATGTAGACATGACCGAGACGCTTCTCCGATCAATAACCAATAGCGGGACCTGGATGCCCATATTGGTTCCTACATATTCTATGAAGATCTTTGTCGGTCGAACCTTTATGACAACATACTTAGTTCCCTCTGTCCGTCGGTATGTTACTTGACCGAGATTTGGTCGTCGGTATCTTCATACCTAGTTCAATCTTGTTACCCGCAAGTCTCTTTACTCGTTCCATAATACATCATCTTGTCACTAACTCCTCAGTCACTTTGCTTGCAAGCTTCTTGTGATGTTGTATCACCGAGAGGGCCCAGAGATACCTTTCCATCATACGGAATGACAAATCCCAGTCCCGATCCATGCCAACTCAACAGGCACCTTCGGAGATACCTGTAGAGCACCTTTATGATCACCTAGTTACAAAGTGACGTTTGATACACACAAGGCATTCCTTCGGAGTCTGGGACTTGCATGATCTCATGGTCGAAGGAACATGTATTTGACATTAAGAAAGCATTAGCAATAAAAATGAACAATCATATGCTATGCTAACAGATGGGTCTTGTCCATCACATCATTCTCCTGATGACAAGATCCCGTTATCAAACGACAACTCATGTCTATGATCAGGAAACCTTAACCATCTTTTGATCAACGAGCTAGTCTAGTAGTGGCTTACTAGGGACTTGGTATTTGTTTATGTATTCACACGTGTATTTAAGTTTCTGATCAATACAATTATAGCATGAACAATAAACCTTTATCATGATTGAGGAAATATAATAATAACCACTTTATTATTGCCTCTAGGGCATATTTCCAACAATCATCTCCAACACGGACCCTCAAATCATCCGCATCCGCCAAACTGATTGATCCGGACCCATTTTGTAAATCATAAGAAAACACGGGAGGGGAAGGGCTTTATGGGTGTCTGGATTGACGCCTCGTAGGACTTGGACACCCCCAACCCACTCAAATCCCCTTTTCTGGCCACTTTTCCTCCACTCTGTCCCTGCTCCCCCTTACTTTGCATCCACACCCTCCACGTCCGTCGTCGCCACACTATACCTCTCCGACCGTCGACCAAGCATGGTAGGACGTCTGTAGCTCCCACCAACGTGCATGTCCGGTTTGGACTACGTCGTTGTCCACTCAGGTTCCCTCCGCAGCCAGGTACCCTTCGTCCCATGCCGACGATGTCCATGGCGGACACCACGCCCAACAAATGTTCGGTCAAATGTCATTGAGATGTTTTGTTGAACTTCTTTTTATTTTCTAGAATAAAGCACGATGGAGGGGTTCGGTGATTGATGATGAGTTGTTGTGCGATGCCTGGTTGATCGTATCTGTGGACTTTGTTGGCAAGAACTCAAGGGGCTCGATCTTTTTGGCAGCACATGTATGCTTCGTTTCATGCGTAAAAGAACTTCATGCCCTACGACATGCACATCATCTATCAACGCGATGTGAAGTCGATATCGCATCGATTGTACATTATCTGCAACCCGTCATGAAGTTTTGCAGTCCGGTTGCACGAGGGAGACAATGTGGTCATCAGGCTTGACTACCATGGAGATTGAAAGTTTTGCTTCTTGTTGCTCTACATGTTGGTTAATTCTTTCATTTACTCATTGTTGCTCTATATGTTGTATAGCCTGCACATATTGTCTTGAGGTGCTATAGGACAGCATATGTCGGCTCTCATTCTAGTATTGCCAGTGAATTCGAAAAACTTGTTAAACATCCAGTTACCTCGAATGTAATATTTACATTTGAATTATTGTTGTACTAGGGATATTTACATGTTATTTATTGATGAATTGTACTATTTTCTATAATTATTTCGAGCATTGTGATTAGAAAAAAAATAGAGCTGAAAATTTTAGGGGACAGGGTCGGATGGCCGGCTATTACGTCACTGTCCGCGGACAGATACTGCGTCCGTTTTGAAGGTCAACGTTGGAGATGTCCTGGCAATGTGAATGAGACCAAGTTAGAATCCAGCTTGCTAGGTTTTAGCTACCCTGGATCAAATTAACATGAGCAGATAATTACAGATTAATTTAGTAGTAGAATTTTTTTGGCCCTTGTTCCTACGGATGGACAATTATTTAGTTGTTAATAAAAACATTTTAAAAAGAAATATAATAAGTATCAAATGTCAGGTACTACGAGCACATGACAAACCCAAACATTTTTGATAACAAGTTTGAAGACACGAGGATAACAATTTTATTTGCCAAGCATGCCAATTTTCATGCTTTAGTTATTTTTTGACATGAAATTACCATGCTTGCCAACTAACTTACATCTTTGTGTCACTAAATTTGCCATAGAAAATGTTTGAATTTGTCATGTGCTCATACCTGACGTTCGGTATTTATTATTTGCGTTGAAGAAACGGAACAAGTAGGAAATTCTTTGTCATCTATTTCCACATGGAATTCCGTAACAACCAGCAGTTGAGAAGCACACAGATGAAACCAGAAAACGGCCAACGACATTGGACACATGCCAACCACGGTGCATCAGGGCAGTACCATCTGGAGCAGCATCTCGTTCCACGCGTCGATCGGGCCCGGCAGGCACCAGTGCACGCAGTCCTTGTACAGGGTCACGTTCTCGTGCGCCCAGTGCCCGTACCGGCTCGGGTGGCCGTCCGGCCGGAGCAGCATCGCCGCCGTGGTGTCCATGAGCACCAGCCTCGCGCCTCCCCCTCCTCTCCTCCTGGCCGCCTCCTCCGCCTGCGCGAACTCCTCCACCTGCGCCGTGTGGAAGTCGAGGCTCAGCCCGGCCATGCGCGTCTCGTTCGCCGCGTACGGCCGCGTCCGCCGGCAGTCGCCGCCCTTGTTCCACTCCCCGCCCTCGAAGTGCGTCGGCGACACCGTCCGCACGATCGCCGTCCCGTTGAAGCCCGGGTGGCTCGTGACCGCCCGCAGCACCGTGCGGAACGCCACCCGCTGCGAGTGCCGCAGCGTGAGGTCCGGCACGCCCGGGACGAGGCAGTAGTGGCAGGCGACGAGGCGGCCGGACTCGTAGAACAGGGACGGCCGCGTGAACCAGTTCGCGCCCGAGAGGACGAGGTAGTCGGCGCCCGCCACGCCGGGCAGCCAGGCGTCGTCCGGCTCGTCGAGGTAGATATTCCACAGCCGACCGCTGCCGTAGTCGGCGTCGGACTGGTTCGCCTTGACGAGGAACGGCGACCAGAAGGTGGAGATGGTGAAGTTGTAAGACTCGTAGTACAATGTCCTGAATTCTTGGTTTTTCGTCGTGGAAATGTCTTTGGGGTACTCCAGCTGCAATTAAAAAAATTGAATCAAAATCAAGTCCCTCTCTCTAATCATCGAAATGTGGATCATGCATTCTGTAGATCAGTAATTTTTGGCAATAATCAGTGGACGGAAATTGAGAGTACTATCAGCTAACTGAACTGATTATTAGTATTACCTTGGACAAGAGGCACATGAGGGACTGCATGTGGTTCCTGGCGAGCGAGTCCCCGACGAAGGCCATGGAGCGGCCCCTGACGGCGTCGAAGAAGGCCGCCGCGTCGAACCGGGGGAGCTCGCACTGCGCCGGCCGCCAGCGCCACCTAAGGAAGCCGAGGTCGGGGCGGCCGTACTTCATGCAGTTCTGGTGCTCCTGGATCAGCGGGCAGGTCCGGTTCGTGTAGTACGGCTCGCCGCCGTCATCCGGCACCCACTCGCCCCGGAAAATGTCGCATCCCTTGGGTACCCGGGCGACGGCAGGACGCCCGGGCTCGAGCCGCGGCGACCCCGACGAGGAAACGGAGGCGAACCCGGACCTGTAGGTGTCGAGGAGCGAGCGTTGCTGGCGCGCGGCGAGCAGGAAGAGGACGAAGAGGAAGAGCGCCGGGACGGACACCGCGGTCGGGCTGGCGAGCTGGAGCTTCTGCATCCGCCGGTTCGGGGATCTGCCTTGCTACAATGGCCAGAAGCGGCGGCTGGCTAGCTGCAGGGAGAGCGAGTGCACGGAGGGGGAGTGGGTGAGTGACGAGCTCGCTAGCTAGCGCTGCGAGTAAACAATGGCGAACGCGGTACCTGCTCTGCTCGGCTTGTCGTGGGGCAGGCTGGTCGCGTAGTTTTTTACGGTTGTGAGGCGTGTTGTTAATTGTCTGTGGCGCGCATGTGACGGTACGTCAGCTTTGGTTTGATGGGAAGGGCCGGGGCGGGCCGGGCCCTTGCCTGCGCTTTATTTTGAACCGCGCGTACTGGGCCCGCTGAGCGACCGGACCATCACGTGACACTTTGTCGAGCGGGATAATGCTGTCACTTGGGCAACAGCAGCAATGCAGCATGTTCCCTCAAAAAAAAAAGCAATGCAGCATGCGAGCAAACCATTGTTTCCCCGTGGCCGTGAGAGCACTCGAGAACTGAAGTGTCGTAGCACAAGGGAAGGGCGGAGAGCGCGCGCGTATGGTATGATGAGGTGCCGCGTGCGTGTGCTGTGACACCTTGGTATGAATGTGTCACGTAAAGGGGAGCAGCCCCACCGCCGTCTTCGCCCAGGCACAATGAGAGACCCAGCACCGGCGGCCGGTGATGATCTGAAGCGCATGCCACCGGCGGCATCGGCCGGGATGTGGGCTGTTGTGTTGTGTGCGAAGCGCCAAATCCGTGGGATGTCCGTTGACGGTTGACCTTCTGCTGCAAGTTGAAGAACGAATCTGACCTCCGCCTCTGCTTCTTCCTTTTTGATAAGCCGACATGTTAGAGCATCTACAGCAGTATTTTGACAAATCTGATCCTTAAAACATTCGTGGACACGTCCGATTACATCTCAATAATGGATTTCACAACTAGATATCCGGCTTATGGGACTAAAGACGCCGCCGTCTCCCATGCCCTACTCTTCCTCATCGGAGCCCGGAACCCTCACTATGCTGGTGGACCTGAGATTGATGATGGATTCGTCCTGGGAGGAGCAGGCGACATCCACAGGGGCCGGAGAAGGCTGGAGATCACGAGACAAGAGCTTGGGTGGCGGAGGGGAATGGTGTGAAGTGGTTAGGGTTTGATTCGGGGAGCGGATGGGGATGAATACATGCGGGGTCGGGTCCGACATGGCAGATGCGCCCGGTCGTGTCCGGGCTTTCCCATATCCGTCCCATATTTGAGTTAGATATGAGGGGTGTTGGTCAGTCCGGGGGTTTGAGGTGTTATGTTGCGTCGTTTTTTGCCGGTCAGTGACCGGGCCACCCACCCGGACGTATGATGGGGGTTTGAGACGTCTGACTCTAGATGCTCTTATAGAGTGCTTCATTTCTGCTGCAGGTATCCGGGAACATCAAAACGGTGTTAGGGCATCTGCAACGCCCACATATCGCCTGCAACCATTGAATCACGCAACCCGGATGTGTTTTGTCACCGAACACGGTCCTGTGTCCATTCACGGACCGGTGTGAACGTCCTTTTTCCTACAAATTAGAAGTAAATCGGGAAGGCTTTGTGGGAGCCCCGGATCGCTGCCTCACAAGTGTCCGATAAATTTGGCATACCCAACACCCCTCTCCCTCGTTTGCGTGCTTTCTCACCAGAGTGTCAGCTCTACATTCATGCTGGTGCAAAGCGGGTGCGTCCGCTCACTGGAGCCAGCATTGAAGCGGCTTGCCGGCCGAGAGTGCCGCATGTTGCACGCCCGTTGTGCATGCCTTCACTCCACATTGAAATGACATCTGCCTGCCCGCCTACCTCCATTAAACTAGCGTGTGTGTCGAGGAACCTTCTCCGACGTCCCAAGCGTGACACGTCTGTCCATGTATCGGCCGACATTTAACATTTGTCCGCCTTTCGCCTCCCATCCACCCGCTATATAAACGTGGCCACGCACCAGGCAAGAACCACACCTCACCTCCGCTCTCCATCTCCTTCTTGTACCACACCCGCCATGACCTCCGGCTCTAAAGTCTTGTGGGATGGCCTCTCCGGCGAAAAGAAGTGTTGGAAATATGTCCTAAATGCAATAATATTATATTATTATATTTCCATGTTTATAGTTAAGAGTTTATTTCTATGCTATAAATGTTATGATCCTGGAATTTGTGATTCAATGGAAAAATCATATGCATAAATGGAATAGGTGATTCAGTGGAAAAATCATATGCCAACTTCCTCGTTATCTCGTACACAGGCTGAAGGTGGTCTAGGCAGCATAGCCCACATGGCCATGACGCTGTGTTTCTGACCGAAAGTGCATGAACGAACCCGGGTATATATGAATTCACTTCGGAAAACACATTTCTAAACGTAAAAAAATAAATATGAAAAAGGATACACGGTACGTCTTTATGTTTTATGTGCGTGCATAAAGTTTCATGAAAAAAATAACTTTTTTGTGGTCTATGTAAAAAAGACAAAAAATTATGTCGTGAAAATGCTATTTAGAAGCACTTAAATTTATATTTCTTCGAAGAAAAATGGAAAAACATTTTGTCACAAAACTTTATGCCACGCACACACATTTATGAACATATATGCGTGAAAATTTCTTTTGCATTTTTTAACTTTTTAAAACATACTTAAAATGATTTTTTTTTGAGAAGTGGGTGCATATGCCCATGCATGGAGGAGGTGCCCTCTCGTTTTGTGACGTGCATATCTGCAGTTTTGTCACATAAAAGAAGCTTAGGTCATATGTAAACCCTCCAAATGGACAACACAAATGCCCGAGGACACGTCCTCATCCTTGACAAGATAAGCGAGAGAGTCATCCAACATAATCTCCAAAAAGTTCCCATTTGTCCGTTCGTCCTCTCCATCACCCGGAAGTAAGTTTTTCGTAACGAGTGAAATCTATTTTTTTAAAGAAACTTCTCATTCATCAGTCATTATGTTTACATTTAGAAATGACAATACTAGCTATTTTCATAAAGGAGCTTCAAAGCCAACAGGCTGTGCGCTGTTGCGAGCGCTCCATACAAGTAAGGGTGTGGCTCGCTATATTCACATGTCTGCTGATTTTAGCTAGACTAGTGTTCTTTTCATGAACCAGAATCCTTCTGATCTCATTGACTTGGTTCGCATACCTCGAGGGCTCAACATCTTTAGACTGCACCATCTTCAACAACTCAGAGCAGTCCGTCTCCACAACCAATGACAAATTGGACCAGTGGAGCGCAAGTCGAAGCCCTTCGTCCATGGCCGCCATCTCTGCTTCCAAAGGATCACCACAATTAAAGAGCACCCGTGTCGCAGCGAAGATGACCGCTCCTTCATGATCCCGCAGGATCATCCCAGCCCTGGCTGTACCATCCTCTTTCAAGAATCTATATTCAACTTAGCATAATTCACATCAGGGGCCTTCCATTGTGGCATTACTGTTGTTTCATGTGTGTTCTTTGACGTGCTTCCCAGGTAATCGATCACCTACTTACCCTTCGTCACGTCTGCTTCGGAATGTTGTCGTATTGTAAGTAGGGAAGTGATATAAGTCGAGAGGAAACGACGCGAGGCCTCAATCGAGATCGGGGGTTTATAATGTGTGACCTCATTTCTTGCATACCAAATACTTCACATGATCATCAATGAAGCAAGATTATGCACTTCCGGCAATTTATCAAGTAGGCAGAACATGTTGGGGAACGTAGTAATTTCAAAATTTTCCTACGCACACGCAAGATCATGGTGATGCATAGCAACGAGAGGGAAGAGTATCGTCCACGTACCCTCGTAGACCGTAAGCGGAAGCGTTATGAGAACGCGGTTGATGTAGTCGAACGTCTTCACGATCCGACCGATCCAAGTACCGAAAACGCACGGCACCTTCGAGTTCAACACATGTTCAGCTCGATGACGTCCCACAAACTCCGATCCAGCAGAGCTTTACGGGAGAGTTTCGTCAGCACGACGGCGCGATGATGATGATGATGTTGCTACTGATGCAGGGCTTCGCCTAAGCACCGCTATGATATGATCGAGGTGGATTATGGTGGAGGGAGGCACCGCACACAACTAAGGGATAATTGATCAACTTGTGTGTTCTAGGGTGCCCCCTGCCACCGTATATAAAGGAGCAAGGGGGGAGGATGGCTGGTCCTTCTAGGGCACGCCAGGAGGGGTCCTCCTCCTCCTAGTAGGAGTACTTTCCTACTCCTACTAGGACGAGGAAAGGAAGGGGGAAGGGGAGAAGGAAGGAGAGGGAGGAAAGGAGGAAAGGGGGGCCGGCCCCCTAGTCCAATTCGGTTTGGGCTAGGGGGGCCGCGCGCCCTGCCTCCTCTCTTCCACCACTTGGCCCATGAGGCCCAATACTTCTTCCCCGTATTCCCGTAACTCCCTGGTACTCCGAAAAATATCTGAATCACTCGGAACCTTTCCGATGTTCGAATATAGTCATCCAATATATCGATCTTTACGTCTTGACCATTTCGAGACTCCTCGTCATGTCCCCGATCTCATCCGGGACTCCGAACTACCTTTGGTACATCAAATCACATAAAGTCATAATACCGATCGTCACTGAATGTTAAGCGTGCGGACCCTACGGGTTCGAGAACTATGTAGACATGACCGAGACACGTCTCCGGTCAATAACCAATAGCGGAACCTGGATGTTCATATTGGCTCCTACATATTCTACGAAGATCTTTATCGGTCAAACCGCATAACAACATACATTGTTTCCTTTGTCATCGGTATGTTACTTGCCCGAGATTCGATAGTCGGTATCTCAATACCTAGCTCAATCTCGTTACCGGCAAGTCTCTTTACTCGTTCCGTAATGCATCATCCCGCAACTAACTCATTAGTTGCTTTGCTTGCAAGGCTTATAGTGATGTGCATTACCGAAAGGGCCCAGAGATACCTCTCCGACAATTGGAGTGACAAATCCTAATCTCAATCTATACCAACTCAATAAGTACCATCGGAGACACCTGTAGAGCACCTTTATAATCACCCAATTACGTTGTGACGTTTGGTAGCACACAAAGTGTTCCTCCGGTAATCGGGAGTTGCATAATCTCATAGTCATAGGAACATGAATAAGGCATGAAGAAAGCAATAGCAGTAAACTAAAACGATCAAGTGCTAAGCTAACGGAATGGGTCAAGTCAATCACATCATTCTCCTAATGATGCGATTGCGTTTATCAAATGACAACTCATGTCTATGGTTAGGAAACATAACCATCATTGATTCAACGAGCTAGTCAAGTAGAGGCAAACTAGTGACACTCTGTTTGTCTATGTATTCACACATGTACTAAGTTTCCGGTTAATACAATTCTAGCATGAATAATAAACATTTATCATGATATAAGGAAATATAAATAACAACTTTATTATTGCCTCTAGGGCATATTTACTTCAGTCTCCCACTTGCACTAGAGTCAATAATCTAGTTCACATCGTCATGTGGTTGAACACCAATAGTTCACATCTTTATGTGATTAGTTCACATCTCTATGTGACTAACACCCAAAGGGTTTACTAGAGTCAATAATCTAGTTCACATCGTTATGTGATTAACACCCAAAGAGTGATCATGTTTTGCTTGTGGGAGAAATTTAGTCAACGGGTCTGCAACATTTAGATCCGTATGTATTTCGCAAATTTCTATGTCTACAATGCTCTGCACGGAGCTACTCTAGCTAATTGCTCCCACTTTCAATATGTATCTAGATCAAGACTTAGAGTCATCTAGATCGATGTAAAAATCTTGCATGGACGTAACTCTTTACGACGAACTCCTTTATCACCTCCATAACCGAGAAATATTTCCTTTGTCCTCTAAGGATAATTTTGACCGCTGTCAAGTGATCTACTCCTAGATCACTATTGTACTCCCTTGCCAGAAAGATGCTAAGGTATACAATAGGACTGGTAAACAACATAGCATAGTTTATAGAACCTATGACTGAGGCATAGGGAATGACTTTTCATTCTCTTTCTATTTTCTGTTGTGGTCGGGTTTTGAGTCTTTACTCAACTTCACACCTTGCAACACAGGCAAGAACTCCTTCTTTGACTGTTCCATTTTGAACTACTTCAAAATCTTGTCAAGGTATGTACTCATTGAAAAAACTTACTAAGCGTCTTGATCTATATCTATAGATCTTGATGCTCAATGTGTAAGCAGCTTCATCGAGGTCTTTCTTTGAAAAACTCTTTTCAAACACTCCTTTATGCTTTCCAAAAAATTCTACATTATTTTCGATCAAAGATATGTCATTCACATATACTTATCAGAAATGATGTAGTGCTCCCACTCACTTTCTTGTAAATACATGCTTCACCGCAAGTATGTATAAAAACATATGCTTTGATCACTTTATCAAAGCATATATTCCAACTCCGAGATACTTGCACCAGTCCATAGATGGATCGTTGGAGCCTGCTCACTTTGTTAGCACCTTTAGGATCGACAAAATCTTCTGGTTGCATCATATACAACTCTTCTTTTAAGAAATCCATGAAGGAATACAGTTTTGACATCCATTTGCCAGATTTCATAAAATGCGACAACTGCTAACATGATTCGGACAGACTTTTAAGCATCGATGCGAGTGAGAAAATCTCATCGTAGTCAACACCTTGAACTTGTCGAAAACATTTTGTGACAATTCGAGCTTTCCAGATAGTAACACTACTATCAGCGTCCGTCTTCCTCTTGAAGATCCATTTAATGACTCACCGATCATCGGGCAAGTCAATCAAAGTCCATACTTTGTTCTCATATATGGATCCCATCTCAGATTTCATGGCCTCAAGCCATTTTGTGGAATTTGGGCTCATCATCACTTCCTCATAGTTCGTAGGTTCGTCATGGTCAAGTAACATGACATCCAGAACAGGATTACCGTACCACTCTAGTGCGGATCTTATTATGGTTGACCTACGAGGTTTGGTAGTAACTTGATCTGAAGTTACATGATCATCATCATTAGTTTCCTCACTAATTGGTGTAGGAGTCACAGGAACAGATTTCTGTGATGAACTACTTTCCAATAAGGGAGCAGGTAAGTTACCTCATCAAGTTATACTTTCCTCCCACTCTTGTTTCGAGAGAAACTCCTTCTCTAGAAAGGATCCATTCTTAGCAACGAATGTCTTGCCTTCGGATCTATGATAGAAGGTGTACCCAACTGTCTCCTTTGGGTATCCTATGAAGACACATTTCTCCGATTTGGGTTTGAGCTTATCAAGATGAAACTTTTTCACATAAGCATCGCAACCCCAAACTTTAAGAAACGACAACTTTGGTTTCTTGCCAAACCACAGTTCATATGGCGTCATCTCAACGGATTTAGATGGTGCCTTATTTAACGTGAATTCGGTTGTCTCTAATGCATAACCCAAAAACGATAGTGGTAAATCGGTAAGAGACATCATAGATTGCACCATATCTAATAAAGTACGGTTACGATGTTTGGACACACCATTACGCTGTGGTGTTCCAGGTGGCGTGAGTTGCGAAACTATTCTGCATTGTTTCAAATGAAGACCAAACTCGTAACTCAAGTATTCTCCTCCATGATCAGATCGTAGAAACTTTATTTTCTTATTACGATGATTTTCCACTTCACTCTAAAATTATTTGAACTTCTCAAATGTTTCAGATTTATGTTTCATCAAGAAGATATACCCATATCTTACTCAAATCATCTGTGAAGGTTAGAAAATAACAATACCTGCCGCGAGCCTCAACACTCATCGGACTGCAAACATTAGTATGTATTATTTCCAACAAGTCTGTTGCTCGCTCCATTGTTCCGAAGAACGGAGTCCTAGTCATCTTGCCCATGAGGCATGGTTCGTAAGCATCAACTGATTCATAATCAAGTGATTCCAAAAGCCCATCAGCATGGATTTTCTTCATGCGCTTTACACCAATATGACCTAAACGGCAGTGCCACAAATAAGTTGCACTATCATTACTAACTTTGCATCTTTTGGCTTCAATATTATGAATATATGTATCACTACGATCGACATTCAATAAACCATTCACCTTGGGTGTATGACCATTGAAGGTTTTATTCATGTAAACACAACAACAATTATTCTCTGACTTTAAATGAATAACTGTATTGCAATAAACATGATCAAATCATATTCATGCTTAACACAAACACCAAATAACATTTATTTAGGTTCAACACTAATCCTGAAAGTATAGGGAGTGTGCGATGGTGATCATATCAATCTTGGAACCACTTCCAACACACATCGTCACTTCACCCTTAATTAGTCTCTGTTCATTCTGCAACTCCTGTTTCAAGTTACTAATCTTTAGCAACTGAACTAGTATCAAATACTGAGGGGTTGCTATAAACACTAGTAAAGTACACGTCAATAACATGTATATCAAATATACCTTTGTTCACTTTGCCATCCTTCTTATCCGTCAAATACTTGGGGCAGTTCTGCTTCCAGTGACCAGTCTGCTTGCAGTAGAAGCACTCAGTTTCAGGCTTAGGTCCAGGTTTGGGTTTCTTCTCTTGAGCAGCAACTTGCTTGCTGTTCTTTTTGAAGTTCCCCTTCTTCTTCCCTTTGCCCTTTTTCTTGAAACTAGTGGTCTTGTTGACCATCAACACTTGATGCCCCTTCTTGATTTCTACCTCCGCAGCTTTCAGCATTGCGAAGAGCTCAGGAATAGTCTTATTCATCCCTTGCATATTATAGTTCATCACGAAGCTCTTGTAGCTTGGTGGCAGTGATTGGAGAATTCTGTCAATGACGCAATCATCTGGAAGATTAACTCCCAATTGAATCAAGTGATTATTATACCCAGACATTTTGAGTATATGCTCACTGACAGAACTGTTCTCCTCCATCTTACAGCTATAGAACTTAGTCTCAGGCTTAGGTCTAGACTTGGGCTTCTTCACTTGAGCAGCAACTTGTTTGCCGTTCTTTTTGAATTTCCCCTTCTTCCCTTTGCCCTTTTCTTGAAACTAGTGGTCTTGTCAACCATCAACACTTGATGCTTTTCTTGATTTCTACCTCTGCAGCTTTTAGCATTGCGAAGAGCTCGGGAATCGTCTTATCCATCCCTTGCATATTATAGTTCATCACGAAGCTCTTGTAGCTTGGTCGCAGTGATTGAAGAACTCTGCCAATGACACTATCAACCGGAAGATTAACTCCCAGTTGAGTCAAGTGGTTATGGTACCCAGACATTCTGAGTATATGTTCACTGACAGAACTATTCACCTCCATCTTGCAGCTGTAGAACTTATTGGAGACTTCATATCTCTCAATCCGGGCATTTGCTTGAAATATTAACTTCAACTCCTGGAACATCTCATATGCTCCATGATGTTCAAAATGTCGTTGAAGTCTCGGTTCAAAGTAGTAAAGCATGGCACACTGAACTATCGAGTAGTCATCAGCTTTGCTCTGCCAGACGTTCATAACATCTGGCGTTGCTCCTGCAACGGGTTTGTCACCTAGTGGTGCTTCCAGGACGTAATTCTTCTGTGCAGTAATGAGGATAATCCTCAAGTTACGGACCCAGTCCATGTAATTGCTACCATCATCTTTCAACTTTGCTTTCTCAAGGGACGCATTAAAATTTAAGGGAACAACAGCACGGGCCATCTATCTACAACAACATAGACAAGCAAAATACTATCAGGTACTAAGTTCATGATAAATTGAAGTTCAATTAATCATATTTAAGAACTCCCACTTAGATAGACATCCCTCTAATCATCTAAGTGATCACGTGATCCATATCAACTAAACCATGTCTGATCATCACGTGAGATGGAGTAGTTTTCAATGGTGAACATCACTATGTTGATCATATCTACTATATGATTCACGCTCTACCTTTCGGTCTCAGTGTTTCGAGGCCATATCTGCATATGCTAGGCTCGTCAAGTTTAACCCGAGTATTTCTGTGTGTGCAAAAACTGGCTTGCACCCATTGTATATGAACGTAGAGCTTATCACACCCGATCATCACGTGGTGTCTCGGCACGACGAACTTTGGCAACGGTGCATACTCAGGGAGAACACTTGTACCTTAAAATTTAGTGAGAGATCATCTTATAATGCTACCGTCAATCAAGCAGAATAAGATGCATAAAGGATAAACATCACATGCAATCAATATAAGTGATATGATATGGCCATCATCATCTTGTGCCTGTGATCTCCATCTCCAAAGCACCGTCATGATCACCATCGTCACCGGCTTGACACCTTGATCTCCATCGAAGCATCGTCGTCGTCACGCCAATTATTGCCTCCACGACTATCGCTACCACTTAGTGATAAAGTAAAGCAATTACATGGCGATTGAATTTCATACAATAAAGCGACAACCATATGGCTCCTGCCAGTTGCCGATAACTGTGTTACAAAACATGATCATCTCATACAATAAAATTTAGCATCATGTCTTGACCATATCACATCACAACATGCCCTGCAAAAACAAGTTAGACGTCCTCTACTTTGTTGTTGCAAGTTTTACGTGGCTGCTACAGGCTGAGCAAGAACCGTTCTTACCTACGCATCAAAACCACAACGATATTTCATCAAGTTAGTATTGTTTTAACCTTCAACAAGGACCGGGCGTAGTCACACTCGGTTGAACTAAAGTTGGAGAAACTGGCACCCGCCAGCCACCTGTGTGCAAAGCACGTTGGTAGAACCAGTCTCGCGTAAGCGTACGCGTAATGTCGGTCCGGGCTACTTCATCCAACAATACCATCGAACCAAAGTATGACATGCTGGTAAGCAGTATGACTTGTATCGCCCACAACTCACTTGTGTTCTACTCGTGTATATAACATCTATGCATAAATCTGGCTCGGATACCACTGTTGGGGAATGTAGTAATTTCAAAAATTTCCTACGCACACGCAAGATCATGGTGATGCATAGCAACGAGAGGGAAGAGTATCGTCCACGTACCCTCGTAGACCGTAAGCGGAAGCATTATGAGAACACGGTTGATGTAGTCGAACGTCTTCATGATCCGACCGATCCAAGTACCGAACGCACGGCACCTCCGAGTTCAGCACATGTTCAGCTCAATGACGTCCCACGAACTCTGATCCAGCAGAGCTTCACGGGAGAGTTCCGTCAACACGACGGCGTGATGACGGTGATGATGTTCCTTGATACGTCCATTTTGCATCATGCTTTTATATCGATATTTATTGCATTATGGGCTGTTATCACACATTATGTCACAATACTTATGCCTATTCTCTCTTATTTTACAAGGTTTACATAAAGAGGGAGAATGCCGGCAGCTGGGATTTTGGGCTGGAAAAGGAGCAAATATGAGAGACCTATTCTGCACAGCTCCAAAAATCCTGAAACTTCACGGAAGACGTTTTCAGAATATATAAAAAATACTGAGTGCAAGAAGTTCACCAGGGGGGCCACACCCTGCCCACGAGGGTGGGGGGCGCGCCCTACCCCCTGGGCGTGCCCCCCTACCTCGTGGGCCCCCTGGTGGCCCTCCGATGGCCATCTTCTGCTATATGAAGTCTTTCGATGAGAACAAAATCATATGCCATCTTCTCGGACGAAACTCTGTCGCCACGAGGCGGAACCAATCTAGGGCTCCGGCGGAGCTGTTCTGCCGGGGAAACTTCCCTCCGGGAGGGGGAAATCATCGCCATCGTCATCACCAACGCTCCTCTCATCGGGAGAGGAAAAACTCCATCAACATCTTCACCAGCACCATCTCCTCTCAAAACCCTAGTTCATCTCTTGTATCCAATTCTTGTCTCCAAGTCAGGGATTGGTACTTGTGGGTTTCTAGTAGTGTTAATTACTCCTTGTAGTTGATGCTAGTTGGTTTAATTGGTGGAACATCATATGTTCATATCCTATATGCATATTAATACCACTCTGATTATGAACATGAATATGCTTTGTGAGTAGTTACGTTTGTTCCTGAGGACATGGGAGAAGTCTTGCTATTAGTAGTCATGTGAATTCAGTATTCGTTCGATATTTTGATGAGATGTATGTTGTCTCTCCTCTAGTGGTGTTATGTGAACGTCGACTACATAATACTTCACCATTATTTGGGCCTAGAGGAAGGCATTGGGAAGTAATAAGTAGATGATGGGTTGCTAGAGTGAGAGAAGCTTAAACCCTAGTTTATGCGTTGCTTCATAAGGGGCTGATTTGGATCCACATGTTTCATGCTATGGTTAGGTTTACCTTAATACTTTTGTTGTAGTTGCGGATGCTTGCAATAGAAGTTAATCATAAGTGGGATGCTTCTCCAAATAGGGATAGCACCCAAGCACCGCTCCACCCACATACCAAATTATCAAAGTACCGAACGCGGATCATATGAACATGATGAAAACTAGCTTGGCGATATTCCCATGTGTCCTCGGGAGCACTTTTCTCTATATAAGAGTTTGTCCAGGCTTGTCCTTTGCTACAAAAAGGATTGGACCACCTTGCTGCACTTTATTTACTTTTGTTACTTTTTGCTCGTTACAAATTATCCTATCACAAAACTATCTGTTACCACTTATTTCAGTACTTGCAGAGAATACCTTGCTGAAACCGCTTATCATTTCCTTCTGCTCCTCGTTGGGTTCGACACTCTTACTTATCGAAAGGACTATGATAGATCCCCTATACTTGTGGATCATCATTGCTACCGACGCAGGGCTTCGCCTCAGCACCGCTACAATATGATCGAGGTGGATTATGGTGGAGGGGGGCACCGCACATGCTAAGGGATCAATGATCAACTTGTGTGTTCTAGGGTGCCCCCTGCCCCCGTATATAAAGGAGCAATGGGGGAGGCCGGCCGGCCCTCCTAGGGCGCACCAGGAGGAAGAGTCCTCCTCCTAGTAGGAGTAGGACTCTTCCTCCCTCTCCTTCCTTCTCCCCTTGCCCCTTCCTTTCCTCCTCCTAGTACGAGTAGGAGTCCTACTCCTACTAGGAGGAGGAAAGGAAGGGGCAAGGGGAGAAGGAAGGAGAGGGAGGAAAGGGGGAAAGGGGGGCCGGCCCCCTAGTCCAATTCGGTTTGGGATAGGGGGGTTGCTACCTCTTGAGCACTTGCGTTGGTTTTCCCTTGAAGAGGAAAGGGTGGTGCAGCAAAGTAGCGTAAGTATTTCCCTCAGTTTTTGAGAACCAAGGTATCAATCCAGTAGGAGGCTACGCGCGAGTCCCTCGCACCTACACAAAACAAATAAATCCTCGCAACCAACGCGATAAGGGGTTGTCAACCCCTACACGGTCACTTACGAGAGTGAGATCTGATAGATATGATAAGATAATATTTTTGGTATTTTTATGATAAAGATGCAAAGTAAAATAAAAGCAATGAAAATAACTAAGTATTGGAAGATTAATATGATGAAGATAGGCCCGGGGCCATAGGTTTCACTAGTGGCTTCTCTTAAGAGCATAAGTATTTTACGGTGGGTGAACAAATTACTGTTGAGCAATTGACAGAATTGAGCATAGTTATGAGAATATCTAGGTATGATCATGTATATAGGCATCACGTCCAAGACAAGTAGACTGACTCCAGCCTGCATCTACTACTATTACTCCACACATCGACCGCTATCCAGCATGCATCTAGAGTATTAAGTTCAAGAGAACAGAGTAACGCTTTAAGCAAGATGACATGATGTAGAGGGATAAATTCATGCAATATGATAAAAATCCCATCTTGTTATCCTCGATGGCAACAATACAATACGTGCCTTGCTGCCCCTACTGTCACTGGGAAAGGACACCGCAAGATTGAACCCAAAGCTAAGCACTTCTCCCATTGCAAGAAAGATCAATCTAGTAGGCCAAACCAAACTGATAATTCGAAGAGACTTGCAAAGATAACCAATCATACATAAAAAAATTCAGAGAAGATTCAAATATTTTTCATAGATAAACTTGATCATAAACCCACAGTTCATCGGTCTCAACAAACACACCGCAAAACAAGATTACATCGAATAGATCTCCACAAGAGAGGGGGAGAACTTTGTATTGAGATCCAAAAAGAGAGAAGAAGCCATCTAGCTAATAACTATGGACCCATAGGTCTGAGGTAAACTACTCACACTTCATCGGAGAGGCTATGGTGTTGATGTAGAAGCCCCCGTGATCGACGCCCCCTCCGGCGGAGCTCCGGAACAGGCCCCAAGATGGGATCTCGTGGATACAGAAAGTTACGACGGTGGAATTAGGGTTTTGGCTCCGTATCTGATCGTTTGGGGGTACGTAGGTATATATAGGAGGAAGAAGTACGTCGGTAGAGCAACAGGGGACCCACGAGGGTGGAGGGCGCGCCTGGGAGGGGGGGTAGGCACCCCCTACCTCGTGGCCTCCCTGTTGGTTGCTTGACGTAGGGTCCAAGTCTCCTGGATCATGTTCGGTGAGAAAATCACATTCCCTAAGGTTTCATTCCGTTTGGACTCCGTTTGATATTCCCTTTCTTCGAAACCCTAAAATAGGAAAAAAAATAGCAATTCTGGGCTGGGCCTCGGGTTAGTAGGTTAGTCCCAAAAATAATATAAAAGTGTATAATAAAGCCCAATAATGTCCAAAACAGTAGATAATATAGCATGGAGCAATCAAAAATTATAGATACGTTGGAGACATATCAAGCATCCCCAAGCTTAATTCCTGCTCGTCCACGAGTAGGTAAATGATAAAAACAGAATTTTTGATGTGGAATGCTACTTGGCATATTTTCAATGTAATTCTTCTTAATTATGGTATGAATATTCAGATCCGAAAGATTCAAGACAAAAGTTCAATATTGACATAGAAATAATAATACTTCAAGCATACCAACTAAGTAATTATGTCTCTTCAAAATAACATGGCCAAAGAAAGTTATCCCTAGCTATGCTCTATCTTCACCACACAAAGTATTTAAATCATGCACAACCCCGATGACAAGCCAAACAATTGTTTCATACTTTTGACATTCTCAAACTTTTTCAATCTTCACGCAATATATGAGCGTGAGCCATGGATATAGCACTATGGTGGAATAGAATGGTGGTTGTGGAGGAGACAAAAAGGAGAAGATAGTCTCACATCAACTAGGCGTATCAACGGGCTATGGAGATGCCCATTAATATATATCAATGTGAGTGAGTAGGGATTGCCATGCAACGGATGCATTAGAGCTATAAATGTATGAAAGCTCAACAAAAGAAACTAGTGGGTGTGCATCCAACTCGCTTGCTCACGAAGACCTAGGGCATTTTGAGGAAGCCCATCATTGGAATATACAAGCCAAGTTCTATAATGAAAGATTCCCACTAGTATATGAAAGTGACAACATAGGAGACTCTCTATCATGAAGATCATGGTGCTACTTTGAAGCACAAGTGTGGTAAAAGGATAGTAGCATTGCCCCTTCTCTCTTTTTCTCTCATTTTTTTATTTGGGCCTTTTCTCCTCTTTTTTTAGGCCTCTTTTTTTCGTCCGGAGTCTCATCCCGACTTGTGGGGAATCATAGTCTCCATCATCCTTTCCTCACTTGGGACAATGTTCTAATAATGATGATCATCACACTTTTATTTTTTTACAACTCAAGAGTTACAACTCGATACTTAGAACAAGATATGACTCTATATGAATGCCTCCGGTGGTGTACCGGGATATGCAATGACTCATGAGTGGCATGTATGAAAGAATTATGAACGGTGGATTTGCCACAAATACAATGTCAACTACATGATCATGCAAAGCAATATGACAATGATGGAGCGTGTCATAGTAAACGGAACGGTGGAAAGTTACATGGCAATATATCTCGGAATGGCTATGGAAATGCCATGATAGGTAGGTATGGTGGCTGTTTTGAGGAAGGTATGGTGGGTGTATGATACCGGCGAAAGGTGCGCGGTATTAGAGAGGCTAGCAATGGTGGAAGGGTGAGAGTGCGTATAATCCATGGACTCAACATTAGTCATAAAGAACTCATATACTTATTGCAAAAATCTACAAGTTATCAAAGAAAAGTATTACGCGCATGCTCCTAGGGGGATAGATTGGTAGTAAAAGACCATCGCACGTCCCCGACCGCCACTCATAAGGAAGACAATCAATAAATAAATCATGCTCCGACTTCATCACATAACGGTTCATCATACGTGCATGCTACGGGAATCACAAACTTTAACACAAGTATTTCTCAAATTCACAACTACTCAACTAGCACAACTTTAATATCATACCTCCATATCTCAAAACAATTATCAAGTATCAAACTTCTCAAAGTATTCAACACACTCATAAGAGAATTTTATTATTAATCTTGTATACCTGGCATATTAGGATTATTTAAGAAAATTACCATGCTATTTAAGACTCTCAATATAATCTAAGTGAAGCATGAGAGATCAATAGTTTCTATAAAACAAATCCACCACCGTGCTCTAAAAGATATAAGTGAAGTACTAGAGCAAAATTATATAACTCAAAAGATATAAGTGAAGCACATAGAGTATTCTAATAATTTCCGAATCATGTGTGTCTCTCTCAAAAGGTGTGTACAGCAAGGATGATTGTGGTAAGATAACAAATAAAGACTCAAATCATACAAGACGCTTCAAGCAAAACACATATCATGTGGTGAATAAAAATATAGCTCCAAGTAAAGTTACCGATAGAAGTAGACGAAAGAGGGGATGCCTTCCGGGGCATCCCCAAGCTTTGGCTTTTAGGTGTCCTTAGATTATATTGGGGGTGCCATGGGAATCCCCACGCTTAGGCTCTTGCCACTCCTTGTTCCATAATCCATCAAATCCTTACCCAAAACTTGAAAACTTCACAACACAAAACTCAAAGTAGAAAATCTCGTGAGCTCCGTTAGCAAAAGAAAACAAAAGAACACTTCAAGGTACTGTAATGAACTTATTATTTATTTATATTGGCGCTAAACCTATTGTATTCCAACTTCTCTATGGTTTATAAACTATTTTACTAGCCATAGATTCATCAAAATAAGCAAACAACACACGAAAAACAGAATCTGTCAAAAACAGAACAATCTGTAGTAATCTGAAGCTAGCGCAAGATCTGGAACCCCAAAAATTCTAAAATAAATTTCTGGACGTGAGGAATTTATCTATTGATCATATGCAAAAATAATTAACTAAATATCACTTTCCAAATAAAAATGGCAGCAGTTCTCGTGAGCGCTAAAGTTTCTGTTTTTTACAGCAAGATTAATAAGACTTTCCCCAAGTCTTCCCGACGGTTCTACTTGGCACAAACACTAATTAAACACAAAAAACACAACCAAAACAGAGTCTAGATAAATTATTTATTACTAAACAGGAGCAAAAGCAAGGAATAAAAATAAAATTGGGTTGCCTCCCAACAAGCGCTATCGTTTAACGCCCCTAGCTAGGCATAAAAAGCAAGGATAGATCTAGGTATTGCCATCTTTGGTAGCCAATCCATAAGTGGCTCTCATAATAGATACATAAAGTAATTTTATTTTATTTCTAGGAAAGTGTTCCATGCCTTTCCTTAATGAAAATTGGAATCTAATATTTCCTTCCTTCATATCAATAATTGCACCAATCGTTCTAAGGAAAGGTCTACCAAGAATAATAGGACATGAAGGATTGCAATCTATATCAAGAATGATAAAATCTACGGGCACATAATTCCTATTTGCAACAATAATAACATCATTAATTCTTCCCATAGGTTTCTTAATAGTGGAATCCGCAAGGTGCAAGTTTAGAGAGCAATCATCAAAATCACGGAAACCTAACAAATCACACAAAGTCTTTGGAATCGTGGAAACACTAGCACCCAAATCACACAAAGAATAGCTTTCATGATCTTTAATTTAAATTTTAATAGTAGGTTCCCACTCATGATAAAGTTTTCTAGGGATAGAAACTTCCAACTCAAGTTTTTCTTTGTAAGATTGCATCAAAGCATCAACGATATGTTTGGTAAAAGCTTTATTTTGGCTATAAGCATGAGGAGAATTTAGCACAGATTGCAACAAGGAAATACAATATATCAAAGAGCAATTATAATAATTAAATCGCTTGAAATCCAAAATAGTAGGTTCATTAACATCTAGAGTTTTGATCTCTTCAATCCCACTTTTATCAAATTTAGCATAAAGATCTAAAAACTCCGAATTTTTAGAACGCCTTCTAGGTAAAGGTGGATCATATTCAGTCCCATCATTATCAAGATTCATATTGCAAAAACAAATATTTAATAGGGGACACATCAATAACTTTTAGATCTTCAACTTTATTATCATGGTGACTAGAAGAACACGCTTTTATAAAGGAATCTTTCTTAGCACGCATCCTAGCGGTTCTTTCTTTGCACTCATCAATGGAAATTCACATGGCTTTGAGAGACTCATTGATATCATGCTTAGGTGGAATAGATCTAAGTTTCAAAGAATCAACATCAAGAGAAATTCTATCAACGTTCCTATCCAACTCATCAATCTTAAGCAATTTTTCTTCAATCAAAGCATTGCAATTCTTTTGCGAAGTAATAAATTCTTTAATATTAGATTCAAAATTAGAGGGCACCTTATTATAATTTCCATAAGAATTGTTGTAGGAATTACCATAATTATTAGAGGAATTACTAGGATAAGGCCTAGGATTTAAATTTCCTCTATACGCGTTGGTATCAAAATTGTTCCTACCAACAAAATTCACATCCATAGATTCATTATTATTCTCAATAAAAGTAGACAAAGGCATATCATTAGGATCAGAAGGAACACTTTTATTAGCAAATAATTTCATAAGTTCATCCATCTTTCCAGTCAAAACATTAATTTCTTCTATCGCATACACTTTCTTATTAGTGGATCTTTCAGTGTGCCATTGAGAATAATTAACCATAATATTATCTAGGAGTTTAGTAGCTTCTCCTAAAGTGATTTCCATAAAAGTGCCTCCCGCGGCCGAATCTAAAAGATTTCTAGAAGAAAAATTCAATCCGGCATAAAATTTTTGTATAATCATCCACAAATTCAAACCATGAGTAGGGAAATTACGTATCATTAATTTCATCCTCTCCCAAGCTTGTGCAACCTGTTCATGATCAAGTTGCTTTCATAACATCGTTTCTAAGAGAGATGATCTTAGCGGGAGGAAAATACTTAGAGATAAAAGCATATTTGCACTTATTCCATGAATCAATACTATTTTTAGGCAAAGACGAAAACCAAGCTTTAGCACGATCTCTAAGCGAAAAGTGAAATAGCTTCAATTTAACAGTATCATTGTCCACATCTTTCTTCTTTTGCATATCACACAAATCAACAAAGCTATTTAGATGGGTAGCGGCATCTTCACTAGGAAGGCCGGAAAACGGATCTTTCATGACAAGATTCAGCAAGGCAGCATTAATTTCACAAGATTCAGCATCGGTTAGAGGAGCAATCGGAGTGCTAATAAAATCATTGTTGTTGGTATTGGTAAATTCACACAATTTAGTGTTATCTTGAGCCATCGTGACAAGCAAGAAATCCAACACACAAGCAAATAAGAAATGGGCAAAAAGAGGCAATAGAGAAAGAGAGGGAGGATAGATAGAGAGAGGGCGAATAAAACGGCAAGGGTGAAGTGGGGGAGAGGAAAACGAGAGGTGATACGTCCATTTTGCATCATGCTTTTATATCGATATTTATTGCATTATGGACTGTTATTTCACTTTATGTCACAATACTTATGGCTATTCTCTCTTATTTTACAAGGTTTACATAAGGAGGGAGAATGCCGACAGATGGAATTCTGGGCTCGAAAAGGAGCAAATATTAGAGACCTATTCTGCGCAACTCCAAAAGTCCTGAAACTCCACGGAACATCTTAAAATAAATAAAGAAAAATCATCGCCAAAGATGAAGGCCAGGGGGCCCACACCCTGCTCACGAGGGTGGGGGGCGCGCCCCCCTACCTCGTGGGCCCCCTGGTGGCTCTCCGACGTCCATCTTCTCCTATATGAAGTCTTTCGATGAGAAAAAAAATAAGAAGGAACTTTTCGGGACGAGACTCCACCGCGACAAGGCGGAACCTTGGCGGAACCAATCTAGAGCTCCGGCAGAGCTGTTCTGCCGGGGATACTTCCCTCCGAGAGGGGGAAATCATCACCATCGTCATCACCAACGCTCCTCTCATCGGGAGAGGGCAATCTCCATCAACATCTTCACCAGCACCATCTCATCTCCAAACCCTAGTTCATCTCTTGTATCCAATTCTAGTCTCAAAGTCCGGGATTGGTGCTAGTAGGTTGCTAGTAGTGTTGATTACTCCTTGTAGTTGATGCTAGTTGGTTTATTTGGTGGAAGATCATATGTTCAGATCCTATATGCATATTATTACCCCTCTGATTATGAACATGAATATGCTTTGTGAGTAATTACGTTTGTTCCTGAGGACAAGGGAGAAGTCTCGCTATTAGTAGTCATGTGAATTTGGTATTCGTTTGATATTTTGATAAGATGTATGTTGTCTAGCCTCTAGTGGTGTTATGTGAACGTCGACTACATAACACTTCACCATTATTTGGGCCTAGAGGAAGGCATTGGGAAGTAATAAGTAGATGATGGGTTGCTAGAGTGACAGAAGCTTAAAACCTAGTTTATGTGTTGCTTCGTAAGGGGCTGATTTGGATCCATATCTTTCATGTTATGGTTAGGTTTACCTTAATACTTTTGTTGTAGTTGCGGATGCTTGCAATACAGGTTCATCATAAGTGGGACGCTTGTTCAAGTAAGAACAGCACCCAAGCACCGGTCCACCCACATATCAAATTATCAAAGTATCGAACGCGTATCATATGAACGTGATGAAAACTAGCTTGACGAAAATCCCATGTGTCCTCGGGAGCGCTTTTCCTATTATAAGAGTTTGTTCCGGCTTGTCCTTTGCTACAAAAAGGATTGGGACACCTTGCTGCACTTTATTTACTTTTGTTACTTGTTGCTCGTTACAATTTATCTTATCACAAAACTATCTGTTACCACTTATTCCAGTACTTGCAGAGAATACCTTGCTAAAAACCGCTTATCATTTCCTTCTGCTCCTCATTGGGTTCGACACTCTTACTTATCGAATGGACTACGATAGATCCCCGATACTTGTGGGTCATCAAGACTCTTTTCTGGCGCCATTTCCGAGGAGTGTAGCGCCTTTGGTAGGTGGAATTTGGTAAGGAAAAATTTATATAGTGTGCTGAAATTTACTGTCACTTGCTACTATGGAAAGTAATTCTCTGAGGGGCTTGTTCGGGGTATCTTCACCCCGTCCAGTAGAGCAAAGAGTTGCTCCTCAACCTACTGAACCTATTAAAAATGAAACTCCTTTTGAATTTCCTTCGGGTATGATGGAAAAACTGCTAGCTAACCCTTTACAGGAGATGGAACAAAGCATCCTAATGAGCACTTAATATATGTGGATGAAGTTTGTGGATTATTTAAGCTTGCAGGTATACCCGATGATGTTGCTAAGAAGAAGGTCTTCCCTTTATCTTTGAAGGGAGACGCATTGATATGGTATAGGCTATGTGATGATATGAGATCATGGAACTATAAAAGATTGAAATTGGAATTTCATCAAAAGTATTACCCTATGCATCTTGTTCATCGTGATCGCAATTATATATATATATAATTTCTGGCCTCGCGAAGGAGAAAGCATCGCTCAAGCTTGGGGAGGCTTAAATCAATGTTATATTCATGACCCAATCATGAGCTCTCGAGAGAAATAATTACGCAAAGTTTTTATGCTCGGCTTTCTCATAATAATCAAACCATGCTCGATACTTCTTATGCTGGCTCTTTTATGATGAAGACTATTGAATTCAGATGAAATTTATTGGATAGAATTAAACGCAACTCTGAAGATTGGGACCTCGACGAAGGTAAGGAGTCAGGTATGACACCTAAGTTTGATTGTGTTAAATTTTTATGGATACCGATATTTTCCCTAAGTTTAGCACTAAATATGGACTTGACTCTGAGATAGTGGCTTCTTTCTGTGAATCTTTTGCTACTTATGTTGATCTCCCTAAGGAGAAGTTGTTTAAATATCATCCTCCCATAGAAGTAAAGGTAGCTGCACCTATTAAAGTTGAAGAAAAGACTGTCACTTATAATGATCCTATTGTTCCTACTTCTTATGTTGAGAAACCACCTTTCCCTGTTAGAATAAAGGATCATGCTAAAGCTTCAACTGTTGTTCGTGAAAGCAATATTAGAACTTATACACCCCATGAGCAAGTTAAAGTAGAACCTAATATTGCTATTGTTAAAGATCTCTTGTCTGATAATATTGATGGGCATGTTATTCAGTTCGAAGGTGAAACCGCTAGAATTGCTAAACCTTGTGCTAAAGATAAACATAGACCTGTGGTAGGCGTGCCTGTTATTTCTGTTAAAATAGGAGATCATTGTTATCATGGCTTATGTGATATGGGTGCGAGTTCTAGTGTTATACCGCATACTTTATACGAAGAAATTAAGAATGAAATTGCACCTGCTGAGTTAGAAGGTATTGATGTCACAATTAAACTTGCCAATAGAGATACTATTTCACCAATTGGAATTGTTAGAGATGTTGAAGTCTTGTGTGGGAAAACTAAATATCCTGCTGATTTTCTTGTTCTTACTTCTCCGCAAGATAGCTTTTGTCCCATTATATTTGGTAGACCCTTCTTGAACACTGTTAATGCTAGGATAGATTGCGAAAAGAATGTTGTTACTATTGGCTTGGATGATATGGTTCATGAGTTTAATTTCTCTAAATTTAGTAGATAACATCGTGAGGAAGAATTACCTAGTAAGGATGAGATTATTGGTCTTGCTTCTATTGCCGTACCTCCTAGTGATCCTTTAGAACACTATTTGCTAGACCATGAAAATGATATGTTCATGAATAAAAGAAGGAAAATAGATGAAGTATTCTCTAAACAGGAACCTATTCTGCAACACAACTTGCCTGTTGAAATTTTAGGGGATCCTCCTCCACCCAAGGGTGATCCCGTGTTTGAGCTTAAACCGTTGCCTGATAATCTTAAATATGCTTATCTTGATGAAAAGAAGATATATCCTGTTATTATTAGTGCTAACCTTTCAGAGCATGAAGAAGAAAGACTATTGAAAACTCTGAAGAAGCATCGTGCTGCTATTGGATATACTCTTGATCATCTTAAGGGCATTAGTCCCACTCTATGTCAACATAAAATAAATTTGAAAGCAGATGCCAAACCAGTTCGTGATCCTCAACGACGTCTGAATCCTAAAATGAAAGAAGTGGTAAGAAAAGAAATACTCAAGCTTCTGGAGGCAGGTATAATTTATCCCGTTGCTGATAGTCAGTGGGTAAGTCCTGTCCATTGTGTCCCTAAGAAGGGAGATATTACTGGTGTTCCTAATGATAAAGATGAATTGATTCCACAAAGAATTATCACAGGTTATAGGATGGTAATTGATTTCCGCAATTAAATAAAGCTACTAAGAAAGATCATTACCCCTTACCTTTTATTGATCAAATGCTAGAAAGATTATGCAAACATACACACTATTGCTTTCTAGATGGTTATTCTGGTTTCTCTCAAATACCTGTGTCGGCTAGAGATCAATCAAAGACTACTTTTACATGCCCTTTTGGTACTTTTGCTTATAGACGTATGCCTTTTGGTTTATGTAATGCACCTGCTACCTTTCAAAGATGCATGATGGCTATATTCTCTGACTTTTATGAAAAGATTTGTGAGGTTTTCATGGATGATTTTTCCGTCTATGGTTCCTCTTTTGATGATTGCTTGAGCAATCTTGATCGAGTTTTGCAGAGATGTGAAGAAACTAATCTTGTCTTGAATTGGGAAAAGTGCCACTTTATGGTTAATAAAGGTATTGTCTTGGGGCATAAAGTTTCTAAAAGAGGTATTGAAGTTGATAAAGCCAAGGTCGATGCTATTGAAAAGATGTCATGTCCCAAGGACATCAAAGGTATAAGAAGTTTCCTTGGTCACGCCGGATTTTACAGGAGGTTCATTAAGGACTTCTCAAAAATTTCTCGGCCTTTGACTAATTTATTGCAAAAAGATATACCATTTTTCTTTGATGATGATTGTGTAGAAGCATTTGAAATACTTAAGAAAGCATTAGTCTCTGCACCTGTTGTTCAGCCACCTGATTGGAATTTACCCTTTGAAATTATGTGTGATGCTAGTGATTATGCTGTAGGTGTTGTTCTAGGGCAAAGAGTTGATAAGAAATTAAATGTTATTCATTATGCTAGTAAGACTCTAGACAATGCTCAAAGAAATTATGCTACTACTGAAAAAGAGCTTTTAGTAGTTGTATTTGCTTGTGATAAGTTCAGACCTTATATTGTTGATTTTAAAGTAACTATTCACACTGATCATGCTGCTGTTAAATACCTTATGGAAAAGAAAGATGCTAAACCTAGACTTATTAGATGGGTTCTCTTGCTACAGGAATTTGATTTGCATATTGTTGATAGAAAGGGAGCTGAGAACCCCGTTGCAGACAACTTGTCTAGGTTAGAGAATGTTCTTGATGACCCACTACCTATTAATGATAGCTTTCCTGATGAACAATTAAATGTTATAAGTACTTCTCGTAGTACTCCATGGTATGCTGATTATGCTAATTATATTGTTGCTAAGTTTATACCACCTAGCTTCACATACCAGCAAAATAAAAAGTTTTTCTATGACTTGAGACATTACTTTTGGGATGACCCACATCTTTATAAAGAAGGAGTAGATGGTGTTATTAGGCGTTGTGTACCTGAGCATTAACAGGAACAGATCCTACGCAAGTGTCATTCCGAGGCTTATGGAGGACACCACGCTGGAGATAGAACTGCACATAAGGTATTGCAATCTGGTTTTTATTGGCCTACTCTCTTCAAGGATGCCCGTAAGTTTGTCTTGTCTTGTGATGAATGTCAAAGAATTGGTAATATTAGTAGACGTCAAGAAATGCCTATGAATTATTCTCTTGTTATTGAACCGTTTGATGTTTGGGGCTTTGATTATATGGGACCTTTTCCTGCCTCTAATGGATACGCACATATTTTAGTTGCTGTTGATTACGTTACTAAGTGGGTAGAAGCTATTCCAACTAGTAGTGCTGATCATAACACTTCTATTAAAATGCTTAAAGAAGTTATTTTTCCGAGGTTTGGAGTCCCTAGATATTTAATGACTGATGGTGGTTCACACTTTATTCATGGTGCTTTACGTAAAATGCTTGCTAAGTATGATGTTAATCATAGAATTGCATCTCCTTATCACCCACAGTCTAGTGGTCAAGTAGAGTTGAGCAATAGAGAGCTCAAATTAATTTTACAAAAGACTGTTAATAGTTCTAGAAATAATTGGTCTAAGAAACTTGATGATGCATTATGGGCTTATAGAACTGCATATAAAAATCCTATGGGTATGTCTCCGTATAAAATGGTTTATAAGCATGTCACTTACCTCTCGAACTAGAACATAAGGCATATTGGGCTATTAAAGAGCTCAACTATGATTTTAAACTTGCCGGTGAGAAGAGGTTATTTGATATTAGCTCACTTGATGAATGGAGAACCCAAGCTTATGAAAATGCCAAGTTGTTTAAAGAAAAAGTTAAAAGATGGCATGACAAAAGGATACAAAAGCGTGAGTTTAATGTAGGTGATTATGTATTGCTATACAACTCTCGTTTAAGATTTTTTGCAGGCAAACTTCTCTCTAAATGGGAAGGCCCCTATGTTACCGAAGAGGTCTATCGTTCCGGTGCCATAAAAATCAACAACTTCAAGGGCACAAATCCGAAGGTGGTAAACGGTCAAAGAATCAAACATTATATCTCAGGTAATCCCATAAATGTTGAAACCAATATTATTGAAACCGTAACCTCGGAGGAATACATAAGAGACACCTTCCAGACCGTTTCAGACTCTGAAAAGGAATAGGTATGTGGTACGGTAAGTAAACCAACTCCAAAACAATTTTTAAGGCAATATTTCTCCGTTTTGGAATATTTAGAAAAATAGAAAAATAAGTAGCAGTCCGGGAAGGACACGAGGGCCCCACGAGGGTGGTGGGCGCGCCCTACCCCTCTGGGCGCGCCCCCTACCTCGTGAGCACCTCGTGTGCCTTCCGGACTCTGTTTTCTTGCACGTTACGTATTTTGGTCGGTAAAAATTCATTATATAACCTCCCGAAGGTTTTGACTCCCGTATCATGCAAATCTCCTCTGTTCTTGTTTCGAGCTGTTTTTCTAACAGATCTAGGTTATCATGATGGCCCCAGGCGCCTCCAAGGACAAGTTCTTCAAGAAGGTCATCAACCCTTACCTCGCGGAGGTGCTGCGACACCCTCAAACCATTGAGTTGCGTGATGGGTTGCTGCACATCTGCGATGAAGAGGGACCAAAGGGGACCGGAAGCATGGAGACGAGGCTCGAAGCAGTGGAGCAACAAGTTTTCAAGTGCCAAGGGATGGTGGAACTTGGACTCAACTCTAACCACATGATGATCGCGGAGTTCACTAGCAACCACAAGTTGGATGCTGACAACATCGGGGAGACTATCTTCAAGCTTCATGAGAAGATCGAGCACCTCCAAGCCCAAATCTATGACCTACAAAACCAAAACTGTGAGTATGAATATAGATTCAAAAGGATGAGTTTGGCTGCAGATTTGAGGATCCTGGAGACTCGATCATATTTCTATGATGGAGAACCTATGCCTTGGAAGATGGACGCAAGGCTCGTATCATCTACAACACCTCCACCTTCTTCACCGACAAAGGAGATATAATCGCATGGGTATGGGCACTCCCCTTGGCAACTGCCAAGCTTAGGGGAGGTGCCCCGGTATCATATCATAATCACAACTCCTATCTTTACCGTTTTTCTTAGTTCGATCCTATTAGTAGTATCTTGATCTAGTAGAATAAAGTTTATGGCATGATCTAGTTTTGAGTTTGCTTTATGATCTCTCTTTGTAATAGAGTCCGTGAGCTATATATAATAAAGATTAGTGTTGAGTCAAGGGCTTGATTATTTTGCCATGATCTTAGGTGAATAAAAGAAAGAAGAAAATAATAAAAAGAAACAAAAAGTTCATATTGATCTTATTGAGAGTAATGACTTCACATAGAAAGAGTATGATGATTAAAAGTTGTTGGGAGTTGGCAGACATAGCTTTGGTCATTGTTGCAATTAATAGGAAGTAATAAGGAAAGAGAGGTTTTCACATATAGATATATTATCATTGACATCTTTTATGATTGGGAGCACTCATTAAAATATGACATGCTAAAGGGTTGATGTTGGACAAGGAAGACAACGTAATGAGTTATGTCTTTCTTATATCTGAGATAAAGTATGTTGTCATGGATCCTCTAACTTGTTGAGCTTGCCTTTCCCCCTCATGCTAGCCAAATTCTCAGCATCAAGTAGAAATACTACTTGTGCTTCCAAATACCCTTAAACCAGTTTTGCCATGAGAGTCCACCATATCTACCTATGAATTGAGTAAGATCCTTCAAGTAAGTTATCATCGGTGCAAAGCAATAAAAATTGCTCTAAATATGTATTATTGATTGGTGTGGGAGAAATAAGCTTTATACGATCTTGTGATGTGGAAGTAATAAAAGCGACGGACTGCATAATAAAGGTTCATATCACAAGGGGCAATATAAAGTGACGTTCTTTCGCATTGAGATTTTGTGCATCCAACCATAAAAGCGCATGGCAACCTCTGCTTCCCTCTATGAAGGGCCTATCTTTTATTATTATCTTCTACCTTATGCAAGAGTCATGGTGATTGACGGTGTCCTGGACTAGGGGTACTCACCACGTCGTCTCCCGATCTGTTAGATTGGGTCGAGGACCCCCATGGCCGTATACTCACGGGCCAGTTCGGACAGCTGCCGCATACATGGAAGATTTAACAAGACTTGGTGATCAAGACAAGGACTCCTCCCCACCGGCGTATTCAACTAGGACTCTTGTTATCCTAGGCCTCTGGTGCATTATATAAACCGAGGTCAGGCTAGTCGATAGATGATATACAACAATCATACCATAGGCTAGCTTCTAGGGTTTAACCTCTCCAATCTCGTGGTAGATCAACTCTTGTAATACCCAAATCATCAAGAATAAATCAAGCGGGACGTAGGGTTTTACCTCCATCAAGAGGGCCCGAACCTGGGTAAAACATCGTGTTCCCTGCCTCCTGTTACCATCCGCCTTAGACGCACAGTTCGGGACCCCCTATCCGAGATCCGCCGGTTTTGACACCGACATTGGTGCTTTCATTGAGAGTTCCGCTGTGTGATCGGGAAGAGGATCGATGGCTCGTCTGCAGGTCAACTGCGATGCCGGCATCTTCATTGCCGGCTCGACTGGTCACCTTGGCTCGACCGAGGACTGTGCTCCATCTCCGATCGTCATGTTTGGATGAGGGTATTCATCAACATCAACTCCGATCTCTATCAAGATCATGGAGGAATCATACATGGAGCTCGGGGGCTCAACGTCAACATTGCCCTTGGGCGACCATGCTGTTTTTCCGAACAACAAACTTGTATCTGCTGCCACCACCTCTTAAAGCATCGCTTTGGTGATCCCTTTGGTGGAATTGTGCGCAATTGAGTCTACAACAGCCATGCAAAATTTTGTCGAGTTCCGATGGAGGAATCTCCGACAATCTACGATATACCGGAGCCATGTCAAATCTGGATGGGAATCTGGACGAGTTTAGGGCGTGGTCTCCAGAGCCTAGCTCGGAGGTCCTTTGGAAGATCCAACCGTTCATCTACTTCGGAATTTCCATATCTACCACCCCTCCAACTTTTAGCTCGATCCGACGGTTCAAACTCTGGGAACCTTCCGATGAGTGGATCAATTTTCGGATCTGTTTTCTGCGCGAATACGGATCCGACCCGAATTCATGTTTCTTTATGAACGTGACATTGGGCAACCTCTTTAGAGGAATTCTCTTTTAGGGTATTGTGCGTTGTTTTTAAACACGTGCCTGTAAATTTTTAAGCCTCCCCTGAGGTCGCCTTCATCATCATACTGGTGTCAAACCAGTCCGGTGATATTGCTCCAAGGCTGCCGACCTGCGCTAGACACGTCGTCACTTTGTTGAGCCGAGCTCAACTTCTTCGGATCATCATCTCGGAAAGCTGAACAAAAGTCCGGCATCACGAAGGATAAATCATCACCAACATCACCGCCCCATGGATTACATGGATCAGGCATACCGGCATCGCCGCACGGTCACTTCATCAAGCCGGCATCGACCACGTCACGACCTGCATCGGCAGGGCCGCACTATTGCTTCTTCAAGCTGGTGTCCATCACGCCGACCTACTTCGACTCATTGGCTGACATCGAGGCTTCGACATCTCGGCTGGACCGGGGGCTTCGCCATTTCTTCATCAACCTACTCTGAAGACTTCAGCATCACTAGTCGACCAGCTCCGTCACGTTAGCTGGACCGAGGGCTTTGCCTCGGCAAGCCAACCTTTGCCAGCATTGACCTACCGTCACTTTATCGCCCATCAGGCAATGGGTGTGCGGATCGAGTCCCAATTTTTGGAATCATCTTTCTTCGGATTGCTACAACAAATAAACCAGGTGCTATTAATCCTAGTATTTTTTTGCTTGTTTGGGTTTATTTTTCTCAAGGAATTATTACTCTGTTTTGTCCATCATCTGTACACAGGTCCATCAAATGATGGCCGCATTAATGACGGCCGCGTGGTGGTTCGGTCAGTTTCCGTACATAGTCCGGCGAATGCCGCATCCGGAACTTGGACCGACCTGTGAATTCAGGCTTTGCCATGCCTTTACCGCATCACGCCGACGCCCTGCATCGACATTGACTTCGGCGCCAGGCCATATTTCTTTTATTACTCACTTTGCATAAATTATTTATTATGCAACAATTTTTTTTAATTATTATTATTACTATTATCTCCGGTTTGCACTATTTTTTGTGCACAGGAAAATGATCCGGGGACTTCATCGTCACTTTGCCGGTCTGCATTGACCGTGCTATGTCACCACTTCGGCGTGTCGAGCTCTCCTCTCCGCCACCTCGGGACCGGCTTGGGGGATGGAACCTTGTCCCGCATCAAGCTCGGACCGCGTCATCAATGCCGAACACATTAACCAGCTAAGTCGCTTTCATGCTCAAAGTTTTAATTTTTAACTTGTGTTCAGTTCGACCAAGCATTATACTTTTTTGGAAAAAAAGTTGCTTGTAAAAAATTTCCTTGTCCAAACTTTGTTTGTGACACACATATTCAAATACCCCGTTTACTTGGGGGCTTCCTTTATGAAGCTTTTCCTCTTGCATATGATTATACTTGTACGGCTTCGTTCCTTGTTCGTGTATTACGCCACAATATGCACCATATTGACTTAAGCGATTTGCAAGCTGGGTTGCCTGGCTCTTGTGCTTACCCCTACATTCCCGATTATTCGGCTAGGGATTAAAGAGAGCACCTATGCGATTGTCATGATAGGGTCCTCTGAGCTCTGACCTCAGACTAGGTGAAGCCGAAAGCTAGCGCTCTTATTGTTTTCAATCATGGTCGGCACACAATGGAACTCATGAGTACAAAAAATCTATTGCACAAGTCTCATAGTAATAATGAGCACCGAAGAAAGGTTTCGGTGGGGGTACTATTTTCTTCGAAGATGCTTCTTGCACTTCATCTGTAATATAGCATAAGTTCCCTGAGCGCGCTTTGTCTGTTACAGCCTTATGGCCCGGTTGCCTGGTTATCGAAAACAATGTCGATATTCTTGACAGGTGGAGTACATAACACTTTTCAGTCCTTGACCAAAGAGGGAGAAGCCGACGGTCGGTTAAGACGCGTTTAAAGTTCGGGTGAACAAAGATATGATATTAGTATTTCAGTACATACAATCATTATACATAAAATTCTTTTACCCAAGTCACTTGGGGGCTCTTAAATTTATTTGAGCCGCTTTATAATAAGTGTTCTTCTTCTTAGTCGTTGCAAAGTTTTTCTTACTATTATTATTTATCACTCCTCTTTTCGACACGAGTGTGTGGTCACTAGCCGGGGAGCCTAATTTCTCTCTCAAATCCGCTAGAGTTTAGTTTGCTAAACTGGCCTAATGAGAAGTACACCGCCTTTGGGATAGGAGGTTGAAGCCGTAGGCTGACCCGCTTGAAGTCTTGAGATAGGATGTGTCATGTTAAAGCACGACAGAAGCACCTTTTTTTCTAAAGACCAATTTTCGGATTGGCACTGAACACTTGATCTTGTTCGGACGTCAAGTTTTTACTGACGTTTTTTGGTTTTCCAAGCTTATGGCACTTTTAAACTATTTGTGTGTTTCCAGCACAAGTCTCACAGTGCAATGTCGGACACCTATATAGATTTGGCAAAAACATTCTCGGATCTCACTATATATGCATTGGTTTCGAATTGTGTCTTCGGTCAATAGTTGGGTTGCCCGGCTCCTGCGCTTGCCTCCTACGTTCCGCTTTGTTCGGCTAGGTGTGCAAAGGGAGAACCACTGCGATTGTGCTTCCAGCTCACATGGTTAAGCACCTCAGTGGAGAAAGCCGAAAACTGACTGTCACAATAAGCGTAAATTTGTCAGCAATCCGATGACGGTGTTAAATGACTGGCCATTCATAAGATTGGCCGAAGTGTTTACGGCTTGACCTCGACTGTCGCCGAACACTACCGGGGGCTAGTAACTAGCCTCCCAAACTAAATCCTCAATATTTTGCTCTTACATTAGAGCTGAGGTTTCATGATCATGCTCAGCACGACAACCCAAAGAAAGGAACCGATAGCGGGATTATTTTCTTTGGAAGACATTTATTATGTTAAACAGTGATATAACATATCTCTCTGCACACCTTTGTTTATAAAACCGTATGGCCAGATTGCCTTGTTTGTCGTAAATCTTTGCCCTCATAAAGGCTTTATAAAGTAGGACAAACACTCCTCGACTATTGGCCAAGGAGGTGGAAGCCGATGGTCGGTCAAAAAAGTTTTGTACAATGTGGATCCGAGCATTAATGACGTAAAGTACTTGGATACATAGAGTCATTACACATAATTTGTGATTTTACTATGGATATCGGTCCTTAATTCGGCCACCCGTGCCCGCATTAAGGCTCGGGGGCTACTAGGCTTCAAGCTTATTATTTACAAATATTAAAGGGGCACATCGATCCCTTGATCTGGTGTTGCCACCCGACCAGTGTCTCGGGGGATACTGCATTGCCTGTCCAATGCAGAAAATTTTATGTGCAATATAGTTTCTGAGGAGATTTTGATCCTCGGGTTGGTCGGCCGCACCCAACCTAAGTCTCGAGGACTGAGCACGCTGCTTTTTGTGTCTCGAAGTATTCTGCCGAGCTAGGACTTGATCCTCAGGCCGATTTTGCAAATCAACCTGAGTCTCAGCGGCTACTGGGATCAGCGGTCTTACGTCATCCTTCAGGTGCATCTCGGGTTTTAGACCGATACACACCTTGAGGGCTACTGGTTGTATATCTCGGCAGAGAATAAATTACACTAATAAAAAATATTGACAAAAGATCGGCCCACAGTCGGGGTGGTGCACCACCTCGGAAGCACTCCGGCATAAAGTTCGGGCGCTAGTGGCTGGCTCCATAGAGGGCATTTCCGGCATTAAGCTCGGCTAAACTCCTTCAACTTTTTTGTACCAAGATTATCTATGACATCTTGGATATAGTCCGGCGTTGGAGCTTGGACACAGTCCGGTGTTGGAGCTTGGACACAGTCCGGCGTTGGAGCTCGGATACATTTTGGCGTTGGAGCTTGGACACAGTCCGGCGTTGGAGCTCGGATACATTTTGGCGTTGGAGCTCGGAAGCAGTCCGGCATTGGTGCTCGGCTGCAAAAGATACCTCGAATGCAGTCCGGCGTTGGAGCTCGGATGCAAGAGGACACTGCCTCCCGGGAACAATTTCAAAACCCGAGGTGTGGCATAAAAATAACAAGGCATTGATAAAGGCCGAAAACTTAAAGGGGCTCCTCGGATACCCGACATATAAAGTTGTCAAATGCATTTCGGCGATCCTCAAGATCGAAGATGAGAAGATTTGTTGAACCAGTTTTCAAGACCGACAACCAAAGATGAAGAATAATACGGAAGAATCGAGGAGCGTCCCTAACTTGAAGACTGGTTCAGGGGGCTACTGACGGTGTCCTGGACTAGGGGGTACTCACCACGTCGTCTCCCGATCTGTTAGATTGGGGCGAGGACCCCCATGGCCGTATACTCATGGGCCAGTTCAGACAGCTGCAGCATACATGGAAGATTCCACAAGACTTGGTGATCAAGACAAGGACTCCTCCCCACCGGCGTATTCGGCTAGGACTCTTGTTATCCTAGGCCTCTGGTGCATTATATAAACCGAGGTCAGGCTAGTCGATAGATGATATACAACAATCATACCATAGGCTAGCTTCTAGGGTTTAGCCTCTCCGATCTCGTGGTAGATCAACTCTTGTAATACCCAAATCATCAACAATAAATCAAGCAGGACGTAGGGTTTTACCTCCATCAAGAGGGCCCGAACCTGGGTAAAACATCGTGTTCCCTGCCTCCTGTTACCATCCGCCTTAGACACACAGTTCGGGACCCCCTACCCGAGATCCGACGGTTTTGACACCGACAGTGGTCTTCACCTTTTCTTTTTCATTTTATCCTTTGGCAAGCTCAGCATGTTGGAAAGAACATGATATATATATCTAATTGGATGTAGGGGAGCATGAACCATTATTGTTGACATTACCCTTGAGGTAAAAGGTTGTGGGGCAAAACTATAAGCCCCTATCTTTCTCTATGTCCGATTAAAACTCTGTAACCACAAGTATTGCATGAGTGCTAGCAATTATGGAGGACTAAATGATAGTTGAGTATGTGCACTTGCTTTTTAGCTCTGACATAGACTCTTTCCGATGTTATGATAAATTGCAATTGCTTCAATGACTGAGATTATAGTTTGTCGGAGCCCAATAAGGTTTATGATTTATACTTTTGCATTGTGAATAGATCATCACTTGAACATAAGTAATCATATGACAAAATCTATATATGTTGCTGTTCTGAGAATAATCATGATGCCTTCATGTCCGTATTTTATTTTTATCGACGCCTCTACCTCTAAACATGAGGACATATTTATTGTTATCGGCTTTTCGCTTGAGGACAAGCGAGGTCTAAGCTTTGGGGAGTTGATACGTCCATTTTGCATCATGCTTTTATATCGATATTTATTGCATTATGGACTGTTATTTCACTTTATGTCACAATACTCATGGCTATTCTCTCTTATTTTACAAGGTTTACATAAGGAGGGAGAATGCCGGCAGCTAGAATTCTGGGCTAGAAAAGGAGCAAATATTAGAGACCTATTCTGCGCAACTCCAAAAGTCCTGAAACTCCACGGAACATCTTAAAATAAATAAAGAAAAATCCTCGCCAAAGATGAAGGCCAGGGGGGCCACACCCTGCTCACGAGGGTGGGGGGCGCGCCCCCCTACCTCATGGGCCCCTTGGTGGCTCTCCGACGTCCATCTTCTCCTATATGAAGTCTTTCGATGAGAAAAAATAAGAAGGAACTTTTTGGGACGAGACTCCGCCGCCACGAGGCGGAACCTTGGCGGAACCAATCTAGAGCTCCGGCAGAGCTGTTCTGCCGGGGATACTTCCCTCTGGGAGGGGGAAATCATCACCATCGTCATCACCAACGCTCCTCTCATCAGGAGAGGGCAATCTCCATCAACATCTTCACCAGCACCATCTCATCTCCAAACCCTAGTTCATCTCTTGTATCCAATTCTTGTCTCAAAGTCCGGGATTGGTGCTAGTAGTGTTGATTACTCCTTGTAGTTGATGCTAGTTGGTTTATTTGGTGGAAGATCATATGTTCAGATCCTATATGCATATTATTACCCCTCTGATTATGAACATGAATATGCTTTGTGAGTAATTACGTTTTTTTCCTGAGGACAAAGGAGAAGTCTCGCTATTAGTAGTCATGTGAATTTGGTATTCGTTTGATATTTTGATAAGATGTATGTTGTCTAGCCTCTAGTGGTGTTATGTGAACGTCGACTACATAACACTTCACCATTATTTGGGCCTAGAGGAATGTCGGTGTCAAAACTGGCGGATCTCGGGTAGTGGGTCCCGAACTGCGCGTCTAGGCCGGATGGTAACACGAGGCAGGGAACACGATGTTTTACCCAGGTTCGGGCCCTCTTAATGGAGGTAAAACCCTATGTCCTGCTTGATTAATATTGATGATATGGATAGTACAATAGTAGATCTACCACGAGATCAAGGAGGCTAAACCCTAGAAGCTAGCCTATGGTATGATTGTTGTATATGGAGTTGATTGCCTACGGACTACAACCCTCCGGTTTATATAGACACCGGATAGGGTTAGGGTTACATAGAGTCGGTTACAATGGTAGGAGATCTTGAATATCCGCATCTCCAAGCTTGCCTTCCACGCCAAGGAAAGTCCCATCCGGACACGGGACGAAGTCTTCAATCTTGTATCTTCATAGTCCTAGTGTCCGGCTGAAGGTATAGTCCGGCTACCCGAACACCCCCTAATCCAGGACTCCCTCAGTAGCCCCAAACTTGGCTTCAATGACGACGAGTCCGGCGCGCAGATTGTTCGGCATTGCAAGGCGGGTTCTTCTCCAAATCTTGTGTACCTGTAGGAATAATGTCCGATTTTTGTAATGTAGTGCTCCTCGGCTTCCACGCCCAATAATGGCCGTCTTCCACGTGTCAAACGAATGCGAAAAGCCGGGGCACTTTTACATCCACACCCCTAGCCGTATAAACGAGCCGCCTATTTAACGGGATGGGGATTTAGGTCCAAACCACATCTTCTCCTTTCCGCGAGTTATCATCAGAGCGCTTCCAGCAAAGGTCCATTCCAACATGACCAGCCATCGCAGCTCCTCCCCTCGCCCCTCCGGTCCCAAACCCGGGGACTGGGAGAGTTGCACCATCCCGCATAGCGAGTTAGTGTCGCTTCAGGCCAAGGGATTTCTCCCTCAGGCATACATGGTCCCAGCCCGAGCCGGTCTCGCCACCTACAATGGCGGAAAACAAGCGGAGAGCACCCCCAATCCTTCTAAGGGAGAGCGGGTGTGCCTCGTCCCCTATCTAATAAGGGGACTGGGATTTCCAATTCATCCATTTCTCCGCGGGCTTCTGGAGTTCTACGGCCTCCAGCTGCACAATCTCACGCCCGCCTCCGTATTGCATATTGCGGGTTTCGTCGCCCTTTGCGAGCTATTTTTAGGCGTTGAGACTCATTTCGCGCTGTGGAAGAGGTTATTCTGCCTGGTGCCCCATTCTCAAGAGGGGTCTATATACCAAGTGGGCGGAGCCGAAGTATGGCGCATCGACGGGACCGGATACCTATCCAGAACCCCAAAGAAGGCGTCCGAGGACTGGGCTTCGGAATGGTTTATTATAGATGACGTCCCGCTACCGGACCCTATCCGGGTCGGTCTCCCTGAGTTCAACAGTGCTCCATTGAAGAAACACTTGAGCTGGCGTCCGCGGAGCTCTCAAAGAGAAAGCGACAGAGACGTCCTTTACCTGATGGGCTTGATAAGACCGTTGGCTCATTCCGGACTAACCATGATTGGAGTCATGGCCGCATGCATTATGCGGGGGGCGCAGCCGCTTCAATATAGAGGCCACCCCATGTGGGATTTCAACGGGGAGGATGACGCCACACATTATGGTCGTAAGGGGCCGGCCTCAGCCGCCGCCTTAGTAAAGATCTTATCCTCTTTGTACAAGGGAGAAAAGGAGGAATTCCTCCGCATCAACCCGCGGGCCGGATTCAGTATGTACGATCCTCCAAGTTGGGTAAGTGAACAATTGCGCTTGCCCGTTTGTTTTATACTCCCATGGTTAGATAGGTAGTCTAACGACTTCAATGCAGGAACTGCGACAGGAGGTAAAGGATATAAGCAGCCACCCTCCACAGCCCGAGGACCCAGAACGGTTCCTCAATCCGGACTCCGAAGAGGATCCGGACATATCGGTGGAGCTTATCGACGGGGTGTTCCATCAGCTAAGCAAGGACAATACCTTGGTAGCCATTACGGCGGATTACCCAGGGTTAATCCCGGCCTCCCAGGTGACAGAAACCGGGGTCTTATTCCCTTGAAAGAGCTTCCACCCTCATGTAGCCCAGTGTTTCTGACGACAGCCATGTTTTGCAGGGGAGATTTCCGAGGCAGGAGGCCGAACCTGCGGCGGCTAGCCAACAAGGGGCCGCAGGGCCCCATGGGGAAAAAGGAATGAAGTCCGGACTGAGATGCCGGCGCAAAGGTATAGTGCACCCTCTGTTTCCCTGGAGTTATTCTATCAGGGCATATTAACGTTCATGCTACCTTCAGAACGAAGAGACCTCGTACGGAGAGGTTGCCAATCGCGCCTCCACCAACCAGGCTCCAATGTCTGGCCAGGAAGCGGAGGAGAGCACAAGGCGCGCACCGGACGCTCCTCCGACAGAGGATGCGGACAGGCTGTCTGCCACAAATTCTAAAGTGGAGAGTGCCATGAACCACAGGCGTCGCCGGACAATTCTACGCGACGCTTGTTTCTCCCAAGAGGCTTTAGATGCCTTTAATTCGGGAGATGCGTACCTCTGTGCCGCTCAAAATGGTTTAGCCAGAGCCACGGAGCAGTATGTAAAAGACATACGGGTAAGAAAATTTTGGTTAAATATATATATGCCAGTAGCCCCCGAGACTTGAAGCAGTTAGAGCAACTGATTTAAGGATCATTTAATATGCAGCTTCTTACAGAGAAGAATGCCGTACTGTCCCAGGAGCTGGAAAAGTGCAAGGCCCAACTAGAGGCCGCACTAGCCGCAGCAGGGGAGCCCAAAGAGACCCCCTTAGGTAAGATACACTTCGAAAGATTAGTATTGTGCGGTGTGGGTGCAAATCTGACAAATCATATTGCAGGTGGCGCTGGACTCGATCCGGACAAGCAACAACTCTTACGCCGGCTAAAGGCCGGTGAGAGTACGTTGACAAAGGTGAGGCGAGAGAAGAATGATCTTCAAGATGCCAACACCAAGCTGGACGTCGAACTTAAAGATGTTCGTGGCCAGCTGTCGGACTCCACGAAGGAGAATCAGCGGCTTCGACGCGGCATTTTTAGTAAGTGCTTGAACAAACTTTGAAAAAAGAGTTCGGCGAGGAAGTCGACTAACAGAGTAATGTCTGTAGGTATGCTCACAAGTCGTCCTGCAGAGGAGATGCCCGGTTCTATGGGTGACCTTCTTCCCGAACTCTTGCAACTGCACGAGCGAATTCGGCAGGCGATGCGGGATATTGCCCAAGCCTTATGGCCTGCCACTCCGTGCCCGAGGACCTTGGAGAGCTTGCGGAGAAGCTGAAGGGATCTCGGCGGCGCTTCCGGTTGTGGAAGATATCGGCCTGCCGACAAGGCGCTAGGGAGGCCTGGGCCATGGTGAAGACCCGTTTTACGAAGTCTGACCCAAACCACATGGCCGAGGTCGGACCAGTGGGGCCTGACGGGAAGGAGATCCCTGTAAGCTTAGTATACGGCCGAGTAGAGTTGGCCGCGAAGTATTCCCAGCAGGATTGTAAATTAGACAGCCTATTAGATGGTATAGAAGAGGAATACAATCAGTCATAATGACTGTGTAATTTTGAATTGACATGTGTAATGCCTTCTAGCCGGATTGTAGATCGTTTGTCGTTGCCGACCTTTTCGCTTCAACCTCGGGACCTGACGGTCCGGAGTGTGTCCGAATACCCTAGCGGTTATATAAGAACCGGGGTATGCGTGGAGACCAGGCGTAGGGGTCATCAATACTTTATCAGACAAGTGCCCAACTAGTTATGTTATATTACATGGTTAGTAAGAAACATCTTCCAGAGAGAATAGTTCCGTTAAGGGTTCCTTTCGCTGGGAGGCATGCCCTAAGGTGCATGTCCGGACTGTGTGAAGAGATGCAGAAAAAAAGGCATCTGGGGGCACATAAAATGAGTAAAAAGATCATCTTTTATTTCACCGACCGAATATTCCCTTAAGAACGCTAGCTTTCGGCTTCACCCAGTCTGAGGTACACATCCGGCTGACCCGGCAGTAACAATCGCAGAGGTGCTCCCTTTACCGCCTAGCCGAACAATCGGGAACGTAGGAGTAAGCACAGGAGCCAGGCAACCCAGCTTGGCCAAAACTTAAGTCATATCGATGCATATAATGGTGAAGAAAAAAGGTACATGCGGAAGTTTGACGCATGTGTTGGGCGTGAAGCCCGTATAAATAAGCTTCTGCTAAAGAAGCCCCCAGGTTTAATAAGCGCGAGTGGCGCGTCACTAGATGAGCCTTTAAGGGCTATGAAAGAAAAAAATGGGAAGGAGAGAAATGTAAGACAGAAAAATACAAAAAGGGATGGACAGAGGAAGGAGACGAACACAGAGTCCGGCGCTAGGCATAGAATCTTCAGAGACGGGTGGCATTCCACGGGTTCGGCTCGAGTCGGTTGTTCGACGCATCTCGCAAGCGGTACGCCCCACCAGTCAGGACTTGGTCGATTATGAATGGACCTTCCCACTTGGGCTTGAGTTTGTCCTTTTTCTTATCCGGCAGGCGTAGAACTAGTTCGCCAACATTGTAATTTTTGGCCCGTACTTCTCTGCTTTGATATCTTTGGGCCTGTTGTTGATAAAATGCGGAACGGGCTTTTGCCACATCGCGCTCCTCCTCCAAGGCGTCCAAGTTGTCCTGCCGATTGAGCTCGGCTTCTCTTTCTTCGTACATGCGCACTCTAGGTGAGTCATGAATTATGTCGTAGGGCAGAACTGCTTCTGCGCCGTACACCATAAAAAATGGTGTGTACCCGATGGTGCGATTTGGCGTGATCTGCAGCCCCCATAGCATGGAGTCGAGCTCCTCTACCTAGTTCGTGTTAGATTCCTTGAGGGACCGCACCAGTCTGGGTTTGATGCCTCTCATGATAAGACCATTTGCACATTCGACCTGGCCGTTGGTTTGTGGGTGATAGACGGAAGCATAATCGAGCTTGATGCCCATGTTTTTGCATCAGAGTTTTACCTCGTCGGCGGTAAAATTTGTACCGTTGTCGGTTATGATGCTATGGGGGACACCATAACGGTGTACAACCCCGGATATGAAGTCTATCACAGGTCCGGATTCGGCCGTTTTAACAGGCTTGGCTTCTATCCATTTGGTGAACTTATCCACCATGACCAGTAAGTATTTTTTCCTATGGGTTCCACCTTTAAGGGGTCCGACCATGTCGAGCCCCCAGACCGCAAAAGGCCAGGTGATGGGTATAGTTTGGAGTGCGGTGGGTGGCATATGGCTTTGGTTGGCAAAAAGTTGGCAACCAGCGCATCGTTGGACTAGGTCCTGAGCGTCTGCTCGGGCCGTCGGCCAGTAAAAGCCTGTACGGAAAGCCTTGCTAACGAGGGACCGAGCAGCGGCGTGGTGACCACCGAGTCCGGCATGAATTTCAGCCAGGAGGTTCCGCCCTTCCTCTTCGGAGATGCACCTTTGAAGGACTCCGGTAGTGCTTTTCTTATAAAGTTCTCCCTCATGGACTCTGTAGGCCTTAGATCGCCGTACTATGCAGCGGGCCTCGTTTTGGTCCTCCGGGAGTTCCTGCCTAGTAAGGTAGGGTAGGAATGGTTCTATCCACGGGGCGATAACCGCCATTATTACGTGGGCTGAAGGTGTAATTTCGTTGGCAGAGCCTCCAATTGTGTCAGATTGTTCGGCGTCGAGTGGTGCGGCTGGGTTCGGGCTGTTATTTGCGGGTTCCCCCTCCCATGCTACGGATGGCTTGAACAATCTTTCCAAAAAGACGTTGGGGGGGCTGCATCGCGTTTTGCTCCGATGCGTGCTAGGACGTCCGCCGCTTGATTGTTTTCTCGGGCTATATGGTGAAACTCCAGCCCTTCGAACCGAGCTGACATTTTTAGGACGGCGTCGCGGTAAGCTGCAATTTTTGGGTCCTTGGCATCGAAGTCTCCATTTATTTGGGATATCGCGAGGTTTGAATCCCCGCGTACCTCTAGGCGCTAGATACCCATGGATACTGCTATCCGGAGGCCATGTAGGAGGGCCTCATATTCGGCTGCATTGTTGGAATCCGTGTACATGATTTGGAGCACATATTGGACTGTGTCTCCTGTGGGGGACGTCAGGACGACGCCGGCCCCCAGTCCGGCCAACATTTTGGAGCCGTCGAAATGCATAATCCAATTTGAATATGTGTCGTACTCTTTAGGGAGCTCGGCCTCCATCCATTCTGCGACAAAGTCGGCCAAAACTTGCGATTTAATAGCTCGCCGTGGCTTATAGGTTATATCGAACGGGAGAAGCTCGATGGCCCATTTTGCAATCCGGCTCGTTGCATCGCGGTTGTTGATAATATCGTTTAGTGGCACTTCCGAGGCTACTGTTATGGAACACTCTTGAAAGTAGTGTCGTAGCTTCCGGGATGCCATGAATACCGCGTATGCAATCTTTTGATAATGCGGGTACCGTGATTTGCATGGAGTGAGGACAGTGGACACGTAGTAGACCGGCCTTTGAAGGGGGAATTTGTGTCCGTCCGCTTCCCGCTCAACAACGAGCACTGCGCTGACAACTTGGTGTGTTGCTGCAATGTACAATAACATTGGTTCGCCGGTGATTGGCGCGGCCAGGACTGGGTTTGTTGCCAATATGGCTTTTATTTCATCAAGTCCGGCCGTGGCGGCATCCGTCCACTCGATGTGTTCGGTGCGCCGAAGGAGGCGATAAAGGGGTAGTGCCTTTTCTCCCAAGTGGGAGATGAAGCGGCTTAAAGCCGCCACGCACCCGGTTAATTTTTGTATTTGTTTAAGGTCCTTTGGGACATCCAATTGTGACAAAGCTCAGATCTTGGCTGGGTTTGCTTCAATTCCTCTACCGGATACAATGAAGCCCAAGAGCTTTCCGGCTGGAACGCCGAAGACGCATTTTTTTGGGTTGAGCTTGATGTCATATTGTCGGAGGTTATCGAATGTAAGCCTCAAGTCGTTTACTAGGGATTCGACATATCTTGATTTGACGACCACATCATCCACATACGCCTCCACTGTTTTGCCGATCTGGTTTGCCAGACATGTCTGGATCATGCGCTGATATGTTGCGCCGGCGTTTTTCAGCCCGAAGGGCATTGTGTTGAAGCAGAATGGGCCGTATGGTGTGATGAATGTTGTTGCAGCTTGGTCTGATTCTGCCATCTTGATTTGATGGTAACCGGAGTATGCGTCGAGGAAACACAACAAATCGTGTCCTGCGGTGGCATCGATAATTTGATCGATGCAGGGGAGGGGGAAGGGATCCTTTGGGCAAGCCTTGTTAAGGTCTTTAAAATCGACACACAGGCGCCAGGATTTGTCCTTCTTTTGTACCATCACCAGGTTTGCTAGCCAGTCCGGATGTTTTATGTCTCTGATAAATCCGGCCTCCAATAGCTTGGCTAGCTCCTCTCCCATAGCCTGTCTCTTGGGTTCGGAAAAATGTCGAAGGGCTTGTTTGACAGGTTTAAATCCTTTTAGGATATTTAAGCTGTGTTCGGCCAGCCTGCGTGGGATCCCTGGCATGTCTGAAGGGTGCCAGGCGAAGATGTCCTAGTTCTCTCGTAGGAACTCTCGCAGTGCGGCGTCTGCATCAGGGTTCAGTCGTGCCCCGATTGAAACTGTTTTATTGGGGTCCGTTGGATGGACCTGGAATTTGACTATTTCGGCGGCTGGCTTGAAGGATGTGGATTTGGATGTCTTATCGAGTATCACATCATCCCTGTTAACCGTGGAGCGCAGCGCAGTCAGTTCCTCGGCCGCTAAGGCTTCGGATAGCGCCTTAAGGGCTAATGCAGCCGTTTTGTTTTGGGCGCGGAGTGCTATGTCCGGATCACTAGCTAGAGTGATAATTCCATTCGGCCCGGGCATCTTAAGCTTCATGTACCCGTAATGGGGTATTGCTTGGAAGATTGTGAATGCTTCCCGCCCTAGTAAAGCGTGATATCCGCTCTTAAACGGGGCCACTTGAAACATGACTTCTTCAGACCTGTAATTATCCGGCGTTCCGAACACCGCATCTAGTGTGATTTTTCCTGTGCAGCGCGCTTCCCGACTGGGGATTATTCTCTAAAGGTTGTGCTGCTTCGCTCGACGCGGTTCCAGTCTATTTCCATTTTTTGAAGGGTTTCCTCATAAATGAGGTTCAGTCCGCTGCCTCCATCCATGAGCACCTTGGTGAGGCGAAAGCCGTCCACTATGGGACTGAGGACCAATGCGGCTGGTGCTCGGGATGTTCGAAATCTAGGTTCATCACTTGCGTTGAAGGTAATGGCAGTGTCGCTCCATGGATTTATTGTTGCAACTTGATAGACTTCGGCGAGGCTGCGGAGTGTTCTTTTTCGCACATTGTTTAATGCGAAAGTCTCGAAGACTGTTAGAACGGTACTGGTGTCCTTGGGCTGGCTTTCTGCGGCCTCCGGAATTAAGAGGTCCTCGCTGATTTTGGCTTTTTGGTGTTTATCCTGGGTGTCCTGTGATGATGCACCCTCTTAGTTCAGACGGGATTACTATTCAAGGCTGGATTATCCCAAAAAATTATTTCGGTTTTCCAGGCGCTTCCATCGCACAGTATTTTTGTACTATGGACGCCAAGTCAGCGAAGCGTGTGATATCATGACGACTTACGGCGTTAAGGATTCCCTTGTCCGTGCAATTACCGCAAATAATTGAGATTGCGTCTTCCTCGCGGCAATCCTTTATCCTGTTCATAACCAAGAGGAATCTGGCCCAGTAATGATGTACTGTTTCCTCGGGCCTCTGCCTGATTTGGAGAGATCGCTTATGATTGGGTGGGTGGGTGTCGTTGAATCTGAAACCTCATCCAATCCAAGATTCGGAGGCCGAAGAGTTTCCAAACTCTGAAGTTCGGATTCTTGGATGTTGTCCAGTGAATCTGGCCCGTTGCCTGATCCTAAGCTCAGGTCTTGAGTTATATCTCCCCCTCCACGGGTATCCGGCTTGGAGGGGTCGGGAATTCGGACGTAGCTAGTCCTTAAAATAGATGAAGGGTCGCCGCACAGCGTCTCTACCACGGCAACATGGTGGGTGACTTGGGGAGAGTTAATTTCTCTTAGATCGGGTTTAAGCCCAACCTGGTCGTAATCTGTAGTGACCCCCAGGGCGGCGATGCGATCCAAGAGCTCATTTATGGAAGAGAGATCCATTGGATCTAGCTGCTCGACGAGCGCCGAGCTGACGTGTAGGTTGCTTTTGATGATCTGAGAGGTCACCGTTGGCGCAACAGCCGAACAGGCGGTCATGAGGAAACCACCTAACCGGAGGGTTTGGCCGACAGCCAAGGCTCCCTTAGCAACGGCGCTGTCTTTAAAGATGGGAGGAGGCATCCTTCCTGATTGTGACGGCACAGAGGAACTCTCAATGAAAGCACCAATGTCGGTGTCAAAACCGGCGGATCTCGGATAGTGGGTCCCGAACTGCGCGTCTAGGCCGGATGGTAACAGGAGGCAGGGAACACGATGTTTTACCCAGGTTCGGGCCCTCTTGATGGAGGTAAAACCCTACGCCCTGCTTGATTAATATTGATGATATGGATAGTACAAGAGTAGATCTACCACGAGATCAAGGAGGCTAAACCCTAGAAGCTAGCCTATGGTATGATTGTTGCATATGGAGTTGATTGCCTACGGACTACAACCCTCCGGTTTATATAGACAGCGGGTAGGGTTAGGGTTACATAGAGTCGGTTACAATGGTAGGAGATCTTGAATATCCGCATCGCCAAGCTTGCCTTCCACGCCAAGGAAAGTCCCATCCGGACACGGGACGAAGTCTTCAATCTTGTATCTTCATAGTCCTGGTGTCCGGCTGAAGGTATAGTCCGGCTACCCGAACACCCCCTAATCCAGGACTCCCTCAAGGAAGGCATTGGGAAGTAATAAGTAGATTATGGGTTGCTAGAGTGACAGAAGCTTAAACCCTAGTTTATGCGTTGCTTCGTAAGGGGCTGATTTGGATCCATATGTTTCATGCTATGGTTAGGTTTACCTTAATACTTTTGTTGTAGTTGCGTATGCTTGCAATAGAGGTTAATCATAAGTGGGATGCTTGTTCAAGTAAGAACAGCACCCAAGCACCGGTCCACCCACATATCAAATTATCAAAGTATCGAACGCGAAACATATGAACGTGATGAAAACTAGCTTGACGATATTCCCATGTGTCCTCGGGAGCACTTTTCCTATTATAAGAGTTTGTTCCGGCTTGTCCTTTGCTACAAAAAGGATTGGGCCACCTTGCTGCACTTTATTTACTTTTGTTACTTGTTGCTCGTTACAATTTATCTTATCACAAAACTATCTGTTACCACTTATTTCAGTACTTGCAGAGAATACCTTGCTGAAAACCACTTATCATTTCCTTCTGCTCCTCGTTGGGTTCGACACTCTTACTTATCGAAAGGACTACGATAGATCCCCTATACTTGTGGGTCATCAAGAGGAAAATGGCAAATAATGTAATGCGGGAGATAAGGGTTTGTGATGGGTACTTGGTATGTTTGACATTTGCGTAAACCTCCCCGGCAACGGCGCCAGAAATCCTTCTTGCTACCTCTTGAGCACTTGCGTTGGTTTTCCCTTGAAGAGGAAAGGGTGGTGCAGCAAAGTAGCGTAAGTATTTCCCTCAGTTTTTGAGAACCAAGGTATCAATCCAGTAGGAGGCTACACGCGAGTCCCTCGCACCTACACAAAACAAATAAATCCTCGCAACCAACGCGATAAGGGGTTGTCAATCCCTATACGGTCACTTACGAGAGTGAGATCTGATAGATATGATAAGATAATATTTTTGGTATTTTTATGATAAAGATGCAAAGTAAAATAAAAGCAATGAAAATAACTAAGTATTGGAAGATTAATATGATGAAGATAGACCCGGGGGCCATAGGTTTCACTAGTGGCTTCTCTCAAGAGCATAAGTATTTTACGGTGGATGAACAAATTACTGTTGAGCAATTGACAGAATTGAGCATAGTTATGAGAATATCTAGGTATGATCATGTATATAGGCATCACGTCCAAGACAAGTAGATTGACTCCTGCCTGCATCTACTACTATTACTCCACACATCGATCGCTATCCAGCATGCATCTAGAGTATTAAGCTCAAGAGAACAGAGTAACGCTTTAAGCAAGATGACATGATGTAGAGGGATAAATTCATGCAATATGATTAAAAAAACCATCTTGTTATCCTCAATGACAACAATACAATACGTGCCTTGTTGCCCCTACTGTCACTGGGAAAGGACACCGCAAGATTGAACCCAAAGCTAAGCATTTCTCCCATTGCAAGAAAGATCAATCTAGTAGGCCAAACCAAGCTGATAATTCGAAGAGACTTGTAAAGATAACCAATCATACATAAAAGAATTCAGAGAAGATTCAAATATTGTTCATAGATAAACTTGATCATAAACCCACAATTCATCGGTCTCAACAAACACACCGCAAAACAAGATTACATCGAATAGATCTCCACAAGAGAGGGAGAGAACTTTGTATTGAGATCCAAAAAGAGAGAAGAAGCCATCTAGCTAATAACTATGGAACCGTAGGTCTGAGGTAAACTACTCACACTTCATCGGAGAGGCTATGGTGTTGATGTAGAAGCCCTCCGTGATCGATGCCTCCTCCGGCGGAGCTCTGGAACAGGCCCCAAGATGGGATCTCGTGGATACAGAAAGTTACGGTGGTGGAATTAGGGTTTTGGCTCCGTATATGATCGTTTGGGGGTACGTAGGTATATATAGGAGGAAGAAGTACGTCGGTGGAGCAATAGGGGGCCCACGAGGGTGGAGGGCGCGCCTGGGGGGGGGGGGTAGGCGCGCCCCCTACCTCGTGGCCTCCCTGTTGGTTGCTTGACATAGGGTCCAAGTCTCCTGCATCATGTTCGGTGAGAAAATCACGTTCCCGAAGGTTTCATTCCGTTTGATATTCCTTTTCTTCAAAACCATAAAATAGGCAAAAAAACAGGAATTCTGGGCTGGGCCTCCGGTTAGTAGGTTAGTCCCAAAAATAATATAAAAGTGTATAATAAAGCCTAATAATGTCCAAAACAGTAGATAATATAGCATGGAGCAATCAAAAATTATAGATACGTTGGAGACGTATCAGGGGTCGCGCGCCCAGCCTCCTCTCTTCCACCACTTGGCCCATGAGGCCCAATACTTCTTCCCCTTATTCCCGTAACTCCCCCGTACTCCGAAAAATACCCGAATCACTCGGAACCTTTCCGATGTTCAAATATAGTCGTCCAATATATCGATCTTTACGTCTCAACCATTTCGAGACTCCTCGTCATGTCCCCGATCTCATCCGGGACTCCAAACGACCTTCGGTACATCAAATCACATAAACTCATAATACCGATCGTCACCGAACGTTAAGCGTGCGGACCCTACGGGTTCGAGAACTATGTGGACATGATCGAGACACGTCTCCGGTCAATAACCAATAGCGGAACCTAGATGTTCATATTGGCTCCTACATATTCTACGGAGATCTTTATCGGTCAAACCGCATAACAACATACGTTGTTTCCTTTGTCATCGGTATGTTACTTGCCCGAGATTCGATCGTCGGTTTTGTTGGGGAACGTAGAGTGTGATCTACATACCCTTGTAGACCAACAGCGGAAGCGTTATGACAACGCGGTTGATGTAGTCGTACGTCTTCATGGCCCGACTGATCAAGCATCGAAACTACGGCACCTCCGAGTTCTAGCACACGTTCAGCTCGATGACGATCCCCGGACTCCGATCCAGCAAAGTGTCAGGGAAGAGTTCCGTCAGCACGACGGCGTGGTGACGATCTTGATGTACTACCGTCGCAGGGCTTCGCCTAAGCACCGCTACAATATTATCGAGGATTATGGTGGAAGGGGGTACCGCACACGGCTAAGAATATGATCACGTGGATCAACTTGTGTGTCTAGGGGTGCCCCCTGCCCCTGTATATAAAGGAGCAAGGGGAGGAGGCCGGCCGGCCCCTATGGCGCGCCAAGGAGGGGAAAGAAGTGGGGAGAGAGAAGGAAAGGGGAGCGCCGCCCCCCCTCTCCTAGTCCAATTCGGACCAGGGGGGAGGAGGTGCGCGGCCCACCTTTGGCTGCCCCTCTCTCTCTCCACTAAGGCCCATATGGCCCATTACTTCTCCCGGGGGGTTCCGGTAACCCTCCGGCTCTCCGATTTTCTCCGAAATCACCCGGAACACTTCCGGTGTCCGAATATAGCCGTCCAATATATCAATCTTTATGTCTCGACCATTTCGAGACTCCTCGTCATGTCCGTGATCACATCCGGGACTCCGAACTAACTTCGGTACATCAAAACTCATAAACTCATAATATAACTGTCATCAAAACCTTAAGCGTGCGGACCCTACGGGTTCGAGAACAATGTAGACATGACCGAGACACGTCTCCGGTCAATAACCAATAGCGGAACCTGGATGCTCATATTGGCTCCTACATATTCTACGAAGATCTTTATCGGTCAGGCCGCATAACAACATACGTTGTTCCCTTTGTCATCGGTATGTTACTTGCCCGAGATTCGATCGTCGGTATCTCAATACCTAGTTCAATCTCGTTACCGGCAAGTCTCTTTACTCGTTTTTTAATACATCATCTTGCAACTAACTCATTAGTTGTAATGCTTGCAAGGCTTATGTGATGTGCATTACCGAGAGGGCCCAGAGATACCTCTCTGACAATTGGAGTGACAAATCCTAATCTCGAAATACGCCAACCCAACATTCACCTTTGGAGACACCTGTACAGATCCTTTATAATCACCCAGTTACGTTGTGACGTTTGGTAGCACACAAAGTGTTCCTCCGGTAAATGGGAGTTGCATAATCTCATAGTCATAGGAACATGTATAAGTCATGAAGAAAGCAATAGCAACATACTAAACGATCGGGTGCTAAGCTAATGGAATGGGTCATGTCAACCACATCATTCTCCTAATGATGTGATCCCATTAATCAAATGACATCACATGTCTATGGTTAGGAAACATAACCATCTTCGATTAACGAGTTAGTCAAGTAGAGGCATACTAGTGACGTTTGGTTTGTCTATGTATTCACACAAGTATTATGTTTCCGAATAATACAATTCTAGCATGAATAATAAACATTTATCATGATATAAGGAAATAAAATAATAACATTATTGTTGCCTCTAGGGCATATTTCCTTCAGTCTCCCACTTGCACTAGAGTCAATAATCTAGATTACACAGTAATGATTCTAACACCCATGGAGCTTTGGTGTTGATCATGTTTTGCTCATGGAAGAGGCTTAGTCAACGGGTCTGTTACATTCAGATCCATATGTATCTTGCAAATCTCTATGTCTCCCACCTGGACTAGATCCCTGATGGAATTGAAGCGTCTCTTGATGTGCTTGGTTCTCTTGTGAAATCTGGATTCCTTTGCCAAGGCAATTGCACCAGTATTGTCACCAAAGATTTTCATTGGACCCGATGCACTAGGTATGGCACCTAGATCGGATATGAACTCCTTCATCCAGACTCCTTCGTTTGCTGCTTCCGAAGCAGCTATGTACTCCGCTTCACATGTAGATCCCACCACAACGCTTTGTTTAGAACTGCACCAACTAACAGCTCCACCGTTTAATGTAAACATGTATCCGGTTTGCGATTTAGAATCATCCGGATCAGTGTCAAAGCTTGCATCAACGTAACCATTTACGATGAGCTCTTTGTCACCTCCATATATGAGAAACATATCCTTAGTCCTTTTCAGGTATTTCAGGATGTTCTTGACCGCTGTCCAGTGATCCACTCCTGGATTACTTTGGTACCTCCCTGCTAGACTTATAGCAAGACACACATCAGGTCTGGTACATAGCATTGCATACATGATAGAGCCTATGGCTGAAGCATAGGGAACATCTTTCATTTTCTCTCTATCTTCTGCATTGGTCGGACTTTGAGTCTTACTCAATTTCACACCTTGTAACACAGGCAAGAATCCTTTCTTTGCTTGATCCATTTTGAACTTTTTCAAAACTTTGTCAAGGTATGTGCTTTGTGAAAGTCCAATTAAGCGTCTCGATCTGTCTCTATAGATCTTGATGCCCAATATGTAGGCAGCTTCACCGAGGTCTTTCATTGAAAAACTCTTATTCAAGTATCCTTTTATGCTATTCAGAAATTCTATATCATTTTCGATTAGTAATATGTCATCTACATATAATATCAGAAATGCTACAGAGCTCCCACTCACTTTCTTGTAAATACAGACTTCTCCAAAAGTCTGTATAAAACCAAATGCTTTGATCACACTATCAAAGCGTTTATTCCAACTCCGAGAGGCTTGCACCAGTCCATAAATGGATCGCTGGAGCTTGCACACTTTGTTAGCTCCCTTTGGATCGACAAAACCTTCTGGCTGCATCATATACAACTCTTCTTGTAGAAATCCATTCAGGAATGTAGTTTTGACATCCATTTGCCAAATTTCATAATCATAAAATGCGGCAATTGCTGACATGATTCGGACAGACTTAAGCATCGCTACGGGTGAGAAGGCCTCATCATAGTCAATCCCTTGAACTTGCTGAAAACCTTTTGCGACAAGTCGAGCTTTGTAGACAGTAACATTACCGTCAGCGTCAGTTTTCTTCTTGAAGATCCATTTATTCTCAATCGCTTGCCGATCATTGGGCAAGTCAACCAAAGTCCATACTTTGTTCTCATACATGGATCCCATCTCAGATTTTATGGCTTCAAGCCATTTTGCGGAATCTGGGCTCACCATCGCTTCTTCATAGTTCGTAGGTTCATCATGATCTAGTAGCATGACTTCCAGAACAGGATTACCGTACCACTCTGGCGCGGATCTTACTCTGGTTGATCTACGAGGTTCAGTAGTATCTTGTTCTGAAGTTTCATGATCATTATCATTAGCTTCCTCACTAATTGGTGTAGTTGTCACAGAAACTGGTTTCTATGATGTACTAGTTTCCAATAAGGGAGCAGGTACAGTTACCTCGTCAAGTTCTACTTTCCTCCCACTCACTTCTTTCGAGAGAAACTCCTTCTCTAGAAAGTTTCCGAATTTAGCAACAAAAGTCTTGCCTTCGGATCTGTGATAGAAGGTGTATCCAATAGTTTCCTTTCGATATCCTATGAAGACACATTTCTCCGATTCGGGTTCGAGCTTATCAGGTTGAAGCTTTTTCACATAAGCATCGCAGCCCCAAACTTTCAGAAACGACAACTTTGGTTTCTTGCCAAACCACAGTTCATAAGGCGTCGTCTCAACGGATTTTGATGGTGCCCTATTTAACGTGAATGCGGACGTCTCTAGAGCATATCCCCAAAATGATAGCGGTAAATCAGTAAGAGACATCATAGATCGCACCATATCTAGTAAAGTACGATTACGACGTTCGGACACACCATTACGCTGTGGTGTTCTGGGTGGCGTGAGTTGCGAAATTATTCCACATTGTTTCAAATGTACACCAAACTCGTAACTCAAATATTCTCCTCCACGATCAGATCGTAGGAATTTTATTTTCTTGTTACGATGATTTTCAACTTCAGTCTGAAATTCTTTGAACTTTTCAAACGTTTCAGACTTATGTTTCATTAAGTAGATATACCCATATCTGCTTAAGTCATCTGTGAAGGTGAGAAAATAACGATATCTGCCACGAGCCTCAACATTCATCGGACCACATACATCTGTATGTATGATTTCCAACAAATCTGTTGCTCTCTCCATAGTACCGGAGAACGGTGTTTTGTCATCTTACCCATAAGGCAAGGTTCACAAGTACCAAGTGATTCATAATCAAGTGGTTCCAAAAGCCCATCAGTATGGAGTTTCTTCATGCGCTTTACACCGATATGACCCAAACGGTAGTGCCACAAATAAGTTGCACTATCATTATCAACTCTGCATCTTTTGGCTTCAACATTATGAATATGTGTGTCACTACTATCGAGATTTAATAAGAATAGACCACTCTTTAAGGGTGCATGACCATAAAAGATATTACTCATATAAATAGAACAACCATTATTCTCTGATTTAAATGAATAACCGTCTCGCATCAAACAAGATCCAGATATAATGTTCATGCTTAACGCTGGCACCAAATAACAATTATTTAGGTCTAATACTAATCCCGAAGGTAGATGTAGAGGTAGCGTGCCGACTGCGATCACATCGACTTTGGAACCATTTCCCACGCGCATCGTCACCTCGTCCTTAGCCAATCTTAGCTTAATCCGTAGTCCCTGTTTCAAGTTGCAAATATTAGCAACAGAACCAGTATCAAATACCCAGGTGCTACTGCGAGCATTAGTAAGGTACACATCAATAACATGTATATCACATATACCTTTGTTCACCTTGCCATCCTTCTTATCTGCCAAATACTTGGGGCAGTTCCGCTTCCAGTGACCAGTCTGCTTGCAGTAGAAGCACTCAGTTTCAGGCTTAGGTCCAGGTTTGGGTTTCTTCTCTTGAGTAGCAACTTGCTTGCCGTTCTTTTTGAAGTTCCCCTTCTTCTTCCCTTTGCCCTTTTTCTTGAAACTAGTGGTCTTGTTGACCATCAACACTTGATGCTCCTTCTTGATTTCTACCTCTGTAGCTTTCAGCATTGCGAAGAGCTCGGGAATAGTCTTATTCATCCCTTGCATATTATAGTTCATCACGAAGCTCTTGTAGCTTGGTGGCAGTGATTGGAGAATTCTGTCAATGACGCAATCATCTGGAAGATTAACTCCCAATTGAATCAAGTGATTATTATACCCAGACATTTTGAGTATATGCTCACTGACGGAACTGTTCTCCTCCATCTTGCAGCTATAGAACTTATTGGAGACTTCATATCTCTCAATCCGGGCATTTGCTTGAAATATTAACTTCAACTCCTGGAACATCTCACATGCTCCATGACGTTCAAAACGTCGTTGAAGTCCCGATTCTAAGCCGTAAAGCATGGCACACTGAACTATCGAGTAGTCATCAGCTTTGCTCTGCCAGACGTTCCTAACATCCGGCGTTGCTCCTGCAGCAGGCCTGGCACCCAGCGGTGCTTCCAGGACGTAATTCTTCTGTGCAGCAATGAGGATAATCCTCAAGTTACGGACCCAGTCCGTGTAATTGCTACCATCATCTTTCAACTTTGCTTTCTCAAGGAATGCATTAAAATTCAACGGAACAACAACACGAGCCATCTATCTACAAATAAGCATAAACAAGTAAGATACTTATCAGGTACTAAGTTGATGATAAATTTAGGTTCAATTAATCATATTACTAAAGAACTCCCACTTAGATAGACATCCCTCTAATCCTCTAAGTGATTACGTGATCCAAATCAACTAAACCATGTCCGATCATCACGTGAGATGGAGTAGTTTCATTGGTGAACATCGCTATGTTGATCATATCTACTATATGATTCACGCTCGACCTTTCGATCTCTGTGTTCCGAGGCCATATCTGTATATGCTTGGCTCGTCAAGTATAACCTGAGTATTCTGCGTGTGCAACTGTTTTGCACCCGTTGTATTTGAACGTAGAGCCTATCACACCCAATCATCACGTGGTGTCTCAGCACGAAGAACTTTCGCAACGGTGCATACTCAGAGAGAACACTTCTTGATAATTAGTGAGAGATCATCTTAAAATGCTACCGTCAATCAAAGCAAGATAAGATGCATAAAAGATAAACATCACATGCAATCAATATAAGTGATATGATATGGCCATCATCATCTTGTGCTTGTGATCTCCATCTTTGAAGCACCGTCATGATCACCATCGTCACCGGCGCGACACCTTGATCACCATCGTAGCATCGTTGTCGTCTCGCCAATCTTATGCTTCCACGACTATCGCTACTGTTTAGTGATAAAGTAAAGCATTACAGCGCAATTGCATTGCATACAATAAAGCGACAACCATATGGCTCCTGCCAGTTGCCGATAACTTGGTTACAAAACATGATCATCTCATACAATAAAATTTAGCGTCATGTCTTGACCATATCACATCACAACATGCCCTGCAAAAACAAGTTAGACGTCCTCTACTTTGTTGTTGCAAGTTTTACGTGGCTGCTACGGGCTTAAGTAAGAACCAATCTCACCTACGCATCAAAACCACAACGATAGTGTCTCAAGTTGGTGTTGTTTTAACCTTCGCAAGGACCGAGCGTAGCCACACTCGGTTCAACTAAAGTTGGAGAAACTGTCACCCCGCTAGCCACCTTTGTGCAAAGCACGTCGGGAGAACCGGTCTCGCGTAAGCGTACGCGTAATGTCGGTCCGGGCCGCTTCGTCCAACAATACTGCCGAACCAAAGTATGACATGCTGGTAAGCAGTATGACTTATATCGCCCACAACTAATTTGTGTTCTACTCGTGCATATAACATCAACACATAAAACCTAGGCTCGGATGCCACTATTGGGGAACGTAGTAATTTCAAAAAAATTCCTACGCACACGCAAGATCGTGGTGATGCATATCAATGAGGGGAGAGTGTGATCTACATACCCTTGTAGAACGACAGCGGAAGCGTTATGACAATGCGGTTGATGTAGTCGTACGTCTTCACGGCCCGACCGTTCAAGCACCGAAACTACGGCACCTCCGAATTCTAGCACACGTTCAGCTCGATGACGATCCCCGGACTCCGATCCAGCAAAGTGTCGGGGAAGAGTTCCGTCAGCACGACGGCGTGGTGACGATCTTGATGTACTACCATCGCAGGGCTTCGCCTAAGCACCGCTACAATATTATCGAGGATTATGGTGGAAGGGGGCACCGCACACGGCTAAGAATATGATCACGTGGATCAACTTGTGTGTCTAGGGGTGCCCCCTGCCCCCGTATATAAAGGAGCAAGGGGAGGAGGCCGGCCGGCCCCTATGGCGCGCCAAGGAGGAGTCCTCCTCCTAGTAGGAGTAGGACTCCTACTAGGAGGGGAAAGAAGTGGGGAGAGAGAAGGAAAGGGGGGCGCCGCCCCCCCTCTCCTAGTCCAATTCGGACCAGGGAGGGAGGAGGCGCGCGGCCCACCTTTGGTTGCCCCTCTCTCTCTCCACTAAGGCCCATATGGCCCATTACTTCTCCCGGGGAGGTTCCGGTAACCCTCCGGCTCTCCAGTTTTCTCCGAAATCACCCGGAACACTTCTGATGTCCGAATATAGCCGTCCAATATATCAATCTTTATGTCTAGACCATTTCGAGACTCCTCGTCGTGTCCGTGATCACATCTGGGACTCTGAACTAACTTCGGTACATCAAAACTCATAAACTCATAATATAACTGTCATCGAAACCTTAAGCGTGCGGACCCTACGGGTTCGAGAACAATGTAGACATGACCGAGACACGTCTCCGGTCAATAACCAATAGCGGAACCTGGATGCTCATATTGGCTCCTACATATTCTACGAAGATCTTTATCGGTCAGACCGCATAACAACATACGTTGTTCCCTTTGTCATCGGTATGTTACTTGCCCGAGATTCGATCGTCGGTATCTCAATACCTAGTTCAATCTCGTTACCGGCAAGTCTCTTTACTCGTTTTGTAATACATCATCTTGCAACTAACTCATTAGTTGTAATGCTTGCAAGGCTTATGTGATGTGCATTACCGAGAGGGCCCAGAGATACCTCTCCGACAATCGGAGTGACAAATCCTAATCTCGAAATACGCCAACCCAACATTCACCTTTGGAGACACCTGTAGAGCTCCTTTATAATCACCCAGTTACGTTGTGACGTTTGGTAGCACACAAAGTGTTCCTCCGGTAAACGGGAGTTGCATAATCTCATAGTCATAGGAACATGTATAAGTCATGAAGAAAGCAATAGCAACATACTAAACGATCAGGTGCTAAGCTAATGGAATGGGTCATGTCAACCACATCATTATCCTAATGATGTGATCCCATTAATCAAATGACAACACATGTCTATGGTTAGGAAACATAACCATCTTCGATTAACGAGTTAGTCAAGTAGAGGCATACTAGTGACGTTTGGTTTGTCTATGTATTCACACAAGTATTATGTTTCCAAATAATACAATTCTAGCATGAATAATAAACATTTATCATGATATAAGGAAATAAAATAATAACATTATTATTGCCTCTAGGGCATATTTCCTTCAGGTTTCTCAATACCTAGCTCAATCTCATTACCGACAAGTCTCTTTACTCGTTCCGTAATGCATCATCCCGCAACTAACTCATTAGTTGATTTGCTTGCAAGGATTATAGTGATGTGTATTACCGAGAGGGCCCAGAGATACCTCTCTAACAATCGGAGTGACAAATCCTAATCTCGATCTATGCCAACTCAACAAGTACCATCGGAGACACCTGTAGAGCACCTTTATAATACCTAGTTATGTTGTGACGTTTGGTAGCACACAAAGTGTTCCTCCGGTAATCGGGAGTTGCATAATCTCATAGTCATAGGAACATGTATAAGTCATGAAGAAAGCAATAGCAGTAAACTAAAACGATCAAGTGCTAAGCTAACAGAATAGGTCAAGTCAATCACATCATTCTCATAATGATGTGATCCTGTTTATCAAATGACAACTCATGTCTATGGTTAGGAAACATAACCACCATTGACTCAACGAGCTAGTCAAGTAGATGCAAACTAGTGACACTCTGTTTGTCTATGTATTCACACATGTACTAAGTTTTCGGTTAATACAATTCTAGCTTGAATAATAAACATTTATCATGATATAAGGAAATATAAATAACAACTTTATTATTGCCTCTAGGGCATATTTCCTTCAGAACAGCCACTCTGGCTCAGCATCATGCAGGTCAGCAGTGCTCGGGAACGCCCAGTGCTCTCGCATAGCCTCCCAGAGCGCCGCTGCATGAGGGCAGATGACAAGGGCGTGGTGCACGTCTTCCTTTGCCTGACCACATAACAAGCACGTGGAGTCCACTTCTAGGTGCATGTACGTCTTGGTTGCTTGTGTAGCAAGGGCCTCCTGAGCAGCTTGCCAAGCAAAGACATGAACTTTGGTCGGTGCGTCTTTCCATATCAGGTTCCAAACCGATCATCGTCCGGTCGGCTGGCTGCTCGAGGCGCCAGTATCCCGTTAAGCCATATGTTCCTGCAAAACAAGCTAGTAGGCACTGTGTACTGAAAAGCAACCACGCTTGTCTGGGTGCCAAGCAAGGACATCAGAGTCTAACCTGCTCGAGGCCTTGATCTGAAGGATACAATCAATATCTGGTTGATAGAAGTACTGCTTGACCAGATTAAGGTTCCATGTACCATTCAGATTGAGCAGTTCACAGACCCACCTTAGATGGCAACGACGCTTTGGGGTGATTGGCCGTCGAGACTGATCGCGAGGGAGCCAAGGGTCGCCAAATGCGGACCTGCGAGCCATTACCAATACGCCATATGATCCCCTTGTTTAGAAGCTCTAGCCCATACTTAATAGCTTGCCATGTCGATGATGCATTGCCAGTAAAGACGATATCAACTAGGAACCCATTAGGGTAGTACTTCGCCTTGAGCACTTGCGCACACAGGCTGTGAGGGTTTTCAATAAGCCTCCAGGCCTGCTTGGCGAGCAATTCTTGATTAAAAAGCTTCATGTCCCGAAACCCGATGCCACCATGTGATTTGCGTCTGAGCATAATATCCCATGATACCCAGTGAGTACGTTGGCGTCCCTGTACCGCCCCCACCAGAAGTTGCGTATCATTTTTGTTAAACCCGCGCATAAGCGTCGGGGAGCTTAAAGATGCACGTTAAAAACGTGGGAAGCTCTTGAGCGACCGCCTTAATATGCACTTATTTCCCTCCTTGGGAGCCCTCTCCCCATTGCACAATTCTCTTGACCATTTTCTCTAGTATGCTTTGGAATTTACCCCGAGTCATTCTCCCCTCCGGTGTCGGCAAGCCTAGGTACTTAGGCTCGAACTCCACCTGGGTGATCTTCAGCAACATTTTAATTCCTTCATGAATATCTGTTGGGCATGATTTTCCAAACATGAGAGAGCACTTGTCAAGGTTAATGAGTTGGTCTGTCCCCTGAACATATGAATTTATAACTTGCTGAATCCGGGCAGCTTGGTCCACCTCTGCCTTGAAGAATAGGAATGTATCATCTGCGAAAAGCAGATGTGATATGTGATATTCCAGGGGCATTACGGCAAACTTTTAGTGGCACAATCTGATTGTTATTGATCTGTCTTTGGAGCAATGCCGACAATCCATCTGCCACAAAAAGGAATAAAAAGGGCGACAGGGGGTCTCCTTGGCGCAGACCACGGGTGGGGAGGAACGACTCCAACAAGGTTCCATTAAATTTGATAAAGTAACTCACCGAGGTCACACACGACATGATCCACTCAGTCCACTGGTGAGCAAAACCTAGGCCTTTCACCGCATTCTCCAAGAATCCCTAGTCCACATGGTCGTACGCCTTCGAGAGGTCAATCTTATACGCACAAAAGTTCTTCTCCGGGTTTTTATTTTGCTCATTGAAGTGGAAGCACTCGAACACCACTAGCGTGTTGTCCGTGATCAATCTCCCGGGGACGAAATCACTCTAGTTAATGGAAATAATCTCTCCCAGAATGGGTCCGAGTTCTGTTTGCTAAGCACTTGGCAATCACTTTATATAGCACCGTGCAAAGACTAATGGGTCTAAAGTCTTTAAGTGTTGTTTGTTGATCCACTTTGGGAATGAGGACAATGGCAGTGTGATTAATATTAGCCAGCATCTTCCCTGTATCGAAGAAAAGCTTCATTGTTGGAATGACTTGCTCTTTCATAATACCCTAGTTCCGTTGATAGAACCTTGCAGGAAAGCCATCTGTGCCAGCTGCCTTTAAGGGCCCAATTTGAAACAACGCATCTGAAATCTCACGGTCTGTGAACTCCCTAGAGAGCCTTTTATTCATCTCCACCGACACCTTGGACTCGAAGAGTGCAACAATCTTCACACAAGAGAAATCTATTTCTAACTACGTACCCTATTTCACAAAAAGCTTCACACAAGAGAAATAACCAGTTCCCCTCTTTTGACATAATCTGTTCCAAAATTTCCAAATAATAAATGAAATGGATCTATTGAAGAAAAAATGAATGGGTCTTTTCAAAAATTAGAAATGACCTTCTGAAATAATTGACATCGATATTTTGAAATTGAAACATGTCTTTTGAAATAATTGAAATGGATCTTCTGAAATTATTGAAATGACATTCTCAAACAACTGAAATGTGAATTTTGAAATAATTGAAATTGATCATTCAAAATATGTGAGATCAATCTTTTGAAATAATTGAAATGTATCTTTCATTTTTTTAGAAATCGGTAGTTTTAAATAATTGAAATCGATAGTCTGAAAAATATTTGAAATTGGCCTTTGGAAAATATTGATATGGATCTTTTGAAATAATTGGCCAGTCTTCTGAAAAAAATATGAAGGGGAAAAGTAAGTGGCGCACCATCTCTTTTTTACAAAATTACCGTACGCATCACGATTTTTTTTCTCAAACGATGCGTTTGAGTTGGGCTGCCAAACGATATGCTATAGGTTTATACACAAACCGGCGACACACCCTCCGTCATGGGCTCGGCTCATTTACAATTTTTTCATTCTTTTAACCTTCAAAAAATACATGCGCGTCATGGGAGTCGTACTCCATCCCTCTAGGTTTAGTTCAAGCAACCCTAACCAATAGGGCTACTTACTAGTTCTGCCCACTTTCTTCCTTTTTTCGCTTCTCGTGTGGTAAATATAACTCAAAAAATAATAATGCATTCACAGTCTGGTTTTCCTTTCTCTTTTCTGTATGGCCGATTGATCTTCTATTTTTTCATTTTCTCTTTCTTGATTTTTTTCATTTTTATTTTCTTTTCTTAATAAGCAAACTTTTTCCCAAATTCGTAAACTTTTGTGAAATTCATGAAATTTTTAGCCGTGAATTTTTCCAAATGCATGAACTTCTAGCTCATGAAAAAAATTCTAATTGCGGATTTTTTTCCAAAGATTTGTGATTTTTTTCAGTTTTATTAATTTTTTGAAATTTTCATATATTTTTGAATTCGCAAACTTTTTCAAATTTGCGATCTTTCCTCAAATTCATGAAGGTTTTAGGCCTTGAACTTTTTTCAAATGCATGAAATTTCTGATCGTGATTTTTTTCCAGCTTTTGTGAACTTTGTTCAATCTTCATGAATATTTTTCAAATTTGTGAACTTTTTTCAACTGTGAAATTCCAAATTCTTGAATTCTTTAGAGATGAACTTTTTTCAAATGCATGAGCTTTTCCTGACATTTTGTTTTTTTATTTCGTGAAGTTTTTCCAATTTTCATGAACTTGTTTCAAATTTGTGAATTAATTAGTTGTGAACTTTTTTTCAATTGTTGTACTTTTTAGCTTGTGAACTTTTCTCTGAACTTTTTTCAATTTCGTGAACCTTTTTTAAATTTCATTATTTTTTTCCAAACTGCTGATTTTTTTTCGAATTCTCGAACTTTTTCTGAATTCATAAAAAAATCAAATTCGTGAGCTTTTTTACAATTTGGGTGAACCATTTCAAATTTGTGTACCTTTTTAATTTTGTGAACCTTTCAAAATTTTGAACTATTTTCAAATTTGTCGGTTTTTTTGTGAATTCTTTTTGGAACTGATGTTTTCTTTTTTCCAATAATCTATACTGGGTCAAATAGGATTGTTTCCTGCTAGTAAACATCTAAGTTAGCTCGGCCTAGTGGTTGTCGACTATGGTGTCCCGAGTTTGAATCCCACTTCTCCCATATAACGATCAGAATTGATTTTTTTTAGACAAATAACGATCAGAATTGATGGTCACTTCCTTTTTTCGTGTTTGCTTTTTGGGCGTGTTGCTCGGCCGGCCCACTTCACGGCCGCGGGCGGTGGCAGCGTTAACGGGGGCTTAAAGCGCTGATTTCGTTCTACCAGGGCTTGGCACCAACTCTCATGTATCACGTTTATGTCTAAATTGAGGACTTTTTGCTATTGATTTTATTGTATTTTTTTCAAAAGTTAGGCTTTCTTCTGTTTCTTCTTTCCATTTTTGCCAACGTACCTTTTTTTCCTACATTTATTGTTGTTCGTACTGTGTTTTCTTGTTTTCTTGTTCCCGAATGTTAATTTATTCATTTTCGTAGATTTTCTTTCATTTTCAACGTTCTACTTGTTTTCTCTACCCTAGGAAACAATAATGTGTGGACAGAATTTGAACTGCTTTTTTTTCTTTTTTCCATATGCTTCATGTGGATTTTTCATCATAAACTTCCAGTAACTTCTGTGTAATTTTTGACCAAGATTTTTTTTATTGAAATATACCCCTAAATTATGTACACGTAGGATTTTACTTTACGTACCGCAGACATGATATCTTATGTAAAAACACTATGATAACTTCGACCCAAGAAAAACTATTGTAACTTATGTGTAAGTAGCATGATAATATACAACACCATAAAACTAATAACTTACATACAAAACACCAGGATAACTTTTAATGGGGGGGAGGTTGCTAAAAAAACATAGCCCCGATAATTTCTATGTGAATAAATACGCACATCGTAGCTGGTAACTCATGTACTAACACCATGATAACTTTTGGTCGAGGCTAAAAGTTGTTAAAACCATAACCCGATAACTTTTGTATGAATAGTATGATAATATACACACAACAGAGCTGATAACTCATACAAACACTATGGCAACTTTTGACCTGCGGATAAAAGCTGTTGAAAAACATATCCCGACAACTTCTGTGTAAATACCTTGATAATATACACACCGCGGATATGTTAACTTCAGGACGGACATCGTGGTAACTTTTTTTACCCTGGAGGTGAAAAATACCCCTCCATAAATTCTGTGCAAACAATATTATAATATACACACACCAAAGGCATGGTAACTTACTTAGCCTAAACGTGATAAGTTTTTGACTCGAACAAAAAAACAACATACCAACATGGGATCCAATTTTGAAGGCCTTGTCGTAATGGTTTTGTTTGGTGAAAATGATTTTGAATCGGATTGACGGTTTGAGCTGCAATTTTTTAAAAAAATTCTAAATCAGGAGAATCTAGAATGACATCAGTCTTTTAGTCCTCTAGCGCATATATACATGTGCATGTGCAGAAGGATGGGGGAGCCATTTTTTATGCCCCTAGCAACTTCAGCGAAAATAGCACAATAACTTACATATTACAGGCATGGTAACTTATGTAGCCTAGGCGCGGTAATTATTTACCCAATAAAAATCGTTGAAACATGCCAACATGGCATGTAGTTTCGAAGATCTCGTCGCTACGGATATTTTATGTGAAAATGCATTTTGCATCGTACCGATGGTTTGAGCTGCAAAATATTTTAAATTTTCAAAATAAAAAGAATCAGGAATGACACCAATTTTTTTTTGTTCTCGAGTGCATGTATGCTTGTAATTAAAAGAAGAAGTGCACGTAAAAGGATGAGGAAGGTGTTTAGTGGTTAAGCTTAACTACCACATAGTTGATAGTCAGTGCGGTCCAAAATTGAAATGGCCTTTCAAAAATTTAAATAACCTTTCAAAATAATTGAAATGGAACTTTTGAAATAATTAAATGGTCAAATAGTGGAAATTACCTTTTCTTAAATAATAAAACATTTACAGAATAGCTGAAATCATTTTATTGAATAGTGAAACCATCCAATTTTTTTTTTGAAATGGTGGAAATGTATGTTTTATGAAATTGATTTCAAATATAATTCAAACAATAGAAATAAAAATCAGTTCAAATATATCCAATATTGATCTTGTTCTAAATTTCAAAACGAAGATTTAGTTCAAAAGATATTAATCATTAAAAATATGACAATGAAATTAAATCAGGTCTTGAGTATGGGGAAAGAGAATGTATGCACGGGTCCTTTCCAATATACCGCTCTCTCTTCTGACATAAAGGTGACACAACCTGATGTAAGGTCATATGAATCTTGTCAACTTTTCAAATGATTATACTCAAGTTGGACACACGAATCTCAATACCAATGTGAATGATAGATATCTTTAGATATTGGCAACGACAGACTTACCATTTTCTAGGGAAGCTGTGTGGCCAAACGACGTGGCTCAGAGGTGGTAAGATAAATTAGACGATGTACAATGTAGACTCCTTTAGCAAAGAAATGGGCGTTGTATTTTTTTTACAATTTGTACTATATTTTCAAACTAATTAGTACTGCAATTTGAGAGAAGTGCATATTTCAACATCAAACTCATGCCCTAGTTTAATTTGCAACCTTAAACTTCAAAACAGGTTATGACACAATCTCCAACTATCAGTATTGTTTACTTTGCGCCCCTAGAAAATTGTTATGTGGTTTTGACCCCCTTGACCGCCGAGCCGGTTAGCCATGTAAGCGCATAAATTCATTTCTGCCAAACTTCATCAAAAAAATCAATATTCCAAGAAAAATTAAAAAATATCATAAAATAAAGAAAACAATACTTAGCATTCTGGGAAAGTTTCAGCTTTTTTTTGCTTAAAATAATGAAAACTACCGTCAAGTTTCACTTTTTGCAGAAAAAGTTCCCCAAAATTGTCCAAAATTCTTTTTTTAGAAAATCCAAGAAAAATCTATAGAATCAAGAAAACAGTAATAAAAATTCTGGGAAGTTTCATAATTTTATGCTTAGAATAATGACAATTACCGTGAAATTTCTTTTTCTTACCAAATATTTTCCATTTTTGTCGAATTTCAAACTTCTCAAACAACTTTTAAAATTAAGAAAATAATACTGAGCGTTCTAGGAAAGTTTTGCAATTTTTTACATAATTGTTTCAAATTTGTCTGAAAACTTTGGTTTTTTAGATTTGTTTTGCCAAATTTTTGGTCAAAAAAGCAATTTGACGGTAATTTTCATTATTAAGATTTTTTTTCTTGAAACTTTTCCAGAATGTTTAGTATTGATTTCTTTCATTACAGAATTTGTCCCCTTTTTTTGAAAATTTGAATGTTTGGGAAATATTGGGAAAATTTTGGACAGAAAATCATATTTGACGGCCATTTCCATTATTTTAAGCAAAAAACTCTGAAACTTTCCCAGAATTAGATGTATTTTTTCTTTAATTTAACAAATGTTTTAAAAAAAACTGGAATTCTGAAAGTTCACAAAAATTGGTAAAAAAATTGGCAGGAAATAAAAGTGCATGGTTTTGAGGTTGAAATATGCATTTCTCTCTTGCAATTTCGACTAATGTGGGTAACGTGCCCCCCTAAACAAAAACTATATATTAATCGACCAAGAAATATACTACCGCAAGCGGCCACGTTCGTGCATGCATATTACAACCATATAGGCCGCGCCCACATGGTCACCACGTCTGGGTCACGCACATCTCGTCCATGTTGAGCCCATGGGGCTTGGGTTGACTTGTCGATGTCAATGGAGATGGCAACCTCCCACAACTTGTTTGCTGATTAAAATTACTTCACATTAGAACCGAGGTCATATGCTATGGTTCAGTTCTAAAGCACCTGCTTCTTACTTGGCTGAGCATTCTGATTGGATTGGATTGCAGCAGAGACCCATAAACACCAGAACCAGAACCAGTGTACTTCTCGTGAAGAGCCTTCCGATGATTCCTTCCCTCGGCACTCTCCTCGCCGGAGTTCGCCGGAGCCGCCATGCCATTGCCAAGACCACACCTGTTTCCGCTCTCGCTGCCCTCCTCTTCCTCGCAGCCGCCACATTCTGGCTCCTCTTCCTCGGGCCTCTCGGATCGCCCAACACCACCTCGTCGTCCGGCGCCGACACCCACGGCATGGGCGCCACCGCGTGCGACACCACGCTGGGCGAGTGGGTCCGCGACCCCACCGGCGCGCGGCCGCACTACACCAACGCGACGTGCGCCTTCATCCAGGACTACCAGAACTGCATGAAGCACGGCAGGCCCAGCCTCGATTTCCTGCAGTGGAGGTGGCGCCCCGACGGCGGCCCGGGCTGCGAGCTCCCGCGCTTCGACGCGGCGCGCTTCTTCCGGATCGTTCGGGGCAAGTCGATCCTGTTCGTCGGGGACTCGCTGGCCAGCAGCCACGTCACCTCCCTCATGTGCGCCCTGTCGGAGGCGGAGATCCCGACGAGGCGGAGCGCCGATGGGTTCGAGCACTGGCGCTTCCCGGCGCACGACTTCGCCGTCTCCTTCTTCTGGACGCCGTTCCAGGTCCGGTGGCGCCTGACGAGCGGCCCGCCCGAGGCGGTCGGCCCCGACCGGCATGGGGAGGTGTTCGCCGGGCCCAGCGACCTCCACCTCGATGAGCCCGACGAGCGGTGGATGCCCGCGGCCAAGGAGCACGACTACGTGGTCGTGTCCGCGTCGCACTGGTTCGCGCGCCCGGCCGTGTACTACCGCCGTGGCCGCGCCGTCGGCTGCCACGGCTGCGGCACCACGAACGGCAACATCACCGCGCTCCCACCGCGGTACGCGCAGCGCGCGGCGTTCCGCACCGTGCTGCGGGCGCTCGCGGGACTCGACGGGTTCAAGGGGACGGCGATCCTGCGGACGGTGGCGCCGACGCACTACGCGAACGGCGGGTGGTTCGACGGCGGGGAGTGCCCGGACACGCAGCCGCTCGACCGGGACGAGGCGGCGGACATGGAGGAGCCGGAGGGCGGGTTCTACAGGGCCCAGCTGGAGGAGTTCGGAGCGGCGGAGGAGGAGGCGAGGAAGAACGGCGTGCGGCTCAGGCTGATGGACGTGACCCGGATCATGCTGCGGCGTCCGGACGGGCACCCCGATCGGTACGGACACGGCGCCGGCGACCACGGCGGCTTCGACATCGACTGCCTGCACTGGTGCTTACCCGGACCGATCGATGTGTGGAACGAGCTGCTGCTTCATATCATGGCCGGTTAGACTCGTCGATCGGGTTCCTGTCTGCCTAGCCTCACATGAACATCTACTATATGTGAAATAGGTTCTTCAAAATTCTTCTCTCGGCTGTGCTATGAGGGACAACAGCCGACCAGTTGTGTCATGAACCAAGTTTGTCTATGTAACAGATTTTTGAAATTTTAACGCCGGCAACATCACATTGCATGTATGACACGCTGAAATTTTAATTCAACTACAGATCAGTGTTGTTACAGGATTCTACACCAACGCATCAGGCGAGCTTGTCAAATTTTCCCTTCCAAAAATGCCCACGCGCGCTCACGTCAAAAGAAGGCAAGCTGTACTCCAGTTCAATTCAATATGTCCTCACAAGCATAAGGCCGACGCTAGGCGCCGGTCGGCCGGCGCATAGCTCAGGCCGGTCACCTCCTCCAACGTCCGATCCCGTGATTTCTAACCATCTGATCATACCTTTTGTCCACTTTCGTGTTCTGCCCCCAACACGCACGGGAGAAAAAAGACCGTTGCATCATGGCGTGCTCATAATCGCAGCCCCCTCACCGTAGGCGGTAGCAGCCTCACCACTCGCGTCTCCGTCGCCCCATGGTTGCTGGCAGCGTTGTCTGTTGTCACAACATCTTGTTCCCAGCGTTCCACCTCGTGTCGCCGCGCTAGGCGTTGCTGGTTCCAACAGCCCTAATCGTCGGTTCTAGCACCCTTGCTTGCTGGTTCTAGCAAAGACCGAACCTGCAAAATGATTTGATGCACAGGAAAAGAAGTTTCACGAGTTAAAGTGACAAAGGACTTTTTTTGCATCTATCTTAGCTCGATTAGTAACATCAAGAATCTATCTATCAAGGAAATTATAAAAAGGAAAATCCCATGTGGTGGACATCGGCCCAACACAGGTTGCAAGGCCGCCACCATCGGTACCCCCTTGGCTACCACCGTCGATGCACTGGTTGGCACTTTTGGCCGACGGCTGTTTTAACCCCGAGGATGGTTCGCAGGGGCGGGCATGATCTTTAGGAACGGCATAAGAAAGATGGTCCGCTGCTTGTAGTGATCGTCTTCTTCAACAATGCCCTGGAAGCCGGAATTCAAGCAACACTATAAGGGATGAACCTTGCTATCCAATGGTCTAGTCTGCCGATTCTAGTGCAATCTGATTCTATGGTAAGCTTTGTCCTCTTTGTCAGACACTTCGCTCGTCAAGTCGCAATTTGTTAATTTAGTTAAGGAGATTAAGAACTCTTTAGTGGTTATTAGGGAGTTTAAACTTTTAAAGCTAGCAAGAGATCAAAATAGGGGAGCATACTGTCTGGCTAATTATGATCGCGCGGCTTGTAGCACCACTTGTTGGTTGCAAGGGGTGCTAGTCTTCATCTCCGATCTTGTATTGGCCGATTGTAACCCGGTTGAAGTTGAATAAAACTTCCTGATTACTCGCAAAAAGGAAAATACTTCGCAGGTGGGCCGTGGGCTGAAGCCAGAGCTAAGCCCGAAACGACTTAATTTAGCCTCACCCAACCTTTGCAGGCCGGCCGCGAGCCGAAGCCTTCTCGATCAACCGAGCAGGTCCACTACCTCGCTCTTCGCCGCAATCCCCACACATTCTTACCGAGAATCCCCACATCCCAACCCCGACTGACGACGAGTGGATCTGTTCCGGCGCCTCCCGACGCCGTCGACCATGGCGTCTTCCAACTCCGGGGGCATCCCCATCAAGGTCAGCGACTCCCCCTTCCTCCCCTCTCACCCACGGCCCTCGAGGCCACGAGCGCGGTTTGAGGATTTAGCGGCGAGCCGGGTAGGGTTCCTGTGGATCGCCCGAAGAAGAGACTGGTGTTTGTCATCTCCACCGGTTCTTCCGGGGACTTTCCTGCTTCGAACTCGATGATATCTCTAGCGCTTGCGATTTTGCCGGCCTTCTGGAGCTTCCGCTTCCTATAGCCGCTTTGTAGAGATTACTAGCACGATGCCCGTGAGTTGCCACGGAACCATTGGCTTAGAGGTCGTGAAATAACGTTAGTGTCCTTTATGACCGCTGTGTGATTTACGATTAGAAAAGATAGCAAAAATACGGTGAGAGACATGCAGCGTTAGAGAATTTTAAATGACCACGGTAGCTTGTGAAGAGAACGAAAACCAAGATCGATTTTGAGTTGAAGACACATTTTTGTCTTTGTTATTTGTGCCCTTAACAAAAAAGTTGGTCTCACATGAAAGTAGTGTATTTGTTTATTTATGATAGATCCCACATGTGAGTAAAGCACATTTGTTTATACTCCCTCCATTCCAAAATATAGTGCGCCCGCACTTCCCGAGGTCCAACTTTGACCATAAATTTAACCAACGAGACCAACTGCGGCGGGAGAAAAAAATTATATAATTGAAAACTTATTTCGAATACGAATTCACTGATATAATTTTTGCTCCCGCCGCAATCGGTCTTGATAGTTAAATTTACGGTCAAAGTTGAAGCACGGGGATAGAGGAAGCACTACATTGTGAAATGGAGGGAGTATGTCTCTTGGAAGGTTGCTAGTTCCACACGTGGGGATGCGTGTATTTGTTTATTTGAAAAGGATGTTGGGCCTATATGTGAACTCACCACCAACTTCAATCTTCATAAGTAGGAAAGATTATGGGGTAGCCGCCGTTTGGGAAAAATAGGTTACTTTGGGCGAACATGCGAAACGCCCGCATCAGCCATCTCGTCTAACAAGGTTCAAATTTTGTGCGGCATCATGCAGGACAGTCATAATCACTTGTGATTGGACGCCTCTGAATTTGTGATGCCTGTGGGATGTGGCAGTATTCCTCTAGTCCATTTCATGGCCATAGGGTCAAACAGGTTTTTAGCAAGTTTATTCATTCAATATGTGCCTTATCAATTGCAGGCCGAACAGGATTCAGATGGCTCGGCCCAGAGCACAGCTGACATGACTGCTTTTGTATGTATTTTATCTTACTTTTGAGTTCATATAGATTGTAAATTTGATGTGTATTTCTCGCTCATCTTTTGCTTTTGCTCACTGCTTGCAGGTGCAAAATCTTCTAGTTCAGATGGTAAGCTCTTACTTTTGTTTGCACTGCACTGTGTGTATAAGTCCACCTACTTTTCTTTTACTGAATCTGTGATTTCCTTTGCAGCAAACCAGGTTCCAAACCATGTCAGAGAACATCATCACGAAGAATATCCTTATAAATCAGTTCATTTTTGCATTTTATTTTATTTTTATTTCATTCAGTTTCCGGTCACAGTTTGTTTAGATAATGAATTTTCAATCACAGGTGAACATTTGACAAATAAACTCATGTTCTACTAGGTCGGTGATTTGTCCATTTGTAATGGAAAATTATAGTGCAAATGCATGATCCAGATTCCCATAGTAACTGAGAATCTTTAATATTTGTGCATTTAATTAGGAGGGTAGTCCATGTGCAAACTTTCAAACCCTTGCAGACTGCAATCTTCTTTCTTTAGTGTTTCTTAACTTCTTAAAAATATGGAACAAGCACTCATATCGTTTAATATCATGTTAGAGTTGGTGTATGGGACCATTTCTATAAGTGACACTAGGGACTAGTGGTTTTGAATAATGTCATCGTTGTTATCAGCATTCACACCATTTACCTCCCTTTGAAATGTTCACTTTTAGAGCAATTTGAAATGTTCACTTTTCGCGCACTTACTGATATGAGCAACAGGATATTATTGTCTACATATGCCTCCCTGCTTTTTTGTATAATCCTTAACCAGTACTTACTAGATGAAATGGGTGCAAGAATTGATGAATTGGAGCTGAGCATCAATGACCTCAAGGCTGAAATGGGCAGCGATGGTATGACCCCTACTAAAGTGAAGGACGAAGAATCAAAGCCAGCAGACAGCTCTTCCTGAGTGAAGCAGAAGTAGCAGAAGCAAGGCGTATTAGTCTTGGTTCCATGTCGATATCATCAGCCATTCATCACTAACTTACTGCATGTTATGAGATGTTATTTGCACTGTTATATGCATATGAGATATACAGTACCTCTGTACCTGTCATGAGAGATTTCTCTTGACTCATTGATGCTTGATGAGTGGTTTGCTATAAATTTTACTACCTCCATCCCATAATGTAAGACGTTTTTTGATACTAGTCAATGATACTAGTCAAAAAACGTCTTACATTATGGGACGGAGGGAGTAGTTCCCAGTTTTATCATCCCCTTCCTAAGGGGCACTTTTTTCTAGAGGATGGAACTAGTGTAAAAAAGGGGGGATGTGGTGCTATTTCTTTTTTCTTAAAAGGATCAAACTAGTGGGGTGCTCATTTTCTTCGAAAGAGCCCTATTATCAGTCTTGCAGCAAAACTTAACTATGCCATGAGCTATGCAATGCATAACAAGCTTGGCAGAGTGTAAGCATCATTTATCGCACTTTCATGTTTTCTTAAGGCCATCGTAGTTGATAGTTGGGTGATATTTTCAGGGTGCCTCATACATACAACACACAATCCCCATAAAATTATTGTGTATGCAACATTGTTTCAGCAGTTTTTCTGTAACATGTTGCATCGGTTGAACCACGCTTGCACAATAATGGGTATGCAACAAACCCCCATTTTGTTGAGACCATAATGCTAAAATTGTGTCGCATCTTACACCATGAAAAATAACACCTCGTTGTCAACACCAATTTCACCAACTCGGACGACATTATGCTTATTCCCCACGGTCCTCATGTTTTACCTGATACAGGGCAAGCTGCTAGGGTGACCTGATCTTCACGAATTGAAGGTGTATTTGATAAGGAACACAAGTGAGAAATCACTCATAGGACAAGGTCCACATGCAAAGCTCCCAGATTTTAGTATATGCTTTTCAAACCCTAGAAAATGAAAGAGGTGTGGAATACACAGATCCTAGGGGAAGGGGAGGGGAAAAGTAAAGAGTACAAAGGACATTTTTCTAAAGTTGCACATAGGCAAGGCTGAGGCCACGGGGTAGGCCAAGAGCTAGACAATTCCTAGAGTTCAGCCCAAGGCCTAGGGACCGAGGACCAAGAGTCCAAAAGCACAACCCTAGGCTGTCCACCAAAGAGCTTCTCCTTGCTTTGGACCGTGTGGCTTCATCTCCTCCTCCTCCTCCTTGCTACCCCTCAAGGATTTGGCTATCCTTCCTCGCTTCTCTATGGTGGTCATCATCATATCTAATCACACACAAGGTTCCACTTTGAGGTGGTAGTCACGTCTCCAAATGTATAAGAGCCTTAAGTAGGAGCGAAGTCACCTCAGTTACATTGACTGGCGCAAGATCTTATCATTGGATCATTTGGCCTTGGCGACGAGTCCATGATGATGTCGATGGAATTGCTCCGCATGTTACATATCTTTAAGCACTAGTGTGTTAATGTTTTTCATAACACTAGACTAACATAGGTCATGCATGATCATTAGCAAAAAAAAGGAGCTCACTCAACTTCCTTGGCGTCAACAAGTAGGGTACACGCCCAAATAGCATCTTCCTGCCTTTCTTTTAGGAAGGAAACATGTACCATCTATATCTATACCTACAAATAAAAGAAATAGGTATTCTTAGTCCATCATACTATTTTATAGAAAACCCTCTGATGTTTTTTATATTAAACCCGCAGTATATATTAATGTTTTTTTAAGGCGAAGTATCAAGTGAAAACGCTCATTCGATGAAAATCTAGAAACTCATCACATGGGCCATCAGATCAATAAGGAGCGGCTTAGATCTTAGGTGGAACCACCACCAGCCACTTAAACACGAATTAACAAATAACCCATTCTTTTACACACAGCTCCTTGACGTTTCCACTACGATCGATTCGTCTTCAATCTCATCAACGGGATGGAGACTTGCCCTACGCCGGCCATGCCGGCGACCATAAATTATCTCCCTCCGCCGGCGACGAAGAGCCCTCCGCCGGTCCTGAACTATTTCCCTCCGCCGGCCATGATCCCTGCCCCTCTACTGGTTTTGAGTCGCCCTTTAGAAGATGCATCGACGCCGCCTCTCCAAGATCTCACTGCACCTCCGCCCCCTGCCATGCCTCAACCTCTTCTTAGCCCTGCACAAGTAAGCAACATAGTACAGCGGCATCTGCTTCATGTACTAATTGTACTCGTATGTCGTCATAGTCTTATTGCCACAACATCCTCACTTCCTCATAGCCCTCCACCTGATGGTTCAACTAGCACTAACTGAATCAAGGTAACCCTCATAGTTGTCCTTCTTCAATTGTACTTTTGAAGCATCTGGATCAAGCTTTTTTGTTTGTTGTTTCGTCAGCTGCTGTGACTCCTGCTCGCCCAACATACACCCTTGCACGGACTTATGTGTAAACTTCCATCCAACACACACACTTGCTTGTAGTATTCAGAAAATTTTGTCTTGTACAAATTCTCAGATTACATCATTGGAGCACCGTTCAAACTAAATAAAGATAATCAACAATGCTTTCACGCTGAGTGATAACACCTCACAATATCAAAATTGCATTCAGATTTTTCGTCTCTACATCACAAGCTCGCACAACAAATCTGCTAAATTTGGTTGGAAGGAGCAACAGCCCATTCCTCACAGGGGAGCTTCGGCGAGGTGGACGCCTACATTGGCGCCGTTGGTAGCCCCGCTGGCTATGGCCTGATACCTTCGTAGCATCCACCCGGCGGCGGCGCCATGGTGGACGGCAGCGCCGTAGGTTGTCGCGGTGGGGGATGGCAGCGCCATCAAGCGTCGCGGTGGAGGCAGCCCCATTGTCTGTTGTCGCGGTGGGGAATGGCTCGGCTTCACTGTAGGGGGAGGCCCCGTCGTCGGTCATCGCGGTGGGGGACGACGGCAGCGCTATGGTCTTCGCGGTAGGGAGCAGCCATGGATAAGGCGAGATAAGAGTTCAGTTTGGGGAAGAAATTGTGGGAAGGAATATCCTACCCCGTGGGTAAGATAGGGGGTTATTTGAAAAGTAGCATAAGTGGCTGGTTAGCGAGCCCACCTCTCATCTATGCCATCAGTTAAAGATCCAACAACTCGGGTCGCAAGTTTCCAGATTTTCATTGAATCAGAGTTTTCACTTATACTTTCCCTTTTTAAAATACTCATATCTTCTAAACCATAACTCCAAATTTAACATGTTATATATGTAATTTGATTAGGAAAATATATGAAATCTGAATATGATGTTATTTTACCTGTTAACCATTTAAAAAAATACTATTCAAAATGCAATCTTAATAAACAATGCATTGATGAACATCTCAACAAAATCAGGATTGAAGACAACCAAGGATCACTTGCCCATTTCTTTGTACGTATTAAATCTACAAAGACATGTTGAATCTTGAACTTGCCCTTTTGTAGGCAAAGACCATCTTTGTTTTGGCTATAGCTACAAATACTCGGATTATAGACTATTTTTTCTAAATTAAAAGCGTGTGGTATTCTTTTCTTCCGTTCCAACGCGCAGGCCCTTTTGCTAGTCCAATACAACAAACAAAGCCATAAAGGTATAGGACACAGATTCAGGGCTCTCGGGTGCTATGCACCTTGTATGAATAGTAAAATCAAAAAAAGAACAAGGAAAAAACAAAAGAATCTTAAATTTCAGGGTATCAAACCTGGCTGACTGTTCTCCCACATGAAGTTTCATGAAAAAATGACATCCATGGAATTCTCAGCAAAGAAGACAAAATTTCAATTATATATTAAAAACTGTTTGAATGAATGGACTGTATATTTTGATGCCATTTCTTCACAAAACTTTGTACGTGAGTAGAATGAGCGATCAGGTTTTCTACCCCCAAATTCCAGAATTTTTCTTAGTATTTTTTTCTACTATTCATACAGGGTGTGTAGCACCCGAGAGCTCCTATGCACTTTCATAAACGAATAGCAGTATCTTGCACACTAACAAAACCTCGCACCAACAACAAATAATGCACATACACACCAACAGCCCGATCGGATACAGGGCAGTATTTCTCTGGAGAGTTTTGGCATTTAGTTCAAATGTGGACTAAACACCGAAGCTACCAGAAAAGGTACTCATCCAAACACTCACCAAACCAATGAGCCTACACCACATGCATTGAACCTAAGAAATCGCTACGAGAAATCTGAAGCCCAATAAATAATCTCATGTAAACGGTTCACTTCTGCAAAACCTTCTGTACTGCAACCCTTTGTGGATTTGTTAAGCCCTGCAAACAGTAATTCGGTTCAACAATACTGTATTCTCATGAACATGAGATGCAGAAGGGTAAAGTAAACAGCCAAGGACACCTTACCTGGCAAAGATACTCAAAAAGTGGCCGATCACTGTCCCACAGGTTGACAAAGGTGTTCGTTAGAAAGTCCAACAACTTCACCTGCAAAACAAAAGAGTATTATATGGTTGAGTTAATATCATATTAATTTTAATAATGGAACTTTGCAGCTAAAGGCTGAAAACACACCTCATTAAGAGAGTCAGTTTTTGCCAGATCATCATCATAACTGTCATCTTCATCCTATAGAAGATTGGAGTAGACAGAGAAATGAATATGACAAAATTGCATGCTGGCAACAATTAACTACTACTCACGATATCAAAGAAAAAAGGAACTTCTCCTTACTAATATATACCTCATCGAAAACTTTTGCCATTGCATTTAGATGCTCAACTGACGGATTAGCATTCGAAGGAACTGATGCTGAATACATTATATCATGTGGAGTCGCATCACCATTCTGAACCTCTTCCCAGTCACTATCCTGTATGGAAAAACACTCTTAAGTGGACCATTCTACTTTACAATTTAATTGATGAGTTAGTGCAGAAACCTCTTCATCAATATTGTCAGCGTCATCACCGACTTGCTCTTGAATTTCAGCTAAAGTATCTGCTAACAGTGCAAATATCTGCATATGCATATTTGGGGATGCTGTGAGTAAATGCTAAAAGATATAATGGAAACATAAACTGATGTCTGGCCCAACATTTGAACATTAGATATGAAAAACACTGATGTTGGTGAGAGATTTCTTTATAGATTTTGAAAATTTGCATGAAATGTTCCTTCAAAAGTAAATCTGCTGGGAGAGAAGCTATGGTTGTGAAATCATTGGTTACCTTAGATGGGAGTGGAATCTTGGTCCAGTTATCTGGAGTTACCCGAGCTTTTGACCGTGTGGTTATACCTGCACTAGTCTGAACTTTTCTAGGTAAGACTCGTGAAACTCTATCAGACAAGATATGACCTACTGAGCACCAAATAGACTTGCAATGGTAGTACCTTAACAAGATGTCCGTTAACTTCAATCCTAGATAGCTCAGGATGACGCGTAGATATGAGCAGAGCTAACGCAGTAGTTGTTACCTTTATCTGGTAGGCTCCCTGAATTTCACCTATATTTATATTTACCAGGAAACCTCTTATTAAGGGGGAAAAGGAAAGAAGACACATTATCCCCCCTATGCTATTATGTTGCACATGTACTCACCCTGTAGCTGTGACCATTCTGACATAATATAAGCCAATGAATTTCCGTAGCCCTGGGCAGGAATTGCAAGTAGAAGGTTGATAAACTGATCAACGTTCGGTGCACTTAGATGTACCTGCAACAGGTGGTAAATATTTAAATAATCCTGTATGCAACACTTGATGCACTATAAGAAAAGATTCAATGATAGGGTTAAATTTCATTTGCAGGAAGCGTTATCAGATAATGGGTACAGAATAAACAGAACACTAAGTACTACTCCCTCCGTCCCAAAATAAGCGTCTCAAGGTTAGTACAACTTTGTACTGTGCAAAATTGAGACGCTTATTTTGTGACGGAGGGAGTATTTGACATCTGGATCCCTGATTCTTATGTGAAACAAAAAAGGCATGTTGCTCTCCCGGAGGTGCAATGGCATCCACAGAACATGATCAAAAAGGTGAGTTGGCTAAGTACAGTACGAAATGGCAAATTTTAAGGTCGAACAACCAATAAAGACTAAGGATTGGAACAAATACCTTGAATTGTTTCCACATAAGAGGCTCAAAAAACAAATATATATTGCTAAATGCACTCTAAGCCTAAATGGAGACTGGTCGTGGCAGAGAAGAAACAAGAGCAGTAAACCAAATAAACATTAAATTAACTGACTAAGATACCAGATGCATATGTTAAACTTTTGCTTGTACTGGTTTCTCTTGGATAAGGTTGAATGCAGAGTCAGAGATGTCTTATGTAGAGATCCAAATGACTTCACTAATCTAGAGAGGGGGGGGGGGGGAAGCAACTCACTAGTCTGGCTATTATAACAACAAGAGAGCTCTTCAATCCTGCAATGTCGCTCGTTTGCATACGCCTCACAATGGCAGCAATAAGCTCCGGAATGTGGGGAGATAGGTGTGAAGGTAGATGTAAAATAAGTTGTAAAATGTAACTCCCAACGAAAAGTGACACTGAACTTTCCAATTCTGGATCTAAAAGCCTGTTAAGACAATGAAGAACCACGGCGTAAGCATGCGGGTAAATATCAAAGCAAACACTGCATCAGGAATATGCAAGAAGCAGTTTACTATAGCATCACACTTCAGCAAGGCTAAGTGGCTAATGGTTAGTTGTTCACTTTTATCAAATTCCTTTTGATTGCTGGTGAAGTATGTGCAATAAATTAAGAACTATGTAACTGCTTTTCCCACAGTAAGTTAAATATACGCAATCTTCAGTTACCTTGAAGCTGCACTAAGTAGCATCTTCAATGTACTTCCTTGTTCACCACCCCAAACAAGCAACTCCTGCCGGCCACCTGATATAAATGCTGCCAAACATTCTGTCGCGTTCTGAATTGGCAATAAAGTAGCATATCAATAATAAATCCAAACAAAATATGTCAACTATACTTGAATGATCTAATCATTTACCTGCATCTCTCCATGGTCATCACTTTCAAGAACAATCTGAATGGTAGATGTAAAGCATGTGTCAAACACTGCCTTAACCACAGCAGCTGGAGCATTCTGAAATTTACACAACAGCATCAAGATTGGCATTAATAAGTTTATACAGTATTTTTACAATAATATTTTCCTTTAACTACATTGAACTTAGGAAACGTGGACTATGAAGACATACTTTGAGTATCATCGTCAGGAGGTCCAGTGAACCTGCAACTAGTCCATCGGGCTGGATCTTGGACTAGCAAATGAACCACAAATAAGATTTGCATTTTGCGGGCAAATGCAGAAAAATCATGACAATGATGTAACACTGGCTTTAGCATCTTACTTTTGATAAAATTGTCGCTATTGTTGGAAGAATCCGGGACACAAGCGGTTCTAAGCATCCAGGAGCATTCTTGATGGCCTAAAAACTAAGGGATCCTGTTAGGTAGGCTGCAATTTTATGGGTTGCAATAACCAAAAAAATGTGTACAAAATTGCCGACATTATGATAAGAGATACACAGGTAAGTTCTTGTAAATGGCCTAAACAATACACAAACCAGCCACGATAAAGAAAAATCATGCAGAACTCATGCATGCTCATTGGTAGTCAAAATTAATCGATACTCAGGAGAAATATTACAGAAAAATATACGTAAGCATTAATCCATAAAGAAAATCTCCTTTTGTAAATTCCCATTTGCCATCTTACAGATATTTGGACATAATAGTTCCAATTTCCAGGAACACATAACATCTGTCAGACCAATCTCAATTTGTAAACTGTAACAATTAAATTTCAAAAGCTTCTTGGTGTACATCATTGATAATGTGTTCAAAATATGAAGTCAGATTGGAGTATCATTTAAACATGAACCACAATCATACAATAATGAGAAATTAAATAAGAGAAGTCATGGATAGACCAGCAGATTCTGACGAGAACTTACCTCTAGAACTTCTACAGCATCAATACTGATGAATGGGTCAGCAATGTGTTGGGCCCATACATCTAGTATGATAGGAGAGATGACTGGCTCGATTGATGTTGATTGTTCACCACCTACATATCAAGTGGAAAGATGTTGATCTTATGGGCAAACAAAACTTTAATTATCAATATACCATACACATATTTTACTATAGTATGCATTGATAAGTGTGTTGAGTAGTTGACAGACCAGATTTAATGGCTGATTGGAGGGTTTCTAGAACAAGATGCAGTGTTTCATCAGATGCCTGCCATAAAACTTCCATGTACTTATTTCCTTCAAGAAGTCGAAGCAGGTAAGTTTACAATTCTATATACAAGTATACAACATTACCTGCCTCAGAAGATCAACAAGAGATGAGAGTATGCCCATAATGTTGTTTGGCATTGAACTTTGATTAGATTCCGGTAGAAGTTCAGCCAGTGCCCTACATGCTCCTACTTTAACTGGTGGTGGCCTGCCAAACAAATATCGCACCAATGAATACAGTTCTCCATTGTGTCAGGAATAGGACAACATATAAGTTCATGGGCTTACACATCTGAGGCAATTGCATGAGCAGCATTGCATAGATATTGTTCACAGATCCCCTTACTTATCTGACATTTTTTTCCCAAATCAGCTTTGCTGAACATATAGCAATAAATATAAGGAAAAGGAGGTAAGGTTAAGGAAGTTCACCAATGAAGAGAACTTGGCCACAACAGAGAATGCACGTGCATGAAGAAATGGGTACTGGTGCACCCCTAAAAATCAGAAGATTAGTAAATAGCATAGGAAGATATACAATTTTCCAAACCAAAGGAAAGATACCTGTTCCCACAATATCAGTTACCATCTGCTCAAGTAAATCTCGCACATTGTAACCAGAATCCTAAACAATCAGAAAGCACTTAATGAATAAAAGACTCACAAATTCTATTATTGATTTCAATAACTGAAAAAAGGAAAAAGGCAAAATTGCATCTGGGCCCACTACCCTACCCAGTACAAATGAACAACTCACAAGCACGTCTGTCTAGCTGACACACAGAGCCAAACGCCTCAATAAGTGGGATTTAACTATCTGAATGTGCAAAGGGACTTATCCAGCCTTAACGTGAGACCACTACATGTAATAACAAAAAAATATTGCCACTGCAACCAGGCCAATTAGCAGACAATTTTGGCATGTGCGTACATTTTGAATCGTCAACAGAATTGCGAATATGGGCCGGCTCATGTGGTAAAGGATAATTGGCTGCATGAAATTCTCAGGATTTTCTAGTTTGCAATCAATCAACAACACTAACTCGTACGCAGAGCATCTGATTTGCAATTTGTTTGAATATTGAGTTTGGCATGGGGAGATTACTAAAATGAGGATTGTATTAAATACATCATGATGCCTTGGACTATAAACCTGCGGGGTGTGCTCTTTCCCTGGAAAAGTGTTATATAGTCATGGCAGGTTAGATAGTATTCGACTACACTCTCTAACAAACTAGACAAGACCATGGACTAGGGCAATGGCATGCTTGACAAACATTGGCTTACACATGGCTAATCCTTCTTTGCTCCAAAGAACTCTTCTCAAACCCATATTCTGGATCCTACTGCGGCCACACCCATTATCCAGCTTGGTCGAAGAACTCTTCTCTAATCTCACTAAACAAGACCTTAGATTTGGTGATGCCACTTCATCAACTTCCCCACAGCACCAGGGGTTCCTTTGCACTCTTCTCTAATCTCACTAAACAAGACCTTAAACTTGGTGACCCACTTCATCAACTTCCCTACAGCACCAGGGGTTCCTTCGCACGGCCTTGCCATAGCGCCAGCGCTCTCTCCCTCTGCAGCAAAGGCTGGGCTCATGAAGGTGATTAGGTGGACAACGGTGCTGGTGACAAAGCTGTTGTGGATTGTGCTGCAAATGTGGCTGCATGTGCAAGCACATGATGCCGCACATCACAGTGCAAGAATGTGTTCATGGTGACAGGCAATCGGCTGCCTATTATAAGTTGCATTAGTGTTCACATCAATATGGTCAACCTCCAGGCCAACATACAGTCAAGCTACAACTGACTCACTCAGTCGGTAGGTTGGACAGCACATGTAAGCTTCTCGTGACAATTAACTATGGGCCATGGGGACTAACAAGCTCAGGCCTAGTTCGACTCAGGCGGAAGCAGAAGCAGAAAGATGGCGAAAAGAAAAGAAAAACAATTGAAAAGTGTATCAAAGTGAGTAATGACTTGGTGTCAATTTTAAGCAGATTTAATTATTTATTTCTCTCCAATTCACAGGGGCGTTCCCTTTCATTTGCAGTTTTTGAGAGATACCAAGTCATAGTATTACAGGCTATCCAAGGTGGCAGACTAAACATGCCACATCATCCCCAAAAGTGCTCAATTGTAAGATCAAGGTAGTAAAGTGGCATTGGAAACCTATATAAAAAGTGGATGGATCTTGCCAACAGAAGAGCAATGAGTTAATGAAACTAATCAGCACAGCAACAAAATTAAACCAACCTGTGCTTCACACAGATGTTCTGATAGTGAACCTAGAGCAAAAAGTGATGCTTCATGAAGCTGGCACACAAACAAATGATGTATTAGATAGCATCAACTGCAAAAGACACTACAATACTTGGAGGGTAATAAAAGGAGTAAACAACAGATTCAAATATGGCTAACTACTAAACAAGACAACTTAAGGGGAGCAACTTAGAACTTTCGTCAAACAAGATTCACCAAATTGACTTAGTCTAAATACATCACCAAAATAGTGAGGAACATAATTAGAGTAGCATTATTGATAGTTGATAAGAGCTAAGATCTTAAGCGGTGATTTCGTTTAGAACTTTTTCAAAAGCTAAAACTCACTCTCCACCAGTCGGCAGAACCCGCTTGTTTTAATTCACATGATTCACGAAAACAAACTTGTGAAGCTTCCAAAATTGCATCAATTCCGTAATCCTCGTAAGCAGTGACTATCTCTTCCAGCAAAAGAGATCCTGAAACCATGAGCATGTGAGGAAAACGTCTTGTGTTTGACAAATTCCTATTTAAGAGGAGATTTTAAATCTGTGTCTCTTGTAATGAACATGGTTGTTTACCCCCAAGCAAAAGATGGAAGCAAGCAAAGACATTTCAATGTTGATTGTTTAATATGAGCAAGCCTACAATAATATAATTTTAGTTTATTACTCCCTCCGTCCCAAAATTCTTGTCTTAGATTTGTCTAGATGCGGATGTATCTAATACTAAAACGTGACTTGATACATCCATATTTAGACAAATCTAAGACAAGAATTTTGGGACGGAGGGAGTACTAAACAAGGGCACTAAAACATTCCACTGTTAATATAGATTGAATAAAAATGACAAACAGAAGCAACATTTCAGCTCATACCAGACACACGACAGCTATAAGTTACATCATCCTCATCAGCAACATACTGGTTAGCATCACGTGACCAGTTTTGCACCTAGAATAACAAAATAAATAGATACGTTTGAATTTCAAGCAAAAAAACTAGCATGCCGATAATTTTTGCTTATGTAAGATCAGATATATATACTAGCCATGTATCAACCAGTTCACATACCTGTTCCTCAGTTATCTGTTGAAAGGATATAGTGTAGTATGCTAGCTCTTTAATGTTTCCTGCAATAACCTAGTGTGACAGCAGAGACAATTATTACAAGAAAAAAGATGCACAAAATGTATGTTGTTACAAAGGGATACCTTTGCTAACATAGAATTTCCCACAATTGTTGTCCATAGCTCAAATAACTGGAAAATATGAGAATATGGTAAAAGACACGCAAGCAAAGGCGCCAAATGGACTACAGTACAATAAAAGAGAAAAGTAACTAGAACAAAATTACCAATGGAATAGAAATAGAGGATGCATGAAATTACCTGAATCTCAAAGGATTCGAGACTTCTTTCACCACCATCAGAATCATAGCCCACATTATCAGCATCCTCTGAAGCTTGAATGATTGACAGGTGATAGACCTTGAAGGATGAAACAAAGGTCTGCCACAGAGGCCCAAGAACAGCTGTACAAAATTGGCCCATTAATCAGAAAGGCAGAAGAGTAAGAGCAAAGCTAATAGTGTATTATACTTGCCAGAAATTTTAGCTTCAGGTAGTCTAGGGAAGTTCTGGATAAGCTGGAGTAAACACTTCAGCACCTGATCATCAGACAAGCATAGGATTTCACAACTACGAATAATGGAAGCCATCAATCTTACAAGACAGTTGTATGAGGCATACCTCCATCTGCATACTCCAGTCATCAGGATTTGGGGACAGCACCGGTGAATTTAAAATTATAGAGAATTGCTCCACAAGTGGATCAAGCATTGAAGTCATCAAATTGACAGTCTCTCTCTGTGCCAGCAAATCACCTCAGTTCATATTCCATAATGTGAAGAAACGGCAGAAATACTGCAGCATAAGCTATAAAACTACCTTGTAAACACCACTCATTGATCCAAGCATGGAAATACACGAATGGACTATTCCAAGAGCCTTTGAACGAAGAGAATTTTCATACAGCTGTTTTTCAAAATGGGTGAGAACATATTGCATTGTCTCCATAAATAGTCCCTAAAAAAAGGAGTGAACAGTAACAAACTTACGTGTGGAGATGATATTATTCTGTACAATGATGGGAATAGCTCTGGCACTAGTTTTGGAATACAAGTATCATCCAAATCATCTGATAGAAGGGCTAGGCATCTTAATGCTCCACGAACTGCCATGGAAAGTATGCCAAAGCTTTCAGGATAACAGCAACCATGGAATTCTAAAGTGAAAATAACCATAGTTTTCATAATTTCTATTCAAAATGTCTGGGCTACATGAGCATCCTGAGAAGAAACGCAGATTGGGGCTATCTAGCACCAACGGTGGAGCTTAGTTAGGGCCAAGGTCTGGCAGAACCCCAACACAACAGTGATAATCAAACAACTATCGACAGAGTGGAGCCTAAAACAGGAGAACTTACAGATGATGTTGTAAGTGCCTTTTTGGTTTGACTAAGGCATAATAGTTCTCGGAATGTACACTAACAGATTCAAAGCACAAAAACAAGTTAATCTGATGTGACATATTTCAGGTCCTCATTGATGCAGAAAAGGGCACAGTTATGTTTAAACAAACTTGAAAAAATTGTGAATAATGATGTACCAGTAGTGTTAGAAGATTAAATTAGCATTTTACTGAAAATTTACATAATCTGTTTCAAAAGAAGCATACTGTTTTTAGGCAAAAATATATAGTATCATACAATTGTTAAGATATAGCATTACTAAAAGCTGACTTGTTAGATTTCTTTTGAAAAAATGATCTCCCAGCATCACCATGAATGCATATTGTCATGTCAACTACCCATGTTTGTAGACATGTGACATAGATTGTAGTTCATGTTCCAATAAGGTTTGGATTTAGCATGACATGAGTATGAGCAGAAGGGAGATGTTTTGAACTTCTTTAGATACATAATTGTGTGCCCTATTTGCCACAACCTGAGCTTCACTTTAAAGCAATAAGTCCAAGGTCTCCTGAAAGGGTGCAGCTTTTAGAGCTTCTCCGGGAATCCGAAGCCCTCTTTTTGTATTAAGAAGCCTCCACAAGCTTCTCATAGTAGAAGTTAGCTATTGAAAGAAGCTGTTCTGCTACCGATTAATTTCTTATAACGTACTCTATTTGCCAAATAAGCCAGCAAATGCCGACGCTTTCCCAAGTCTTTGTAGACCTCTTTCCAATGAATAATCTTTTTTGTGTATTTCCAAATGTGACCATTTGGAGGAGCTTATGCTGGTCAGAAGCTGATGTCTCCTAGTTCAAGTTCAAGGCTTCCAAACAAGCCTGTATATCCTGATTTGAAAATACTGGGAGAAAACAAAATACCCACGTACCTCCATTCCCATTGCTTTGATCACCAATTAACTTCAAGATAAATGGAAGTAACTCAGGCCAGTCTTCTGGCCAATCATTCTGCCCAATAGCTGCTACAGCCATGCCAATGGCAGTACGAATCTTCCCATTAGAATCATCCAGTGAGGTAAGAAGGAGTTGACGTATAACAACCTGATGAGGAATAAGGGTGAAAACAATGTCAAATACTAAGAACTCGACAACAATGAAATAAAAATAATTAACACAGTAAGCACATGTTTTCTGGTGTTTTAACAGAAAACTCAGTTTTAACAACGGTAGCAGATGTGCTGCCATATGCCATAGAATAATCAATGATCAATTCAGGCAAACGTGAGTTTTGAGCAGAGCATTTACTCTACTAGTGTGGATACCATAACCCCTTCACACAACCATCTAATGTGTATTTTCAAAGCATATTATTGTTTTTTGTGAGATAAGAACAAGCAATCAGCTCCATTTGTTTCAACAAGCCAAAAGCAATGGGAAATGACATCAGGAGTATGCTATGACCTGAGTCCTAATTTGTTGCATTCAACAAAGAACAGGGGATAACCTAAGTACCTTTTCTGAGGCGGAAACAACAGGAGGCACAAAATTGTCTTCGTCTTCCTCCCAGTGCTGCTTGATGAACTGCTTTAACAAAACAGCAGCTAGGTAGCAGGAAGTAAAGGACCAACAAACAACAACAAGATTGTCCAACAAGTGACGCCAAGTCTAACAAAAATACAGTGTATACAACAGAGTTCCCATGAAAAGAAACTGCAAATAAAAGACTGAGGATATCTGACGTAGCCCAAACGGGACCTCCTTGTTGACTGTGACCTTCGTGAGGGCAGCTCCATATCCTGAGGAAACATTATAGCAAAACCACGAAATTGTCAGCTGACAGCAGGAGATTAGTGAGTGAAAATACACTTCATGTCTCAAGATAATGACCAATTCAAATAATTTGTTCCAGCAGTTAGGTAGTCAGAGGCTATGAGCTACCATGCAGCAAAAACCATAACTCAAGAACCCACAAGAACTGAGCAAGAGGGCATGAGTCAGGAACTCGGGATGCTACAAAACCAAACTATATGGTTCTTATGTGGTTGAAAAGCATGGGTACAGTAAAATGACATCATGGATTAGGGCCCAAAGATGATGCTTCCAATGGAAATGTAAGTAGTAAACCACCACAATGGCAAATGGAGCCTTGTAATGAAACCTTTCATCAAGATAGAAGTTGGTCCTAGCAACAACAACAAAAATCTCTCCCTCTCACTCCCCACACCCCCACCCCCCCTTCTCCACAGGCGGCATCAGTGCCGGAGCCAGGTTTACCAGAATGGGTGTAAAGTTCAAGATTTTGCGAATTCCCTAGCTATTTTCCAGTTTATCGTAGTTTATGCTTTCTTACAAGAATTAATGGGTGTACATATGCATACACATGTCCCCTTCTGGCTCTGGCGATGTGCAGCATGCATCAACCATCACCAGCCATGATTGGAGCGCCACAAGGAGAGAAATGTGACAGCTACTTTAGAGCGCCAAAAGATACAGGTCCTCAAGGGCAACATAACAACGGTCACCATGCAGTTCGCGGCCTCCATCCACACCGCCAGCCCCACTGCTGGAATTTCGCACTTGCTAAACCGAACAACATCCAGCTTGACGCACTCTTCTTTTCCCGTGAGTTTTGGAGCAATTACTTTTGCCTTCACGTTCCAACCCTATGGGAATTTCCCCTTGATCAATTGCTTTTGAAAAACGTTCTTATATTATGGGACGGAGTGAGCATAAGATAAGATTTTCTCCACGCCCTCCAGACATCCTGGAGGCTAATGAAAACACCACATGCAGCCGCTCTTCGAGGCCTTCTGCGACGGGGGCGGCATGTGGGCCTCGCTCGTGGTGCTCCTTGGGGAGCTCTCAACGTCTAACCACCATGTCATCATCCTGCACAACCACATGGCAGCATTCATGGCACCATCTGGGCAAAGCACACGGAGGACTTCGGGCAGGACGGAAAGTCTAGCAGAACCATGCCTTCGAGGAGTGAGTGCTGCCGCTTCAGGGCCAGCAGAACCAAGCTGAAGGCAATGCCGTCTTTCATGGACTGCTAGGAGAGAAACTCTGAGCCGAAGAGGCACACTAGTGACTTGCAGTCCAGGATTTTGTCCTTCACCCTCCATCATCGCATCACGCACCAATCCTCCTCCGATGGGCGCACGCCCTCAACCGATGGTCAGGGGTAATTATTTTGGGGAGAGTAGAGAGAAGGGAAAGAAATGGAAAAGGATATGGTGGAGCCTAATTCCGTGTATTGTCCATGTGAGATGCCACATCTGCCCTGACAGTGGTTCAGGGCCATTACTTTGGTTGTTTAGCTCAAGTCAAAGGCAGTCAATCCGGTGCCATCTGCAACGGTACGCCCCGAGAATGGTGGTTTTCTGGAGAGAAAAAAAGTTCAAGCCGGTTGTTTTCCACTAGGCTGTCTCAAAGGTGTTGGTTCTGTGTAATTTACTCCACTACTGCAATGGTGGTCAGCACAACAGGTCAAGAGCAGTTGCAGTAACAAAAGTTAAGCAGCTCCAAGGGTAGTATTTAGGCAATTGCATCTGCCAGCCGTCTCCTTAACAGCAGTGGGATGGCGCACGGGAGCTTTAGGACACTGCAAAGCAGCCGCTGGCGCATCTAGGAGGGATCAAATTCGACGTTCTCGCACTCTCAAATCGTCAACAGAGCATGGCCACCAACTCGGAGCGGAAATGGCCTCGATCCAGCAAGGACGGTTACTGAGCGAGGGCCGGCGAAGGCGAACCTGGCTGGAGGGAGGCCTGGCGGAGCGACTCCTCGGCGAAGGCGCGGACCTCGCGGGCGGTGTCGAGGGTGGCCGTCAGGCACTCCACGAGCCACCGCTGGTCCCCGTCCGCCGCACCCACCGCCGCCATTGCAACCCGATCGACCGCGGCCGCCGCCGACGACGCCTCGCCTGGGCCTAGGGTTGGGTCGTCGCTCGGCGCGGTCGCCTTTTGGTTGAACGGGATTGGTTTTGGTTTGAGCGGGATCGCGCGGAGAAGGCGGGCGGGTGGTGGGAATGGTGGGGGGATTTGGGGGTTTTTCGCTAGGGTTTTTATACGGGGGCGGGGGGTAGGCGGAAGAGGAGACAGGGTGGTGGCGGCCGGGGAGAAGAGGAAGAGAGCGAACGGGTTAAGAAAAAGGCTCCGCTGGACTGGGCCGGCTTGCCAGGCTGGTTGTTGGTTCGGTACGCGTTCGCTGGACTTTGGTGAATGGCGGGAAAGTTGGCATGCCCAGATGGCTGAATGGCGGGAAAGTTGGCATGCCTAGCTGAATAGAGAAAAAAAAAGGTAGTAGCAGGAATAGCTGAACCCAATTTAGCGCCTTCATTCGACAAACCGGCGCACCTCGCCCCGCTCCACCGGTGCCCGGCCCATTTAATATATTTTTTTCTCTCTTTCACAACTGCATTTTCTCCTTCATTTCCACAACGCGCACAGCTCTTGAATGGCCCAGCCAGTCGCTGCTTTTGTTTTTTCCGAATCATCCCAGCCGGTTTTATAGACCTTCTAGAAGCTTCCGGCCGGTTTTGGGAAACATACGATCTTTTTTTCAGTTTTCTAATCGGTATTTTTCTTTTTGTTTTTATTTTTCATTTTATTTTTTCACTGTTTTTCTCAAATGTATGAACTATTTTACATTTTGTAAAAAAATCAAATCAGAATGCATGAACTGTTTACAAATTTGTGAACTTTTTTCAAATCGCACGAATTTTTTTACAAATCCATGAAAATTTTCAAGTGTGCGAACTTTTTTAAAATCCACGAGTTTTTTCGAGTTCGTGAACTTTTTCAAATCCGCAACCTTTCTTCAATACTATGAAATTTTCTAGAGTTTTTTAATTTTTCTCAAAAATAGCAAAAGTATACTGTATTTGTGAACCGTTTTACTAATCTATGATTTTTCTCAAATCCACAGTTTTTTCAAATTTACATGTCCATTTATGTTTTACGATTTTTTTAGATTCATTTGTTTAAGTCGACGGTTGACCAGATCACAGGAGACTCTTTCGAGAGCAAACGAAGCAGGTCACTGATCGACTGAGGGCGAACCATGCAAATATTTTTTTTAAGCAAGCGAACAAAGCAGACCTACGCGCCTTGTTGGGCCAGGCCCAGGTCGTGAGTGCGTGAGCGCCAGCGAGCACAAGCGGCGCTAAACGCGCCTGTATAGGAGCTCTCTGCCACATAGCTGGGAGTTTGCCAAAAAAGATAAGATAACCAAGAATTCTACGATCTTCCTCTTCTTTTTAGCTGGGAATAGTAGTATGTTCCGAGTTTCCTGCAATTCTAAGATCTTTCTAACTCTCCCTCAAATCAAAAGAAAAGATCTTTCTAAGTCTCAAACCGTTCGAAACAATTGTCATGGTTCGTGTCTTTTTACGGTGTGGGCTTGTGTGTGCAAATCCTATTGGACGCTCATTACGTCCAAATGTACTTGGTTCGCATAAGAGCATGCGCGGGCGAGATGAAGATGGGCCGGCTCATTTAAGCCACTTGTACGTTTTACAAATCCAGCCTTTGGAACCTTCTATATTCTAGTCCATTTTTAGCAGTTTTGCGAACCTTCTAGATGGTTTAGGTCCGGCTTTTCCTACTCTCTCTGTCCACTTTTATAAGACCTTGAAAACATTTCAGATAATATGCAAAACAACTTATTTTGAGTTGTCTGAAATGACTTATAAAAGTGAGCGGAGGGAGTATTTTTTATCTGCTTTTATATTGTTTTCTCCAAATAAATTGTTCAAAATTATCAAATAATAATTCATAGTTTTTAGGAAAAAAATAAACCATGATGCTAGTAATCTTGTGAAGTTGAATCTATTTTAATGTTTGATATTGTGTTTGTGCTGCAATTCTCTAGTGATGATGTGCGAATGTCGACTTTATATCACTTCACTTTTAAGGCCCTGGAGGAGAGCATAGTGTGATTAGTTTATTCATCGACAGGTGGCTGGAGTAACAGAAATTACCATATCCTAAGTGTTGGGGATATAACCCCACGATATGACCCGCCATGATGGGCCAGGTCATTCAATTGGCGACTTACGGACAAGACTCAGGACGGGTCAAAGGCGTCGAAGATATCAAGACTGGCACGGCGGCTTGACAGAGTGGGTCGGCTTGAGGCCCAACACTTAAAGACGGCGGCTTGACAACCCAGAAGGATAAGTCGCCTGGAGCTTTCCTTACCTAGGGAATAAGATAAGTAGGAAGTGTATTAGCATACGGGTTGCAATGCGACCCTCTCTTGTAGACCCAAAGTCTTAACCTATATAAAGAAGAGCCCCTGAGGCAGAAAATATCAAGTTACAAGCTCTCGAGTAGTAGGTTAGCCAAGTTACATCCTTGTAATCGAGATCATCATCATCAAAATCAATCAATCAAGAGTAAGCTTTTTCCTCCACCGTGAGGGGCCGAACCTGGATAAACCCTTGTTTCTCGATTCCGATCAACCTCATTCAAGCAATCACCTAGCAGCGATGGCCTCACAACTAAGTCCTTTCACGAGGACATATGTCGTGACAAAATCACGACACTAAGCTTATGAACTATTGCATGAGGGGTTGTTGGGACCCCGAAGTTTATGGCTATAGTTAGATGTTGTCTTAATTTTTTTCTTGCATTTGCAGATGATTGAGCAGATGGTATAATCATAAGTATGTTGTGTTGTTCAAGTGAGAACAATAGTTATCATAGATTTCACCGCACAACAAATTATCAAAATAACGAATAGTGACTCAATGAATCTTGATGGAAGCAACTTGGTGAAACTCCTCTGTGTCCTCGAGAATGAATTGACCATGCAAAAAAACACCGGCTTGTCCTTAGCACAATTAAGGATTGTGCCACTTATTGCACTGTTGCACCTTTGTTGTTATTTACTTTCTTGTAATTACTCTTGCTTTCAAACAAAGCGTCAAACATTTTTTGCATCTTTGTAGTGAACTTTTGCTAGTTTTTATCAACCAATTCCTTCTGCTCCTCGTCAGGTTCGACTCTTACTTATCAAAATAGCTACGAAAGATCCCCTACACTTGTGGGATATCACTCACCAGGACATGGATGTAGGCCTCTGGTGGCCGACCGATTCTCCCATAACTTTCGCGGCTGCAGGACACCAATTTTTTGGCCTCTCCCATAGGTGGAGAGGTTTCTCCCTTTTGGTTCATGATGTTCATGGCCCCTAGAGGGCGAGAGCCTCCTTCAAGATTGGATCATCTCTTCGACGATATTTTTCTGCAATTTCCCTCTGTGTTGTATTTTGAGTCGTTTCTCCATTTTATAGATTATCGAAGATTCGTAACTCCGATGAATATATTTTTCTTAGGGTGGATTTAGAAACTTCTTGAGTAAGGCTTTGACCGAAGGGCGATGCAAACCGCCTTACACAACCACCACACAGCTAGGGGGTGCCCATGTGGCCACCATGTGCCCCTCCTCTGGCCCATCTTCTGGTTGGTGATCTCTTTAGTATAAAAAATAACTGTCACAATTTTTCCTAAATTTTCGAGCTCCAAAAGTATCTATTTCTGAAATAGTCAAAAACACTGAAAGATAGCAGCATGCCTTTGGCCCTAGATTAATATGTTAGTCCAATAAAAAATTCAAAATAATATAAAATTATGTCAAAACATGTATAATTGATGTAAATATAATATGAACTTAACAAAAATTATAAATACGTCATAGATGTATTAAACATGAAAAAGGAATAATAACAATGTTACTATTGTTTTTAGGGCATATTTCGAAAATAACATGTCACCATTGTCGAGTCATCTCACACCGTCTAGGGCCGCCACAACGAGCCACGCGGGGGTCACCTCACCCCCAATGTTCGCCAAGCAGGCTTTGTCCATTGGCTTCTTTTGGGGAGAATGGGGAGAAGGCGGGAAAATTGTTTATTCTATCTAACATATATTTCTTCTTTTACCTCGTTTGGTGAGAGAAATTTCATTGTATTGGCTTTGAGCCGGTTTATTCATATAACTCGATCTAGCTATTCCTTTTTGCTTCTCGGTGTTTCTATGTTAGCAACCAAACGAGGTTTTATTGCTCATTTGTGTACTGCAAGTCTGATTCGTTAAGAATGGTCGGTTCCTATGATTGATGTTTTATGTGCATATTCTAGGGTTTGACGGATAGACGATTCGCTGCTTAAAGATGTCAATACATACTTATGCAAGGATGAAATTACTGCTCAAATCCGCTTCATTACATTTGCCAAACCCCGTGTTTTCTCATGGACAGTCATATGTGGCTGTGTCACGAGTGACATCTCGGAAAGATTTGAAAATCGTGGTAGATGGTGATCATGTTGTTCCTACAAATATTGTCTACAAAGGAATTATTAGTGCCTTATAAGTGGACACGATTCTTTTGATTGACAAAATTATGTATTGGACAAATTTTTTGGTCTTTACATATTACCGTCATGTTATTTTGCTAACTAATTTTGTTTCTAGGTGTTTGACACGAGAAAGTCAACTGGAGTTCACTTATATTCGTAGTTGCATCGATTTCGCCAAGCCTCTCATTTTGATCTTTCCCCCTAACTTCTTTGTAAATAAAGTCGAGCCACATCCCTTGCCTGTACGGGACATGAGCGGGGTGACTCTACGGGCGACGGCCACAGGCGGCCTCATCCGCCGAGGAACGGCGGGTTGGGGGCGGTTCCGGGCATTGTGGGACGGCGCCGGAGACACGGATGACTCAGACGGCGACTTGGATGGCGAGGAGCCGCCAGCGAGTTCTCCGACGCCGTCGGACGCGATCTGCGAGGCGTTCAGGGTTGGATACTCCGAGAACGAGGTGGCATTGCTCGTCGACTTGGCGATCCCCCATGATGATCCGGCTAGGCCGAGACTGAAGGAGGAGGATAACGTTGAGATAGTCCAGCGAGTCGTCCATCGTCGTACGGCGGCATCGGCGATCCGGCCTCGGCGCGGTCCTCTACCCAAGGTGAGTCTTCCGAAACCTACCTTGTCAGATTTTTTCGAGGCGGGAGCTTGGAAGATGGTTCAGAGAAAGAAGAAGAAAAAGCCAGTAGCGGCGGTGCCGGCGGCCGGCCGGTCAGCTGAGATCCGCGAAGCGCGGATCCAGCGTTTGAATTTTTTGCTGGGCTCTGTTGGGCCCGATTGTTGGGTTATGTAGTAATTTCAAAAAAAAAATCCTACGCACACGCAAGATCATGGTGATGCATAGTAACGAGAGGGGAGAGTGTCGTCCACGTACCCTCGTAGACCGTTAAGCGGAAGCGTTTGATGTAGTCGTACGTCTTCACGATCGACCGATCCTCATTACTGAACGTACGACACCTCCGTGTTCAGCACACGTTCAGCTCAGTGACGTCCCGCGAACTCATGATCCAATAGAGCTCGGGGGAGAGTTTCGTCAGCACGACGGTGTGGTGACCATGTTGATGAAGCTACCGTCGCAGGGCTTCACCTAAGCACCGCTATAGTATGACCGAGGTGGATTATGGTGGAGGGGGGCACCGCACACGGCTGGGAGAGATCAATGATCATCTTGTGTGTCTAGAGGTGCCCCCTGCCCCCGTATATAAAGGAGCAAAGGGGAGGTCGGCCGGCCCTAGAGGACGCGCCAGGGGGAAAGGAAGGGGAGAAGGAGAAGGAAAGGGGGGCGCCCCCCCACTCTCCTAGTCCAATTCAGACCAGAGGGGGAGGGGGCGCGCGGCCTTCCCTGGCCGGCCCCTCTCTCTCTCCACTAGGGCCCAATAAGGCCCATTAATCCCCGGGGGGTTCCGGTAACCCCTCCGGCACTCCGATAAAATCCCGATTTCACCCGGAACTCTTCCGATGTCCAAATGTAGGCTTCCAATATATCAATCTTTATGTCTCGACCATTTCGAGACTCCTCGTCATGTCCGTGATCATATCCGGGACTCCGAACTACATTCGGTACATCAAAACATATAAACTCATAATACCGATCGTCACGGAACTTTAAGCGTGCGGACCCTATGGGTTCGAGAACTTTGTAGACATGACCGAGACATGTCTCCGATCAATAACCAATAGCGGAACCTGGATGCTCATATTGGTTCCTACATATTCTACGAAGATCTTTATCGGTCAAACCGCATAACAATATACGTTGTTCCCTTTGTCATCGGTATATTACTTGCCCGAGATTCGATCATCGGTATCCTAATACCTAGCTCAATCTCGTTACCGGCAAGTCTCTTTACTCATTCTATAATGCAACATCCTGCAACTAACTCATTAGTCACATTGCTTGCAAGGCTTATAGTGATGTGCATTACCGAGAGGGCCCAGAGATACCTCTCCGACAATCGGAGTGACAAATCCTTTTCTTGATCTATGCCAACTCCACGAACACCATCGGAGACACCTGTAGAGCACCTTTATAATCACCCAGTTACGTTGTGACGTTTGGTAGCACACAAAGTGTTCCTCCGGTATTCGGGAGTTGCATAATCTCATAGTCATAGGAACATGTATAAGTCATGAAGAAAGCAATAGCAGTAAACTTAAACGATCAAGTGCTAAGCTAACGAAATGGGTCAAGTCAATCACATCATTCTCCTAATGATGTGATCCCATTGATCAAATAACAACTCATGTCTATGGCTAGGAAACTTAACCATCTTTGATCAATGAGCTAGTCAAGTAGAGGCATACAAGTGACACTATGTTTGTCTATGTATTCACACATGTATTATGTTTCCGGTTAATACAATTCTAGCATGAATAATGAACATTTATCATGAAATAAGGAAATAAATAATAACTTTATTATTGCCTCTAGGGCATATTTCCTTCACCGATGTGGATGCGGCGACTGCGGGCCGGCCTGCTGATGGGTTTTCGGCCCAGCAATTGGCGAAACAGAGTGGGCCGGGGTTAGCTGGGTATGAGGCCCAGGCTAAACTGGACTCCACCTCTATTGAGAGCACCGACCCGTGCATGTTTTCGCTCGATCCTCAATCACAGTGCTCGTCTTTGCCGCCTCCTAGGGTTCGACGACGCTGTGCGGTGTCGGGCTTCCCTGCGTGCGGTCCTGGGCGTGCGACTCGTATTCCTCCCCTTGCGGCCATGGTGGGGCGTGGTGGTGGTGCTCCGCCGGGTCTGAAGCCTTCGGTGGCCGCCGGGACTGTGCCGGCCGGGCATGGTGGTGGTGCTCCGCTGGGTCCGAAGCCTTAGGTGGCCGCTGGGACCTGCCGGCCGCTGCGGGTCGCGGCGGTGGTTCACTGGGGCCTAGGCCGCCGGTGTCTGGGCCGACCATACCGGCGCCCGCGCTTGCCGCTGTGGGGTGTGTCAATGCGCAAGGGCTAGGCCGCCCCTGCCCGGGGTAGCCGTGGTGGCGCCTCACAAACAGACGCTGGCGCATGAGCAGCAGCCGTGGACTGCGCCGCCGCCCCACTTCGTTGCCAGGCCGCCGCAAAAACGGGCGGGGCCGGTGCAGAAGCACGCACCGCCGCCTCAACCTGAGCATGTGGGCGATGGAGGAGCGGGACATGCTTGTTTCCCACTTAACTGCGGTGGTAATGGACTATCTCGGGGACAATGGGGTGACGATGGTTACAATGCTTATGGTGATGGCCAACATCGTGGCTCGTCGGCGGCGGGCGGCGGGCGTGGCTATGCATCGTAGAGTGATGGAACAGCAGAAAGACCTTTTTACGGCCCCTGAGAGGCTTTATTGAGGGGGCATCTGGCCCAGATTACCGGCAGAGAGGTGGCTACCGAGGTCATCGTGGTGGTCGCGGTGGTAGGAACCGTTACCGCCAACCTCCACCGCCTGCCGTGGTGGAGCCGACGCCATCCTCGGAGGTGGCTGCTTCCGGACAGACGCCGGAATTGTCCGGTCAGGTTATGGATGTGGTGACGGCACTGGCTAATGCTGAGGTGCCTGAGAGGCTGAGACCGAGCCCTTGGTGACGGGTGATGTGCCGCAGACAAGACAGATGTTGCTAAAGCTTCCAAGTGGGCTCGTAAAAAGGAGAAGATGATGTGTTATCGTTGTGGTGAGAGAGGCCACTTTATAGTTGAATGTGTGACTGAGTTATGTGATACCTGCCTCAAGCTAGCGCATGACAAGGGGGAGTGCATGATACTGCGTGATCAGATGCCGAGTATTGCCATTTATGGAGTTTATTGTGCCGAGTTGATGTTTTTTGAGTCTCCTAGTGCGAGGGAGATCCCAGAGGAGCCCCGGAGCATGACCACGGGGATTGTCAAAGTCATGAAAGGTGATGTGTCTAAGGCTCAGATTATGCAGAGGCTTAGTGAGTTAGCTCCAAGTAATGTTCAGTGAGAGCTTATTCGACTCGAGGCCAATATGTATAAGGTTGACTTCCCTACAATAGAGGACTTGGAGCGTCTTCTGAGTTTTGGGTTGTGTAGAGTACCTGGCACAGAGTGCATCCTTGAGTTTCATGAGTGGAAGAAGGTAGAGCAATAGGGCAAGCCTCTTACTCAGGCCTGGTTGCGATTCTCGGGGGCTCCATCGAAGCCACTTCAGGATGCTCGGGTTGCTGCTAGCTTGGGGATATTGGTAGGCAAAACCGAGAGGGTGTACATGGCCTTTACCCGAGCTAACGGGGTGGCCCGACTACTGGTGAGTGTCCTGGACATCGAGTTTGTGCCTGACGTGGTTAAGTGGACACATATGGGCCAGATATACAACCTTGAGATTGAGTTTGAGGACACCGATCTTTTTGCTGAGGCTCTGGCAGGGACTTACATGGATATGCATGATAAGGATGATGGATCAGGTAATACGGAAGCGCGAGGGGAGGATGTTGGGCGTGAGTTGTCCAACGACCCGGGTTCCGCCTCACGGACGCCCGGGAATGGGGCTGCACATTCAGCTACGGTGCCTATGAGCACTCTGAGATTTGGTTCTTTTGAGATAGCTTCTGATCCTCTAGGTTGTGGAGCAATCGGGTGGAGTCTGAGGATGTGCTAGAACGCACGCTCCCTCCCTTGGACTTTGCAGAGGCAGATGGCTCTCTGGATGGGTGCTTGGAGGTGATTGTCACTGTGATGACTTTAGTCGAGGGGGGGGGGGAGGATCATGGGCAGGTGGCCTGTGAAGGAAATATGCCCTAGAGGCAATAATAAAGTTATTCTTTATTTCCTTATAATCATGATAAATGTTTATTATTCTTGCTATAATTGTATTAACCGGAAACATAATACATGTGTGAATACATAGACAAACAAAGTGTCACTAGTATGCCTCTACTTGACTAGCTCGTTAATCAAAGATGGTTATGTTTCCTAACCATGAACAATGAGTTGTTATTTGATTAACGGGATCACATCATTAAGAGAATGATCTGATTGACATGACCCATTCCATTAGCTTAGCACCCGATCGTTTAGTATGTTGCTATTGCTTTCTTCATGACTTATACATGTTCCTATAACTATGAGATTATGCAACTCCCGTTTACCGGAGGAACACTTTGGGTACTACCAAACGTCACAACATAACTGGGTGATTATAAAGGAGTAATACAGGTGTCTCCAAAGGTACATGTTGGGTTGGCGTATTTCGAGATTAAGTTTTGTCACTCCGATTGTCGGAGAGGTATCTCTGGGCCCTCTCGGTAATACACATCACTTAAGCCTTGCAAGCATTGCAACTAAATGAGTTAGTTGCGGGATGATGTATTACAAAACGAGTAAATAGACTTACCGGTAACGAGATTGAACTAGGTATTGGAATACCGACGATCGAATCTCGGGCAAGTAACATACCGATGACAAAGGGAACAACGTATGTTGTTATGCGGTCTGACCGATAAAGATCTTCGTAGAATATGTAGGAGCCAATATGGGCATCCAGGTCCCGCTATTGGTTATTGACCGGAGACGTGTCTCGGTCATGTCTACATTGTTCTTAAACCCGTAGGGTCCGCACGCTTAAGGTTACGATGACAGTTATATTATGAGTTTATGCATTTTGATGTAACGAAGGTTGTTGGGAGTCCCGGATGTGATCACGGACATGATGAGGAGTCTCGAAATGGTCGAGACATAAAGACTGATATATTGGAAGCCTATATTTGGACATCGGAAGTGTTCCGGGTGAAATCGGGATTTTACCGGAGTACCGGGAGGTTACCGGAACCCACCGGGAGCCATATGGGCCTTAATGGGCTTTAGTGGAAAGGAGAAAGGGGCAGCCTAAGGTGGCCGCGCGCCTCCCCCCTTCCCCTAGTCCTATTAGGACTAGGAGAGGTGGCCGGCCCCCCTCTCCCTCTTTCCCCCTCGGGGAATCCTAGTCCAACTAGGATTTGGGGGGGAGTCCTACTCCCGGGAGGAGTAGGACTCCTCCTGCGCCCTCCTCCTGGCCGGCGGCCCCCTCCCCCTTGGCTCCTTTATATACTGAGGCAGAGGCACCCCAGAAACACACAAGTTGATCCACGTGATCTATTCCTTAGCCGTGTGCGGTGCCCCCAGCCACCATAGTCCTCGATAATACTGTAGCGGAGTTTAGGCGAAGCCCTGCTGCTGTAGTACATCAAGATCGTCACCACGCTGTCGTGCTGACGGAACTCTTCCCTGACACTTTGCTGGATCGGAGTCCGGGGATCGTCATCGAGCTGAACGTGTGCTCGAACTCGGAGGTGCCGTAGTTTCGGTGCTTGATCGGTCGGATCGTGAAGACGTACGACTACATCAACCAAACGCTTCCGTTGTCGATCTACTAGGTATGTAGATCACACTCTCCCCTCGTTGCTATGCATCACATGATCTTGCGTGTGCGTAGGAATTTTTTTGAAATTACTACGAAACCCAACAGTGGTATCAGAGCCTAGGTTATTTATGTTGATGTTATATGCACGAGTAGAACACAAGTGAGTTGTGGGCGATATAAGTCATACTGCCTACCAGCATGTCATACTTTGGTTCGGCGGCATTGTTGGACGAGACGACCCGGACCAACATTACGCGTACGCTTACGCGAGACCGGTTCCCTCGACGTGCTTTGCACATAGGTGGCTTGCGGGCGACTGTCTCTCCAACTTTAATTGAACCAAGTATGGCTACGCCCGGTCCTTGCGAAGGTTAAAACGGAGTCTATTTGACAAACTATCATTGTGGTTTTGATGCGTAGGTGAGATTGGTTCTTGCTTAAGCCCGTAGCAGCCACGTAAAACTTGCAACAACAAAGTAGAAGACGTCTAACTTGTTTTTGCAGGGCATGTTGTGATGTGATATGGTCAAGACATGATGCTGAATTTTATTGTATGAGATGATCATGTTTTGTAACCGAGTTATCGGCAACTGGCAGGAGCCTTATGGTTGTTGTTTTATTGTATGCAATGAAATCGCGATGTAATGCTTTACTTTATTACTAAGCGGTAGTGATAGTCGTGGAAGCACAAGCTTGGCGAGACGACAACGATGCTACAATGGAGATCAAGGTGTCATGCCGGTGACGATGGTGATCACGACGGTGCTTCGGAGATGGAGATCACAAGCACGAGATGATGATGACCATATCATATCACTTATATTGATTGCATGTGATGTTTATCCTTTTATGCATCTTATCTTGCTTTGATTGACGGTAGCATTATAAGATGATCTCTCACTAAATTATCAAGAAGTGTTCTCCCTGAGTATGCACCGTTGCGAAAATTCTTCGTGCTGAGACACCACGTGATGATCGGGTGTGATAGGTTCTACGTTCAAATACAACGGGTGCAAAATAGTTGCACACGTGGAATACTCAGGTTATACTTGACGAGCCAAGCATATACAGATATGGCCTCGGAACATGGAGACCGAAAGGTCGAGCGTGAATCATATAGTAGATATGATCAACATAACGATGTTCACTACTCCATCTCACGTGATGATCGGTTATGGTTTAGTTGATTTGGATCACGTAATCACTTAGAAGATTAGAGGGATGTCTATCTAAGTGGGAGTTCTTTAATTAATTTGATTAACTGAACTTAAATTTATCATGAAACTTAGTACCTGATTAGTATCTTGCTTGTTTATGTTTGATTGTAGATAGATGGCTCGTGCTGTTGTTCCGTTGAATTTTAATGCGTTCCTTGAGAAAGAAAAGTTGAAAGATGATGGTAGCAATTACACGGACTGGGTCCGTAACTTGAGGATTATCCTCATTGCTGCACAAAAGAATTACGTCCTGGAAGCACCACTGGGTGCCAGGCCTGCTGCAGGAGCAACACCGGATGTTATGAACGTCTGGCAGAGCAAAGCTGATGACTACTCGATAGTTCAATGTGCCATGCTTTACGGCTTAGAATCGGGACTTCAACGACGTTTTGAACGTCATGGAGCATATGAGATGTTCCAGGAGTTGAAGTTAATATTTCAAGCAAATGCCCGGATTGAGAGATATGAAGTCTCCAATAAGTTCTATAGCTGCAAGATGGAGGAGAACAGTTCTGTCAGTGAGCATATACTCAAAATGTCTGGGTATAATAATCACTTGATTCAATTGGGAGTTAATCTTCCAGATGATTGCGTCATTGACAGAATTCTTCAATCACTGCCACCAAGCTACAAGAGCTTCGTGGCGAACTATAATATGCAAGGGATGAACAAGACTATTCCCGAGTTCTTCGCGATGCTGAAAGCTGCGGAGGTAGAAATCAAGAAGGAGCATCAAGTGTTGATGGTCAACAAGACCACTAGTTTCAAGAAAAAGGGCAAAGGGAAGAAGAAGGGGAACTTCAAAAAGAACGGCAAGCAAGTTGCTACTCAAGAGAAGAAACCCAAACCTGGACCTAAGCCTGAAACTGAGTGCTTCTAGTGCAAGCAGACTGGTCACTGGAAGCGGAACTGCCCCAAGTATTTGGCGGATAAGAAGGATGGCAAGGTGAACAAAGGTATATGTGATATACATGTTATTGATGTGTACCTTATTAATGCTCGCAGTAGCACCTGGGTATTTGATACTGGTTCTGTTGCTAATATTTGCAACTCGAAACAGGGACTACGGATCAAGCGAAGATTGGTTAAGGACGAGGTGACGATGCGCGTGGGAAACGGTTCCAAAGTCGATGTGATCGCAATTGGCACGCTACCTCTACATCTACCTTCGGGATTAGTATTAGACCTAAATAATTGTTATTTGGTGCCAGCGTTAAGCATGGACATTATATCTGGATCTTGTTTGATGCGAGACGGTTATTCATTTAAATCAGAGAATAATGGTTGTTCTATTTATATGAGTAATATCTTTTATGGTCATGCACCCTTGAAGAGTGGTCTATTCTTGTTGAATCTCGATAGTAGTAACAAACATATTCATAATGTTGAAGCCAAAAGATGCAGAGTTGATAATGAAAGTGCAACTTATTTGTGGCACTGCCGTTTAGGTCATATCGGTGTAAAGCGCATGAAGAAACTCCATTCTGATGGACTTTTGGAACCACTTGATTATGAATCACTTGGTACTTGCGAACCATGCCTCATGGGCAAGATGACCAAAACACCGTTCTCCGGTACTATGGAGAGAGCAACAGATTTGTTGGAAATCATACATACAGATGTATGTGGTCTGATGAATATTGAGGCTCGTGGCGGATATCGTTATTTTCTCACCTTCACAGATGATTTAAGCAGATATGGGTATATCTACTTATGAAACATAAGTCTGACACATTTGAGAAGTTCTAGGAATTTTAGAGTGAAGTTGAAAATCATCGTAACAAGAAAATAAAGTTTCTACGATCTGATCGTGGAGGAGAATATTTGAGTTATGAGTTTGGTGTACATTTGAAAAATTGTGGAATAGTTTCGCAACTCACGCCACCCGGAACACCTCAGCGTAATGGTGTGTCCGAACGTCGTAATCGTACTTTACTAGATATGGTGCGATCTATGATGTCTCTTACTGATTTACCGCTATCGTTTTGGGGATACGCTCTAGAGACGGCCGCATTCACGTTAAATAGGGCACCATCAAAATCCGTTGAGACGACACCTTATGAACTGTGGTTTGGCAAGAAACCAAAGTTGTCGTTTCTGAAAGTTTGGGGCTGCGATGCTTATGTGAAAAAGCTTCAACCTGATAAGCTCGAACCCAAATCAGAGAAATGTGTCTTCATAGGATATCCAAAGGAAACTATCGGATACACCTTCTATCACAGATCCGAAGGCAAGACTTTTGTTGCTAAATTCGGAAACTTTCTGGAGAAGGAGTTTCTCTCGAAAGAAGTGAGTGGGAGGAAAGTAGAACTTGACGAGGTAACCGTACCTGCTCCCTTATTGGAAAGTAGTACATCACAGAAAACTGTTTCTATGACACCTACACCAGTTAGTGAGGAAGCTAATGATAATGATCATGAAACTTCAGAACAAGATACTACTGAACCTCGTAGATCAACCAGAGCAAGATCCGCACCAGAGTGGTACGGTAATCCCGTTCTGGAAGTCATGCTACTAGATCATGATGAACCTACGAACTATGAAGAAGCGATGGTGAGCCAGATTCCGCAAAGTGGCTTGAAGCCATGAAATCTGAGATGGGATCCATGTATGAGAACAAAGTGTGGACTTTGGTTGACTTGCCCGATGATCGGCAAGCAATTGAGAATAAATGGATCTTCAAGAAGAAGGCTGACGCTGACGGTAATATCACTGTCTACAAAGCTCGACTTGTCGCGAAAGGTTTTCAGCAAGTTCAAGGGATTGACTACGATGAGACCTTCTCACCCGTAGCGATGCTTAAGTCTGTCCGAATCATGTTAGCAATTGCCGCATTTTATGATTATGAAATTTGGCAGATGGATGTCAAAACTGCATTCCTGAATGGATTTCTAGAAGAAGAGTTGTATATGATGCAACCAGAAGGTTTTGTCGATCCAAAGGGAGCTAACAAAGTGTGCAAGCTCCAGCGATCCATTTATGGACTGGTGCAAGCCTCTCAGAGTTGGAATAAATGTTTTGATAGTGTGATCAAAGCATTTGGTTTTATATAGACTTCTGGAGAAGCCTGTATTTACAAGAAAGTGAGTGGGAGCTCTGTAGCATTTCTGATATTATATGTGGATGACATATTATTAATTGGAAATAATATAGAATTTCTGGATAGCATAAAGGGATACTTGAATAAGAGTTTTTCAATGAAAGACCTCGGTGAAGCTGCTTACATATTAGGCATTAAGATCTATAGAGATAGATCAAGACGCTTAATTGGACTTTCACAAACAACATACCTTGACAAAATTTTGAAGAAGTTCAAAATGGATCAAGCAAAGAAAGGATTCTTGCCTGTGTTACAAGGTGTGAAATTGAGTAAGACTCAATGCCCGACCACTGCAGAAGATAGAGAGAATATGAAAGATGTTCCCTATGCATCAACAATAGGATCTATCATGTATGCAATGCAGTGTACCAGACCTGATGTGTGCCTTGCTATAAGTCTAGCAGGGAGGTACCAAAGTAATCCAGGAGTGGATCACTGGACAGCGGTCAAGAACATCCTGAAATACCTGAAAAGGACTAAGGATATGCTTCTCGTATATGGAGGTGACAAAGAGCTCGTCGTAAATGGTTACGTTGATGCAAGCTTTGACACTGATCCGGACGATTCTAAATCGCAAACCGGATACGTGTTTACATTAAACGGTGGAGCTGTCAGTTGGTGCAGTTCTAAACAAAGCGTCGTAGCAGGATCTACATGTGAAGCGGAGTACATAGCTGCTTCGGAAGCAGCGAACGAAGGAGTCTGGATGAAGGAGTTCATATCCGATCTAGGTGTCATACCTAGTGCATCGGGTCCAATGAAAATCTTTTGTGACAATACCGGTGCAATTGCCTTGGCAAAGGAATCCAGATTTCACAAGAGAACCAAGCACATCAAGAGACGCTTCAATTCCATCCGGGATCTAGTCCAGGTGGGAGACATAGAGATTTGCAAGATACATACGGATCTGAATGTTGCAGACCCATTGACTAAGCCTCTTCCACGAGCAAAACATGATCAGCACCAAGGCTCCATGGGTGTTAGCATCATTACGGTGTAATCTAGATTATTGACTCTAGTGCAAGTGGGAGACTGAAGGAAATATGCCCTAGAGGCAATAATAAAGTTATTATTTATTTCCTTATAATCATGATAAATGTTTATTATTCATGCTAGAATTGTATTAACCGGAAACATAATACATGTGTGAATACATAGACAAACAAAGTGTCACTAGTATGCCTCTACTTGACTAGCTCGTTAATCAAAGATGGTTATGTTTCCTAACCATGAACAATGAGTTTTTATTTGATTAACGGGATCACATCATTAAGAGAATGATCTGATTGACATGACCCATTCCATTAGCTTAGCACCCGATCGTTTAGTATGTTGCTATTGCTTTCTTCATGACTTATACATGTTCCTATAACTATGAGATTATGCAACTCCCGTTTACCGGAGGAACACTTTGGGTACTACCAAACGTCACAACATAACTGGGTGATTATAAAGGAGTACTACAGGTGTCTCCAAAGGTACATGTTGGGTTGGCGTATTTCGAGATTAGGTTTTGTCACTCCGATTATCGGAGAGGTATCTCTGGGCCCTCTCGGTAATACACATCACTTAAGCCTTGCAAGCATTGCAACTAAATGAGTTAGTTGCGGGATGATGTATTACAGAACGAGTAAAGAGACTTACCGGTAACGAGATTGAACTAGGTATTGGAATACCGACGATCGAATCTCGGGCAAGTAACATACCGATGACAAAGGGAACAACGTATGTTGTTATGCGGTCTGACCGATAAAGATCTTCGTAGAATATGTAGGAGCCAATATGGGCATCCAGGTCCCGCTATTGGTTATTGACCGGAGACGTGTCTCGGTCATGTCTACATTGTTCTCGAACCCGTAGGGTCCGCACGCTTAAGGTTACGATGACAGTTATATTATGAGTTTATGCATTTTGATGTACCGAAGGTTGTTCGGAGTCCCGGATGTGATCACGGACATGATGAGGAGTCTCGAAATGGTCGAGACATAAAGATTGATATATTGGAAGCCTATATTTGGACATCGGAAGTGTTCCGGGTGAAATCGGATTTTACCGGAGTACCGGGAGGTTACCGGAACCCACCGGGAGCCATATGGGCCTTAGTGGGCTTTAGTGGAAAGGAGAAAGGGGCAGCCCAAGGTGGCCGCGCGCCTCCCCCCTTCCCCTAGTCCTATTAGGACTAGGAGAGGTGGCCGCCCCCCCTCTCCCTCTTTCCCCCTCGGGGAATCCTAGTCCAACTAGGATTGGGGGGGGGAGTCCTACTCCCGGGAGGAGTAGGACTCCTCCTGCGCCCTCCTCCTGGCCGGCGGCCCCCTCCCCCTTGGCTCCTTTATATACTGAGGCAGAGGCACCCCAGAAACACACAAGTTGATCCACGTGATCTATTCCTTAGCCGTGTGCGGTGCCCCCAGCCACCATAGTCCTCGATAATACTGTAGCGGAGTTTAGGCGAAGCCCTGCTGCTGTAGTACATCAAGATCGTCACCACGCCGTTGTGCTGATGGAACTCTTCCCCGACACTTTGCTGGATCGGAGTCCGGGGATCGTCATCGAGCTGAACGTGTGCTCGAACTCGGAGGTGCCGTAGTTTCGGTGCTTGATCGGTCGGCTCGTGAAGACGTACGACTACATCAACCAAACGCTTCCGTTGTCGATCTACTAGGTATGTAGATCACACTCTCCCCTCGTTGCTATGCATCACATGATCTTGCGTGTGCGTAGGAAATTTTTGAAATTACTACGAAACCCAACAGCCTGATATGTCTCCAACGTATCTATAATTTTTGATTGCTCCATGCTATATTATCTACTGTTTTGGACATTATTGGGCTTTATTATCCACTTTTATATTATTTTTGGGACTAACCTTTTAACCGGAGGCCCAACCCGGAATTGTTGTTTTTGCCTATTTTAGGGTTTCGAAGAAAAGGAATATCAAACGGAGTCCAAACGGAATGAAACCTTCGGGAACGTGATTTTCTCACCGAACATGATCCAGGAGACTTGGACCCTACGTCAAGCAACCAACAGGGAGGCCACGAGGTAGGGGGCGTGCCTACCCCCCCCCCCCCCCCAGGCGCGCCCTCCACCCTCGTGGGCCCCCTGTTGCTCCACCGATGTACTTCTTCCTCCTATATATACCTACGTACCCCCAAATGATCAGATACGGAGCCAAAAACCTAATTCCACCGCCGCAACTTCCTGTATCCATGAGATCCCATCTTGGGCCTGTTCCGGAGCTCCGCCGGAGGGGGCATCCATCACGGAAGGCTTCTACATCAACACCATAGCCTCTCCGATGAAGTGTGAGTAGTTTACCTCAGACCTTCGGGTCCATAGTTATTAGCTAGATGGCTTCTTCTCTCTTTTTGGATCTCAATACAAAGTTCTCCCCCTCTCTTGTGGAGATCTATTCGATGTAATCTTCTTTTTGCGGTGTGTTTGTTGAGACCGATGAATTGTGGGTTTATGATCAAGATTATCTATGAACAATATTTGAATCTTCTCTGAATTCTTTTATGTATGATTGGTTATCTTTGCAAGTCTCTTCGAATTATCAGTTTGGTTTGGCCTACTAGATTGATCTTTCTTGCAATGGGACAAGTGCTTAGCTTTGGGTTCAATCTTGCGGTGTCCTTTCCCAGTGACAGTAGGGGCAGCAAGGCATGTATTGTATTGTTTCCATCGAGTATAACAAGATGTTTTTTTTATCATATTGCATGAATTTATCCCTCTACATCATGTCATCTTGCTTAAGGCGTTACTCTGTTTTCATGAACTTAATAATCTAGATGCATGCTGGATAGCGGTCGATGAGTGGAGTAATAGTAGTAGATGCAGGCAGGAGTCGGTCTACTTGTCTCGGACGTGATGCCTATATACATGATCATACCTAGATATTCTCATAACTATGCTCAATTCTGTCAATTGCTCAACATTAATTCGTTCACCCACCGTAAAATACTTATGCTCTTGAGAGAAGCCACTAGTGAAACCTATGGCCCCCGAGTCTATCTTCATCATATTAATCTTCCAATACTTAGTTATTTCCTTTGCTTTTTACTTTGCTTTTATTTTACTTTGCATCTTTATCACAAAAATACCAAAAATATTATTCTATCATATCTATCAGATCTGACTCTCGTAAGTGACCGTGAAGGGATTGACAACCCCTTACCGCGTTGGTTGCGAGGAGTTATTTGTTTTGTGCAGGTACGAGGGACTCGCGCGTAGCCTCCTACTGGATTGATACCTTGGTTCTCAAAAACTGAGGGAAATACTTACGCTACTTTGCTGCATCATCCTTTCCTCTTCAAGGAAATCCAACGCAGTGCTCAAGAGGTAGCAAGAAGATTTCTGGCGCCGTTGCCGGGGAGTCTACGCAAAAGTCAACATACCAAGTACCCATCACATACCCTTATCTCCCGCATTACATTATTTTCCATTTGCCTCTCGTTTTCCTCTCCCCCACTTCACCCTTGCCGTTTTATTTGCCCTCTCTCTCTCTATCCTCCCTCTCTTTCTCCATTTGCCTCTTTTTGCCCATTTCTTGTTTGCTTGTGTGTTAGTTTGCTTGTTTGTCACAATGGCTCTACCTAGATTTGGTGATCTTCACCTTAAAAGGTTAGAAGAGATTGAAAGGAATGCCAGGAGTTTTATGGTTTTGCAATTTGAGCATAATAATTTCTTCAGAAACGAGCTTAGGGAACAAAAAAGTTTTATGAGTTTTATGAATAAAGAGCTCGATGATATGTCTAAAGAATTTGATGGTTTAAGATCCCAAATTGCTCGTCTTGAGAAATTGACTGCTGAAATTTTGGATAAGCAGGCTACCTTAGTTAATAGGATGGCCGCTAAACCAGATTTTTATGAAAATAAAGATGAAGATCTAAAAGTTATTGATGTGTCCCCTATTAAGTCTTTGTTTTGCAATATGAATCTTGATAATGATGGGACTGAATATGATCCACCTTTACCTAGAAGGCATTCCAAAAATTCGGAGTTTTTAGATCTTGATGCTAAATTTGATAAAAGTGAGATTAAAGAAATTAAAACCCTAGATGTTGCTAAACCCACTATTTTGGATTTCAAGGAATTTAATTATGAAAATTGCTCTTTGATTGATTGTATTTCCTTGTTGCAATCCGTGCTAAATTCTCCTCATGCTTATAGTCAAAATAAAGCATTTACTAAACATATTGTTGATGCCTTGATGCAATCTTATGAAGAAAAACTTGAGTTGTAAGTTTCTATCCCTAGAAAACTTTATGATGAGTGGGAACCAAATATTAAAATTAGAATTAAAGATCATGAATGCTATGCTTTGTGTGATTTGGGTGCTAGTGTTTCCACGATTCCAAAGACTTTGTGTGATTTGTTAGGTTTCCGTGATTTTGATGATTGCTCTCTAAACTTGCATCTTGCGGATTCCACTATTAAGAAACCTATGGGAAGAATTAATTATGTTCTTATTGTTGCAAATAGGAATTATGTGCCCGTAGATTTTATCGTTCTTGACATAGATTGCAATCCTTCATGTCCTATTATTCTTGGAAGACCTTTCCTTAGAACGATTGGTGCAATTATTGATATGAAGGAAGGAAATATTAGATTCCAATTTCCGTTAAGGAAAGGCATGGAACACTTTCCTATAAATAAAATTAAATTACCTTATGAATCTATTATGAGAGCCACTTATGGATTGGCTACCAAAGATGGCAATACCTAGATCTATCCTTGCTTTTTATGCCTAGCAAGGGGCGTTAAACGATAGCGCTTGTTGGGAGGCAACCCAATTTTTTTTATTCCTTGCTTTTTGCTCCTGTTTAGTAATAAATAATTTACCTAGCCTCTGTTTTTGTTGAGTTTTTTGTGTTTAATTAGTGTTTGTGCCAAGTAGAACCGTTGGGAAGACTTGGGGAAAGTCTTGATATCTTGTTGTAAAAAAACAGAAACTTTAGCGCTCACGAGAACTGCTGCCAATTTTATTTGGAAAGTGATATTTAGTTAATTCTTTTTGAAGATGATTAATAGATAAATTCCCCACGTCCAGAAATTTATTTTATAATTTTTGGGGTTCCAGGTCTTGCTCTAGCTACAGATTACTACAGACTGTTCTGTTGTTGACAGATTCTGTTTTTCGTGTGTTGTTTGCTTATTTTGATGAATCTATGGCTAGTAAAATAGTTTATAAACCATAGAGAAGTTGGAATACAGTAGGTTTAACACCAATATAAATAAAGAATGAGTTCATTACAGTACCTTGAAGTGGTCTTTTGTTTTCTTTCGCTAATGGAGCTCACAAGATTTCCTACTTTAAGTTTTGTGTTGTGAAGTTTTCATGTTTTGGGTAAAGATTTGATGGATTATGGAACAGGGAGTGGCAAGAGACTAAGCTTGGGGATGCCCATGGAACCCCCAAGATAATATAAGGACACCTAAAAGCCAAAGATCAGGGATGCCGCGGAAGGCATCCCCTCATTCATCTACTTCTATCGGTAACTTTACTTGGAGCTATATTTTTATTCACCACATGATATGTGTTTTGCTTGGAGCGTCTTGTATGATTTGAGTCTTTGCTTTTTAGTTTACCACAATCATCCTTGCTGTACACACCTTTTAAGAGAGCCATACATGATTTGGAATTTGTTAGAATACTCTATGTGCTTCGCTTATATCATTTGAGTTATATAGTTTTGCTCTAGTACTTCACTTATATCTTTTAGAGCACGGTGGTGGATTTGTTTTATAGAAACTATTGATTTCTCATGCTTCACTTATATTATTTTGAGATTCTCAAATATCATGGTAATTTTCTGAAATAATCCTAATATGCTTGGTATTCAAGAATAGTAAAAACTTTCTTATGAGTGTGCTGAATGCTATGAGAAGTTTGATGCTTGATAATTGTTTTGAGATATGAAGATGGTGATGTTAAAGTTGTGATAGTTGAGTAGTTGTGAATTTGAGAAATACTTGTGTTAAAGTTTGTGATTCCCGTAGCATGCACGTATGGTGAACCGTTATGTGATGAAGTCGGAGCATGATTTATTTTTTGATTGTCTTCCTTATGAGTGGCGGTCGGGGACGAGCGATGGTCTTTTCCTACCAATCTATCCCCCTAGGAGCATGCGCGTAATACTTTTCTTTGATAACTTGTAGATTTTTGCAATAAGTATATGAGTTCTTTATGACTAATGTTGAGTCCATGGATTATACGCACTTTTCTTCCTCCCACCATTGCTAGCCTCTCTAATACCGTGCACCTTTCGCCGGTATCATACACCCACCATATACCTTCCTCAAAACAGCCACCATACCTACCTATTATGGCATTTCCATAGCCATTCCGAGATATATTGCCATGCAACTTTCCACCATTCCGTTTATTATGACACACTCCATCATTGTCATATTGCTTAGCATGATCATGTAGTTGACATCGTATTTGTGGCAAAGCCACCATTCATAATTCTTTCATACATGTCACTCTTGATTCATTGCATATCTCGGTATTACCGCCGGAGGCATTCATATAGAGTCATATTTTGTTCTAAGTATCGAGTTGTAATTGTTGAGTTGTAAGAAAATAAAAGTGTGATGATCATCATTATTAGAGCATTGTCCCAGTGAGTAAAGGATGATGGAGACTATGATTCCCCCACAAGTCGGGATGAGACTCCGGACAAAAAATAAAAAAAGGGAAAAAGAGGCCATAAAAAAGGAGAAAAGGCCCAAATAAAAAAAATGTGAGAGAAAAAGAGAGAAGGGACAATGTTACTATCCTTTACCACACTTGTGCTTCAAAGTAGCACCATGATATTCATGATAGAGAGTCTCTCATTTCGTCACTTTCATATACTAGTGGGAATTTTTCATTATAGAACTTGGCTTGTATATTCCAATGATGGGCTTCCTCAAAATGCCCTAGGTCTTCATGAGGAGGCAAGTTGGATGCACACCCACTTAGTTTCTTTTATTGAGCTTTCATATACTTATAGCTCTAGTGCATCCGTTGCATGGCAATCCCTACTCACTCACATTGATATTTATTGATGGGCATCTCCATAGCCCGTTGATACGCCTAGTTGATGTGAGACTATCTTCTCCCTTTTTTGTCTTCTCCACAACCACCATTCTATTCCACATATAGTGCTATATCCATGGCTCACGCTCATGTATTGTGTGAAGATTGAAAAAGTTTGAGAATGTCAAAAGTATGAAACAATTGCTTGGCTTGTCATCAGGGTTGTGCATGATTTAAATATTTTGTGTGGTGAAGATAGAGCATAGCCAGACTATATGATTTTGTAGGGATAACTTAATTTGGCCATGTTATTTTGAGAAGACATTGCTTTGTTGGTATGCTTGAAGTATTATTATTTTTATGTCAATATTAAACTTTTATCTTGAATCTTTCGGATCTGAATATTCATACCACAATTAAGAAGAATTACATTAAAATTATGCCAAGTAGCACTTCACATCAAAAATTATCTTTTTTTATCATTTACCTACTCGAGGACGAGCAGGAATTAAGCTTGGGGATGCTTGACATGTCTCCAACGTATCTATAATTTTTGATTGCTCCATGCTATATTATCTACTATTTTGGACATTATTGGGCTTTATTATCCACTTTTATATTATTTTTGGGACTAACCTATTAACCGAAGGCCCAGCCCAGAATTGCTGTTTTTTTGCCTATTTTAGGGTTTTGAAGAAAACGAATATCAAACGGAATGAAACCTTCGGGAATGTGATTTTCTCACCGAACATGATCCAGGAGACTTGGACCCTACGTCAAGCAACCAACAGGGAGGCCACGAGGTAGGGGGGCGCGCCTACCCCCCCCCCCCCCCCCAGGAGCGCCCTCCACCCTCGTGGGGCCCCTGTTGCTCCACCGACATACTTCTTCCTCCTATATATACCTACGTACCCCCAAATGATCAGATACGGAGCCAAAAACCTAATTCCACCGCCGCAACTTTCTGTATCCACGAGATCCCATCTTGGGCCTGTTTCGGAGCTCCGCCGGAGGGGGCATCCATCACGGAAGGCTTCTACATCAACACCATAGCCTCTCCGATGAAGTGTGAGTAGTTTACCTCAGACCTTCGGGTCCATAGTTATTAGCTAGATGGCTTCTTCTCTCTTTTTGGATCTCAATACAAAGTTCTCCCCCTCTCTTGTGGAGATCTATTCGATGTAATCTTCTTTTTGCGGTGTGTTTGTTGAGACCGATGAATTGTGGGTTTATGATCAAGATTATCTATGAACAATATTTGAATCTTCTCTGAATTCTTTTATGTATGATTGGTTATCTTTGCAAGTCTCTTCGAATTATCAGTTTGGTTTGGCCTACTAGATTGATCTTTCTTGCAATGGGACAAGTGCTTAGCTTTGGGTTCAATCTTGCGGTGTCCTTTCCCAGTGACAGTAGGGGCAGCAAGGCATGTATTGTATTGTTGCCATCGAGGATAACAAGATGTTTTTTTATCATATTGCATGAATTTATCCCTCTACATCATGTCATCTTGCTTAAGGCGTTACTCTGTTTTCATGAACTTAATACTCTAGATGCATGCTGGATAGCGGTCGATGAGTGGAGTAATAGTAGTAGATGCAGGCAGGAGTCGGTCTACTTGTCTCGGACGTGATGCCTATATACATGATCATACCTAGATATTCTCATAACTATGCTCAATTCTGTCAATTTCTCAACATTAATTCGTTCACCCACCGTAAAATACTTATGCTCTTGAGAGAAGCCACTAGTGAAACCTATGGCCCCCGGGTCTATCTTCATCATATTAATCTTCCAATACTTAGTTATTTCCTTTGCTTTTTTACTTTGCTTTTATTTTACTTTGCATCTTTATCACAAAAATACCAAAAATATTATTCTATCATATCTGACTCTCGTAAGTGACCGTGAAGGGATTGACAACCCCTTACCGCGTTGGTTGCGAGGAGTTATTTGTTTTGTGCAGGTACGAGGGACTCGCGCGTAGCCTCCTACTGGATTGATACCTTGGTTCTCAAAAACTGAGGGAAATACTTACGCTACTTTGCTGCATCATCCTTTCCTCTTCAAGGAAATCCAACGCAGTGCTCAAGAGGTAGCATGGCCCCCCGTTCTCCCACTCCTCCTACTGTTTCGCCACAGGTGAGGACTCCGGCGAAAGTGACTGTGTTGCTGATCGATGATGGGACCGGTTTGGGAGGGGGACCCAGGCAGGTGGCCTCGGCTCCTTCCTCTCCTGTGGCGGTCAGGGAGGTTGAGCCTGCAGCGTCCACGGGCCCCGAGAGCCGACCAACACCCGCTCAGCTGCAGGGGCTGATCCAGCTGACACCAACCAGGGTGGTCGCGTCACCCTCCAGCTAGAGGGACGAGTCGGGTGGGGAGCGGGGGCAGGCGCCCCCTGCACTCACTTCCCCTCGCGCGCTTTTGGATGGGACGCCGGTAGTGCTGGTCGCGTCTCCCTCCAGTCAGAGGGCCGGGTCAGGTGGGGAGTGTCGGTGTCAAAACCGGCGGATCTCGGGTAGGGGGTCCTGAACTGTGCGTCTAAGGTCGATGGTAACAGGAGACGGGAGACACAATGTTTACCCATGTTCGGGCCCTCTCTATGGATGTAATACCCTACTTCCTGCTTGATTGATCTTGATGAATATGAGTATTACAAGAGTTGATCTACCACAAGATCATAATGGCTAAACCCTAAAAGTCTAGCCTGTGTGACTATGATTATCAGGATCTATCTACGGACCTAGCCCTCCGGTTTATATAGACACATGAGGGATCTAGGGTTACATAAGGTCGGTTACAGAGAAAGGAATCTTCATATTTGGTCGCCAACCTTGCCTTCGACGCCAAGGAGAGTCCCATCCGGACACGGGTAGTCTTCGGTCTTTGTATCTTCACAGCCGATTAGTCCAACCCATGCCTAATAGGCCGGACGCTCGAGGACCCCTTAGTCCAGGACTCCCTTATTAGTCCCCGAACCAGACTTCAATGACGAGGTGTCTGGCGCACAGATAGTCTTCGGCATTGCAAGGCGGGTTCCTCCTCCAATGACTTCAAAGTGATGTATCCGGCTTTAGCTTCCATGTGTCGAGTGAATACAAGAGGTCAGGGTATTTTTACACATACCACCCTGACCGTACCAGAAAGGTGCCAATTTAAAGAGAATAGATCTCAGATCCATTCCAAACCTCACGGAAAAAACCCTCAGAGCTTGCTGAGCAGAACCACCCCAACATGGCTAGCGCTCCCAGATCTTCCTCTCGTCCCCACGGCTCCGAAAAGGGTGATTGGGAGAGATGTTCCGTATCTCACAGTCAGCCGGTGAAGCTGCAAAAACAGGGCTTTCTTCCTCCCGCGGATTTAGTCCCCGTACGAGCAGGGCTGACGTCCTTCAATGGCGGGGTTCAGGCGGAGAACTTCCCCAATTCGTCCAGGGGGGAACAAGTATGCTTCATTCCATTCTTGTTAAGAGGCGTTGGGTTTCCAATCCATCCCTTCCTCCGAGGACCGCTGGAGTATTATGGCCTCCAACTGCACAGTCTCACTCCCGCCTCCATCCTGCACATCGCGGGCTACGTCGCTCTATGCGAGCTATTCCTAGGCTGCGAGGCCCATTTCGATTTATGTAGAAGACTGTTCTGCCTCGTCCCTCGTAATCAAGGAGGGTCAATATTCAAAGTGGGGGAGCCGAAGTGTGGCGTATCGCCGGGACCGGATACTTGTCTGGCACACCGAAGAAGGCTTCCGAAGAGTGGCCTTCTGAATGGTTCTATATCGACGACGTAGCTCTTCCCGACCCAGTCCGAATGGGCCTCCCCGAATTTTCCAGCACCCCATTGAAGAAACGCCATAGCTGGCGTCCTCGGAGCCTCGAGGAGGAGGATAGTGCAGAAGTCAGTCAGTTGATGGGAAGGATTAAGATGCTTGCCCAGTCCGGATTGTCAATAGTCGAGGTAATGGCAATCTCCATGGTGCGGGGGGTCCAACCACTCCAATACAGAGGGCTTCCCATGTGGCACTATAATGGGCAAGACGACGCCTCATGCTGTGGTTAGAAGGGCTCAAAGACCCCCGCCGCTTTGGCCAAAATATTGGCCGAACTGTATAAAGGGGAGAAGTAGGAGTTCATCCATCTTCAATGTCGAGACGGATTTTCCATGTATAATCCTCCAAGCTGGGTAAGCTATGACCCCACCATTTTACTCCTCTCCCCGAATTATCTTTGACGAACAATATCCTATCCACTCATAACAGGAATGGCGAAAGGCTATCGAAGGAATCCATAACCCCGTCCCTCATCCGGAGAGTCACAACCGGGATCTTGACCCCGAATTTGAAGACGATCCGGACATATTTGTGGAGATCGAGGATGGAATATTCTATCAGACGAGCTACGATGGTACGGAAGTACCTATCATTGCCGATTACCCCGGCCTCCTTCCAGCTTCGCATGTAAGTACTTTAAAAGGCACTTTCTTCGAAAGATTTCCCTTACTATGCCTCACCCACCACACTATTTCGTGTTTCAAAGGGGAGGCACTCGACATCGCAACGTGCGCTGATGTCTACTACACAACCTTCTTCTTGTAGACGTTGTTCGGCCTCCAAGTGCAGAGGTTTGTAGGACAGTAGGAAATTTCCCTCAAGTGGATGACCTAAGGTTTATCAATCCGTGGGAGGCGTAGGATGAAGATGGTGTCTCTCAAACAACCCTGCAACCAAATAACAAAGAGTCTCTTGTGTCCCCAACACACCCAATACAATGGTAAATTGTATAGGTGCACTAGTTCGGCGAAGAGATGGTGATACAAGTGCAATATGGATAGTAGATAAAGGTTTTTGTAATCTGAAAATATAAAAACAGCAAGGTAACTAATGATAAAAGTGAGCACAAACGGTATTGCAATGCTAGGAAACAAGGCCTAGGGTTCATACTTTCACTAGTGCAAGTTCTCTCAACAATAATAACATAATTGGATCATATAACTATCCCTCAACATGCAACAAAGAGTCACTCCAAAGTCACTAATAGCGGAGAACAAACGAAGAGATTATGGTAGGGTATGAAACCACCTCAAAGTTATTCTTTCTGGTCGATCTATTCAAGAGTTCGTACTAGAATAACACCTTAAGACACAAATCAACCAAAACCCTAATGTCACCTAGATACTCCAATGTCACCTCAAGTATCTGTGGGTATGATTATACGATATGCATCACACAATCTCGGATTCATCTATTCAACCAACACAAAGAACTTCAAAGAGTGCCCCAGATTTTCTACCGGAGAGTCAAGACGAAAACGTGTGCCAACCCCTATGCATAAGTTCACGAGGTCACGGAACTCGCAAGTTGATCACCAAAACATACATCAAGTGGATCACATGATATCCCATTGTCACCACAGATAAGCACGTGCAAGACATACATCAAGTGTTCTCAAATCCTTAAAGACTCAATCCGATAAGATAACTTCAAAGGGAAAAATCAATTCATCACAAGAGAGTAGAGGGGGAGAAACATCATAAGATCCAAATATAATAGCAAAGCTCGCGATACATCAAGATCGTGCCGACTCAAGAACACGAGAGAGAGAGAGAGATCAAACACATAGCTACTGGTACATACTCTCAGCCCTGAGGGTGAACTACTCCCTCCTCGTCATGGAGAGCGCCGGGATGATGAAGATGGCCACCGGAGAGGGATTCCCCCCTCCGACAGGGTGCCGGAACGGGTCTAGATTGGTTTTCGGTGGCTACAGAGGCTTCTGGCGGCGGAAATCCTGATCTATTGTGTTCCCCAATGTTTTTAGGGTATATTGATATATATAGGCGAAAGAAGTCAGTCAGGGGAGCCACGAGGGGCCCACGAGGGTGGGGGGCACGCCTAGGGGGCAGGCGTGCCTCCCTGCCTCATGGCCACCTCAAAGCTTCCGTGACATCTACTCCAAGTCTCCTGGATTACTTCCATTCCAAAAATAACTCTCCCGAAGGTTTCATTCCGTTTGGACTCTGTTTGATATTCCTTTTCTTTGAAACACTGAAATAGGCAAGAAAACAACAATTTGGGATGGCCCTCCGGTTAATAGGTTAGTCCCAAAAATAATATAAAAGTGTATAATAAAGCCCATAAACATCCAAAACAGATAATATAATAGCATGGAACAATCAAAAATTATAGATACTTTGGAGACGTATCAACATCCCCAAGCTTAATTCCTGCTCGTCCTCGAGTAGGTAAATGATAAAAACAGAATTTTTGATGTGGAATGCTTTCTAGAATATTCTTCAATGTATTTTTCTCTATTGTGGCATGAATGTTCAGATCCGAAAGATTCAAGATAAAAGTTTATTGTTGACATAAAAATAGTAATACTCCAAGTATGCTAATCAAGCAATTTGTCTTATCAAAATACCATAGACAAAGAAAACTTATCCCTACAAAGTCATATAGTTTGGCCATGCTTCATTTTCGTCACACAAAATGCTCTCATCATGCACAACCCCGATGACAAGCCAAGCAATTGTTTCATACTTAGCCTTTTCAAACTCTTTCAACTTTTACGCAATATATGAGCGCGAGCCATGGACATAGCACTATGGGTGGAATAGAATATGATGATTGAGGTTGTGTGAGAAGACAAAAGGGAGAAAGTCTCACATTGACGCGGCTAATCAATGGGCTATGGAGATGCCCACCGATTGATGTCAATGCAAGGAGTAGGGATTGCCATGCAACGGATGCACTAGAGCTATAAATATATGAAAGCTCATCAAAGAAACTATGTGGGTGTGCATCCAACTCGCTTGCTCACGAAGACCTAGGGCAATTTGAGGAAGCCCATCATTGGAATATACAAGCCAAGTTCTGTAATGTAAAATTCCCACTAGTTTATGAAAGTGACAACATAGGAGACTCTCTATCATGAAGATCATGTTGCTACTTCGAAGCACAAGTGTGGAAAAAGGATAGTAACATTGTCCCTTCTCTCTTTCTCTCTCATTTTTTATTTATTTATTTGGGCCTTCTTTTTCTTTTTTCTTTTTTGGCCTCTTTTTTTGTCCAGAGTCTCATCCCGACTTGTGGGGGAATCATATTCTCCATCATCCTTTCCTCACCGGGACAATGCTCTAATAATGATGATCATCACACTTCTTTTTTACTTAAATATGACTCTATGTGAATGCCTCCGGCGGTGTACTAGGATATGCAATGAATCAAGAGTGACATGTATGAAAAAATTATGAACGGTGGCTTTGCCACAAATACGATGTCAACTACATGATCATGCATGGCGATATGACAATGATGAAACGTGTCATAACAAACGGAACGGTGGAAAGTTGCATGGCAATATATCTCGGAATGGCTATGGAAATGCCATAATAGGTAGGTATGGTGGCTGTTTTGAGCAAGAGATAAGGAGGCTTATGTGTGATAGAGCGTATCATAATACGGGGTTTGGATGCACCAGCGAAGTTTGCACCAACTCTCAAGGTGAGAAAGGGCAATGCACAGTACCGAAGAGGCTAGCAATGGTGGGAGGAAGAAAAGTGCGTATAATCCATGGACTCAACATTAGTCATAAAGAACTCACATACTTATTGCAAAAATCTACAAGTCATCAAAACCAAGCACTACGCGCATGCTCCTAGGGGGATAGATTGGTAGGAAAAGACCATCGCTCGTCCCCGACCGCCACTCATAAGGAAAGCAATCAAAGAACACCCCATGCTTCAAATTTGTCACATAACGTTTACCATACGTGTGCTATGGGACTTGCCAACTTCAACACAAGTATTCATCAATTTCACAATTACTCAACTAGCACACATCTAATATTACCACCTTTATATCTCAAAACAATCTATCAAGCATCCAACTTCTCTTAGCATTTAAAATTTATAACCAAAGAGAATTACCATGCTGTTCTAAAGGACTCTTAAATGATATAAGTTAAGCATGAGAGATCAATTATTTCTATAAAATAGAACCACCGCCGTGCTCTAAAAGATATAAGCGAAGCACTAGAGCAAACATTATCCAACTCAAAAGATATAAGTGAAGCACATAGAGTATTCTAATAAATTCCAATTCATGTGTGTCTCTCCCAAAATGTGTGTACAACAAGGATGATTGTGGTAAACTAAAAAAGCAAAGACTCAAATCATACAATACGCTCCAAGCAAAACACATATCATGTGGCGAATAAAAATATAGCTCCAAGTAAAGTTACCGATGGACGAAGACGAAAGAGGGGATGCCTTCCAGGGCATCCCCAAGCTTAGGATTTTGGTTGTCCTTGGATTTTACCTTGGGGTGCCTTGGGAATCCCCAAGCTTTTAGGCTCTTGCCACTCCTTGTTCCATAATCCATCAAATCTTTACCCAAAACTTGAAAACTTCACAACACAAAACTTAAAAGAAAATCTTCGTGAGCTCCGTTAGTAAAAGAAAAAAAACCACCACTTCAAGGTACTGTAATGAAATCATTTTTTATTTATATTGGTGTTAAACCTACTGTATTCCAACTTTTCTATGGTTCATAAACTCTATCACTAGCCATAGATTCATGAAAATAAGCAAACAACACATGAAAAACAGAATCTGTCAAAAACAGAACAGTCTGTAGTAATCTGTAGGTTTCTAATACTTCTGGAACCCCAAAAATTCTAAAATAAATTGCAGATGTGAGGAATTTATCTATTAATCATCTGTAAAAATAATTAACTAAATATCACTCTTCAGTAAAAACTGGCAGCAATTCTCATGAGCGCTAAAGTTTGTGTTTTTTACAGCAAGATCAGAAAGACTTTCCCCAAGTCTTCCCAACAGTTCTACTTGGCACAAACACCAATTAAACACAAAAAACACAACCAAAACAGAGGCTAGATAAATTATTTATTGCTAAACAGGAGCAAAAGTCAAGGAACAAAAATAAAATTGGGTTGCCTCCCAACAAGCGCTAACGTTTAATGCCCCTAGCTAGGCATGATGATTTCAGTGATGCTCACATAAAAGATAAGAATTGAAACATAAAGAGAGCATCATGAAGAATATGACTAGCACATTTAAGTCTAACCCACTTCCTATTCATAGGGATTTTTTGAGCAAACAACTCATGGGAACACTAATCAACTAGCACAGGAAGGCAAAACAAGCATAGCTTCAAAATTTTCAACATGTAGAGAGGAAACTTGATATTATTGCAATTCCTACAAGCATATATTCCTCCCTCATAATAATTTTCAGTAGAATCATGAATGAATTCAACAATATAACCATCACATAAAGCATTCTTTTCATGATCTACAAGCATAGAAAATTTACTACTCTCCACATAGGCAAAATTCTTCTCATTCGGAATAGTGGGAGTATCATAAGAAACTCGAATACTACAAATTGTTTCCACATTAAAGGAGTAATATTCAGGAAAAGGGTAATCATAATTATGACAAGTTTTAATATAATCATCACTATTTTTTATAGCATACGTGTCATCACAATAATCATCATAAGTAGTAACTTTGTTCTCATCATAATCAATTGAAACCTCTTCCAAGATAGTGGAATCATTACTAAATGAAGTCATGACCTCTCCAAATCCACTTTCATAATTGTCAAAATAAGATTCAACATCCTCCAAAATAGTGGGATCATTACTTCCTAAAGTTGACACTCTTCCAAACCCACTTTCATCAATATAACCATCATAAATAGGAGGCACGCTATCATCATAATAAATTTGCTCATCAAAGCTTGGGAGACTAGAAATATCATCTTCATTAATCATAGCACCCCAAGCTTGGGACAAACATTAATTGCAGCAAATACATTTTCAAACATGTCATTCTCATCAAACATAGCATCCCCAAGCTTGGGCCTTTTCATATCATAAGCATAATCACTCTCATCATTGATAGCATGGATAGCACCAATAGTGTAACAATTATCATCATTATGATGAGTAATAGGAGCAACATCATTTGGGAGGGATACCTATTTACCTTTACTTCTCTGTCTTTTCTTTTTCTTCTTCACATTAAGTATGGGTTTAACCCTCTTTTTGGAGCTCCTTATTAATGAGATTGGTTGAATAGGAGGCTCCTCCTCGTTACCTGATTCATCATAAGAAATTATAGGAGAATATTGGGAAGTCTCTTCCCTTTAATTAGTATTCTCTTCATCTTCTATTTGTTTTCTTGTCTTTATGTAATTGGCAATATAAGGATTTTCAATGCAATTCACCGCACAATACATAAAAATTCTTCTAGATCAATATCGAGGAATTTCTCAAGGTTATATTCTGGAATATGCTTAGTTATACGTTTCATTTCTTCATAACCCAAAAGCAAACTAAGTTCATTATGATGTGCAAGGGAAATCAAATCATCACAAGTTTTGTACACGATATGATCATGAAACAATTTGCATTTGAGATTTAAGTGACCATGTTCATTGCAAAGTTCACGATTATGGCGAAGAAATTTTAAATTTTCAGCACAAACATCTAGCCTCTCTTGCAACCATTTGGTTTGTAAATACTTATGCCTCTTGCAAAATCTATCTTCCCTATTTGGTGTGTACTTGCAAACTCTATGCACTCCATAAAAGTTGGCATGCTTATAAGAGACATTTTCATTATGACTAGTGCAATCATCATTAGTACTATGGATATTCAAGGAGTTCATACTAACAACATTGCAATCATGCTCATCATTCAAAGATTTAGTGCCAAACATTTTAGAGACTTCTTCTTCTAGCACTTGAGCACAATTTTCCTTTCCATCATTCTCACGAAAGATATTAAAAAGATGAAGCATATGAGGCAAACTCAATTTCATTTTTTTTGTAATTTTCTTTTATAAACTAAACTAGTGATAAAACAAGAAACTAGAAGATTCGATTGCAAGATCTAAAGATATACCGTCAAGCACTCACCTCCTCGGCAACGGCGCCAGAAAAGAGCTTGATGTCTAGTACACAACCTTCTTCTTGTAGACGTTGTTGGGCCTCCAAGTGCAGAGGTTTGTAGGACAGTAGAAAATTTCCCTCAGGTGGATGACCTAGGGTTTATCATTCCGTGGGAGGCATAGGATGAAGATGGTCTCTCTCAAACAACCCTGCAACCAAATAACAAAGAGTCTCTTGTGTCCCCAACACACCCAATACAATGGTAAATTGTATAGGTGCACTACTTCAGCGAAGAGATGGTGATACTAGTGCAATATGGATAGTAGATAAAGGTTTTTGTAATCTGAAAAAATATATAAACAACAAGGTAACTAATGATAAAAGTGAGCACAAACGGTATTGCAATGCTAGGAAACAAGGCCTAGGGTTCATACTTTCACTAGTGCAAGTTCTCTCAACAATAATAACATAATTGGATCATATAACTATCCCTCAACATGCAACAAAGAGTCACTCCAAAGTCACTGATAGCGGAGAACAAACGAAGAGATTATGGTAGGGTACGAAACCACCTCAAAGTTATTCTTTCTGGTCGATCTATTCAAGAGTTCGTACTAGAATAGCACCTTAAGACACAAATCAACCAAAACCCTAATGTCACCTAGATACTCCAATGTCACCTCAAGTATCCGTGGGTATGATTATACGATATGCATCACACAATCTCGGATTCATCTATTCAACCAACACAAAGAACTTCAAAGAGTGCCCCAAATTTTCTACCGGAGAGTCAAAACGAAAACGTGTGCCAACCCCTATGCATAAGTTCACGAGGTCACGAAACTTGCAAGTTGATCACCAAAAAATACATTAAGTGGATCACATGATATCCCATTGTCACCACAGATAAGCACGTGCAAGACATACATCAAGTGTTCTCAAATCCTTAAAGACTCAATCCAATAAGATAACTTCAAAGGGAAAACTCAATTCATCACAAGAGAGTAGAGGGGGAGAAACATCATAAGATCCAAATATAATAGCAAAGCTCGCGATACATCAAGATCGTGCCGACTCAAGAAGACAAGAGAGAGAGAGATCAAACACATAGCTACTGGTACATACCCTCAGCCCCGAGGGTGAACTACTCCCTCCTCGTCATGGAGAGCGCCGGGATGATGAAGATGGCCACCGGAGAGGGATTCCCCCCTCCGACAGGGTGCCGGAACGGGTCTAGATTGGTTTTCGGTGGCTACAGAGGCTTCTGGCGGCGGAAATCCTGATCTATTGTGTTCCCCGATGTTTTTAGGGTATATTGATATATATAGGCGAAAGAAGTCGGTGAGGGGAGCCACGAGGGGCCCACGAGGGTGGGGGCGCACCCAGGGGGCAGGCGCGCCTCCCTGCCTCGTGGCCACCTCGAAGCTTCCCGGACATCTACTCCAAGTCTCCTGGATTGCTTCCGTTCCAAAAATAACTCTCCCGAAGGTTTCATTCCGTTTGGACTCCGTTTGATATTCCTTTTCTTCGAAACACTAAAATAGGCAAGAAAACAACAATTTGGGCTGGGCCTCCGGTTAATAGGTTAGTCCCAAAAATAATATAAAAGTGTATAATAAAGCCCATAAACATCCAAAACAGATAATATAATAGCATGGAACAATAAAAAATTATAGATACATTGGAGACGTACCATGTGCCAGAATCGTCTCCGAGGAGAGCGGTGCCCGTGCCGAGCACATCTTCGAAGAGGAAGGCAAATGACAATACGACAGAACCCTCACCAAAGAGGTAAAGCTTTCCCTTGAGGAATACATCCTCTGATTGCCACATCAAATCGTGACGCCACTCGCCGCATTCTATTAGGAAAAGTATCCGCCGGACGCGCATCTACTAGTCGGGTTCCGAACCCTGCCCTGAGGACTGGGGCTGACACGGGAGTGGCACCGAACTATCATTCCACAGAGGGTTTGGACGATATGTTCGTCACGAACTCTGAGGTGGAGTGCGCCATGAATCATCATCGTCGGAGGGCCACGCTTCATGCCCCCGGCTTTTCAAAGGAGGCACTTGATGCCTTCAGCTCGACCGATGCATACATCCAACCTGCTCGGGATGGTCTTGCCAGAGCCACGGACCAGCATCTGAAAGGTATGCGGGTAAGTGTTGACTTAATAATCATACACCAGTAGCCCCCGAGACTTAAAGCAGTTGATACAACTGATTTAAGGATCATTGTATAACCAGGTGCTTACAGAGAAGAACAGCCTACTAACTCAGGCGCTAGAAAAGTATTGGACCCAGCTAACTGCTGCCAATGCCGAACCGGAGAAATCCAAGAAGGCGTCTCCTAGTAATGTTCCCCTCTAGCAACAAAACATAGTGGTATACCAATAATGGTAACACGGTTGCTCACCTCTTAATAGGATCATTAGATCAACTGCAAGAGCAACTGAATGCTGTTCAAGGCGGAGAACGAGAAGCCAAAAAACTGCTAGCCGCGGGTGAGCGTGTGCTAACAGAAGTCGTGATGGAGAAAAACAAGCTCCAGGATTCCAATACCCAACTAGGCGAGGAACTCAAAGATGTACGGGCCCAGCTAGCGAACTCCATAAAGGAGAATAAAAGGCTGCGGGGCGGCATATTCAGTATGTGGTCGAACTTGCCTTCGAATAATTCAGAGATAGAGGGGACTGATAGAGTTATATTTGCAGGTATGCTGACCGGTCGTCCCGAAGAGGAGATGTCCGGATCCTCTAGCGATCTGCTACAAGAGCTGTCTCAAGTGCACGAGCAGGCTCGGCAGGCGATGCGAAGTGTGGCCAAGGCCTTATGGCCATCTACCTCCCCTCCGGGAAAGATGGAGGAGCTTATACAACTATTTAAGGGAGTGCGGCGACGCTTTAGATTGTGGAAGATACTGGCCTGCCGGGAAGGTGCACGAGAGGCCTGGGCCATGGTGAAAACACGGTATACCAAGCTTGATCTGAATCATATGGCTCGGGTCGGACCTCTAGGGTCAGATGGAAAAGAAGTTCCTATTAGTTTGGTATATGACCAAGTAGAAGTAGCCGCCAAATATTCCCAGCAAGATTGTAAGTTAGACAGCTTGCTGGATGGTATAGAGGAGGAAATTTTTGAGTCCAAGTGACTATGTACTTTCCTTGATATATATAGCTCTAGCTGGATTGTAAAAACGATTGTCATGGCAGACCTTTTTGCTTCGACCTCTGGACCCAAAGGTGCGGAGTGTTTCCAAATACCTGAGCGGTAAAATAGACCGGGGTATGCATGGAAACCAGGCGTATGGGTCATAGTTGCTTGAACAGACAAGTTGTATCCGGCTAGTTATGTTATATTACATTATGATTGTAAGAAACATCTTCCAGAGAGAATAGTTCCATTAAGGGTTCCTTTCCCTGGGTGTGCATGCGTGAAAATGCATATCCGAACTGTGATTGGAAAAAAATCACAGTATACGTAACATCTGGGGGTTCCCCATGGGGTGAATGCAAAAACATCTTTAATCCACCGACCGATTATTCCCTTAAGAACGCTAGCTTTCGGCTTCACCCAGTCTGAGGCACACATCCGGATGACCCGGCAGTAACAATCGCAGAGGTGCTCCCTTTATGCCCTAGCCGAACTAACGTGAACATAGGGCATAAGCACAGGAGCCAGGCAACCCAGCTTGGCCAAAACTTAAGTCATATCGATGCATATAATGGTGAAGAAAAGGTTCATATGGGAAAAACACATATGTGATTGATACGTCTCCAACGTATCTATAATTTTTGATTGCTCCATGCTATATTATCTACTATTTTAGACATTATTGGGCTTTATTTTCCACTTTTATATTATTTTTGGGACTAACCTATTAACTGGAGGCCCAGCCCAGAATTGCTGTTTTTTGCCTGTTTTAGGGTTTCGAAGAAAAGGAATATCAAACGGAGTCCAAACGGAATGAAACCTTCGGAAACGTGATTTTCTCATCAGATAAGATCCAGGAGACTTGGACCCTTCGTCAAGAAAGCCACGAGGTGGTCACGAGGGTAGGGGGCGTGCCCCCCCTAGGGCGCACCCCCTGCCTCGTGGGCCCCTCGAAGCTCCACCGACGTACTTCTTCCTCCTATACATATCCACGTACCCCCAAACGATCGAGGATGGAGCCAAAAACCTAATTCCACCGCTGCAACTTTCTGTATCCACAAGATCCCATCTTGGGGCCTGTTCCGGAGCTCCACCGGAGGGGGCATCGATCACGGAGGGCTTCTACATCATCATCCAAGCCCCTCCGATGAAGTGTGAGTAGTTTACTTCAGACCTACGGGTCCATATCTAGTAGCTAGATGGCTTCTTCTCTCTTTTTGGATCTCAATACAATGTTCTCCCCTCTCTTGTGGAGATCTATTCGATGTAATCTTCTTTTTGCGGTGTGTTTGTTGAGACCGATGAATTATGGGTTTATGATCAAGTCTATCTATGAATAATATTTGAATCTTCTCTGAATTCTTTTATGTATGATTGGTTATCTTCGCAAGTCTCTTCGAATTATCAGTCTGGTTTGGCCTACTAGATTGGTTGTTCTTGCCATGGGAGAAGTGCTTAGGTTTGGGTTCAATCTTGCAGTGTCCTTTCCCAGTGACAGAAGGGGCAACAAGGCACATATTGTATTGTTGCCATCGAGGATAACAAGATGATTTTTTTATCATATTTCATGAAACTATCCCTCTACATCATGTCATCTTGCTTAAGGCATTACTCTGTTTTTAACTTAATACTCTAGATGCATGCTAGATAGCGGTCGATGAGTGGAGTAATAGTAGTAGATCCAGAATCGTTTCGGTCTACTTGTCTCGGACGTGATGCCTATATACATGATCATACCTAGATATTCTCATAACTATGCTCAATTTTGTCAATTGCTCAACAGTAATTTGTTCACCCACCGTAGAATACTTATGCTCTTGAGAGAAGCCACTAGTGAAACCTATGGCCCCCGGGTCTCTTTCTCATCATATCAATCTCCATCACTTTATTATTGCTTTGCTTTTACTTTGATTTTACTTTGCTTTTACTTTATTTACTTTGCATGCTTATACCAAAAATACCAAAAATATTATTTATCATCTCTATCAGATCTCACTTTCGTAAGTGACCGTGAAGGGATTGACAACCCCTAAGCGTGTTGGTTCCGTTGAGCTATTGTTTTTGTGTAGGTACGAGGGGCTCGAGCGTAGCTCCTACTGGATTGATACCTTGGTTCTCAAAAACCGAGGGAAATACTTACACTACTTTGCTGCATCATCCCTTCCTCTTCGGGGAAATCCAACGCAGTGCTCAAGAGGTAGCAAGAAGAATTTCTGGCGCCGTTTCCGGGGAGTCTGCGCAGAAGTCAACATACCAAGTACCCATCACAATCCCTATCTCCCGCATTACATTATTTGCCATTTGCCTCTCGTTTTCCTCTCCCCCACTTCACCCTTGCCGTTTTATTCGCCCTCTCTCTCTATCCTCCCTCTCTTTCTCCGTTTGCCTTTTTGTTTGCTTGTTTGTCGTGATGGCTCAAGATAATACTAAATTGTGTGACTTCACCAATACCAATAATAATGATTTCCTTAGCACTCCGATTGCTCCTCTTACCGATGCTGAATCTTCTGAAATTAATACTGCTTTGTTGAATCTTGTCATGAAAGATCTGTTCTCCGTCCTTCCTAGTGAAGATGCCGCTACCCATCTTAATAGCTTCGTTGATTTGTGTGACATGCAAAAGAAGAAAGATGTCAATAATGATATTGTTAAATTGAAGCTATTTCCTTTTTCGCTTAGAGATCGTGCTAAAGCTTGGTTTTCGTCTTTACCTAAAAATAGTATTGATTCATGGAACAAGTGCAAAGATGCTTTTATCTCTAAATATTTTCCTCCCGCTAAGATCATCTCTCTTAGAAACGATATTATGAATTTTAAACAACTTGATCATGAACATGTTTCACAAGCTTGGGAGAGAATGAAATTAATGATACGTAATTGCCCTACTCATGGTTTGAATTTGTGGATGATTATACAATTTTTTATGCCGGATTGAATTTTGCTTCTAGAAATCTTTTAGATTCGGCCGTGGGCGGCACTTTTATGGAAATCACTTTAGGAAAAGCTACTAAATTCCTAGATAATATTATGGTTAATTATTCTCAATGGCATACTAAAAGATCTACTAAAAAGGTGCATGTGATAGAAGAAATTAATGTTTTGAGTGGAAAGATGGATGAACTTATGAAATTATTTGCTAATAAGAGTGTTTCTTCTGATCCTAATGATGTGCCCTTGTCTACTTTGATTGAGAATAATAATGAATCTATGGATGTGAATTTTGTTGGTAGGAACAATTTGTTGGGGTACGTTGCAGAAAACAAAATTTTTCCTACGGTTTCACCAAGATCCATCTAGGAGTTCATCTAGCAACGAGTGATTGGATTGCATCTACATACCTTTGTAGATCACGCGCGGAAGCGTTCAAAGAACGGGGATGAGGAAGGCGTACTCGATGTGATCCAAATCACCGGAGATCCTAGCGCCGAACGGACGGCACCTCCGCGTTCAACACACGTACGGTCAGCGTAACGTCTCCTCCTTCTTGATCCAGCAAGGGGAAGGAGAGGTTGAGGAAGATGGCTCCAGCAGCAACACGACGGCGTGGTGTTGATGGAGCTGCAGTACTCCGGCAGGGCTTCGCCAAGCACTATGGAGGAGGAGGATGTGTTGGAGAGGGAGAGGGAGGCACCAAAGATGTGTTATGAGAGGCCCTCCTTCCCCACTATATATAGGGAGTCCAAGGGGGGGGGGGCGCCGGCCCTAGGAGATCCAATCTCCTAGGGGGGTGCGGCCAAGGGAGGAATCCCTCCTCCCCAAGGCACCTAGGAGGTGCCTTCCCCCTTTGGGACTCTTCCCTTCCTTGAACCCTAGGCGCATGGGCCTCTTGGGGCTGGTGCCCTTGGCCCATATAGGCCAAGGCGCACCCCCTATAGCCCATGTGGCCCCCGGGGGCAGGTGGCCCCACCCGGTGGACCCCCGGGACCCTTCCGGTGGTCCCGGTACAATACCGGTGACCCCGAAACTTGTCCCGATGCCTGAAATAGTACTTCCTATATATATTTCTTTACCTCCGGACCATTCTGAAACTCCTTGTGACGTCCGGGATCTCATCCGGGACTCCGAACAACATTCGGGTTACTGCATATACATATCCCTACAACCCTAGCGTCACCGAACCTTAAGTGTGTAGACCCTACGGGTTCGGGAGACATGTAGACATGACCAAGACGACTCTCCGGTCAATAACCAACAGCGGGATCTGGATACCCATGTTGGCTCCCACATGCTCCTCGATGATCTCATCGGATGAACCACGATGTCGAGGATTCAAGCAACCCCGTATACAATTCCCTTTGTCAGTCGGTATGTTACTTGCCCGAGATTCGATCGTCGGTATCCCAATACCTCGTTCAATCTCGTTACCGGCAAGTCACTTTACTCGTACCGTAATGCATGATCCCGTGACCAGACACTTGGTCACTTTGAGCTCATAATGATGATGCATTACCGAGTGGGCCCAGTGATACCTCTCCGTCATACGGAGTGACAAATCCCAGTCTTGATCCGTGTCAACCCAACAGACACTTTTGGAGATACCCGTAGTATACCTTTATAGTCACCCAGTTACGTTGTGACGTTTGGTACACCCAAAGCACTCCTACGGTATCCGGGAGTTACACGATCTCATGGTCTAAGGAAAAGATACTTGACATTGGAAAACTCTAGCAAACGAACTATACGATCTTGTGCTATGTTTAGGATTGGGTCTTGTCCATCACATCATTCTCCTAATGATGTGATCTCGTTATCAATGACATCTAATGTCCATAGTCACGAAACCATGACTATCTGTTAATCACCGAGCTAGTCAACTAGAGGCTTACTAGGGACATGTTGGTGTCTATTATTCACACATGTATTACGATTTCCGGATAACACAATTATAGCATGAATAAAGACAATTATCATGAACAAGGAAATATAATAATAATGCTTTTATTATTGCCTCTAGGGCATATTTCCAATAGTCTCCCACTTGCACTAGAGTCAATAATCTAGTTATATTGTGATGAATCGAACACCCATGGAATTCTGGTGTTGATCATGTTTTGCTCTAGGGAGAGGTTTAGTCAACGGATCTGCTACATTCAGGTCCGTGTGTACTTTACAAATATCTATGTCTCCATCTTGAACATTTTCATGAATGGAGTTGAAGCGACGCTTGATATGCCTTGTCTTCTTGTGAAACCTGGGCTCCTTGGCAAGAGCAATAGCTCCAGTGTTGTCACAGAAGAGCTTGATTGGCCCCGACGCATTGGGTATGACTCCTAGGTCGGTGATGAACTCCTTCACCCAAATTGCTTCATGTGCTGCCTCCGAGGCTGCCATGTACTCCGCTTCACATGTAGATCCCGCCACGACGCTCTGCTTGCAACTACACCAGCTTACTGCCCCACCATTCAAAATATACATGTATCCGGTTTGTGACTTAGAGTCATCCAGATCTGTGTCGAAGCTAGCGTCGACGTAACCCTTTACGACGAGCTCTTCGTCACCTCCATAAACGAGAAACATTTCCTTAGTCCTTTTCAGGTACTTCAGGATATTCTTGATCGCTGTCCAGTGTTCCTTGCCGGGATTACTTTGGTACCTTCCTACCAAACTTACGGCAAGGTTTACATCAGGTCTGGTACACAGCATGGCATAGATAATAGAACCTATGGCTGAGGCATAGGGGATGACACTCATCTCTTCTATATCTTCTGCCGTGGTCGGACATTGAGCTGAGCTCAATTTCACACCTTGCAACACAGGCAAGAACCCCTTCTTAGACTGATCCATATTGAATTTCTTCAATATCTTATCAAGGTATGTGCTTTGTGAAAGACCTATGAGGCGTCTTGATCTATCTCTATAGATCTTGATGCCTAATATATAAGCAGCTTCTCCAAGGTCCTTCATTGAAAAACTCTTATTCAAGTAGGCCTTAATGCTGTCCAAGAGTTCTATATCATTTCCCATCAAAAGTATGTCATCTACATATAATATGAGAAATGCTACAGAGCTCCCACTCACTTTCTTGTAAACACAGGCTTCTCCATAAATCTGCGTAAACCCAAACGCTTTGATCATCTCATCAAAGCGAATGTTCCAACTCCGAGATGCTTGCACCAGCCCATAAATCGAGCGTTGGAGCTTGCACACCTTGTCAGCATTCTTAGGATCGACAAACCCTTCCGGCTGCATCATATACAATTCTTCCTTAAGGAAACCATTAAGGAATGCCGTTTTGACGTCCATTTGCCATATCTCATAATCATAGAATGCGGCAATTGCTAACATGATTCGGACGGACTTCAGCTTCGCTACCGGTGAGAAAGTCTCATCGTAGTCAACCCCTTGAACTTGTCGATAACCCTTAGCGACAAGCCGAGCTTTATAGATGGTCACATTACCATCCGCGTCTTTCTTCTTTTTAAAGATCCATTTATTTTCTATGGCTCGCCGCTCAACGGGCAAGTCAGTCAAAGTCCATACTTCGTTTTCATACATGGATCCTATCTCAGATTTCATGGCTTCTAGCCATTTGTCGGAATCCGGGCCCGCCATCGCTTCTTCATAGTTCGAAGGTTCACCGTTGTCTAACAACATGATTTCCAAGACAGGGTTGCCGTACCATTCTGGTGTGGAACGTGTCCTTGTGGACCTTCGAATTTCAGTAGGAGCTTGATCAGAAGTATCTTGATCATCATCATTAACTTCCTCTCTAGTCGGTGCAGGCACCTCAGGAACATTTTCTTGAGTTGCGCCATTTTCCGGTTCAAGAGGTAATACTTCATCAAGTTCTACTTTCCTCCCACTTACTTCTTTCGAGAGAAACTCTTTCTCTAGAAAGGATCCATTCTTGGCAACAAAGATCTTGCCTTCGGATCTGAGGTAGAAGGTATACCCAATAGTTTCTTTAGGGTATCCTATGAAGACGCATTTTTCCGATTTGGGTTCGAGCTTTTCAGGTTGAAGTTTCTTGACATAAGCATCGCATCCCCAAACTTTTAGAAACGACAGCTTAGGTTTCTTCCCAAACCATAATTCAAACGGTGTCGTCTCAACGGATTTCGACGGAGCCCTATTTAAAGTGAATGCAGCAGTCTCTAAAGCATAGCCCCAAAAAGATAGCGGTAAATCGGCAAGAGACATCATAGATCGCACCATATCTAATAGAGTGCGATTACGACGTTCGGACACACCATTACGCTGAGGTGTTCCAGGCGATGTGAGCTGTGAAACTATTCCACATTTTCTTAAGTGTGTGCCAAACTCGTGACTCAAGTATTCTCCTCCATGATCTGATCGTAGGAACTTGATTTTTCTGTCACGTTGATTCTCAACCTCACTCTGAAATTCCTTGAACTTTTCAAAGGTCTCAGACTTGTGTTTCATTAAGTAGACATACCCATATCTACTTAAGTCATCAGTGAGGGTGAGAACATAACGATAGCCACCGTGAGCCTCAACACTCATTGGACCGCACACATCAGTATGTATGATTTCCAATAAGTTGGTTGCTCGCTCCATTGTTCCTGAGAACGGAGTCTTGGTCATTTTACCCATGAGGCATGGTTCGCACGTGTCAAATGATTCGTAATCAAGAGACTCTAAAAGTCCATTAGCATGGAGCTTCTTCATGCGTTTGACACCTATGTGACCAAGGCGGCAGTGCCACAAGTATGTGGGACTATCATTATCAACCTTACATCTTTTGGTACTCACACTATGAATATGTGTAGCATTACGCTCGAGTTTCATTAAGAATAAACCATTTACCATCGGAGCATGACCATAAAACATATCTCTCATATAAATAGAACAACCATTATTCTCGGATTTAAATGAGTAGCCATCTCGAATTAAACGAGATCCTGATACAATGTTCATGCTCAAACTTGGCACTAAATAACAATTATTGAGGTTTAAAACTAATCCCGTAGGTAAATTAAGAGGCAACGTGCCGACGACGATCACATCGACCTTGGAACCATTCCCGACGCGCATCGTCACCTCGTCCTTCGCCAGTCTCCGCTTATTCCGCAGCTCCTGTTTTGAGTTACAAATGTGAGCAACCGCACCGGTATCAAATACCCAGGAGCTACTACGAGTACTGGTAAGGTACACATCAATTACATGTATATCACATATACCTTTCGTTTTGCCGGCCTTCTTGTCCGCTAAGTATTTGGGGCAGTTCCGCTTCCAGTGACCACTTTCCTTGCAATAAAAGCACTCAGTCTCGGGCTTGGGGTCCATTCTTTGGCTTCTTCCTGGCAGCTTGCTTGCCGGGCACGGCAACTCCCTTGCCGTCTTTCTTGAAGGTTTTCTTACCCTTGCCTTTCTTGAACTTAGTGGTTTTATTCACCATCAACACTTGATGTTCCTTTTTGACTTCTACCTCTGCTGATTTCAGCATTGCAAATACTTCAGGAATGGTCTTTTCCATCCCCTGCATATTGAAATTCATCACAAAGCTCTTGTAGCTCGGTGGAAGCGACTGAAGGATTCTGTCAATGACCGCGTCATCCGGGAGATTAACTCCCAGCTGAGTCAAGCGGTTATGTAACCCAGACATTGTGAGTATGTGCTCACTGACATAACTATTTTCCTCCATCTTACAGCTGAAGAATTTGTCGGAGACTTCATATCTCTCGACCCGGGCATGAGCTTGGAAAACCATTTTCAGCTCTTCGAACATCTCATATGCTCCGTGTCTCTCAAAACGCTTTTGGAGCCCCGGCTCTAAGCTGTAAAGCATGCCGCACTGAACAAGGGAGTAGTCATCGGTACGTGCCTGCCAAGCGTTCATAACGTCTTGTTCTGCAGGGAGAACAGGTGCATCACCTAGCGGTGCTTGTAGGACATAATCTTTCTTGGCAGCTATGAGGATGATCCTCAGGTTCCGGACCCAGTCCGTGTAGTTGCTGCCATCGTCTTTCAGCTTGGTTTTCTCTAGGAACGCGTTGAAGTTGAGGACTACGTTGGCCATTTGATCTACAAGACATATTGTAAAGATTTTAGACTAAGTTCATGATAATTAAGTTCATCTAATCAAATTATTCAATGAACTCCCACTTAGATAGACATCCCTCCAGTCATCTAAGTATAACATGATCCGAGTTAACTAGGCCGTGTCCGATCATCACGTGAGACGGACTAGTCAACGTCGGTGAACATCTTCATGTTGATCGTATCTTCTATACGACTCATGCTCGACCTTTCGGTCTTCTGTGTTCCGAGGCCATGTCTGTACATGCTAGGCTCGTCAAGTCAACCTAAGTGTTTTGCATGTGTAAATATGTCTTACACCCGTTGTATGTGAACGTTAGAATCTATCACACCCGATCATCACGTGGTGCTTCAAAACAACGAACTGTCGCAACGGTGCACAGTTAGGGGGAACACTTTCTTGAAATTATTATGAGGGATCATCTTATTTACTACCGTCGTTCTAAGCAAACAAGATGAAAAACATGATAAACATCACATGCAATCAAATAATAATAGTGACATGATATGGCCAATATCACATAGCTCCTTTGATCTCCATCTTGGGGCTCCATGATCATCTTGTCACCGGCATGACACCATGATCTCCATCATCATGATCTCCATCATCGTGTCTCCATGAAGTTGCTCGCCAACTATTACTTCTACTACTACGGCTAACGCGTTTAGCAATAAAGTAAAGTAATTTACATGGCGTTTCTCAATGACACGCAGGTCATACAAAAAAAATAAAGACAACTCCTATGGCTCCTGCCAGTTGTCATACTCATCGACATGCAAGTCGTGATTCCTATTACAATAGCATGAACATCTCATACATCACATATAGATCATTCATCATTCATCACAACTTTGTCCATATCATATCACAAAGCACTTGCTGCAAAAACAAGTTAGACGTCCTCTAATTGTTGTTGCAAGTTTTACGTGGCTGAAATAGGGTTCTAGCAAGAACGTTTTCTTACATACGTGAAAGCCACACGTGATTTGTCAACTTCTATTTACCCTTCATAAGGACCCTTTTCATCGAATCCGCTCCAACTAAAGTGGGAGAGACAGACACCCGCCAGCCACCTTATGCAACTTGTGCATGTTACCCGGTGGAACCGGTCTCATGTAAGCGTACGTGTAAGGTTGGTCCGGGCCGCTTCATCCCACAATACCGTTGAAGCAAGATAAGACTAGTAGCGGCAAGAAAGTTGACAACATCAACGCCCACAACAAATTGTGTTCTACTCGTGCAAGAGAACTACGCATAGACCTAGCTCATGATGCCACTGTTGGGGTACGTTGCAGAAAACAAAATTTTTCCTATGGTTTCACCAAGATCCATCTAGGAGTTCATCTAGCAACGAGTGATTGGATTGCATCTACATACCTTTGTAGATCACGCGCGGAAGCGTTCAAAGAACGGGGATGAGGAAGGCGTACTCGACGTGATCCAAATCACCGGAGATCCTAGCGCCGAACGGACGACACCTCCGCGTTCAACACACGTACGGTCAGCGTAACGTCTCCTCCTTCTTGATCCAGCAAGGGGAAGGAGAGGTTGAGGAAGATGGCTCCAGCAACAGCACGACGGCGTGGTGTTGATGGAGCTGCAGTACTCCGGCAGGGCTTCGCCAAGCACTATGGAGGAGGAGGATGTGTTGGAGAGGGAGAGGGAGGCACCAAAGATGTGTTATGAGAGGCCCTCCTTCCCCACTATATATAGGGAGTCCAAGGGGGGGGGGCGCCGGCCCTAGGAGATCCAATCTCCTAGGGGGGTGCGGCCAAGGGAGGAATCCCTCCTCCCCAAGGCACCTAGGAGGTGCCTTCCCCCTTTGGGACTCTTCCCTTCCTTGAACCCTAGGCGCATGGGCCTCTTGGGGCTGGTGCCCTGGGCCCATATAGGCCAAGGCACACCCCCTACAGCCCATGTGGCCCCCGGGGGCAGGTGGCCCCACCCGGTGGACCCCCGGGACCCTTCCGGTGGTCCCGGTACAATACCGGTGACCCCGAAACTTGTCCCGATGCCCGAAATAGTACTTCCTATATATAATTCTTTACCTCCGGACCATTCTGGAACTCCTCGTGATGTCCAGGATCTCATCCGGGACTCCGAACAACATTCGGGTTACTGCATATACATATCCCTACAACCCTAGCGTCACCGAACCTTAAGTGTGTAGACCCTACGGGTTCGGGAGACATGTAGACATGACCGAGACGACTCTCCGGTCAATAACCAACAGCGGGATCTGGATACCCATGTTGGCTCCCACATGCTCCTCAATGATCTCATCGGATGAACCACGATGTCGAGGATTCAAGCAACCCCGTATACAATTCCCTTTGTCAATCGGTATGTTACTTGCCCGAGATTCGATCGTCGGTATCCCAATACCTCGTTCAATCTCGTTACCGGCAAGTCACTTTACTCGTACCGTAATGCATGATCCCGTGACCAGACACTTGGTCACTTTGAGCTCATAATGATGATGCATTACCGAGTGGGCCCAGTGATACCTCTCCGTCATACGGAGTGACAAATCCCAGTCTTGATCCGTGTCAACCCAACAGACACTTTTGGAGATACCCGTAGTATACCTTTATAGTCACCCAGTTACGTTGTGACGTTTGGTACACCCAAAGCACTCCTACGGTATCCGGGAGTTACACGATCTCATGGTCTAAGGAAAAGATACTTGACATTGGAAAACTCTAGCAAACGAACTATACGATCTTGTGCTATGTTTAGGATTGGGTCTTGTCCATCACATCATTCTCCTAATGATGTGATCTCGTTATCAATGACATATAATGTCCATAGTCAGGAAACCATGACTATCTGTTGATCACCGAGCTAGTCAACTAGAGGCTTACTAGGGACATGTTGGTGTCTATTATTCACACATGTATTATGATTTCCGGATAACACAATTATAGCATGAATAAATACAATTATCATGAACAAGGAAATATAATAATAATGCTTTTATTATTGCCTCTAGGGCATATTCCAACACAATTTTGGTAACAACGCGTATAGAGGAAATTTCAATCATAGGCCTTATCCTAGTAATCCCTCTAATAATTATGGTAATTCCTACAACAATTCTTATGGAAATTATAATAAGATGCCCTCTGATTCTGAATCTAATATTAAAGAATTTATTTCTTCGCAAAAGAATTTTAATGCTATGATTGAAGAAAAATTGCTTAAGATTGATGATTTGGCTAGGAACGTTGATATATTTTCTCTTGATGTTGATTCTTTGAAACTTAGATCTATTCCACCTAAGCATGATATCAATGAGTCTCTCAAAGCCATGAGAATTTCCATTGACGAGTGCAAAGAAAGAACCGCTAGGATGCGTGCTAAGAAAGATGCCTTTATAAAAGCGTGTTCTTCTAGTTCCTATGAAAATAATGATGAAGATCTAAAAGTTATTGATGTGTCCCCTATTAAATCTTTGTTTTGCAATATGAATCTTGATAATGATGGGACTGAATATGATCCACCTTTACCTAGAAGGCGTTTTAAGAATTCGGAATTTGTTGATTTTGATGCTAAATTTGATAAAAGTGGGATTGAAGAAATTAAAACCCTAGATGTTGCCAAACCCACTATTATGGATTTCAAGGAATTTAACTATGAAAATTGCTCTTTGATTTATTGTATTTCCTTGTTGCAATCCGTGCTAAAATCTCCTCACGCTTATAGTCAAAATAAAGCGTTTACTAAACATATCGTTGATGCCTTGATGCAATCTTATGAAGAAAAACTTGAGTTGGAAGTTTCTATCCCTAGAAAACTTTATGATGAGTGGGAACCAAATATTAAGATTAAAATTAAAAATTATGAGTTTTATGCTTTGTGTGATTTGGGTTCTAGTGTCTCTACTATTCCCAAAACTTTGTGTGATTTACTAGATTTCCGTGATTTTGATGATTGCTCTCTAAACTTACATCTTGCGGATTCCACTATTAAGAAACCTATGGGAAGAATTAATGATGTTCTTATTGTTGCAAATAGGAATTATGTGCCCGTAGATTTTATCGTTCTTGATATAGATTGCAATCCTTCTTGCCCTATTATTCTTGGTAGACATTTCCTTAGAACGGTTGGTGCAATTATTGATATGAAGGAAGGTAATATTAGATTTCAATTTCCATTAAAAAAGGGCATGGAACAATTTCCTAGAAAGAAAATAAAATTACCATATGAATCTATCATGAGAGCCACTAATGGATTGCCTACCAAAGATGGGAATACCTAGATCTATTCTTGCTTGTTATGCCTAGCTAGGGGCGTTAAACGATAGCGCTTGTTGGGAGGCAACCCAATTTTTTTTATTCCTTGCTTTTTGCTCCTGTTTAGTAATAAATAAATTATTTAGCCTCTGTTTTTGTTGTGTTTTTGTGTTTAATTAGTGTTTGTGCCAAGTAGAACCGTTGGGAAGACTTGGGGAAAGTCTTGTTGAACTTGCTGTAAAAAACAGAAACTTTAGTGCTCACGAGAACTGCTGTCATTTTTATTTGGAAAGTGATATTTAGTTAATTATTTTTGAAGATGATTAATATATAAATTCCTCACGTCCAGAAATTTATTTTGGAATTTTTGGGGTTCCAGATCTTGCGCTAGCTACAGATTACTACAGACTGTTCTGTTGTTGACAGATTCTGTTTTTCGTGTGTTGTTTGCTTATTTTGATGAATCTATGGCTAGTAAAATAGTTTATAATACATAGAGAAGTTGGAATACAGTAGGTATAACACCAATATAAATAAAGAATGAGTTCATTACAGTACCTTGAAGTGGTCTTTTGTTTTCTTTCGCTAACGGAGCTCACGAGTTTTCTACTTTAAGTTTTGTGTTGTGAAGTTTTCAAGTTTTGGGTAAAGATTTGATGGATTATGGAACAAGGAGTGGCAAGAACCTAAGCTTGGGGATTCCCATGGCACCCCCAAGATAGTCTAATTACACCTAAAAGCCAAAGCTTGGGGATTCCCCGGAAGGCATCCCCTCTTTCGTCTACTTCTATCGGTAACTTTACTTGGAGCTATATTTTTATTCACCACATGATATGTGTTTTTCTTGGAGCGTCTTTTATGATTTGAGTCTTTGCTTGTTAGTCTACCACAATAATCCTTGCTGTACACACCTTTTGAGAGAGCCATACATGATTTGGAATTTGATAGAATACTCTATGTGCTTCACTTATACCTTTTTAGCTTTATAGTTTTGCTCTAGTGCTTCACTTATATCTTTTAGAGCACGGTGGTGGATTTATTTTATAGAAACTATTGTTCTCTCATGCTTCACTTAGATTATTTTGAGAGTCTTAATAGCATGGTAATTTTCTTAAAATCCTAATATGCTTGGTATGCAAGATTAATAATAAAACTTTCGTATGAGTGTGTTGAATACTAAGAAAAGTTTGATGCTTGATGATTGTTTTGAGATATGGAGGTAATAATATCAAAGTCATGCTAGTTGAGTAGTTGTGAAATTGAGAAATACTTGTGTTGAGGTTTGCAAGTCCCGAAGCATGCACGTATGGTAAACGTTATGCAACAAATTTGAAACATGAGGTGTTATTTGATTGTCTTCCTTATGAGTGGCGGTCGGGGACGAGCGATGGTCTTTTCCTACCAATCTATCCCCCTAGGAGCATGCGCGTAGTGCCGAGGTTTTTGATGACTTGTAGATTTTTGCAATAAGTATGTGAGTTCTTTATGACTAATGTTGAGTCCATGGATTATACGCACTCTCACCCTTCCATCCTTGCTAGCCTCTTCGGTACCGTGCATTGCCCTTTCTCACATTGAGAGTCGGTGCAAACTTCGCCGGTGCATCCAAACCCCGTGATATGATACGCTCTTTCACACATAAACCTCCTTATATCTTCCTCAAAACAGCCACCCTACCTACCTATTATGGCATTTCCATAGCCATTCCGAGATATATTGCCATGCAACTTTCCATCATTCTGTTCATCATGGCACATTCATCATTGTCATATTGCTTAGCATGATCATGTAGTTGACATAGTATTTGTGGCAAAGCCACCATTCATAATTCTTTCATACATGTCACTCTTGGATCATTGCATATCCCGATACACCGCCGGAGGCATTCATATAGAGTCATCTTTGTTCTATTATCGAGTTGTAATCATTGAGTTGTAAATAAATAGAAGTGTGATGATCATAATTATTAGAGCATTGTACCAACTGAGGAATAAAAAAAAGAAAGGCCATAAAAAAGAGAAGGCCCCCAAAAAGAGAAAGGCCATAAAAAAAAGAGAAGGCCTAAAAAATGAGAGAAAAAGAGAGAAGGGACAATGTTACTATCCTTTTACCACACTTGTGCTTCAAAGTAGCACCATGATCTTCATAGTAGAGAGTCTCTCATGTTATCACTTTCATATACTAGTGGGAATTTTTCATTATAGAACTTGGCTTGTATATTCCAACAATGGGCCTCCTCAAGTGCCCTAGGTCTTCGTGAGCAAGCAAGTTGGATGCACACCCACTAGTTTATTTTGTTGAGCTTTCATACATTTATAGCTCTAGTGCATCCGTTGCATGGCAATCCCTACTCCTTGCATTAACATCAACCGGTGGGCATCTCCATAGCCCATTGATTAGCCTCATTGATGTGAGACTTTCTCCTTTTTTGTCTTCTCCACATGACCCCCCTCATTATATTCTATTCCACCCACAGTGCTATGTCCATGTCTCGCGCTCATATATTGCGTGAAAGTTTATAGGTTTGACATTACTAAAGTATGAAACAATTTCTTGGCTTGTCATCGGGGTTGTGCATGATGATAGCATTCTTGTGTGACGAAAATGAAACATGACTAAACTATATGATTTTGTAGGGATGAACTTTCTTTGGCCATGTTATTTTGAGAAGACATAATTGCTTAGTTAATATGCTTGAAGTATTATCATTTTTATGTCAATATGAACTTTTGTCTTGAATCTTTCGGATCCGAATATTCATACCACAATTAAGAAGAATTACATTAAAATTATGCCAAGTAGCACTCCGCATCAAAAATTCTGTTTTTATCATTTACCTACTCGCGGACGAGCAGGAATTAAGCTTGGGGATGCTTGATACGTCTCCAACGTATCTATAATTTTTGATTGCTCCATGCTATATTATCTACTGTTTTAGACATTATTGGACTTTATTTTCCACTTTTATATTATTTTTGGGACTAACCTATTAACCGGAGGCCCAGCCTAGAATTGCTGTTTTTGCCTGTTTTAGGGTTTCAAAGAAAAGGAATATCAAACGGAGTCCAAACGGAATGAAACCTTCGGAAACGTGATTTTCTCATCAGATAAGATCTAGGAGACTTGGACCCTTCGTCAAGAAAGCCACGAGGTGGTCACGAGGGTAGGGGGCGCCCCCTAGGGCGCGCCCCTGCCTCGTGGGCCCCTCGAAGCTCCACCGACGTACTTCTTCCTCCTATATATATCCACGTACCCCCAAACGATCAGGGACGGAGCCAAAAACCTAATTCCACCGCCCCAACTTTCTGTATCCACGAGATCCCATCTTGGGGCCTGTTCCGGAGCTCCGCCGGAGGCGGCATCGATCACGGAGGGCTTCTACATCATCATCCAAGCCCCTCCGATGAAGTGTGAGTAGTTTACTTCAGACCTACGGGTCCATAGCTAGTAGCTAGATGGCTTCTTCTCTCTTTTTGGATCTCAATACAATGTTCTCCCCCTCTCTTGTGGAGATCTATTCGATGTAATCTTCTTTTTGCGGTGTGTTTGTTGAGACCGATGAATTGTGGGTTTATGATCAAGTCTATCTATGAATAATATTTGAATCTTCTCTGAATTCTTTTATGTATGATTGGTTATCTTTGCAAGTCTCTTCGAATTATCAGTTTGGTTTGGCCTACTAGATTGATCTTTCTTGCAATGGGACAAGTGCTTAGCTTTGGGTTCAATCTTGCGGTGTCCTTTCCCAGTGACAGTAGGGGCAGCAAGGCATGTATTGTATTGTTTCCATCGAGTATAACAAGATGTTTTTTTATCATATTGCATGAATTTATCCCTCTACATCATGTCATCTTGCTTAAGGCGTTACTCTGTTTTCATGAACTTAATAATCTAGATGCATGTTGGATAGCGGTCGATGAGTGGAGTAATAGTAGTAGATGCAGAATCGTTTCAGTCTACTTGTCTCGGACGTGATGCCTATATGCATGATCATACCTAGATATTCTCATAACTATGCTCAATTCTGTCAATTGCTCAACAGTAATTTGTTCACCCTCCGTAGAATACTTATGCTCTTGAGAGAAGCCACTAGTGAAACCTATGGCCCCGGGTCTCTTTCTCATCATACAATCTCCATCACTTTATTATTGCTTTACTTTTACTTTATTTACTTTGCATCTTTATACCAAAAATATTATTTATCATCTCTATCAGATCTCACTTTCGTAAGTGACCGTGAAGGGATTGACAACCCTAAGCACGTTGGTTGTGTTGAGCTATTGTTTTTGTGTAGGTACGAGGGACTCGAGCGTAGCCTCCTACTGGATTGATACCTTAGTTCTCAAAAACTGAGGTAAATACTTATGCTACTTTGCTGCATCATCCCTTTCTCTTCGGGGAAATCCAACGCAGTGCTCAAGAAGTAGCAGTGATGAGCTTGATGCTCGGAAAATAAGAATAAGCTTCTATCCGGGAAGCCCCCAGGTATGATGGACGTACATGTTCCAGGGTGTGTACGTCACAGGTGCACGGTTTAGCCGTGCAAAAGCTTTAAGGCTTAGAAAAAGAAAAAGAAGAACCAAAAGAGAAGAAAAATTAAAGGAAACAATAGGGGGAAGGAGAGGAACGAATAGTTCGGCGCTAGGCATAGAATCTTCGGGGTCTGGCCATGTTCCAAGGGTTCGGCTCTAGGTGATTGTCTGACGCAGCCCGCAGGTGGTACACTCCTCCTATGAGAACTTAGTCAATGATGAAGGGACCCTCCCACTTGGGCTTGAGTTTGTCCTTTTTCTTCTCTGGCAAGCATAGAATGAGTTCGCCAACATTATAAGTCTTGGCTCATACTTCTCTGCTTTGGTATCTGCGGGCCTGTTGTTGATAAAATGCGGAACAGGCCTTTGCAACATCGCGCTCCTCCTCCAGGGCATCTAGGTTGTCCTGCCGTTCAAGCTCGGCCTCTCTTTCTTCGTACATGTGCACTCAAGGTGAGTCATGGATAATATCGCAGGGTAACACAGCCTCTGCGCCGTACACCATGAAGAAAGGTGTATATCCAGTAGTATGGTTGGGCATGGTCCGCAGCCCCCAGAGTACGGAGTCAAGCTCCCCAACCCAGTGCTTGTCTGATTCTCTTAAAGGCCGCACTAGTCTGGGTTTGATGCCGCTCATAATAAGACCATTGGCCTGTTCGACTTGACCGTTTGTTTGCGGGTGATAAATAGAGGCGTAATCGAGCTTAATGCCCAGATTAGCACACCAAGTTTTCACCTCATCGGCTGTGAAATTGGAGCCATTATCGGCGATGATGCTGTGTGGAACACCATAACGGTGCACCACACCAGATATGAATTCTATCACTGGCCCCGCCTCATCCATTTTAACTGGTTTGACCTCTATCCACTTAGTGAATTTATCCACCATGACCAGCAGATACTTTCTCTTATGGCTTCCTCCTTTAAGGGGTCCGACCATATCGAGCCCCCAGACCACGAAAGGCCAAGTGATGGGGATTGTTTGTAGAGCGGTGGGGGGCATGTGGCTTTGGTTGGCAAATAGCTGGCATCCGATGCAACATTGGACAAGGTCCTGTGCATCTGCTCGGGCCGTAGGCTAGTAAAAACCTGTGTGGAAGGCCTTGCTAACAAGGGCCCCAGCTGCGGCGTGGTGACCGCTCGAGTCCACCATGAATTTTAGCCAAGAGCTGCCGCCCCTCTTCCTCGGAGATACATCTTTGAAGAATTCCGGTAGTGCTTTTCTTGTAGAGCTCTCCGTCATGAACCTTGTAGGCCTTCGAGCGCGGGACAATGCGATGAGCCTCATTCTGATCCTCCGGGAGTTCTCTCCTATTAAGGTAGGCCAAGAAGGGTTCGGTCCATGGGGCAATAACCGCCATGATGAGATGGGCCGACGGTGTTATTTCGGTGGCTGAGCCCCCGATAAAATCGTCATGTTCGGAATCTGGGGTTGTGTTCGGATCTGGACTGGTATTGCCGCTCTCCCCTTGCCATACCACTGATGGCTTGAAAAGCCTTTCCAAAAAAATGTTGGGTGGGACGGGGTCGCGCTTAGCACCGATGCTAGCAAGGACGTCCGCCGCTTGATTACTTTCTTGAGCCACGTGATGAAACTCGAGCCCCTCGAACTGAGCCGACATTTTTAGGACGGCGTTGCGGTAAGCCGCCATCTTCGGATCTTTGGCATCAAAATCTCCATTTATTTGAGATATTGCAAGGTTTGAGTCACCGCGCACTTCTAGGCATTGTATACCCATGGAGACAGCCATCCGGAGACCATGCAATCAGGCCTCGTATTCGGCTGTGTTATTGGAGTATGTGTATAATATTTGGAGCACGTACTGGACTACGTCTCCAGTGGGGGACGTTAAAACGACGCCCGCTCCTAATCCTGCCAGCATTTTGGAACCATCGAAATACATAACCCAGTTGGAATATGTGTCATGCTCTTTAGGGAGTTCGGCCTTTGTCCATTCGGTGACGAAGTCCACCAATACTTGGGATTTGATGACTCAACACGGTTTGTATGTTATGTCGAATAGAAGGAGCTCAATGACCTATTTGGCTATCTGGCCCGTAGCATCACGGTTGTTTATTATGTCATTGAGTGGTACTTCGGAAGCTACCGTGATAGAACATTCTTGGAAGTAGTGTCGTAGCTTCCGGGATGCCATGAAGACCGCGTATGCTATCTTTTGGTAGTGAGGGTACCGAGATTTGCATGGTGTGAGGACAGTGGATACGTAGTATACCGGCTTCTGAAGCAGGAATTTGTGTCGGTCCTACTCTCGCTCAACGACGAGCACGACGCTAACCACCTGGTGTGTTGCCGATATGTATAATAACATGGGTTCGCCAATGTTCGGCGCGGCCAGGATTGGGTTGCTTGCAAGAAGGGTTTTTATTTCTTCCAGTTCGGCTGTTGCCGCATCCGTCCACTCGAAGTGACCGGTGCGCCGAAGGAGGCGATACAGTGGCAATGCCTTCTCTCCCAATCTGTAGATAAAGCGGCTTAGAGCTGCCACGCATCCTGCGAGTTTTTGGACCTGTTTAAGGTCCATTGGCATAGCCAATTGTGACAAAGCTCAGATTTTGGCTGGATTTGCTTCAATTCCTCTATTGGAAACGATGAAGCCCAGCAGCTTTCCAGTAGGGACGCCGAAAACACACTTTTCCGGATTGAGCTTGATGTCATATGCACGGAGGTTATCAAATGTGAGACATAAATCGTCTATCAGTAAACCGACGTGCGTAGTTTTAATGACGACGTCGTCCATGTATGCTTCAACTGTCTTGCTGATCTGTTTCTCCAGGCATGTTTGAATCATGCGTTGGTAAGTAGCCCCAGCATTTTTGAGCCCAAAGGGCATGGTGTTGAAGCAGAATGGCCCATCTGGGGTAATGAATGCCGTTGCGGCTTGATCGAACTCCTTCATTTTGATTTTATGGTATCTAGAATATCCGTTGAGGAAGCACATTGAGTCGTGTCCTACAGTGGCGTCAATGATCTGGTCGATGCGGGGGAGGGGGAAGGGATCCTTAGGGCAGGCCTTATTGAGGTCTTTGAAATCGATGCACAGGCGCCAGGATTTATCCTTCTTTGGTACCATCACCAAGTTTGCTAGCCAGTCCGGGTGTTCTATTTCTCTAATGAATCCGGCCTCGATTAGCTTGGCTAGCTCCTCCCCCATAGCTTGACGTTTGGGTTCGAAAAAGCGCCGTAGTGTTTGCTTGACCGGTTTATATCCCTTCAATATATTGAGGCTGTGTTTGGCCAATCTGTGTGGGATTCCTGGCATATCCGAGGGGTGCCAGGCGAATATATCCCAGTTCTCGCCCAGAAACTCTCATAGCGCGGTGTTGGCCGTTGGGTCTAGTTGTGCCCCAATAGATGTTGTCTTCTTGGGGTCCGTTGGATGGACATGGAATTTGACTATTTCTTCTACTCGTTTGAAGAAGGTGGACTTGGGTCGTTTGTCCAGGATTACATCGTCCCTATCCACCGTGGAGCGTAATGCGGTTAATTCTTCGGCCGCTAGGGCTTCGGATAATGCCTCAAGGGTCAGGGATGCGGTTTTATTTTCGACGCGGAGTGCTATGTCCGGATCACTAGCGAGAGTTATTATGTCATTGGGCCCGGGGCATCTTGAGATTCATATACCCGTAGTGAGGTATAGCTTGGAAGTGTGTAAATGCATCTCGCCCCAATAGGGCGTGATATCCACTGTTGAAAGGGGCCATGAGGGAGTCCTGGATTGGGGGGTCTCCGGACAGCCAGACTATATCCTTTGGTCGGACTGTTGGACTATGAAGATACAAGATTGAAGACTTCGTCTCGTGTCCGGATGGGACTCTCCTTGGCGTGGAAGGCAAGCTTAGCAATACGGATATGTAGATCTCCTCCCTTCTAACCGACTCTGTGTAACCCTAGCCCCCTCCGGGGTCTATATAAACCGGAGGGTTTAGTCCGTAGGACGACAACAATCATACCATAGGCTAGCTTCTAGGGTTTAGCCTCTACGATCTCGTGGTAGATCAACTCTTGTAATACTCATATCATCAAGATCAATCAAGCAGGAAGTAGGGTATTACCTCCATCGGGAGGGCCCGAACCTGGGTAAACATCGTGTCCCCCGCCTCCTGTTACCATCCGCCTTAGACGCACAGTTCGGGACCCCCTACCCGAGATCCGCCGGTTTTGACACCGACATTGGTGCTTTCATTGAGAGTTCCTCTGTGTCATCATCATAAGGAGGGATGGCTTGTCTCGTTGTCAAGAACAACATCACCTCTGGGGGAGCCTTGGTTTTAGGCCAAACTCCCCGACTAGGCGGCTTCGTCATGACCGCCCGCTCGGCCGCTGCACCGACGATGACTTCTCGGGTCATCGAAAATAGCCTCCACATCGGCTCGAAATTCACCGAGCAGATGGATACAATGGAGCTCTCCTCTTTGAACGAGCTCTTCGATCGCATCGCTGCTCTGGGAGTCGCTATGGACTATGATCGGATTGGGCTTAAACCCGACCAAAGGGAGATTAACTCTTCGCTGGTCACCCATCAGATAGCGGTGGTGGAGGAGAAATGCTGCGATTCTTCCTCTATCCCGAGGACGAACTATGTCCGGATTCTCGAGCTCTCCGAGCCGGATACCCGTCCATGGGAGGACATCGCCCTAACCCTGAACCTAGAATCATGCAGCATGCCGAACCTACGAGGCAACATCCCGGAGCCCGAACTTCCAAGATTGGAAACTCCCCCGCCCCTGGGTCTCAGATTGGGTCAAGGTCTGGACTTAAATAAACCCACCCACCCAGATATAAACGATCTTTCCCACATTAGGCAAGAGCCCTGAGAGACAGTACATCACTATTGGGCCAGATTCCTCCTTGTAATGAACAAGGTCAAGGACTGTCGCGAGGAAGACGCAATTTCGTTCTTTTGCAACAATTGCACGGACAAGGGAATCCTCAACGCCATAAGTCGCTGTGACATACACACTTCGCTGACTTGGCGGCCATAGTACGGAAGTACTGTGCGATGGAAAGCGCCTGGAAAACCCAAACAAAATTTTGGGATAATCCGGCTCTGACAAAACCCCCAGTCCGAACTAAAAGGGTGCACTCTCATAAGTCACCTGACTCAATTACAAAGAAGAAAAAGCCCACTACAGGGCATGGAACCGTATTGGAGGGATGGCTTAACGGGCCCTGCAAAATTCATAGTACAACGGATACCATACCAACACACAACCTTAGAGCATGTTGGGTACTCTGGCAGGTGGCCAAGAGTGGTGAGGATATCCTCATTCAAAACACCGCAGAGCACCATCCCGTGGATAACAATACAGTATTGACAGTCTTTCAGACCTTCGCCTCAAATAATAGGTGTAAGCGAGCACTCCGCAGCCTTGCCGAAGTCTGCCACGTGGCAGTAATAAATCCATGGAGCGACACGGCTATCACCTTCAATGCCAGTGACGAACCTAAATTCCGAACAGCCCGAGCACCAGCTGCCTTGGTCCTCAGTCCAATTGTGCACCGCTTTCGGCTTACTAAAGTGCTCATGGACGGCGGCAGCGGATTAAACCTCATTTATGAGGAGACTCTTCAAAAATGGAAATAGACAGAAACCGTATTGAGCAAAGCAGCACGACCTTCCGAGGAATCATCCCCAGTCGGGAGGCACGTTGCGCTGGGGAAATCACACTAGATGTGGTATTCGGCACTCCGGAGAATTACAGGTCCGAAGAAATTACGTTCCAAGTGGCCCCGTTCAATAGCGGATACCACACCCTTCTAGGGCGGGAGGAATTCACGATCTTCCAAGGCATACCCCATTACGAGTACATGAAGCTCAAAATGCCCGGTCCCAATGGAATCATCACTCTAGCCAGTGATCCGGACATAGCACTCCGTGCTGAAAACAAAACAGCCGCACTGGCCCTCGAGGCATTATCCGAAGCCCTTGCGGCGGAGGAATTAACTGCGCTGCGCTCCACAATGGACAGGGACGACGTGATACTAAACAAAAGATCCAAGTCCACCTCTTTTAAACCAGCGGATGAAATACTCAAATTCCAAGTCCATCCAACGGACCCCACAAAAACAGCATCCATCGGGGCACAGTTAAACCCCGCTGTAGATGCCGCACTAGGGAGTTCCTGCGCGAGAATTGGGACATATTCGCCTAGCATCCTTCAGACATGCCAGGAATCCCACGCAGGCTGGCCCAGCATAGCCTTAACATTCTAAAGGGATTCAAGCCGGTCAAGCAGACTCTTTGGCGTTTCTCTGAACCTAAGCGACAAGCCATGGGAGAGGAGCTAGCCAAGTTACTGGAGGCCGGATTCATTAGAGAAATAAAACATCCGGACTGGCTAGCAAACCTGGTGATGGTACCAAAGAAGGACAAATCCTGGCGCCTATGCGTCGACTTCAAGGACCTTAATAAGGCTTGCCCAAAGGATCCCTTCCCCCTCCCTCTCATCGATCAAATTATCAACACCACCGCAGGACACGACTCATTGTGCTTCCTTGACACATACTCCAGTTACCAGCAAATTAAGATGGCGGAGTCCGATCAAGCCGCAATGGCATTTATCACTCCATACGGCCCCTTCTGTTTTAACACAATGCCCTTCGGGCTCAAAAACGCCGGCGCAACGTATCAACGCATGATTCAGACATGTCTGGAAAAGCAGATCGGCAAAACACTTGAGGCATACATAGACGATGTGGTCGTTAAAACCAGACACGTCGACTCCTTAATAGACGACTTGAGGCTCACGTTCGACAATCTCCGAACATACGGCATTAAGCTCAATCCAGAAATATGCGTTGCTTCATCGTCTCCAGTAGAGGAATTGAAGCAAATCCGGATAAAATCCGAGCTCTGTCGCAGTTGGCTATCCCAACTGACCTCAAGAAAATCCAGAAGTTAACTGGATGTGTGGCGGCCTTAAGCCGCTTTATCTCCCGATTAGGAGAAAAGGCACTCCCCCTTTATCGCCTTCTTCGGCGCACCAAACACTTCAAGTGGACAGATGCAGCCACGGCCGGATTGGAAGAAATAAAAGCCATCCTGGCCACCAACCCAATCTTGGCGCGCCAAATGTCGGCGAACCAATGCTGTTATATATAGCGGCAACTCACCAAGTTGTAAGCGCAGTGCTCGTCGTCGAACGAGAGATGAACGGACATAAATTCCCACTTCAAAAGCCGGTATATTATGTATCCACTGTCCTCACTCCATGCAAATCACGGTACCCACATTATCAAAAGATAGCATACGCAGTATTCATGGCATCCCGGAAATTACGACACTACTTTCAAGAGTGTTCAATTACGGTGGCCTCAGAAGTACCACTCAAGGACATAATAAACAACCGCGATGCCATAGGCCGGATTGCCAAATGGGCTATCGAGCTCCTCCCGTTCGACATAACATATAGACCATGACGAGCCATTAAGTCACAAGTACTGGCCAATTTCATCGCTGAGTGGACAGAAGCCGAACTCCCTAAAGAGTACGGCGCTACTCCAATTGGATCATGCACTTTGACGGCTCTAAAATGCTGGCTGGTCTGGGGGCTGGCGTCGTCCTGACGTCCCCCACCGGAGATACAGTCCAATACATACTCCAAATACTATACGCAGACTCCAACAATGCAGCCGAATACGAGGCCCTATTAAATGGTCTCCGGATGGCAGTTTCCATGGGCATTCAACGCCTGGAGGTGCGTGGGGACTCAAACCTCGCAATATCTCAAATAAATGGAGACTTCGATGCCAAGGATCCGAAAATGGCGGCATATTGCAACGCCGTCCTCAAAATGTCAGCTCGGTTCGAGGGGCATGAATTCCACCATGTGGCTCGGGAAAAGAATCAGGCGGTGGATATCCTCGCCCGTATCGGCGCTAAGCGCGACCCTGTCCCACCTAACATCTTCTTGGAAAGGCTGTTTAAGCCATCCGTGGTATGGGAAAGGGACACCGGTAACAATAGTCCGGACCCGGTCACAACACCAGATACCGAACACTCTGACACAATCGGAGGCTCTGCCATCAAAATAACACCTTCAGCCCACGTGATAATGGCCGTCATCGCCCTGTGGACAGAACCATTCCTGGCCTACCTAACCAGGCAGGAACTACCCGAGGACCAAAATGAGGCACGCTGCATAGTGCGGCAATCTAAAGCCTACAAGGTCCATGAGGGAGAGCTTTATAAGAAAAGCACTACCAGAGTCCTTCAAAGGTGCATCTCCGAAGAGGAAGGGCAGTAGCTTTTGGCAGAAATCCATGCTGGACTCGGTGGCCACCACGCTGCAGCCCAGGCCCTTGTAAGCAAGGCATTCCGTACACGTTTCTATTGGCCGACGGCCCGAGCAGATGCACAGGATCTGGTCCAACGTTGTGTCGGTTGCCAGCTTTTTGCAAACCAAAGCCATATGCCGCCTACCGCTCTCCAAACAATCCCCATTACTTGGCCCTTTGCGGTCTGGGGGCTTGATATGGTCGGACCCCTCAAAGGGGGAACCCATAAGAAAAAATACTTACTAGGCATGGTGGATAAATTCACCAAATGGATAGAAGCCAAACCCGTTAAAATGGCTGAATCCGGACCGGTGATAGACTTCATATCCGAGGTTGAACACCGTTATGGCATCCCCCACAACATCATCACTGACAACGGCACGAACTTTACAGCCGACGAGGTAAAACTTTGGTGCAGCAACATGGGCATCAAGCTCGATTATGCTTCTGTCTATCACCCGCAAACTAACGGTCAAGTCGAGCGAGCAAATGGTCTTATCATGAGCGGCATCAAACCTAGATTAGTGCGGTCCTTAAAGGAATCAAACACGCACTGGGTAGAGGAGCTCGACTCCGTACTATGGGGGCTGCGGACTACGCCGAATCGCACTACCGGATACACACCGTTTTTTATGGTGTACAGCGCAGAGGCAGTTCTGCCTTGCGACATAATTCATGACTCACCTCGAGTGCGCATGTACGAAGAAAAAGAGGCCGAGCTCGATTGGCAGGACAGTTTGGACACCCTGGAGGAGGAGCGCGATGTGGTAAAAGCCCGTTCCGCATTCTATCAGCAACAGGCTCGAAGGTATCAAAGCAGAGAAGTACGGGCCAAAACCTATAATGTTGGCGAACTAGTTCTACGCCTGCCGGAGAAGAAAAAGAACAAGCTCAAGCCCAAATGGGAAGGTCCCTTCATTATTGACCAGGTTCTGACCAGTGGAGCGTATCGTCTGCGGGATGCATCGGACAATCGACTCGAGCCAAACCCATGGAACGCAGCCAGACTCCGAAGATTCTACGCCTAGTGCCGGACTCTACGTTCGTCTCCTTACCCCTGTCAATTTTTTGCATATCCGTTATCTGTCTTTTCTCTCTTTCTCTCTTCTTTTTTCCTCTCCTCAAGGCCTTAAAAGGCTAACTTGTGTCTTGACTACACAATCTTGACGTGCTAACCGCGCTCATTATACCTAGGGGCTTCTTATACAGAAGCTTAATATAACTATTTTTCTGGGCTTTATGCCCCACACATGTGTTATTCTTCCACATGTACCTTTTTCGCCATTATATGCATCGATATGACTTAAGTTTTGGCCAAGCTAGGTTGCCCGGATCTTGTATTTATGCCCTACGTTCTCGTTAATTCGGCTAGGGCATAAGGGGAGCACCTCTGCGATTGTTACTCCCGGGTCAGCCAGATGTGTACCTCAGACTGGGTGAAGCCGGAAGCTAGCGTTCTTAAGGGAATATTCGATCGGTGAACAAAAGATGACTTTTATTTATTTTGATACATGCCCCCAGATGTTTATAGCCTGCATCCATTTTCGCAGTTCGTACATGCACATTAGGGCATGCGTACCCAGGGAAAGGAACCCTTAACGGAACTATTCTCCCTGGAAGATGTTTCTTACTATCCATGTAATATGACATAGCTAGTTGGGTACTTGTCTGTTCAAGCACTTATGACCCCTATGCCTGGTTTCCACACATACCCCGGTTTTTACGTAACCGGGCGGGTATTCGGATACACTCCAGACTATCGGGTCCAGAGGTCGAAGCGAAAAGGTCCGCGATGACAAATGATTTACAATCCGGCTAGGGACATTATATATATCACTTAAAGTACACAATCACTAAGACTGACTAAATTCTTCTTCCATACCATCCAACAGGCTGTCTAGCCTACAATCCTGTTGGGAATACTTTGCAGCTAATTCTACTTGGTCATACACCAAATTGATGGGGATCTCTTTCCCATCGGGCCCCACAGGTCTGACCTCGGCCATGTGGTTTGGGTCAGCTTTGGTATATCGCGTCTTCACCATGGCCCAGGCTTCCCTTGCACCTTGTAGGCAGGCTGATATCTTCCATAATTGGAAGCGCCATCGCGCTCCCTTGAGCTTCTCTATAAGCTCCCCCATGCCTCCTGGCAGGGAGGCGGATGGCCACAAGGCTTGGGCAATACCCTGCATCACCTGCCAAACTTGTTCGTGCAGTTGTGAGAGCTCTGGTAGAAGATCACCCGCAGACCCGGGCATCTCCTCCGCGGGACGACCCGTCAGCATACCTGTAGACATAACTCTGTTAGCCGGCTTCTTCGCCGAACTCTTTCAAAAGTTCGTTCAAGCACTTACTGAAAATGCCGCGTCGAAGCCGCTTATTCTCCTTCACGGAGTCTACAAGCTGGGCTTGGACATCTTTCAGTTCCACGCCCAGCTGGATATTGGCATCCTAGAGATCATTTTTCTCCTACCTGACCCACGTAAGCACGTGCTCGCCAGCATTTAGCTGTCGATTAGCACATTGCGCATTCCCCGTCACGGCCTCCGGATTCACTCCAGAGTCATCTACAACATCTATTGTTAGATTTGCATGCATGCTGCATACTATCTGGTACCTGTCATTCTTTGCAAGGAAACAAGTGTTACCAGAGGGGGCCTTCTCGGACTCCTTCAACGCGGCAACCGCGGCCCGTAGCTGGGCTTTGCACTCTTCCAGCTCTTGAGATAATTGGGTATTCTTCTCCGTAAGAACCTACACAAATAATGATCCTTAAATCATTTGTGTCAACTGTTTCAAGTCTCAGGCGCTACTGATATATATAATCATCGGATTTTCTTACCCGTATATCCTTTACATACTGGTTCGTGGCTCTGGCAAGACCGTTTTGAGCAGCACGGATGTATGCGTCTCCTGATTTGAAGGCATCAAACGCCTCTTGGGAGAAACAAGCGTCACGGAGTACGGCCCGGCGACGCCTGTGATTCATGGCTCTCTCCACTTCAGAATTTGTAGCAGATAGTCTATCCGCATCCTCTGTAGGAGGAGCATCCGGCGTTCGCCCCGTGTTAGCTTCCGCCTCGATGTCCGGCCCTGGAGCCCGACTGGTGGAGGCATGATCGGCAACCTCTCCGGATATGGTCTGGCGAGTGTTTTTCCTACTAGGAAACATGGACATCATTATATTTTAAGAAAGACGACAACCACGGAGTTAGGTTCTGTATCATACCTCTGCGCCGGCGTCTCAATCCTGACCACCTTCCTTTTTAGCCTACCCGGCTTCGGTGTCCCTTGTTGGCGAGTCACTGCGGGTTCGGCATGGCGTCCCGAGGGCCTTCCCTGTAAGACACCATATGTGTACGGTAGGTGAAGTGCATAAAAGGGGATCCTTCTCGGAAGTTGGGACTCCGGCTTTTCCTACATGCGATGCAGGGAGTAGCCCAGGATAGTCGGCTATGATGGCCACCATGGCATCATCGCAGCTCAATTGATAGAATGTCCTGTCGATCAGCTCCACAAATATGTCCGGATCTTCTTCGAGTCCGGGATCGAGGGCCCGGTCAGGGTCCTTCGGTTGTGGAGGTGGGCTATTGACCTCCCTTATAGCTTTTTGCAGTTCCTGCCATGAAACGGCAAGGTGAGTATTTATGACGAAGAATGCGGGAAGGTTGGGAGTAAAAAGTGACAGCTCACCCAGCTTGGAGGGTTGTACATGGAGAATCCATCCCGTGGCTTAATACGGATGAACTCCTCTTCCTCTCCCTTGTACAAATTGGACAGAATTTTTGCTAGAGCAGCAACTGAGTCTGGTCCCTTACGCCCGCAGCGGGTGGCATCATCTTCCCCGTTAAAGTGCCACATGGGGTGCCCTCGATATTGAAGTGGCTGCACCCCCCGCACTATGCATATTGACATAACCTCGATTATTGTCAGTCCTAATTGAGCCAGCACTTCTATCCCGCCCATCAGGTAAAGGACTTCTCCGTTATCTTCCTCCTCAGGGCTTCGTGGGCGCCAACTTCGGCGTTTCTTAAAAGGGGCATTGTCGAACTCGGGAAGACCCATCCGAATAGGACCTGGAAGGGGGACGTCCTCCATGTAAAACCACTCCGAAGGCCAGTCTTCAGACGTCTTCTTCGGGGTACCGGACAGGTATCCGATCCCGGCGATGCGCCATCTTTCGGCTCCGCCCACTTGATATATTGACCCCTTCTGTGTACGGGGCACAAGGCAGAATAGCCTCTTTCACAGCTCGAAATGAGCTTCGCAGCCTAGAAACATCTCACAAAGGGCAACATAACCAGCGATGTGTAATATGGAAGCGGGGGTGAAATTACGCAACTGGAGGCCATAAAATTCCAGGAGCCCGCGGAGGAACGGATGGATTGGAAATCCAAGTCCCCTTAGTAAATAAGGGACAAGGCATACCCGCTCCCCCTTGGAGGGATTGGGGAAGATCTCCGCTTGCTCCCCGCCGTTATAGGTGGCGAGCCCGGCTCGAACGGGGACCATATACGCCGAAGGGAGAAATCCCTGGGTCTGTAACTCTACTAATTGGCTATGCGGGACTATATCCTTTGGCCGGACTGTTGGACTATGAAGATACAAGATTGAAGACTTCGTCCCGTGTCCGGATGGGACTCTCCTTGGCGTGGAAGGCAAGCTTGGCAATACGGATATGTAGATCTCCTTCCTTGTAACCGACTCTGTGTAACCCTAGCCCCCTCCGTGTCTATATAAACCGGAGGGTTTAGTCCGTAGGACAACAACAATCATACCATAGGCTAGCTTCTAGGGTTTAGCCTCTACGATATCGTGGTAGATCAACTCTTGTAATACTCATATCATCAAGATCAATCAAGCAAGAAGTAGGGTATTACCTCCATCGAGAGGGCCCGAACCTGGGTAAACATCGTGTCCCCTGCCTCCTGTTACCATCCGCCTTAGACGCACAGTTCGGGACCCCCTACCCGAGATCCGTCGGTTTTGACACCGACATTGGTGCTTTCATTGAGAGTTCCACTGTGCCGTCACCGTAAGGCTTGATGGCTCCTTCGATCATTGGTAACGATGTGATCCAGGGTGAGGTTTTCCTCCCCGGACAGATCTTCGTATTCGGCGGCTTCGCACTGCGGGCCAACTCGCTTGGCCATCTGGAGCAGATCGAGAGCTACACCCCTGGCCATCAGGTCAGGATTCGGAAACTTAAGCTACACTGCCGACATCCACGGAGACTTGATCTTCGATGGATTCGAGCCCATGTCAGGTGCGCCGCATAATCACGACGAGCATGATGTAACTCTGCCGTCAGACAGTGTTCGGGACATCACACGTGCAACTACTCCGGCCCTCAATCCGGAGCAAATTGCGCCATCCGAGGACGGGGGGATAGACCCTGCCATGGAGGCCGCACTCTCAGTGGCGATGGAGCCGGATACTGACTTCACCCCTGACGAGAGCCGTGTTGCCGAACCACGGGATTCATCTCCTGCCACGGACTCCGAGCCGCTTGCGTCCGTGCCTATCAAATCCGATTGAGCGCCGATCATGGAGTTCACCTCCGCGGATATCTTTCAGCACTCACCTTTCGGCGACGTGCTAAATTCATTAAGGTCTCTCTCCTTGTCAGGAGAACCTTGGTAGAACTATGTCCAGCTAGAATGGGATGCGGACGACGAAGAAATTCGCTCCCCACCCACCACCCACTTAGTAGCCACTGTCGACGATCTAACTGACATGCTCGACTTCGACTCCGAAGACATCGACCGTATGGACGACGATGCAGGAGACGAACAGGAACCACCACCCACAGGGCGCTAGACCGCCACCTCATCATATGATATATACATGGTGGACACCCCCAAAGAAGGCAATGGCGACGAGACAACGGAGGATGACCCCTCCAAGAAGCAACCCAAGCGCCGACGTCAGTGGCGCCGCTCTAAGTCCCGCCATAGCAAAAGTAGTGATACCGGCACAAGAGACAATAACACTCCGGATAGTGCCGACGATGACAACAATCCCCTCCAGCACGATTTAGAGCGGGAGGGTGAACAAGCTAGCCCTCCAGAGCGGGCAGCAGATGGAGAATCAGAGGAGGACAATTACATGCCTCTCTCCGAAGACGAGGTGAGCCTCGGCGACGAAGAATTTATCGTGCCTGAGGATCCCGTCGAGCAGGAGCGTTTCAAGCGCCGGCTTACAGCCACAACAAATAGCTTGAAGAAAAAGCAACAACAGCTTCAAGCTGATCAAGATTTGCTAGCAGACAGATGGACCGAAGTCCTTGTGGCCGAGGAATACGAACTCGAGCGCCCCTCCAAGAGTTACCCAAAGCGCAGGTCGCTACCCCGACTCGAGGAGGAAGCATTGAAACCTACATCACCAGTGTACGCTGTGGCTGACTGGCCACCTCGTGGCCGAGCTAGAGAGGCGTTTCAGCCTGAAGTTCAGCCTGCACCCCGCCGCCACTCAAACAAAAGTACCAAGGCCGGGGCAACACGCGGGACCTGCAAGATGTATTGGAAAGCAGGGCAAAACATGCAAGGTCGATATACCGGTCACGGGGGCGCGCGCCAACGCGGGACGATGACCGTCACGCCAGATACACTAAAAGTAAATCCGGACGGGCCGAATACAGCAGGCAAGACTCATATGAACTGCGCCGTGATATAGCCCGGCAAAGAGGCGCCGCACACCCCCTATGCTTCACTGATGAAGTTATGGATCACGAATTCCCGGAGGGTTTTAAACCCGTAAATATCGGATCGTATGATGGTACAACAGATCCCGCTGTATGGATTGAGGATTTCCTCCTCCACATCCACATGGCTCGCGGTGATGATCTACGTGCCATCAAGTACCTCCCACTAAAACTCAAAGGACCAGCTCGGCATTGGCTGAATAGCTTGCCAGCAGACTCCGTCGGTGTCGGCGTTCTGGGAACGGGGTTCCCCAGACTTGCCTGCCTGCGGCCTGCGGCGTGGCTCAAAGGGGGGCCCAGCGCAACCCATCTTCACCAACACAAACCCAAGACCCTCGCGAGGGGCCAAGCCTCGCGGGGCGGACGGCACGGAGCTTCCTCAGGCACGGCCTCGTCAGGCTGGCTCGCGAGGAGGCGGAGAGATCAAGGCGGGGTACCTCATGAGGTGCCCGTGACGCAAGCCATGACGACCAAGGGCGCCAGGCGGGTGCCAGCCCGCGCAGTGTCCTCCTTTCCCCTTTGGTGCAAAGGGGGCAAGCGCAGCCGCGGAGTACCAAGGCATCAGGCAAAGGTTGCCATTTCGGTGCAACAGGACCAAGACCAGGAGGACTGCAAGACGGAGGTCATCGTGGAGCCCAAGACGGCGTCACCACCAGAGCTTTGTGCAGGCGAAGACTACTTTTGTCAGAATAGCTGGTAGTAGCTGTCCCCTTTCAAATTAGCTCGCCATTGTTGGCTCCCTTCCCGCTCGATATTTGGGAAGAGGACCAGGGCCTCTATAAATAGGACCAGCCACCCAGAGAGAGAGGGGGGCAGGCAGAGAGAGAGAGAGGCAAGGAGAGAGAGAGAGAAGGGTGGCTGAACTCCTCCCAGCGGTTCATCCCCCCAGCCAAGAACAGACCCTCGCGAGGCTGTTCTTCCTTGTATTGTTCATCATCATCAGCCCAAGAGGCAATCCACCACACCACACACTGGAGTAGGGTATTACACCACAACGGTGGCCCAAACCAGTATAAACCTTGTGTCCCTCATGTTATTCCTTCCATAGCTCAGATCTTAGCGAGGCGGAGGGGCGCAGGTAGGTAGGAGGCGAAATCTCCGCGCGCACCCCAGTGTTCGAACCTCAAGGGTCTGCCGGAACCCGAAATCCGACATTTGGCGCGCCAGGTAGGGGTGCGCCGGGATTCGTCTTCCACCACCCCGTTCTCCTCCGACCATCACGCCCATGTCTGACGCTCGTCGGGCCCGCGCTGAGCGCCGGGCCGCTCTCGCTTCCCGCGTCGCCCAGACGGCCCCTGTCGGCGGGCGTCCTCACCGTTCCCCGTCACCTGCCGTCAACGCCGCCACCGACCCAGCGGGGGACGAGCAGCAAGCATCGTCTCAGCATCCGTCCATGCGGCAAGAGGCCGCACCGCAACTCCCTCGCTCACCCTAGCTGGTTCTTCGTCCCGCGCGCTCCGCGCTCCCATGGAGGCTCGGGCTGTGCTCATCGCGGCAAACGAGCTCCTGCGCTACTATCCCGTCGACGACGTCTACGAAGAATGGCTTGACTGCGTCGCCGAGCTCGTCCGCGCCGCAGGAGGCTCTCCTGCGCCGTCCGTTCCGCTGCACCGCCCCCCGCCCCGCGCGGGCGATGAAGCTCCGGCAGCGCCCCGGGCGCCTCCTCCTCAGGAAGGCGCCATGGCTCCAAGGCGCGTGGCCTGTGGGCGGAACCCGCTCCGTCAGGTGCCAGTGCGGCAAGAGCAGAGCTGCCAAGAAGTCCCTCGCCCGCAAGAAGCTGCCCGGGAGTTCCCCGCTCCAGCACGTCGCGACCATGCTCCTGCTCCCGCGCGTCAAGACCCCGCGCTGCTCCCAGCTGCAGCGCGTGGGGACATGCAAGACCAAGCTCTCCGTCACCCAAGGCCTCTCGTGGCCACAGCAGGCTGCCGCGCCTTCACCGCCGAGCTACGCAGCGTCGCGTGGCCCGGCAAGTTCAAGCCAGACCTGTCTCCTCGCTACGACGGCACGGCTGACCCTGCGGAGTTCCTCCAGCTCTACGAGCTGGGCATCGAAGCTGCCAACGGAGACGAGAAGGTCATGGCGAACTGGTTCCCCATGGCACTCAAGGATGGGGCCCGCACCTGGCTCCTGAACCTGGCTCCAGGCAAAATCTCCTCCTGGGACGAGATGCGCACCCGCTTCATCGCCAACTTCCAAGGTACTCGCGACCGGCCGCCCGTCGTGAGCGACATGCGCCGCATCAAGCAACAGCCCGGGGAGACCCTGCAGAAGTACATCCAGCGCTTCAATAGCGCACGCCTCAAGATTCCCAAGGTGACTGAGGAGGCCATCATCTCAGCCTTCTCCGACGGCGTGCGCGGCATCAAGATGAAGGAGGAGCTAGCGATGCATGAAGACCTGTGCACTTCCTTGGACCTGTTCAACCTGGCAACCAAGTGTGCCAGGGCCGAGGAAGGGCGTTTCTCCCTCCTCGAGCTGTCTGCCGCTGACCCAGAAGAGAAGAAGCCCAAGGCCAAGGATGTAAAGCGCAAGGGGGCTGCCGTGCTCGCGGCAGAACCAGACACCAAGCGGGGCAGAGATCAGCCCGAACCTTCCAAGGGCAGCCGGTACTGTGTGTACCACGACCTCCACACCCACAACACCAACGAATGTCAAGAGCTCCGAGCCGTGCGAGAAGGAAGGATCGGCCGTCGCCCTGACCGCGGTGACCGGGGCTACGGTCGAGGAGGAGGAAGGAACGCAGGACGCTGGGAAGACCGTGGCCCGCGCCAAGGGTGGCGCGATCAACCTCGCAAGGATCGCTGGCAAGACCCGCCTCGCGAGGGAGACTGGAGGGATCAGCCTCGCAAGGATCGCCCGCAAGGCAACATAGGCCTCTCTCCGCTGCCGCCGCAGCCAAGGAGAAACGAGGACCGCCACCAGGACGAGGGGGCTGGGGGCTTCCAGGAGCCGCGCGCGATCGCCTGCATCCTGGGCGGGGCTCACACCCCAGCCTCTCAATGCATCTTTAAGCAGTTCGCCCGCGAAGTGAACGCAGCCCTCCCCAGGCTCGAAGCCACGCACCCTCTCAGGTGGACGGCGTGCGCCATCACGTTCAGCTCAGCAGATCAGCTCAAGTGTGCGGCTACAGCTGGAGTCCTCCCTATGCTTTGTTCCCCAATCGTCAGCAACATGGTGGTCACCAGGACCCTCATCGATGGCGGGGCAGGGCTCACGTCCTGTCCGTGGAAACATTCAACAATCTCCAAGTGCGCTACAACCAGCTTCAGCCAACCAAGCATTTCTCCGGTATCACCAATGGCTCCACGGTCCCGATTGGGCAGGTCCGCCTCCCTGTCACCTTCGGAGCACGCGACAACTACCGCACCGAGCTTATCGACTTCGACGTCGCTCACATTCGCCTGCCGTACAACGCCATCCTTGGGTACCCAGCGCTGGCCAAGTTCATGGCCGTAACTCACCATGGCTACAATGTCCTCAAGATGCCAGGAAGTGGCGGAGTCGTCACGGTGCCCTGTGAAGAGAAGGACGCGGTGTGTTCCCTGGAAGGAGCCTTTCAGGCCGCGTCACTGGAAGACCCGGATCGCGGAAGCAGGAGGCCTCCCGAGATAGCCCCTAAGAAGAAGAAGACATCGTCCGGCCCAACCACTCAGGAGGCAGGCCCCTCTGGGCCCGTGCTTGCCCTGGGGGAACCTCCTTCCATCACATAGGAAAGCGCGCCCGGCGCCCTCCTCAGACAGGGCTCGGGGGCTCTCCCCTGGAGGGCCGCCGACCTAGCTAGGGTCACGAGGGAGGCGCTTGGGCACCACATGGAGGCATGTTTCGAAGCACGTTTCCCTCAAGAAGGATCAAGGCAAGGAGAGCCAGACCCTCAGGAGTTCGTCAGCAAGGCCATTCAGGAGCTACAGGAGTCAAGAGTCATGAAAGGCGGCCGCCGCCTACCAGCAGTGGCTCCCCATCCAGGCGAGGATGGTGGGCTGCGCGTCTGCATCGACATACCAGGGCTCAACCGAGTCGCCTCTCTGGAGCGCCTTTGGCCCTCGCGAGTGGGGCGCTGCGGAGGTCCACCCCACAGCTACGTTTGCATGCCTTACGGCTTGCCGAACGCGGCTGCCACGTACCAGCGCCTCATGAGGGGCATCACGGAGGTACAAGAGGCCAGGCGTTCCGCAGCCCTGGTGGGGATGGAGATGGTCCACGAGGAGCCGCCAGCGCCACCGGAGCTTCCCGAGGCCCCTAGGCCTGGGGCTCGTGAGGATCAGCTTCCGCAGCCCACCGAGTCTGCTACACCAATGCTCCTTCATCCTCAACGTCATCAGGTGACATCTTTCGAGTTTCATTTCCAGCTGGGACCCCCCCCCCCCAGGGCTGCATTATTCCCAGGCCGCGTGGGTCCGTCCCTGCGGTGTGTATCCCTTTTATTTCATGTTGTTAGCTTACCTTGTTGGGGGCGCCCCTCGGGCTGCATGATCCCCAAATCGCTCGGGCCAGGCCCAGCGGCATGTATCCCATTTGCGTTTATTTCCGGTTATGCGTTAGACCCACCATGCTTGATTATTTGATGCCGGTCCACGACACCTCTTCTTCTCCATGCCGACCACTTGCACATTAAAGGGGGGATACCTGAGCATCGCGACTCAGGGCTCTTACTGGCTCTCCACCCCTCACCCTCTGGCCTTGTCCACGGCATCGCGACCTCGCATACCAGCGACGGCTGAGACCAGCTCGAGGGCCGGGACCCGAGGACGTAGAGTGCCGACATCTAACCAAATTGCAGGGACACATCACAAGATAAGGCCCAGTGCCAGGCGCAACCCGCCTAGAGGTAGGGCCCCGTGAGTCCCGCGCTGGCTCACGGGTGCCCAGATACACCTCGCCAGGCCCTACCGTGCCAGCCATGTGTCAGGGCGGGGCTGTACACGCCCCGGGGGCTCCTCCCGGAGGAGGCCCCCCTCCCACGTACCAGTGGAAGCACCATGCTCCGCGCTGGCTGACGACACTGCCGAGGAGCGGCTACGCCCGTACACATACGGAAACGCTATGCTCCGTGCTGGTGATAAACAACTGAGGGTGGCCCCCGGGCCGCATCAACCTCAGGGAGCCCAGAGCTCAGTGTCTAGCCTCATCGTAACGCCTCCCCTCGGGAGTGCCGCGTGAGGGGGCTGGGCACGGGGGCTGCGCCTGGGTCACACCCAGACGCACGCCGCCCAGCCAGGTCCCCCCGGGCCTGGTTCATCGCGCGTCTCTCCCCGAGTGGAGCCAAGGTACGAAGGCCGTTTGAGCGTCAAGGGGGACTCCTGAGCATCGCGACTCATGAGCCTAACTGGTCACGTAGCCCCTCACTCCTTAGTTCCGAAAGGCTAACGGCGGTGAGGCATGCGCGGGGCCGGGCTCTGCCGGCATAGAACATAAGCAAGTAGGAAAGAAAAGCGCAAATTTCAAGGAATTCAAAAGCAAATATTATGGTCCACATTGTTATCTCAATGCCAAACGCAAGTTTAAACGCCTCCCCGAGGCATGATACATGTGCAGGAATTAAAGGCAGGACAGGAGCCACGGCAAAGTCACTTGTCGGCGGTGGAGCAGCACAGAGTAGGTTCGTCTCATGGAGCAGTGGGGTCGGCAGCGCCTTGCTTCGGCTTGGTGCTGAAGGCCCGGAACTTCCCCAGCAGAGCCTCCACACGACCCTTCACGGCCTCGGCAGCGGCAGCGGCACGCTCGCCGCTTACTGGCTCCAGCAGGCTGTCGAGGTCGATGCCGGGATCGCGAAGGTAGATGTGGGTGAGGACCCGCGTCAGTGCTGCAGAAGACAGGACACGCGCCTCGGCCTTGGCCGTGGGGCCAAGGCCAAGGGCGACATCTTCAAGAGCGTGAACCAGGAAGGGAAGCAGCTTGGCGGGGCCGTCCTCGGCGCCAGCCAGCGGGCTCTCCAGGCCGCTGTCGTAAAGCATCCTCAGCGAGGAGTGAGCCTTCGCCTCATCTCCGTGAAGGCCACGCGGTCCTCGGCAAGAACCAGGGCCTTGTCGTCCAGCTTGGCCTTCCTCGCCCCCAACTCCTGCTCCAGCGCGCCTAGGCGGTCGCGGCGTTTCCTGAGCTTGACCTCCCTCTCCTTGATGGCCGCCTCGCGAGCCTTCATGCCTTCTTCCTGCTCTTGGCGAAGGCGGACCTCGTTCGCGAGCTGGTCCCGCAAGTCTTGCAGTTCGTCCTCCAGCGCCTTGCAACGTCCATGGACGTCGACCACCTTCCCCAGGGCTGCGTCACGTGCAGCCTTTGCCTCAAGGATGGCCTGCTTCTCCTCGTCGCAAGCCGTCGAGTCCTGGACCAGCGCCACCCGAATCGAAGCGTCGGAGTGAACCCATCCTGAAGCCAGCTCCAAGCGCCCGGCCACCAAGCGGGGGTCGGCGCCAAGAAGATCCTGCCGCAGTCGGTCCAGCTCAGCAACAGCACGATCCAGAACGGCAGAAGGAGTCGGAGAGACAGCAGCTGGTGGAGTAGGAGGAGAAGGCGGCAGAGCGGCCACAACATCCTGAGGCGGGGACTGCCGCGCCCCCACGGCTGAAGTGGCGGCGGCAGGCAAGGACACCTCGGGAGTCACTTGGGCCGAGGGGGCTGAGCTCGCCCCAGCCGGCTCAGCCAGGCCTCGCGAGGACGACCGGGCAGGAGAAGCTTGTGCGTCGCGGTCACCCTCCTTCGTGGGCAGAGGCGCTGCCACAGATGGAACCTCAGGAGCTCCCTTCGGCTTCTTTGCTGCAGGCGCCAGCCTATCCAAGAGATGCGGACGTCAAGCCTCAGAAGCAGAGCAAGAAATAAAGACAAGAATCAAATGCTTACGGGTCGTCGCCAGTGAGCTCAAGCGGCCTCTGGCCAAATTTGAAGCCTGAAAGCCGGCTGGAAGGGTCAACCTCGGGAAGCTTGGAGGTGGAAGGTGCGTCTGCGGTCCACCTCGGGGCCGGGGCAGACCCGCGGGAGATCAGCCCGGTCCTGTCCTTCTTCGGGATCGGGGGCGAGCTCCCGCCGTCCTGCTTGTCATTATCCTCGTCGTCATTTTTGTCGTCATCCTTGTCGTCATCGCTCGGAGAGAGGCGGAGAACGCGGGACCTGTGCCGAGGGAGGGGAGCCCTCGACTCTCCGTCAGTCGCCTCAGAGTCAGGCCCTTTTTCCCGCTCCCCTCCTTCCTCCTCTTTGCTGGAGTCATCGGAGGGCACGTCCACCGGTTCCTCGGGAGTTTCCATGGGCACGGGCCCATCCCCGTTGAAGACGGGCATGGACTCCACTACCTGCTCTCAGTCGTCGCGGAGGAACAAGGGCGTAGGAGCGCCCACCAACCTCGCCACATCGCCCCCGACCAGAGATTGGAGGACCGCAGCCAGATCTCCGTCAGCCAAGGCCGCGGGGCTCGGACGGGGCCTCCACATCGGAAGTGAGTACTGCCGAAGCGGAGCAAGCTGGTGCTCCAGGAATTCCCTCAGCAGCGATGCGCCGGTCAGCTTCGCCGCCGCCATGTTGGCCGGCCTCAGATCTGCGTCCATCTTCTCCAACACCAGCTTCGCGTGGGGGTCCGCGAGCTCCGCTCGACCCCAATCGCTGGAGCTCGTGGGCTGCTCCGTGGGCAAGATCAGCCGAGGATGGATGCGCCCAGCATCCACCAAGACCCACTTTCTCCTGAAGCCCTCAATCCTTTTCCCGGGGTTCGAAATGGCGATGGTGCCACCGTACGTGATGAAGCTCGCGCACGTGGAAGCAGGACCGCGAGAGGTCCGGAGGTAGAAGTAATGGCGCAGCAAGGCCACTGAGGGCTGCACCCCTACGTGAGCCTCGCAGTAATAGGCGAAGATTGCTAGGAGAAGGACGGAGTTGGGGTGGAGATGCAGAGCCTGTAGCTTATAATGGCGGAGGACAGAGAATAAGAACTCGGAGAAGGGAGATACCAGGCCAGCAGCAATGGCACTTACGAAGAACGGATAGAAGGTGCTCCCTTGACCCTCAGGGGTGGCGGAGCCGGCTTTGAACACCTTCGCCCCGTTGATGCCCCGCGCCGTCGCCATCCGGCGCAACCGGGCGAGGCTCGCCTTCGACAAGCTACGGCCGGGGGCTGACGAGGCGCCATGGCTTCCTAGGTCACACGGTCGGAGTAGATCTGGAAATTTTGGAGGAAGGAAGGAGAGGCGCAAGAAAGGGGATCTGAGCAGCAACCGGGGAAAGCAAGAAGCAAAGCCTAGGTGGATGCTGCTCCTTTATCAACTCGCACGGTTGCTAAGGCGCCCACGTCCAATCAACCGTCACGCGGCACCCAAGGCTGCAGGCTGTTAGGGCCCGCGGCGCTTCGCTCTTGCCCTTCCGCCTCCCTGCACGGTCAAGTCCGGGCGCGCCTTGGGCCCGGGGGCTACTGTCAGCGTTCTGGGAACGGGGGTCCCCAGACTTGCCTGCCTGCGGCCTGCGGCGTGGCTCAAAGGGGGGCCCAGCGCAGCCCATCTTCACCAACACAAACCCAAGACCCTCGCGAGGGGCCAAGCCTCGCGGGGCGGACGACACGGAGCTTCCTCAGGCACGGCCTCGTCAGGCTGGCTCGCGAGGAGGCGGAGAGATCAAGGCGGGGTACCTCATGAGGTGCCCGTGACGCAAGCCATGACGACCAAGGGCGCCAGGCGGGTGCCAGCCCGCGCAGTGTCCTCCTTTCCCCTTTGGTGCAAAGGGGGCAAGCGCAGCCGCGGAGTACCAAGGCATCAGGCAAAGGTTGCCATTTCGGTGCAACAGGACCAAGACCAGGAGGACTGCAAGACGGAGGTCATCATGGAGCCCAAGACGGCGTCACCACCAGAGCTTTGTGTAGGCGAAGACTACTTTTGTCAGGATAGCTGGTACTAGCTGTCCCCTTTCAAATTAGCCCACCATTGTTGGCTCCCTTCCCGCTTGATATTTGGGAAGAGGACCAGGGCCTCTATAAATAGGACCAGCCACCCAGAGAGAGAGGGGGGAAGGCAGAGAGAGAGGCAAGGAGAGAGAGAGAAGGGTAGCTGAACTCCTCCCAGCGGTTCATCCCCCCAGCCAAGAACAGACCCTCGCGAGGCTGTTCTTCCTTGTATTGTTCATCATCATCAGCCCAAGAGGCAATCCACCACACCACACACTAGAGTAGGGTATTACACCACAATGGTGGCCCGAACCAGTATAAACCTTGTGTCCCTCGTGTTATTCCTTCCATAGCTCAGATCTTAGCGAGGCGGAGGGGCGCAGGTAGGTAGGAGGCGAAATCTCCGCGCGCACCCCAGTGTTCGAACCTCAAGGGTCTGCCGGAACCCGAAATCCGACAGTCGGCAGTTGGGAGGATTTGGGAGATGCATTCCTTGACAACTTCCAGGGCACTTATGTGTGACCACCGGATGCTGATGACTTGAGCCATATAACTCAGCAGCTAGGGGAATCAGCCAGGCAATTCTGGAAACGGTTCCTAACTAAGAAAAACCAAATTGTCGACTGTCCGAATGCAGAGGCCTTAGCGGCATTCAAGCATAACATCCGTGACGAGTGGCTCGCCCAGCACCTCGGCCAGGAGAAGCCAAAGTCTATGGCAGCCCTCACGACACTCATGACCCGCTTTTGCACGGGTGAGGATAGCTGGCTGGCTCGCAGCAACAACACATCAAGGAATCAGGGCACTTCGGATACTAAAGATGCCAATGGCAGACCACGTCGTAACAGACACAAACGCCGCAACAACGGCGATAACGCCGATGATACGGCAGTCAATGCCGGATTCAGAGGCTTTAGATCCGGTCAGCGGAAAAAGCCATTCAAAAGAAGTACTCCGGGCCCGTCTAGTTCGGATCGCATACTTGATCGCTCGTGTCCAATCCACGGCACCCCCGATAAGCCAGCCAATCACACCAACAGAGAATGCTGGGTGTTCAAGCAGGCCGGCAAGTTGAATGCCAAAAACAAGGACAAGGGGCTGCATAGTGATGACGAGGAGGAGCCCCGGCCGCCGAACATGGGAGGACAGAAGAGGTTCCCCCCACAAGTGAAGACAATGAACATGATATACTCAACCCACATTCCCAAGAGGGAACGGAAGCATGCACTAAGGGACATCTATGCGATGGAGCCCATCGCCCCAAAGTTCAACCCATGGTCCTCTTGTCCGATCACCTTCGATCGCAGGGACCGCCCCACTAGTATCCGTCATGGCGGATCCGCCGCATTGGTCCTAGACCCCATCATCGACGGATTTCACCTCACTCGAGTCCTTATGGACGGCGGTAGCAGCCTGAACCTGCTCTATCAAGATACAGTGCGCAAAATGGGTATAGATCCCTCGAGGATCAAACCCACCAAAACTACCTTTAAGGGTGTCATCCCAGGTGTAGAGGCCGATTGCACGGGCTCAATCACACTGGAAGTGGTCTTCGGATCTCCGGACAACTTCCGAAGTGAGGAGTTAATCTTTGATATCATCCCGTTCCACAGTGGCTATCATGCACTGCTCGGGCGAACCGCATTTGCAAAATTCAATGCGGTACCGCATTACGCATACCTCAAGCGCAAGATGCTAGGACCTAGGGGGGTCATAACAGTCAATGGAAACACAAAACGCTCGCTCCGCACGGAAGAGCACACTGCGGCCCTCGCAACAGAAGCACAAAGCAGCCTTTTAAGGCAAACCGCCAATTCGGCGATATAGCCCCCGTACACCGTCAAGCGAGTCCGGACTAACCTGTAACAGGATCGCCTGGCACGCAGAGCTCGCCTAGCAATTCGGCCCCCGTTCTAGTCCCAGTCAAGCAATGAAATCCGTGCCGCACGTACATAATTACACACTGCAAATACCATGAGCATAGGCGGGGCCATGATTAGGTCACGTCCCGCAATGCGGCTTAACCGCCCTAGGGGCTGCATACCTTTATCATTTTTTCTCCTTCAGGACCTTACTCTCTGGAAGCCCTTTCCGGCAGTATGATTGCCGGACACATTACGGGAAGGAACAACCAAGGAGGCAAGAAGCTAAGACATACAAGGGAACCCCCAGGTGGTCTCTAATACCAATCGACATACCCGCTTTTTACTACCCATACGCAGCTTGCCCTTGGATAGAACATGTCAAATAGTCATATTTTTTGCTTATTGCACTACTTGTATCAGTACGCTTCGACGTATTATTTAAATAACAATGCATGGCATTAGTCTATTATTGCATTATCCATCCCTTTTTTCTTATATGTTCATTTACGACAACTTGCACCCGTACATTTTGGTATGGTCAGTACGCCAGGGGCTTTCGTTTACCCCATAATACGGCTTGAGAAGTCCGAACACTTTCGACAGTAAGGCACCCCAAACTTATAGCATTATATGCATCAACTCTGAATCATGTCTTGGGTCAATAGTTGGGTTTGCCCGGCTCCCATGTTTTGGTACCTTATGTTCTGCTATATCGGCTAAGGTAGCGTTGGGAGAACTACTGTGATTGTGTCCCGGTTCTTCCGGACGAGCACCTCAGTAGAGAAAGCCGAAAAATGACTGTCATGATAAGGCGAGAGCTGGCCGCTGTTCGAGAGGTCTCAAGTCCTTAAAGACTTTTTCCGCTTCGGGCGAGGAGTCGGCCTTGCCCGACTTAGGCGTATATAGCGCCCCAAATTCGGCCTTCTGAATACTAGGGGCTTCGCCAAAATTTAAAATTGTAGACTTCTATGGCTAAGTGAGATTGATAAAGCCTTATAGTCCGATTGCCTGGTTCGTTGCGCTGAACACCTCCCTCGAAGGACCCAAAATTGGGATAAAGAGTGCTCAGGTTTATCCCGAACACCCTAGTACTAGTTACATGGAGGCAGAAGCCGATGACTGGCCAACTCTCAGATTTTATAAATGGCCGCACAGAAGGTAATATTTTAAATTAAAAAAGCGTTGCATGGCGCAGATGAACTTGTTTCACATTATAGGACCACATGAGCGTGATCATTCAAAAATTACATCCCTGGCACATTCATCCGCCACAAGGCGGGAACCCTTCAGGACACTCTCATAGTACATCTCGGGGTGGCGATGCTCCTTGCCCTCCAGCGGCCCCTCCTTCACCCGCTTCACGGCGTCCAGCTTCGCCCAGTGCACCTTCGCCCGGGCAAAAGCCCTGCGCGCACCCTTGATGCAGACGGACCACTTTATGACTTCAAGCCATGGGCAGGCATCCACAAGCCGCCTCACCAAACCGAAGTAGCTGCTAGGCAGGGGATCACCAGGCCACATCCGGACTATAAGACCATTCATGGCCTATTTGGCTGCCTTGTGAAGCTCGACCAGTTGCTTCAGCTGGTCGCTCAAGGGCATTGGGTGTTCGGTCCCAGTATACTTAGACCAGAACAACTTTTCCGTCGAGCTCCCCTCCTCAGCTCGGTAAAACTCCGCGGCATCCAGCACACTGCGGGGAAGATCTGCGAACGCTCCTGGAGAGCTCCGAACTCAGGTAAGTAAAAGGAAAGTTTCCTTCACATGCTTGCTTTGCATAATGAATGCCTTACCCACTGCTATCTTCTTCACCGCATCAATCTCCTAGAGGGCCTTGTGGGCTTTAGCCTTGGCGCTCTGTGCGCTTTCGAGCGCCTTCGCAAGCTCGGACTCTCACGTCTTAGAGTCAAGCTCCAAGGACTCGTGTTTTTTGGCGAGAGCCTCGAGCTCTTGCTGCACCTCGCCTACCCGGGCTTCTTGCTTTTCCCGCTCAATGCGCTCCTTGGCCGCTTTGTCTTCGGCCTCGGACAGCGCCTTCTTCAGGGTCGCCACCTCGGTCATGGCCCCTGGCAAATTCATGATGATCCTATTATTTTACAACCGAATTTCTTTTTAATATATAGACAAGGTATTGCTTACCTTTGCTCTCCTCGAGCCGCCTCTTGGTAAGGCCGAGCTCTTCCCCGGACCGCTCAAGGTCCTGCTTCAGTGCAGCGACCTCCGCAGTACGTGCGGCAGCAGCCAGCAGTGAAGCCTGCATATGCACATAGACATATTCTGATTAGACTCCTGAGTCATCATTTGATCCTCTATTCGGCCTTTCTTCGCGAACGCCAAACAGAGCATCAGGGGCTACTGTCTATGCGGTAATATTTTCCTATATTTTGATTGCTTACCTAAAAGCCTGTTAGGAGGCTGGCACAAGCTTCGGTTAGTCTGTTTTTTGCAGACTGAACTTTCTCGATCACCGCACTCATGATAGTGCGGTGCTTTTCGTCGATGGAAGCGCCGCGAAGCGCTTCCAGCAAGTTGTCCGGTGCCTCTGGATGGACAGAGGCCACCGGCACGGGCGGCTTGCCCCTCTTAATGGGGGGTCGCCTGCCGGAGTCTGGAACCACCGAAGGTTCCGGCGCAGTGTTCGGCTGGGGGCCGAACTTGGAGCCTGTTGGAGTCTTGCTCCCTTGGCACCCAGGGTCCGGAAGGTCGCCTCGAGGCACCCCCAGGACTACCTCCCCTCGACTCGGTGCCTTTTGAGACAACACCTCAACGTTGTCCGTAGGGCAAGGGGTGGAGGCGGTCGGAAGTGAATCGCTATTCATATCCGACGAGTCCAAAGAACCGTCCGACAAAGATACGTCGATACGGGCTCGGGGCGGACTGCGTAATCATATTCGGCGTAAGGAGAAGCAGTGCAATAAAACATACCATGAATTACTATGGTATTCGGATACTTACGACTTCGCCAGGGGCTTGTCCCTGGGTAACCACTCATCATCGCTGTAGGTGGCTGCCGTGGAGCAGTCCGGAAGGAGGGTCCTTCCCTTCTTGGACCCTTCGGTCTCCCCGGTTGGGGCGGCCTTCCTTTTCTTGTCTCCCCCGGCTGGGGGGAGAACTTTCCTCTTCCTCCTCCTCGTTTTTGTGGGAGGAGTGCGCTTCGGAGTTATCGGACGATGAGTCCGATATAACCTTGCGCCGGAGACCCTTTCGGGTCCCCGTGGCCTTCTTCTTGGCCTTCTTCACCGGCACCTCGTAAGGCGCCAGAACCAGCATCTCTGTTAGGAGAGCATCTGCAGGATCTTCAGGCAGGGGGCTGGGCAATCGATCTGCTCCGCTGTCTCTACCCAGTCCTGTTAATGGCATGGAAACTTAGATCCCGCACATGATTAAACTGGGGCAAATAAATATCCTGTGAGATATAAAAACTTACCGGATTGGCATGGCGCTTTGTGCTGAGTCCGCGGTCCTCGGTAAGGGAAGGAGGTACCTCGGCGCCCTTGAACATCACCTTCCAGATGTCCTTGTGCGTCGTGTCGAAGAGCTCTCGCAGCGTCTGGTGCTTGGCCAGGTTGAACTCCCACAAATTGAATACCCGTCGTTGACACGGGAGGATCCGGTGGAAGAGCATGACCTGGACCACGTTGACGAGCTTGATTTTCTTGCTCATCATGTTCTTGATGCAGGTCTGGAGTCCAGTCAGCTCTACTAGGGAACCCTAGGACAGGCCCTTCTCTTTCCAGGAGGTGAGCCATGTGGGGATTCCGGATCGAAATTCGGGGGCCGCCACCCAGTTGGTGTCGCACGGCTCGGTGATGTAGAACCACCCCAATTGCCACCCCTTTATGGTCTCCACATAGGAGCCTTCAAGCCAGGTGACGTTAGGCATTTTTCCCACCATGGCGCCTCCGCACTCCGCTTGCTGGCCGACCACCACCTTCGGTTTAACATTGAAGGTCTTCAGCCATAGGCCGAAGTGGGGCCTGATGCGGAGGAAGGCCTCACACACGACGATAAACACCAAGATGTTGAGGATGAAATTGGGGGCCAGATCATGAAAATCCAGCCCATAGTAGAACATGAGCCCGCGGACAAACAGGTGAAGGGGAAATCCCAGTCCGCGGACAAAGTGGGTAAGGAAAACTACCCTCTCATGGGGTTTAGGCGTAGGGATGATCTTCCCCGCATCTGGTAGCTGGTGCGCGATGTCCGCGGCCAGATATCCGGCTTCCTGTAGCTTTGTGATGTTCTCCTCCATGACGGAGGAGACCATCCACTTGCCTCCCGCTCCGGACATACTTGGAGTGGTTTAAGGAGAAAGACGCGAACTTGGGCGCTGGAGCTCGAGTGCGCGAGAATGGATATGCAAGGAGGAAGAAGGCGTGGGTAAAAAGGGTGAATCTTTGTCCCTTTATAAGGGTGGAAGAGGCAATGCGCCTCCCCACTTACCTGGTAAAATCGCTTATTCCCCGAGCGCCGTAATTGATGGCGCAGTTGGGTTACCCATACCCGTATTGATGAGAATCCCGTGATAAGGGGACACGATCTCTGCTTCGACAAGACGTGTCAAGAAAACTGCCTTGCGATATGTGAAGTGCTGGTTGAGAAAAACGGTTTTCGAATAATGACCGGGCCATGTCATGATGTCATGTTGCTAAATGTGTCAGCAGATTAGATTTGTGGAAATATTATTCTCTCTATGGTGGTATGTGGAACTTGTTTTGCAGAGCCGAACACTATCCTTGTGTTCAAAATCTTCTATGGAGTATTCGGAGGAAGAACACGCCTTGCAATGCCGAAGACAAATCTGCATGCCGGACTCATCATCATTGAAGCCTGGTTCAGGGGCTACTGAGGGAGTCCTGGATTAGGGGATCTCCGGACAGCCGGACTATATCCTTTGGCCGGACTGTTGGATTATGAAGATACAAGATTGAAGACTTCGTCCCGTGTCTGGATGGGACTCTCCTTGGCGTGGAAGGCAAGCTTGGCAATACGGATATGTAGATCTCCTTCCTTGTAACCGACTCTGTGTAACCCTAGCCCCCTCTAGTGTCTATATAAACCGGAGGGTTTAGTCCGTAGGAGAACAAAAATCATACCATAGGCTAGCTTCTAGGGTTTAGCCTCTACATCTCATGGTAGATCAACTCTTGTAATACTCATATCATCAAGATCAATCAAGCAGAAAGTAGGGTATTACCTCCATCAAGAGGGCCCAAACCTGGGTAAACATCGTGTCCCCCGCCTCCTGTTACCATCCGCCTTAGACGCACAGTTCGGGACCCCCTACCCGAGATCCGCCGGTTTTGACACCGACAGGCCACTTGGAAGGTTAATTCCTCGGTCCGATAGTTCTCCGGTGTGCCGAATACCACGTCGAGCATGATTTTTCCCGCGCATCGTGCCTCCCGACTAGGAATAATTCCTCAGAAGGTTGTGCTACTTTGCTCGATGCGACTTCTGTCTATTTCCATTTTACCGAGTGTATCCTCGTAAATGAGGTTTAGTCCGCTGCCGCGGTCCATGAGAACCTTGGTGAGCCGGAAGCCGTCCATGATCGGACTAAGGACCAAGGCGGCTGGTGTTCGGACTGTCCTGAATTTTGGTTCGTCATCGGCATTGAAATTTATGGCCATGTCGTTCCAAGGGTTTGTTGCTTCGATTTGACAGACTTCGGCGAGGTTGCAGAGTGCCCTTTTGCGCTTACTGTTTGAAGCGAAAGTTTCGAAGACCGTCAATACTCTGGAGTCATCGTCTTCTGGGGGATATTTCTCTGGGTTGTTTTTGGTGAGGATATCCTCGCCGCTCTTGGCCACCTGCCGGAGTATCCAACATGCTCTAAGGCTGTGGGTTGATATAGTATCCGGTGTTGCGTGTAACTTGCATGGTCCATCGAGCCATCCCTCCAAAACGGTTCCGTGTCCCGTAACGGGCTTATATTTCTTTACCATTGGGCCGGGCGTGCCACAAGGGTGCGTCCTTTTCACCTGAACAAGGGGTTGGGTGGAAACCGGTGGTTCCCAGCGAGCTGCCTGAGTTTTCCAAGCACTTTCCATTGCACAGTACTTGCATACTATGGTTGCCAAGTCTGCGAAGCGTGATATGCGACGATGGTTGATGGTGTTGAGGATTCCTTCATCCGTGCAATTATTGCGGAACGCTGAAATCGCGTCTTCGTCGCGACAATCTTCAATCTTATCTTTGACAAGGAGGAATCTAGCCCAGAAGTGGTGGACCATTTCCTGTGACAGCTGTTGTATGCCCATGAGAGTGCTTATATCTGGGTGGGCGGGTGGTTTAAAATCCGAACCCTGACCTAGTTTAGGATCCGGAGTTTGAAGAACTTCCAAGCTTAGTAGTTTGGGCTCCGGGATGTCAACTGGTTTTTTGGGCATGTCGTCCAATTCTATGTTCGGAAGACAAGGCATGTCTATCGGTGTCAAAACCGGCGGATCTCGGGTAGGGGGTCCCGAACTGTGCGTCTAGGCGGGATGGTAACAGGAGGCAGGGGACACAATGTTTTACCCAGGTCCGGGCCCTCTTGATGGAGGTAAAACCCTACGTCCTGCTTGATTAAAATTGATGATATGGGTAGTACAAGAGTAGATCTACCACGAGATCAGAGAGGCTAAACCCTAGAAGCTAGCCTATGGTATGATTGTATGTTGTGGTTGTTGTCCTACGGACTAAAACCCTTCGGTTTATATAGACACCAGAGAGGGTTAGGGTTACACAAGGTCGGTTACAAAGGAGGAGATATCCATATCCGTATTGCCTAGCTTGCCTTCCACGCCAAGTAGAGTCCTATCTGGACACGAGACGAAGTCTTCAATCTTGTATCTTCATAGTCTAACAGTCCGGCCAATGGAGATAGTCCGGCTGTCCGGAGACCCCCTAATCCAGGACTCCCTCAGTAGCCCCTGAACCAGGCTTCAATGACGATAAGTCCGGCACACAGTATTGTCTTCGGCATTGCAAGGCGGGTTCCTTCTCCGAATACATCATAGAAGAATTTGAATACGAGGATATTGTCCGACCCTGCAAAATAAGTTCTACATACCACCGTACAGACAATAATATTTTCGCAAATCTAATTTGCTGGCTTGTTTTGGCAGCATGACGCTATGTCATGGCCCGGTGATTATTCGAACCGTTTTTCTTCAACCAGCTCCACACATAACGCGAGGCGGTTTCTTGACACATCTTGTCGAAGCAGAGATTGTGTTCCCCCAATTACGGAATTCTCATTAATACGGTCGTGGGTAACCCAACCGTGTCTAGGACTCCTAGATTATAGGCAAGTCCCAAACGGCTACGGAGAGGACGCTTGATATTCATCCTCTTTATAAAGGGACAAGGTTTTCGCTTTTCACCTCTCTTGCTCAATCAAACCCCTCCCCGCCTCGAGTTCTAACACCCAAAGCCCATGTCAGGTGCTCCGGATCTTCAATCATGTCCGGATCCAGCCTTCAAGGCAGATGGATGCCCTCCTCCATTACGGAAGAGGATATCAAGAAGTTGAGGGAGGCCAGATACCTGACCGCCGAGGTTTCGCATTGGCTGCCTGCTCGAGGGCAGGTTGTCCCTACTCCCGAACCCAACGAGAACGTTGTGTTCGTCTCCCACTTCCTCCGAGGCCTAGGCCTCACTCTGGATCCCTTCGTCAGGGGTTTGATGTTCTATTACGGGCTAGATTTCCACGATCTAGCTTCGGACTCCTTTCTCCACATCTCGACATTTATTGTCGTGTGTGAAGCCTTCCTCCGCATTACCCCTCACTTTGGCCTGTGGCTCAAGACCTTTGAAGTGAAGCCGAAGATGATCGAGGGGCAACATGCAGCATGCGGAGGCGCATCAATAGGCAAGATGGCAGGAGCTCCATGGCTGAAAGGTTCCTTTCTAGAGGTGTTTGAATTATGGCAATGGGAGTGGTTTTACGTCATGGCTCCCAGAAGTGCCAAGTGGGCGGCTGCCCCCGCCTTCCGCTCGGGCCCCCACCACAACTGATGTCATGAATTAGCAGAGGTCTGAGCTGGGGTCCAGCCAAGGATGTGCCTATACTGCAAAGCCGCATTCAACATCTCTTCGAGGGAGATTTTAATTTGGTTATGGTAATGCAAGTTATGCTGGTTCGTCAAGTCCAGCCTTGCAAACGCCGGCCCCTTCGCTTGTGGGAGTTCAACCCAGAAGGACCGCGGGCCATTCAAAGTTTCCTCGGCCTGACGCATGAGGAGATGTACAAGTCATTCTTCGGACCTCAAATAGAGTGTCTGGATACTACCGAGGACATGGGCCTGAGCAGTAACCGCGCCGCCGAACAAGTAAGAAATACTCTAGCCGAACACACCGTCTTTTATTCATCATGAAGTTATTTCTGAGAGTTCGCTCTTTGACCAGGACTGGCTAACAAAGGCGAAGATGATTCGGTGTTTGGCCCCCCTCCCTGAGGGTTTGGAAAATCCGGTATTGGAAAAGATGCTCGAGCTCGCACCTTGCCCGGAGCCCTCGAGGGAAGATACAGGGGGAAATAATACGGGCAGACACGGGCCCCCATCGCTGCCAGTTCCAACCGAGGGAATGAGCGCCTCCATGAAGGAGGATAACCGGGGGAGGAAAAGGACCGCTTTCGAGGATCCGGAAGCCGAGGCCTCCAAACGGGAGAAGAACTCTCCAACAGAGGGTCCTGCCTCGGGGGGTGCTCTTGCCGCAGAAAGTCCGCGGGGGGATCAGCCCTCCAACGAGTCATAAGTGATCCAAAAAATACTTTAATAGTGAAGGTATACTATCTTTCTTCTGAGAAAATGACCACCACATATATCTTGCAGTTCGGGCCTTAGCCCCTCTCATCTGAGCTCGTCTTTGGGGGATCTTCTTCCGGAGATGATGGAGAGCGAAACGCCTCCCCCGGACTCCTCCGCTCAGGAAGCGGGTGACCCCGAAGTGTCGTCACGGAGGGCCTCTCCGGATCCGATGAGGCCAGAAGATAATCCCATAGACCCCCGGAGTCCCCAGTGTCCGGCTCTCGAAGAGAGCAAACAAAAGAGTCTGGCACCGTCTGGTATGCGGTCGGACGTTCTGAGGGAGCTGGTGGGGCGAGTGGCCATCTCATAAGAACATTATACTCTGATGGGTACGGTGATGGAGAGAATTTCGTCCGCCTAAAGCGGATTACATGAAGCCTTTATGAGTCTACTGACAGGCTTTGAGGTACGTGAGATAATATGTGATAGTATCGCACATGTTAGGTGTGCCCTGTGTAGATAGTAGCCCCTGAGACTCTGGTTGTCATCAAGAACGGCGGCGAACAGAGGATCATAGTCCCAGGAAATAACCAGACTGCCTTTATGTGCAGGTGGTGGAAGCTCCGGTGGCTAGTCGGACTAGTGAGTTTGCCGAATTAAAACTGCAACTGGATGCGGCAGACGCCGACATCGAGCTTGTTAACAAGAGGCTTGACGAGGCACAGGGTAAGTGTTATTTTCTGGTGAATGCCACGTAGTAAGAGCAGCATGATGCCAGTATCTTTAATATGTTGTGACTGCAGATGGAGCTGCCACCGTGGAAACCTTGCGGGCAGAACTTGCCCGAGCCAAGGAACAAGCGAGGATTAGTAATGCGGTTGCTTTGAAGGCGGCTGAAGAGTTGAAAGCCGAGAAGGCCGCACATTGCGAGAGCAAAGAGAAGATGGCCAAGATGGTCGTAGAGTTAAAAGACACTGCCGACCATTGCCGGCTCCTTGAGAAAAAAAACCGAGCGAAGGCAACGGACCTTGAGAAGGCCACGATGGCGGACAAAGACACCCGCTCTGCTATGAGAGCGAAGAAGGAGGAGCTGCGGGAAGCCGAGGATATTGTGGCTGGGAAGCCCTTCATGCTACGGAGGAAGTTCGGAGATCCACGGTATGCCCCTCTGGATCGGCTGTGGAGTTCGGCAGATGCATATATGGACTTGGCGGCGAGCACTGCCAATGCGGCCAAATACTTCCAAGGTCAAACAGATCGTGAGGTGGACAAGCTGTTCTGGTCGCAATTCAACATTCCAGAGCGTCCGCTTCCATTGACTGATCAGCTAGCCGAATGGGCCAAACTAAATAGGTTGTCCGGACTCGCCATGAGGTCTGTCGTGGATCAGCTATGGCCGGAAAAGCCAAAGCCGAACAACTATTTCAGCTTAGTGCAGCAGTTCCTTGGTGCGGTGCCGCACATTAATGCGATGAAGAGGTCGGCATGCATAGAAGGCTCGCAGATGGTCCTTGCCCGTGTTAAAGCATACTAGGCGGAGATGGACGCTACCACTGTTGCGGCGCAGGGTTCGGCCATAGGTCGAGTGGCTGCCGAGCACTATTTCGAGGAGGTTCTCGAGGGTGCTCGTTTGATAGAGGCCCAGTGCTCGAAGAATATTATGTTTGAGTGATATGTGTTCCCATTGTAAACACAATGTTTTTACGAAATTTTATAAGGCTGTGTTTATACTTTTTCCTGAAAGTAATATGATGCCTCCTGTGCGGCCGTTTATGTATACATGTGTATAACCTGAAAGATTGCAGTCGTCGGCTTCAGCCCCCACGCATATAATGCGGAGGTGCTCGCAAAGAATGCGTGTTCACACTTAACCCAACGTCTTGGTCCTATTGAGGAGGTGATAGCGCAGTGAACGAGGCAACCGGACTATAATGCTTTAACACTTTCACTTAGCCATAGGAGTTTGACAGTGGGGCTACTAGATAGCCCCTGGTGGCTCCGCACTCTCCCGATCTCGGGGTGCGTACATGCCTGGCCGGAAAACGGCCCTTCATTAAGGCGGAGGAATTCTAACATTCCGCTAGGTCATCAAGTGGTTGACCAGTCTCACGCTATATCATGACAGTCAGTTTTCGGCTTTCTCTACTGAGGTGCTCGTCCAGATGAACCAGGGCACAATCGCAGTAGTTCTCCTGGTGCTGCCTTAGCCGCTAAAGCGGAACATAAGGCACCAAAACACAGGAGCCAGGAAAACCCAACATTTGACAAAGACAATGATTCGGAGCTGATGCATATAAGGCAAAACTCGCGACACCGAACACTCCCTAAGGTATTCGGTCTTTATGGTATAAACCGGGCCTAAATAGTGCCCTTTGTAAGAAGCCCCTTGTGTCCAAGTACGTGCATTATTCTGACGTGGCCACATGCCAAGACATCAGCATCCTTCTCAATTGTGCTGAGAATTCGGTGGATGTGTATCAACAAGAGACAGTAAAAAAGGTTCACGCAGGGTCTTAATCTAAAAAGAATCCTTGGAGCGGGTCCCTGCTGCACGTCTGCGCCTGTGTCTCCGTTGTGCCGTATCCTGGGCGGGTGTAGCACGATGGTCATCTGTAAAAGAGAGGAACTTAGGTGAAAGAGTTGCCGTGCAAAAAGTTGGTTTTTAAAGAAACCATGTATAACTAGAAATGAGTAGAAATTGCCACTTGTCTGCGCGCGTTGAGCCCCTTGTATTTGTAATAGGGCTGTGGCCATCAATTCGGTACAAATTACATATAGCAGCGCCGGACTCGTCTAACCGCGTCCGTGGTCTTGACGACCTCTCAAATGCTTTAGTTGGTGAGGCCGTTTTTAGTGTGCGGCTGCCAAGGCAGTCGCATTCTCTTCGGCACGCAAAGATCGCTTAATACTTCCGTTCACTGTAAGGATGCCACGTGGACCGGGCATCTTGAGCGTGAGGGAAGCGTAATGCGGTATTGCATTAAAGCGAGCAAATGCTTCGGGTCCAAGTAGTGCTTGATAACCGCATCGGAACAGAGCAATGTGGAAGGTTAAATGTTCGCTACAGGAGTTATCGGGGAAGCCGAATATAACTTTTAGTAGCAGGGAGCCCGCGCAGTGAGCCCCTGGGCCTGGCGTTACTGCTTTAAAGGTAGTGTTGCTATGGCAAATTTTCGTTGGGTCTATCCCCATTTCGCGGATTGTATCCTGGTATATCAGGTTTAAACTGCTACCACCGTCCATCAGGACTCGTGCCAAGTGGTATCCGTCAATTATTGGGTCTAATACCAGGGGAGCCCATCTTGCCCGCCGGATACTTGCTGAGTAATCACGATGGTCGAAAGTGATCGGTTGAGACGACCAGTGGCAGGGTTTCGCGGTGATAGGCCCTTGGGCATATTTATCTGGGAGGGCCGCTTTGCTTCCCTTGATCACGTGTAATACGTTGACTGTTTTGACTTCTGATGGAAACTTCTTTTGTTCCCCAGTGTCTTGCTTGAGAGGCTCATCGTCATCTTCGCTTGGTGTATCCTCCCCCTTGTGTACGGCGTTGAGCTTGCCGGACTGCTTGAAGACCCAACATTCTCTGTGGGTATGATTAGCGGGTTTACCAGGGGTGCTATGGATCTGACATACTTGGTCCAGAATTTTGTTCAGGCTGGAAAATTCATCTCTAGTGCCTTTAAAGGGCAGCTTTTGCTGACCTGGCCGAGAGCTTCAGAATCTGGCATGTACCGCCGTGCTCTTCAGGCTGTCTTCTTTATTCCGACGCTTATTATTTTTGCTGCGTCGGGATCTCCCGTTTTCATCTCTAACTTCGGATGTGCTTGGGTCGCTGGTGCTGCATCTGGCTAGCCAGCTGTCCTCACCCGCGCAAAAGCGGGTCATGAGGCTTGTTAATGCTGCCATTGTTCTCGGCTTTTCTTGGCCGAGGTGTCTGGCAAGCCATTCGTCGCGGACGCTATGCTTAAAAGCTGCCAAGGCTTCGGCATTCGGGCAGTCAACTATTTGGTTCTTCTTAATAAGAAACCTGTCCCAAAGCTTTCGGGCTGACTCTCCAGGCTGTTGAGTTATATGACTCAGATCGTCCGCATTTGGGGGTCGGACATAAGTCCCTTGAAAATTTGCCCAAAAAGCGTCTTCGAGCTCTTCCCATCTTCCAATGGAGTTTTCGGGGAGGCTTTTAAGCCAGTGCCGAGCTGGCCCTTTGAGCTTGAGGGGTAAGTACTTGATGGCGTGGAGATCATCTCCTCGCGCCATATGGATATGGAGGATGTAGTCCTCAATCCAGACCCCAGGGTCTATTGTTCCGTCGTATGCTTCTATGTTTACGGGTTTGAATCCCTCTGGAAATTCATGGTCCAGCACCTCATCGGTGAAACATTGGGGGTGTGCGGCACCCCTGTATCTGGGTGTACCGCGTTGTTATGATGTTTGTTGTGTTACATCATATGCTGGGATGCGCTTGCGTGGTCCATGGATGGATCTGGTTGCGCCGTCCTTTTGGTGCGAGCCCTCGTGTGGATCGCTTATTGGCTTGTGAGTGGAGTTGTTTGCCACTCCATGTTGGCCGTGAGGTCATCTATCCGGCCAGGTGGTCGTTTTGATTTTTGGTTGTGGGGGATCTAGGGCCTCCTCATCGAATTCGGGTAGCAACTTCCGCTTCGGGTAGCTCTTGGTGGGGCGATTACCACCATACTTCCCTGCTGTGTTGAGTACTTTACTCCATCTGATTTGGAGTGTGTCCTGCGCAGCCTTGAGCCTTTGCTTCTGCTTTTTCAGACTCCTCGCAGTGGCAACAAGCCTTTGACGGGCATTCTGCTGCTCCGGGTTCCTGTCCGGCGTTATGTCATACGGACTATTATCTTTGACAGAATTGGTTTGTTCGGTTTGATTCTTCGTATTGCCGTGGTCCGGCAGTGGTTCGCCCTGCTCCAACGCTGGGTCTGTATGATCGTTATTTCTGCAGAGGCAGGATTTTGGGCGGCGCTTACGCCGCCGCTTTGATTGCTTCTTGAGGGGACAAGCCTTCGTTGCATCCTTCCATTCCTCATCGTCGTCTTCTTTTGGTGTGTCCACCATGTGTACGTCATATGATGAGGTGGACGTCCAGCGCCCTGTGGGCGGTGGTTCCTCTTCGCCTCCCGCATCGTCGTCCATACCGTTGATGTTTTCGGAGTCGAAGTCAAGCATGTCGGTTGAGTCATCGACAGTGGCTACCAGATGGGTGGTGGGTGGGCCTCGAATTTCTTCGTCGTCCGCATCCCAGTCCTGCCGGACATAGTTCGGCCAGGATTCTCCTGACAACGAGAGAGACCTTAATGAGTTCAGTATGTCGCCAAAGGGCGAGTGCTGAAAAATATCCGCGGAGGTAAACTCCATGATCGGCGCCCAATCAGATTCAATAGGAACGGGCGCAGGCGGTTCGGAGTCTGTGGCCGGAGAAGGATCCGGCAGTTTAACAACACGGCTCTCGTGCAAGGCAAGGTCGATGTTCGGCTCGATCGCCGCTGAGGGTAAGGCCTCCGTGACGGGGTCCATCCACCCGTCCGCGGAAGGCGCGACTGGCTCCGAATTGAGGGTCGGAGCGGCTGCCGATGCGATCTCCTTAACACTGTCCGATGGGAGAGCTAATTCATGCTCATCGTGACCGCGTGGCGCACAAGGCAGAGGCTCGAATCCGTCGAAGATCAAATGTCCACGGATATCAGTCGTGTAGTTTAAGCTTCCAGACCTGACCAGGTGGCCAGGGGCGTAACTTCCCATCTGCTCCAGATGGCCAAGCAAATTGGCCCGCAGTGCAAAGCCGCCGAGCATGAAGATCTGTCCGGGGAGAAAAGTCTCACCCTGGACCGCATCTCTATCGATGATAGTGGGAGCCATCAAGCCAAACGGCGATGACACAGAGGAACTCTCAATGAAAGCACCAGTGTCGGTGTCAAAACCGGCGGATCTCGGGTAGGGGGTCCCGAACTGTGTGTCTAGGCTGGATGGTAACAGGAGGCAGGGGACACAATGTTTTACCCAGGTTCGGGCCCTCTTGATGGAGGTAAAACCCTACGTCTTGCTTGACTAATATTGATGATATGGGTAGTACAAGAGTAGATCTACCACGAGATCAGAGAGGCTAAACCCTAGAAGCTAGCCTATGGTATGATTGTATGTTGTGGTTATTGTCCTACGGACTAAAACCCTTCGGTTTATATAGACACCGGAGAGGGTTACGGTTACACAAGGTCGGTTACAAAGGAGGAGATATCCATATCCGTATTTCCTAGCTTGCCTTCCACGCCAAGTAGAGTCCTATCCGGACATGAGACGAAGTCTTCAATCTTGTATCTTCATAGTCTAACAGTCCGGCCAATGGAGATAGTCCGGCTGTCTGGAGCCCCCTAATCCAGGACTCCCTCAATGTCCTTCTGCAGGTAGGTGTCCGGCTCTTCAAGCTCGGAGATCCGAACATGGTTCGTCCTCAATATAGAGGAAGAGTTGTCGACTTGCTCCTCTACTCCTGCTATCTGATGGGTGATCGACGGAGTTTCAATTTCTCTCTGATCAGGCTTAAGCCCAATCCGATCATAGTCTGTGGCAACCCCCAGAGCGACGATGCGATCTAGGAGCTCGTTTAAAGACGACAGCTCCGCTGGATCCATCTTCTTGGAGTATTTGGAGTCAACATGAAGGGGATTTTCGATGACCCGAGAAGTCATCGTCGGCTTAACGGCTGAACGGGTGATCATGATGAAGCCGCCCAGCCAGAGGGTTTGGCCTGAGGCCAATGCTCCTCCGGAGGTGACGTTGTCCTTGAGAACAAGGCGAGCCATCGATCCTATCTTTCGACGTCACAGCGGAACTCTCAATGAAAGCACCAATGTCTGTGTCAAAACCGGCGGATCTCGGGTAGGGGGTCCCGAACTGTGCGTCTAAGGTCGATGGTAACAGGAGACGGGGGACACAATGTTTACCCAGGTTCGGGACCTCTCTATGGAGTTAATATCCTACTTCCTGCTTGATTGATCTTGATGACTATGAGTATTACAAGAGTTGATCTACCACAAGATCGTAATGGCTAAACCCTAAAATCTAGCCTGTCTGACTATGATTATCAGGATCTATCTACGGACCTAGCCCTCCAGTTTATATAGACACAGGAGGGATCTAGGGTTACATAAGGTCGGTTACAGAGAAAGGAATCTTCATATTTGGTCGCCAACCTTGCCTTCCACGCCAAGGAGAGTCCCATCCGGACACGGGTAGAGTCTTTGGTCTTTGTATCTTCACACCCCATCAGTCCGGCCCATGCCTAATAGGCCGGACGCCCGAGGAACCCTTAGTACAGGACTCCCTCAGGGAGCGTGGGCAGGTGGCCCAGCACTCACTTCCCCCGCGCTCGCCGGGGGCGTTGGGGACCCCGCCGGTGCTTCCGACAGATCTTGGTGCCTCTCCGGGTATTGCAGCCTGGTCATGCGTTGGGGGTGGGGCTGGAGGCCTTACCCCAAACGGGGCCACTCGGGAGGAGGTCATCGCTTTTCGAGGCATTCCGGATCCTGTATCTGAGGGGCGACGGATGAGCTGCCGCCTCCAGGACCAGTCAGATGTTGATGACATGCAACTGAGGTGCGCCATGCGGGCGGCCAAGCTTCATGACATTGAGGTCACTACTGGTATGTCGGACAATACTTCCAATTCCATTCTGCATTTTTCTAATGATGAGATTATTCATTATGCAAATCAGTTAGGAGTTTCACTAGGTAGTAATGATAGTGAAATCTCTAAATCCGTTAATGATATCCTGGATCTTGAAGCAGAACGCGCTTTAGACCTGATTCGCAACTTAACAGCGGTCAAACCTATGAATGATTCCGACATAGATGCATTGGGAGTCAGGGTGCTAGATACTTTCTGTGCGGATCTTGCCCCATCCCTCCCTGAGACAGAGGAGGATGACGGTTCTATACCCCTAGGGGGTATTGCCCTGATTGAGGATCAGGTTGCTAGGTCCACGGAGCCCGGTTGTGAGGACCGGGTGGAGCATCAGAACAAGCCTAAACGCAAGTGGAGGCGAAAAATTTATCCAGTTTCGGCGGTGCGTAGAAGTGCTAGGAAACGTACTACTAAAAAAATTCATGATGAATTTTGAGAGGAATCTTTTGGAATAGCAGAGGTCTGACAGACTTGGCTAAAAGAAGGTTTCTAGAAGATGCTTCTATCGAACATAGGTTGGATTTTATCGCCCTCTCTGAAATAGGAAGGGGCAATTTCTCCCCCAGTTTCTAAGTACTTTATCGGGAGGTGTCGAATTTGATTGGCATTGCCTTCCCCCGAGAGGAAGATCAGGTGGGATCTTACTTGGGGTTAGATGCGAGACGTTGGAAGTTTCGCCGTCAAGTTTCGGGTTAGATCGAAGGCCGATGAGTTTAATTGTGCACTGGTGGCGGTATATGGTGTCGCGCAGCCATAACTCAAACCAGACTTTTTGGCGGATCTTGTCCGTATTTGCGGGTCTGAGCAACTTCCAATCTTGGTTGGGGGTGAATTTAACATTATTAGACGGAGAGAGGAAAAGAACAATGATAACTTTGACAGTAGGTGGTCGTTTATGTTTAATACCATTATTGAAAGCTTGGATCTGAGAGAGATGGAGCTTTCGGGTAGAAAATTCACTTGAGCTAATACCTTGCCAAACCCGACGTTTGAGAAGCTAGATCGAGTCCTTGCAAGAGTCGATCGGGAGCAGAAATTTCCTCTGGTAACAGTTCAAGCGTTATCGCGCAGAATCTCAGACCACACCCTTTTGCTGGTTGACTCGGGTGAGGCAACACATGTGGGGAATAAAAATACCTTTTCTTTCGAATTAGCGTGGTTTGAAAGAGAAGGTTTCTTCGATCTGATAGCCAAGGAATGAGCTAAAGATGCAGGAGGGAGGACTTCTGTTGAGAGATGGCAGAATAAGATAAGGCACTTGAGAAGTTTCTTACGTGGGTGGGCTAAGCATCTCAATGGGATTTATAAGGTTGAAAAGGAAAGGTTCCTTCCACTTATCAGTCCCTAGATTTAAAAGCCAAGTCCACAATTCCAGAAACCACAGAGCTTCATGCTAAAGTAGACGCGGATATCAGATTGAAAGAACTCCCGCGAGAGGAGGAATTGAAGTGGGCATTGCGAGCTAAGGTTCGCAAAGTTGTCCAAGGGGACGCCAACACTCAATTCTTTCATATGATCGCCAATGGCAAGCATAGAAAGAAAAAATCTTTCAGCTTGAGCAAGATGAGGGGACGATTTTAGGACAGGAAAACCTAAAATTATACATAAGCAATTACTACAAGCAGCTATTTGGGCCTCCGAAGGATAATTTCGTGTCCTTGGATGAGTCGAGGATTGAGGATGTTCCTCAACTTGCTGCAGATGAGAACGATATACTGACCGCCCCATTTTTGGAGAAAGAAGTGTTTGAAGCTATTTCACAGATGAAGAATAATAAAGCTCCGGGGCCGGATGGATTTCCGGCGGAGTTTTATAAAAAATGCTGGCATATTATTAAAGGGGATTTGATACCGATGTTCCATGATTTATTCTCTAGACAGCTTCAGTTGTTTCATCTGAATTTTGGAACAATAACTTTGCTTCCTAAGAAAACCGAGGTTGTGAGAATTGAGCAGTTCAGGCCGATCTGTCTTCTTAACGTAAGTTTCAAATTTTTCACCAAGGTTGTGACTAATAGACTCACACAGATTGCCCACTCTGTGGTGCAGCCGTCCCAAACTGCTTTCATGCCGGACAAAAATATCCTAGAAGGGATTGTGGTCCTTCATGAAACGCTCCATGAAATTCACACAAAAAAACTAGATAGGGTTGTTTTCAAAGTGGATTTCAAAAAAGCGTACGATAAAGTCAAATGGTCATTTCTTCAACAGGCCTTGCGTATGAAAGGTTTTGATCGGGCCTGGAGACACCAGGTAGAAGCATTCATGCAAAAAGGGAGTGTTGGAATTAAAGTGAATGACAACATAGATCACTACTTCCAAACACATAAGGGCCTGAGACAAGGAGATTCGATGTCACCTATTCTTTTCAACATAGCAGTCGACATGTTGACGATTCTAATAGAAAGGTCTAAGGATGCTGGTCAAGTAGGTGGCCTGGTACCTCATCTAGTTGATGGAGGTGTGTCTATCCTACAGTACGCCGATGATACTATCATCTTCATGGATCATGACTTGGCAAAAGCGAGAAACATGAAGCTGGTGTTATGCTTATTCGAACAATTGACCGGGTTAAAGATTAACTTCCACAAAAGCGAATTGTTCTATTTTGGAAGATCCAATGAGGAACAAGAGGCGTACAAACAATTGTTCGGGTTTGAATTGGGGGCCTTACCTTTCACGTATTTGGGTATACGAATTCACCATCGTAAGCTAACAAACACAGAATGGAAGTGCATTGAGGATCGATTTGAGAAGAAACTGAGCTGCTGGAAGGGCAAGCTGATGTCATACGGGGGCTGATTAATTCTCATTAATTCGGTTCTCATGAGTATGCCCATGTTTCTCTTGTCTTTATTCGAGGTACCAGTTGGAGTTCGGAAAAGACTAGACTTCTATCATTCCCGCTTCTTCTAGCAGAGTGGTGATCTGAACAGTGAATATAGACTCGCTAAATGGGATATTATTTGTCGACCGAAAGACCAAGGGGGTCTAGGTATCGAAAATCTCGAGGTGAAGAATAGATGTCTTCTCAGCAAGTGGCTTATAAGCTATCTGTAGAGACGGAGGCCACATGGACACAGATTCTGCGTAATAAGTACCTTCACTCCAATACTTTGTCCCAGGTGACGGTGAGGCCGATGGACTCGCCTTTTTGGAAAGGACTGATGAGAGTTAAATAAATTTTTTTCAATAGGACAAAGTTTATTGTCAGAAACGGTACCTCTACGAGATTCTGGGAGAATACATGGCTAGGGGAATGTCACGCCCTCAATGCGGCTATATCTCCCACGTGTCGAAGCAAGACTTAGAGGCATAACCGCATTGAAAGCAATGTCGCAAGTGAGGTAATCTTCACAACAACCCATGTAAATAAATAAAGGGAAAGGTACATAGTTGGCTTACACTCGCCACATCACACAATACATAAATAAGTCATTACATTCATCCAATACACTCAGGGTCCGACTACGGAACCAAAATAAAGATCAACCCCCAAATGCGACAAAGTCCCCGATCGCCCCAACTGGGCACCACTAATGATCATCTGGGAAAGACACGTAGTATCGTCCTGAGTCCTCATCGAACAGCCACTTGAGCTCAGTTGAATCACCTGGAGCAGTATCATCGGTCCCTGCATCTGGTTTTGGAAGTAATCTGTGAGTCACGGGGACTCAGCAATCTCACACCCTCGCGATCAAGACTATTTAAGCTTATAGGTAAGGTAAAGGTATGATGTGGAGCTGCAGCAAGCGACTAGCATGTATGGTGGCTAACATATTCGCAAAAGAGAGCGAGAAGAGAAGGCAAAGGCACGGTCGAACAACTATGATCAAGAAGTGATCCTAGAACAACCTACGTCAAGCATTACTCCAACACCGTGTTCACTTCCCGGACTCCGCCGAGAAGAGACCATCACGGTTACACATGTGATTGATGCATTTTAATTAAGTTAAGTTTCAGGTTATCTACAACCGGACATTAACAAATTCCCATCTGCCCATAACCGCGTGCACGGCTTTCAAAAGTTCAAATCCCTGCAGGGGAGTCCCAACTTAGCCCATCACAAGCTCTCACGGTCAATGAAGGATATTCCTTCTCCCAAGACAATCCGATCAGACTCGGCATCCCGGTTACAAGACATCTCGACAATGGTAAAACTAAACCAGCAAAGCCACCCAAATGTGCCGACAAATCCCGATAGGAGCTGCACATATCTCGTTCTCAGGGCACACCGGATTGTCCAAGGTTCCGGTAGGCCAGCCCAGAGTTGCCCCTGGTGGCCACCGGCAGCTGACAGGTTGGACCAACAGTCAGAGGAGCACTGGCCCGGGGGTTTAAATAAAGATGACCCTTGAGTCCATGGAACCCAAGGGAAAAAGAGGCTAGGTGGCGAATGGTAAAACCAATGTTGGGCATTGCTGGAGGAGTTTTATTCAAGGTGAACTGTCAAGGGGTTCCCATTATAACCCAACCGTGTAAGGAACGCAAAATCCGGGAACATAACACCGATATGACGGAAAACTAGGGCGGCAAGAGTGGAACAAAACACCAGGCATAAGGCCGAGCCTTCCACCCTTTACAAAGTATATAGGCGCATTAAAATAAACAAGATAATATTATGATATCCCAACAATAAACAATGTTCCAACAAGGAACGATCTCCAATCTTCACCTGCAACTAGCAATGCTATAAGAGGGGCTGAGCAAAGCGGTAACATAGCCAAACAACGGTTTGCTAGGACAAGGTGGGTTAGAGGTTTGACATGGCAATATGGGAGGCATGATAAGCAAGTGGTAGGCATCGTAGCATAGGCATAGCAAAAGAGCGAGCATCTAGCAAGCAAAGATAGAAGTGATTTCGAGGGTATGGTCATCTTGCCTGCAAAGTTCTCAGAGTCGACTTGATCCTCGTACGCGTACTCAACGGGCTCCTTGTTCACGTACTCGTCTCCCGGCTCTACCCAAACAAGAACAACAAGCAAAAGGAACACAATCAACCACGTGCAATGCTCAATCAACATGATGCAAACATGGTATGATATGCGGGATGCGATATGCGATGCATATGCATGATTTGGAAAAGAATGATTGAACCTGGACTCAACTTGGTAATCCAAGAGTGCCACTGGAAAGAGGGGTTGATTTTGGTTGAAATCGATATAAAGATCACCGGAATCGGATGCACGGTTTGGAAATGACAAGCAAAACAATTATGGCACCGGTCTGCGATAATCAGCACGAGACCACCTAAATGCATCAAGAACAACATGCTACAGCACTCCAACATGACAACAAAATACATGGCAGGGATCCACTCATGGTGCTTGACAAAAGATGAACACTGAGCTACGGCTAATTCACTCAATAGCAGGTTCAAACAAGCATGGCAAAAATGCAAAAGATAACAGGTTTCAGACTTAGTGAAATTAACAGCATGTCAGGAATTTATCATCAGGAAGCAATGTTTAGAGCACGAAAACTACATGCTACAGGAACATATCCTGGCAAAGAAAGGCATGGTATGAAGCTACTCAAAGCATACAACAAAAGTCCCTTAGTGTCCATGAGCCAAAAGGGATCAGAAGATACAATTGCAAGCATCTGAACATAGCAAAAACATAAACAGATTCAGACTTAGTGAAAAACTGGAGCATGGCAAAACAGATAACGAGTAGGCATGTTTACGAGCTCGATGCACTCACTACGAGGCATTTCATGACAAACTAAGCATACACCCAGCAAATAGACATGGCATAGAAGCTAGACATGGCAAGAACAACAACATAGCATGCACGGATCAACAACAACAAGCTCGGCAAAATTGCTAAACATGTTAACAATCTGCCAGGAACATTTTATAGCAAAAGTAGAGCTCGATTGACTCAAGCTAGGGTTCTCCATAATTGCAAACAAAGACATGGATGGATAGAGCACAACATTATCTACAAAACATCCTTACCGATCATGCTCAAAAGAGGCACGGATCACTAGGAAACAACATGAACATATGGCATGAAAATAAGGACAGGGCAAGGACTTGGTGAAATTCTAAGTCCGTGAAATCAGCATCATTGAGTAAGCTACTTTGCATACTTGTGCTAATCACCACAAAGATCACAAAAATACATGGCATACACCCCTGTAAAGATGACATGGCATTCTTCAAAACATATGTAGAGCTCAGGATCATATCATGCACACATTAATCATGGCAAAAATGACAAAAGTGCATTTGCTGGAACAGATCTGAAACTATCCTCACATAGCCCTCTTCCAACAGCATTTCGGGCATCAAGATGAGCTCAAATGAAAATGATGCAATGAGATGAAATGATGTACTCTACGAGACGAACATTTTGTTATGCTACACGCACGAATCGGAGCCACGGTGATGAAGTTATGATGCGTCAAAGTATGCAAAAAATAATGCAAAACTGGATCGAAGACAACCCTAAAAATTCCAGATCTCAGATCTGAGATGCGGAAGTCGAGGTTCGCGGGCGCCGGAGTTCCTGTTCGCCGGTGGACGAGGTGGCCGGAGCTCGTACTCGCGGTGACCGGCCGGAGGAGGAAGAGGACGGAGAGGAGGCGTACGGCGGCGGGATCTGGGCCGCGCGACGCTAGGTCGCCGGAGCGGGGCAGCCCGGTGGTGGAGCGGCTCACCGGCGGCGAGGGTGAAGCAGGGCGGCGCTCGTCGGCGTACGGTGGCGCGAAGGCCGGCGAGAGGAGAGGCGGGCGGCGGCGGGCGAGGAACCGGGCGGTGGGATCCCCAGGCGCTGGCGGCGCGGCTAACGGGCCTCGGGGGCCCGGAGCGGGCTTCCCCGGGCCGGCAGCGGGAGAGAGGAGGCGGCGACAGGTGGCGGCGACAGGTGGCGGCTTCCGGTTGGCAGCGACGGTTGTGTTCGGCCGGACCGGACGTGTCCGGCCGCGCGGATGTGCTGGGGCTAGGGTTAGGGGTGGAGGAGACCTGGAATTTTCGAGAGGAGGCCTATATATAGATGTAGAGGGAGCTAGGAAGCTCCAAATGAGGTGCGGTTTGTGGCCACGTGATCGTGATCGAACGATCTAGATGATGGAGGAGGTTTAGGTGGGTTTTGGGCCACTTTGGAGGGGTGTTGGGCTGCAACACACACGAGGCCTTTTCGGTCCCTCGGTTAACCGTTGGAGTATCAAACGAAGTCCAAATGATACGAAACTTGACGGATTGTCTACCGGTAGTAAACCAAGGCCGCATGACAAGTCTCGGTCCAATCCGAAAACATTTAACCCCCACACACGAAAAGAGGTACAAAGGGACACCGGAGGACATAGGAGCGCCGGAATGCAAAACGGACAACGGGGAAAATGCTCGAATCCATGAGACGAACACATATGCAAATGCAATGCACATGATGAAATGATAAGAGATGCATGGCAAAGACAAAACACATGGAGACAAAAACCCAACAACGAGGAAATAGAATAACTTAGTGCCGGAAACGGCAAGAGTTGGAATACAAATAAGGTAAATTACATCCGGGGTGTTACAACACTCCACCACTACGAAAGGATCTCGTCTTGAGATCTAGGACTGGAAAAACTTCGGGTACTCAGAACGGAGATGATCCTCGCGTTCCCAGGTGGCTTCACGGTCGGAATGATGTGACCACTTGACTTTGAGGAATTTGATAGACTTGTTGCGAGTCTTGCGCCCAGTTTCTTCAAGAATAGCAATGGGGTGCTCACGATAAGACATGTCTTCTTGGAGATCAATGTCTTCGAAGTTGACGGTGCGGTCAGGGGTCTTGAAACACTTGCGGAGTTGAGAGACATGAAACACGTCATGCACATTTGCAAAGTTGGACGGAAGCTCAAGCTGATAGGCGAGATTGCCTCTCTTGCTGACGATCTTGAAAGGACCCACATATCTCGGGGCAAGCTTCCCTTTGATACCGAAGCGACGAGTACCATTCATTGGAGAGACGCGGAGGTAGACATGGTCTCCGATCTCGAAAGCCAAGTCACGATGCTTGCTATCATAGAAACTCTTCTGGCGCGATTGCGCGGCTTTGAGATTATCACAAATGACTTTGCACATCTCTTCTGCCTGTGTGATCAAGTCATTTCCAAGAAGTTGGCGTTCACCAGTCTCTGACCAGTTAAGAGGAGTATGGCACTTCCTGCCATAGAGAATCTCAAATGGGGCCTTGCCCGAACTCGCTTGGAAGCTGTTGTTGTAGGAGAACTCGGCATATGGAAGACAATCTTCCCACTTCATACCGAAGGAGATGACGCAAGCCCTGAGCATATCTTCAAGAATCTGATTTACTCGCTCGACTTGGCCACTAGTTTGAGGATGAAAAGCTGTCCTGAAGCGAATGTTGGTGCCCATGGCCTTCTGAAAAGAATCCCAAAACTTGGAGGTGAAGATGCTGCCACGATCTGAAGAAATCAACTGCGGAATGCCGTGCAGAGAGACAATCCGGGAGGTATATAGCTCTGCCAATTGAGCTACTGAGATAGATTCTTTGATAGGAAGGAAATGAGCTAATTTAGTGAGTTTGTCGATGACAACAAAGATAGCATCATTGCCACACTTGGACTTTGGAAATCCAGTCACGAAGTCCATCTCAATATGGTCAAACTTACATTCTAGAATGGCAAGAGGTTGGAGGAGACCAGCTGGTCGTTGGTGTTCTGCTTTCACTCTTCTGCAGACATCACATTCATTCACGAACTGAGCAATCTCGCGCTTCATTCGTGTCCACCAATACGACTGCTTGAGGTCATGGTACATCTTTGTACTTCCAGGGTGGATAGAGAGGAGTGAATTGTGAGCCTCGTTCATGATGACTTTACGAAGGTCACCTTTAGGCACAACAATGCGATCCTTGAAGAATAGAGTATCCTTGTCATCAAGGCGATATCACTTGTACTTGGGTTGACTCTTGACAATTCCAATCTTCACCTTCTTCACCATAGCATCAAGAAGTTGAGCTTCGCGAATCTAATCTTCCAAAGTAGGAGAGACTTGGAGGTTTGCCAAAAATCCTTGAGGAACAACTTGAAGGTTGAGTTTGCGGAAAGCTTCACAAAGCTCGGGTTGGTAAGGCTTGATAATCAAACTGTTGCAGTAAGCCTTCCTGCTCAATGCGTCAGCAATTACGTTGGCCTTGCCTGGAGTATATTCGATACTTGGATTATACTCTTGAATCATCTCGACCCAACGAGTCTGTCTGAGGTTGAGATTAGGCTGAGTGAAGATGTACTTGAGACTCTTATGATCAGTGAAGATGTCCACTTTTCTTCACAATAACAGATGTCTCCAAGTTAAAAGAGCATGCACAACTGCCGCCAACTCAAGGTCATGAGTGGGGTAGTTCTTTTCATTGGGCTTCAACTGGCGAGAGGTATAGGCCACAACTTTCTTCTCTTGCATCAACACTGCACCAAGACCTTGAAAGGAAGCATCACAGAAGACCTCGAACGGTTTGGATTCATCAGGAGGAGTCAGAACTGGAGGAGTGACTAACTTATCTTTCAGGGTGTTGAAAGCGATGTCACATTCAAGAGACCAAACGTACTTCACATGCTTCTGGAGAAGGTTGGAAAGAGGCTTCGCGATCTTTGAGAAGTTCTCAATGAACCTTCGACAATAGCTTGCGAGCCCAAGGAAGCTGCGGAGTTGCTTCACGTTCTGAGGTGGTTCCCAATTCACAATTGCAGACACCTTCTCAGGATTAACCGCTATGCCCTTGGCAGATATGATATGCCCAAGGTAGAGAACCTCATTGAGCCAAAACTCGCACTTTGAAAACTTGGCATAGAACTGATGTTCTCTGAGCTTATCCAGCACCAAACTCAAGTGCTTGGCATGATCCTCCTTGTTCTTGGAAAAGACCAAAATGTCATCGAGGTAGACCAAGACGAAGTCATTTGTGTAGGCGTTGAAGATGAAGTTCATCATGCGAGAGAATGTTGGCGGAGCGTTAACGAGGCCGAAAGACATGACAGTGTATTCATATCAACCATAGCTTGTTCTGAACACTGTCTTAGGGATATCTTCTTCACGAATGCGAATCTGATGATAGCCCATACAGAGATTGTCGGTGTCAAAACCGGCGGATCTCGGGTAGGGGGTCCCGAACTGTGCGTCTAGGCCGATGGTAACAGGAGCCAAGAGACACGAAGTTTTACCCAAGTTCAGGCCCTCTTGATGGAGGTAAAACCCTACGTCCTGCTTGATTGATATTGATGATATGGGTGTTACAAGAGTAGATCTACCACGAGATCAGAGAGGCTAAACCCTAGAAGCTAGCCTATGGTATGATTGTATGTTGTGATTGTTGTCCTATGGACTAAAACCCTCCGGTTTATATAGACACCGGAGAGGGTTAGGGTTACACAAGGTCGGTTACAAAGGAGGAGATATCCATATACGTATTGCCTATCTTGCCTTCCACGCCAAGTAGAGTCCCATCCGGACACGAGACGAAGTCTTCAATCTTGTATCTTCATAGTCTAACAGTCTGGCAAATGGAGATAGTCCGGCTGTCCGGAGACCCCCTAATCCAGGACTCCCACAGTAGCCCCTGAACCAGGCTTCAATGACGATGAGTCCGGCGCGCAGTTGTCTTCGGCATTGCAAGGCGGGTTCCTCCTCCAAATTCTGTGTACCTGTCGAAATAATGTCCGATTCCTCGTGATGGTTTGTATTTCTTGGCTTCCACGTCCAATAATGGCCACTTTCCACGTGTTGAGCGAATGTGAAGAGCCAGGGTGTTTTCACATTTACCCCCCTAGCTATACAAATGGGCCGCCTATTTAAAAAGACGAGGATTCAGATCCAAATCACATCATCCTCCCTTGCCGAGTCTTCATCAGAGCGGACCCAACAGAGATCCATTCTACCATGGCCGGTCGACGCAACTCCTCCTCTCGCACCCCTAGCTCCAAGCCTGGAGATTGGGAGAGATGTTCCATCCCACATAGCAAATTGGTGATGCTTCAGTCCAAGGGATTTCTTCCCCCAGCATACATGGTCCCAGTTTGAGCCGGGATTGCCACCTATAATGGCGGAGAGCAAGTGGAGAGCCATCCCAATCCCTCCAAGGGAGAGCGGGTGTGCCTTGTCCCTTATCTGGTAAGAGGGCTCAGATTCCCAATCCATCTGTTTCTCCGAGGGCTTCTGGAGTTCTATGGCCTCCAGCTGCACAACCTCACGCCTGCTTCTCTGCTGCATATTGCGGGATTCGTAGCCCTTTGCGAGTTATTTTTGGGCTGTGAGGCTCATTTCGCTCTGTGGAAGAAGCTGTTCTGTTTGGTGCCCCATTCTAAGAAGGGATCAATATATCAAGTGGGCGGAGCCGAAGTGTGGCGTATCACCGGGACCGGATACCTATCCGGGACCCCAAAGAAGACGTCTAAAGACTGGCCTTCAGAATGGTTTTATATAGAAGATGTCCCCCTTCCGGACCCTATTCGGATCGGCCTCCCAGAGTTTGACAACACCCCTTTAAAGAAGCGTCAGAGCTGGCGTCCACGGAGCCCCCAGGAGGAAGACGACTGGGACATTCTTTATCTGATGAGCCGGATAAGTTCTTTGGCTCAATCCGGATTGACCATGATCGAGGTCATGGCTATATGCATTATGCGGGGGGTGCAGCCGCTCCAGTATAGGGGCCACCCCATGTGGGATTTCAACGGGGAGGATGACGCCACCCGCCACGGTCGCAAAGGGCCGGGATCGGCTGCCGATCTAATAAAGATATTGTCCACTTTGTACAAGGGAGAAGACGAGGAATTCCTCCACGTCAACCCGCAAGGCGGATTCTCCATGTACAATCGTCCGAGCTGGGTAAGCGGAGATTTTTCTTGCCCATCCGTTTTGTATTCCTGTAGTTTAAGTATTCATTCTAGCGATTTCATCGCAGGAGCTGCGCCAGGCAGTAAAGGAGATAAACAGCCCTCCCTCACAGCCCGAGGACCCTGGACGGTCCCTTGACCCGGCCTCCCAGGAGGATCCGGACATATCCGTGGAGCTGATCGACAGGGTATTTTACCAAGGGAGTAATGACAATACCTTGGTGGCCATTACAGCTGATTACCCTGGGCTATTTCCAGCCTCACAGGTGACTGAGACCAAAATCCCAGCACTTAAAAAGGGATCCGTCCTTGTGCTCTTTTTATTGCCGTATAACAGTCGTGTTTTGTAGGGGAAGTCCTCGGGGCAGAAGGCCGAGCCCGTGGCAACTAGCCAACAAGGGGCCACTAGGCCAGGAAGACTAAAAAGACCCGCAGTCCGGATTGAGGCACCGTCGCAGCGGTATGGCGCGCCGTTTTTATTGCAAGACATAATTTTCAGAGGCATACTAACGCCCATGCCTTCTTTTCAGGAAAAAGAGTGCTCGCCGGACTATACCTGAAGAAGCTACCAATCGCGCCTCCACAAGCCGGGCTCCAAGGCCAGACTCAGAGGTGGGAATGAGTACAAGGCATGCGCCGGGTGCTCCTCCGACAGAGGATACGGATAGACTGTCCGCCACCCATTCCGAGGTGGAAAGTGCCATCAACCACAGGCGTCGCCGGACTGTTCTTCGTGACGCTTGTTTCTCCCCAGAGGCATTGGATGCCTTCAACTCGGGAGACGCGCACCTCCGTGCCGCTCAAGATGGTCTAGCCAGAGCCACGGAGCAGTATGTAAAAGACATACGGGTGAGAAAATTTGATGATTATATATATCAGTAGCCCTTGAGACTTGAAACAGTTAGCATAACTGATTTAAGGATCATTTGTTATGTAGGTTCTTACAGAAAAGAATACTCAACTGTCCCAGGAGCTGGAAGAGTGCAAAGCCCAACTTCAGGCCGCACTGTCCGCCGCAGGGGAGCCCAAAGAGACCCACGCTGGTAACATATCCGTCAAATGATAAGTATCATATTAGAGTGCGGCTTTATATGCAAATCTGACGAAAAAATTGTAGATGACGCTGGAGTGAATCTGGATAAGCAACAGCTCAAACGCCAGCTGAAAGCTGGTGAGAACGTGCTTACACGGGTGAGGCAGGAGAAGAATGATCTCCAAGATGCCAACACCAAGCTGGGCGTGGAACTGAAAGATGTTCATGCCCAACTGTCGGACTCTGTTAAGGAGAATTGTAACACCCTCGATGCGACTATATCTCCCACGTGTCGAGGCACGACTTAGAGGCATAATCGCATTGAAGGCATATGTCGCAAGTTAGGCAATCTTCACAACATCCCATGTAATATATATGTAATAAAAGGGGAGATAACATAGTTGGCTTACACTCGCCGCGTCAATCAAGGACATAAATAACATTACATCATCCAAACACTCATGGCCCGACTACGGCGCCAAAATAAAAGATAACCCAACATGCGACATGGTCCCGATCACCCCCAACTGGGCACCACTACTGATCATCAGGAAAGGAAACATAGTATCGTTGAGAGTCCTCGTCGAACTCCCACTTGAGCTCGAGCACGTCACCTGGAGCGGAATCATCAGGCCCTGCATCTGGTGTAATAGTAATCTGTGAGCCACAGGGACTCAGCAATCTCGCACCCTCGCGATCAAGACTATTTAAGCTTATAGGTAAGGCAAGGTAAATATGTGGAGCTGTAGCAAGCGACTAGCAAAATATGGTGGCTAACCTGTTCGCAAAAGAGAGCGAGAAGAGGAGGCAAAGCGCGAGCGAGAAACTAGAGAGCAACCTGCGCAAACATTACTCCAACACCGTGTCCACTTCCCGGACTCCGCCGAGAAGAGGCCATCACGGTGATACACTCAGTTGATTCATTTTAATTAAGTTAAGGTTCAAGTTATCTACAACCGGACATTAACAAATTCCCATCTGCCCATAACCGCGGGCACGGCTTTCGAAAGTTCAAATCCCTGCAGGGGAGTCCCAACTTAGCCCATGACAAGCTCTCACGGTCAACGAAGGAATAGACCTCCTCCCGAGACGTTCCGATTGGACTCGGTACCTCGGTTCTTCAAGACACTTCGACAGGTTAAAACAAGACCAGCAACACCGCCCAAATGTGCCGACAAATCCCGATAGGAGCTGCACATATCTCTTTCTCAAGGCACACTCAGATGAGCGCTCCATACAACTAAAACCAAACCTCGAGTTTCCCCGAGGGGGCGCTGCACAGGACTCTAGTTTGGACCAACACTCAGAGGAGCACTGGCCCAGGGGGGCTAAAATAAGATGACCCTCGGGCTCCGGAAACCCAAGGGAAAAAGAGGCTAGGTGGCAAATGGTAAAACCAAGGTTGGGCATTGCTGGAAAAGCTTTAATCAAGGCGAACTATCAAGGGGTTCCCATTATAACCCAACCGCGTAAGGAACGCAAAATCCGGGAACATAACACCGATATGACGGAATCTAGGGTGGCAAGAGTGGAACAAAACACTAGGCGAGAGGCCGAGCCTTCCACCCTTTACCAAGTGTATAGATGCATTAAGATAACATGGAAATATAATGATATCCCAAAAAGTAAATAAATGTTCCAACAAGGAGCGGCATCTCCATGTTCCAACAAGGAACAAACTTTGATCTTCACCTGCAACTAGCAACGCTATAAGAGGGGCTGAGCAAAGCGGTAACATAGCCAAACAACAGTTTGCTAGGACAAGGTGGATTAGAGGCTTGGTTCAACAATATGGGAGGCATGAAAAGCAAGTGGTAGGTATCGAAGCATAGGCATAGCAAAAGAGCGAGCAACTAGCAAGCAAAGATAGAAGTGATTTCGAGGGTATGATCATCTTGCCTGAAATCCCGCAAGGAAGAAGAACGAGTCCATGAAGAAGACAAACGGAACATAGACAAACGGGTCCTCACAACGCGACGTTATCGGAAAACAACCCGAAGAAGCAAACACCGGAAAAGAAGCACACAACATAGTAAACAACCAACACATGAACATGGTATGATATGCGGGATGCGGTATGCGATGCATATGCATGATTGGACAAGGAATGCATGAACCTGGCCTCAACTTGGAAAACCAAGTGTGCCAATGGAAAGAAGAGATGAAATCGCTTGAAAACGATATAAAGAACGCCGGAATCGGAGTTACGGTTTGGAAATGACAAGCGATACAAATATGACCACGGTTTGCGATTTACAGCAAGTAGCCATCTAAATGCAATGAGATGAACATGCTACAGCACCTAAACATGGCAACAAAATACATGGAAGGGATCCACTCATGATGCTTAACAAAAGATGAATACTGAGCTACGGCTAATTCATCCATTAACAGGTTCAAACAAGCATGGCAAAAGTGCAAACGGTAAACAGATCTCAGACTTAGTGAAATTAACACTTGTCTGGAATTTCAGATCAGGTAGCACACTTCGGAGCATGAAAACTATATGCTACAGGACCTGAACATGGCAAAGTAAAGCATGGCATGAAGCTACTCAAAGAGTTTAACAAAAGTCCCTTAGTGACCTTGAGCCAAAAGGGATCAGAAAATACAATTGCAAGCATGTGAACATGGCAAAAACATAATCAGATCACAGACTTAGTGAAAAACTGGAGCATGCAAATCAGATACCAAGTAGGCATGTTTACGAGCTTGATGCACTCACTAAAGAGCAAGCCATAATAATCTAAGCATACACCCATCAAGAATACACATTATACAAGATAGACATGGCAAGAACAATAACATGGCATGCGCGGATCAACTACAACATCCTCGGCAAAATCGCTAACAAGTAGACAATCTGCCCATATTTACGAAATAGCAAAAGTAGAGCTCGATTGACTCAAGCTAGGGTGCTCCATAATTGCAAACAAAGACATGGATGGATAGAGCACTACAAGATTAACAAAACATCCTTACTGATCATCCTCAAAAGAGGCACGGATCACTAGGAAACAACATGAACATATGGCATCATGCGATAAACAGACCAAGGACTTAGTGGAAATGCTAAGTCCCTGAAATCAGCATTAACAAGTGCACCACTTTGCAAGCTTGTGCTAGTCACCACACACATCACAAAAATACATGGGTTGCACCTCTGGAAAGATGGCAAAACATATAACAAAACACATGTAGAGCTCATGGGCATATCATGCACACAATAATCATGGCAAAAATGACAAATATCTAAATGGAGCAGCAAATCGGACAATTAACTCAAGTAGTACTCTTCTAACAGCATTTCGGGCATCAAGATGAACACAAATGAAAATGATGCAATGGAATGAAATGATGTACTCTCCGAGACGAACATTTTGATATGCTATATGCCCAAAACAGAGTTACGGATGAGGAGTTATGATGCGATGAATAAGGGCATTTGGACTGCAGACTTAGGAAAAAAAAAGAGGAGGCAACCTAGGGTTTACTGTAGCAACCGAATCCAGATCTGGGCGCACGCAAAACGAAGTTTGCCGGACGGAGCTCGGAGTCGCCGGAGTTCGGCGTGGAGGAGGCGGTGAGGCGCTCCCGGGCCGGATCTCGCCGGATCCGGCCGGCGGGGAGCCGGAGTGGCGGCGGGGGAGGCGCGGCAGAGGAGGCGCGGGCCGGCCGGCAAGGAGCGCGGCGGCCGCCGGCGAGGAGCGCGGTGCGGCGCGGTGGCTCGGCCGCCGGAGTTGGAGAAGGAGGCGGTGGGCGGGGCGCTGCGGCTCGGGGGAGGTGCGGGGCGCGCGTGGGCCGGGAGGGCCCGTCCCGGGCTTCACGGGCTGGCGGCGGCGATGAAGTGGGGCTGAGGCGTGGGGCCAATGGAGGCGTGCCACGCGGCGGCTGGGGTGGAAACGGACACGTCCAGCACCGGCGGACGTTGTCCGGCGCGCGGAGGAAGAAGGAGGCTAGGGTTTCGGGGAAGAGATCCGAAATTTTGGGGAAGGGATCTTTATATAGGCATAGAGGGAGTTAGGAAAGTCCAAATGAGGTGCGGTTTTCTGCCATGTGATCCTGATCGAACGCTCTAGATGATGGAGAGGGTTTAGGTGGGTTTTGGGCCAAATTGGAGGGGTGTTGGGCTGCAACACACACGAGGCCTTTTCGGTCCCTCGGTTAACCGTTGGAGTATCAAATGAAGTCCAAATGATACGAAACTTGACAGGCGGTCTACCGGTAGTAAACCAAGGCCGCTTGGCAAGTCTCGGCCCAATCCGGAAATGTTTAATCCCCACACATGAAAGAAAGGTAGAAATGACCACCGGAGGAGAATGAAGCGCCGGAATGCAAAACGGACAACGGGGAAAATGCTCAAATGCATGAGATGAACACGTATGCAAATGCAATGCACATGATGACATGATATTCAATGCATGACACGCAAGCAATGACAACACAACAACAGCGAATAACTGGACGACACCTGGCACATCGGTCTCGGGGCGTTACAAGAATCGACAGCTTCGACGCGGCATGTTTAGTAAGTGCTTGAACAAACTTAAAAAGAGTTCGGCGGGGAAGGTGACTAACAGAGTTATGTCTGTAGGTATGTTAACAGGTCGTCCTGCCGAGGATATGCCTAGTTCGACGGGTGATCTTCTTCCCGAGCTCGCACAGTTGCACGAACGAGTTCGGCAGGTGATGCAAGGCGTTGCCCAGGCCTTGTGGCCATTCGTCTCCCTACCCGAAGGCCTTGGAGAGCTTGCAGAAAAGCTGAAGGGAGCACGATGACGCTTCCGGTTATGGAAGATATCGGCCTGCCGTCAGGGCGCCAGGGAAGCTTGGGCGATGGTGAAGACACGGTACACGAAGGCTGACCCAAACCACATGGCCAAAGTCGGACCTGTGGGGCCTGATGGCAAGGAGATCCCTGTAAATTTAGTGTACGGCCAAGTAGAATTGGCTGTAAAGTATTCCCAACAGGACTGTAGGCTAGACAGCCTATTGGATGGCATTGAAGAGGAATTCAACCAGTCAAGTTGACTATGTAATTGTAAAGTGACATATATGATGCCTTCTAGCCGGATTGTAGATCGTTTGTCGTGGCGGACCTTTTCGCTTCAACCTCGGGACCTGACAGTCCGGAGTGTATCCGAATACCCTCTCGGTTATATAAGAACGGGGGCATGCGTGGAGACTAGGCGTAGGGGTCATTAGTGCTTTATCAGACAAGTGCCCAACTAGTTATGCTATATTACATGGGTAGTAAGAAACATCTTCCAGAGAGAATAGTTCCGTTAAGGGTTCCTTTCCCTGGGTAGGCATGCCCTAAAGTGCATGTTTGGACTGCGACAAGAAGCACAATAAAAACGTCTGTGGGCAGATATGGTTAATAAATAAAAGTCATCTTTTGTTCACCGACCGAATATTCTCTTAAGAACGCTAGCTTTCAGATTCACCCAGTCTGAGGTACACGTCCGGCTGACCCGGCGGTAACAATCGCAGAGGTGCTCCCCTTATGCCCTAGCCGAATTAACGGGAACATAGGGCATAAATACAAGAGCCAGGCAACCCAGCTTGGCCAAAACTTAAGTCATATCGATGCATATAATGGTGAAAAAGGTACATGCGGAAGTATAACGCATGTGTTGGGCGTGATGCCTAGGTAAATAATTTAAGCTTTTGTGAAAGAAGCCCCCAGGTGTAGATAGTGCGGCTAGCACCTCTGTAGTATACAAGTGAGGCACAAGGTGACCCTTGAAGACCTAGAGGAATAAAAGAGAGAAAGGGAAACAAGATAGACGACGCATATGCAGAAAATGGACAAAGGGAAGGGACTAACATAAAGTCCAGTGCTAGGCGTAGAATCTTCGGAGCCTGGCTGCGTTCCATGGGTTCGGCTCGAGTCGACTAGTCGATGCATCCCGCAGCCGGTACGCTCCGCCGGTCAGAACTTGGTCGATGACGAAGGGACCTTCCCATTTGGGCTCTAGCTTGTTCTTTTTCTTATCCGGCAGCCACAGAACTAGTTCGCCAATGTTATAAGTTTTGGCTCGTACTTCTCTGCTTTGGTATCTGCGGGCCTATTGCTGGTAAAATGCGGAACGGGCTTTGGCTACGTCGCGCTCTTCCTCCAAGGTGTCCAGACTATCCTGCCGATCGAGCTCGGTTTCTCTTTCTTCGTACATGCGCACTCGAGGTGAGTCATGGATTATGTCACAGGGCAGGACTGCCTCTGCGCCGTACACCATAAAAAATGGTGTGTATCCGGTACTACGATTCGGCATGGTCCGCAGCCCCCAGAGTACGGAGTCGAGCTCCTCTACCCAGTGCGTGTCAGACTCTGTTAAGGAGTGCACTAGTCTGGGTTTAATGCCGCTCATTATAAGACCATTTGCTCGTTCGACTTGACCATTGGTTTGTGGATGGTAGACTGAAGCATAGTTGAGCTTGATGCCCATTTTGCTGCACCAAAGTTTTACCTCGTCGGCCGTGAAGTTCGTGCCGTTATCAGTGATGATGCTGTGGGGGACGCCATAGTGATGTACAACCCCGGATATGAAATCTATCACCGGTCCGGATTCGGCTGTTTTAACCGGTTTGGCCTCTATCCATTTGGTGAATTTATCCACCATGACCAATAAGTATTTTTTCTTGTGGGTTCCACCTTTAAGGGGTCCAACCATGTCAACCCCCAGACTGCAAAGGGCCATGTAATGGGGATTGTTCGGAGGGCGGTGGGTGGCATATGGCTTTGATTTGCAAAGAGCTGGCAACCGGCGCAACGCTCGACTAAGTCCTGTGCGTCTGCCCGGGCCGTTGGCCAATAGAATCTTGTACGGAAGGCCTTGCTCACAAGAGCCCGGGCTATGGCATGATGATCGCCGAGTCTGGCATGAATTTCTGCCAAAAGATTCCGTCCTTCCTCTTCGGAGATGCACCGTTGAAGGACTCCGGTAGCGCTTTTCTTGTACAATTCTCCCTTGTGGACCCTGTAGGCCTTTGATCACCGCACTATGCAGCGTGCCTCATTTTGGTCCTCCAGGAGTTCCTATCTAGTTAAGTAGGCCAGGAATGGTTCTGTCCACGGGGCAATAATAGCCATTATTTCGTGGGTTGATTGTGTTATTTCGGTGGCGGAGCCTCCGATTGTGTCAGAGAGTTCAGTATCAGGTATTTTGGCCGGGTCCGGACTATTGTTACCGGTGTCCCCTTCCCATGCTACGGATGGCTTGAAAAGCCTTTCCAGAAAAATGTTGGGAGGGACCGCGTCGCGTTTTGCGCCAATGCGGGCGAGGATATCTGCCGCCTGATTGTTTTCCCGAGCCACATGGTGAAATTCGAGCCCCTCGAACCGGGCTGGCATTTTTAGGACGACATTGCGATAAGCGGCCATTTTTGGATCCTTGGCATCAAATTCTCCATTTATTTGGGATATTGCAAGGTTTGAATCCCCGCGCACCTCTAGGCGTTGAATGCCCATGGATACTGCCATCCGGAGACCATGTAGAAGGGCCTCGTATTCGGCTGCATTGTTGGAGTACGTATACATTATCTGCAGTATGTATTGAACTGTGTCTCCTGTTGGGGACGTCAAAACGACACCAGCCCCCAGACCAGCGAACATTTTGGAGCCGTTGAAGTGCATGATCCAGTTTGAATATGTGTCATACTCTTTAGGGAGTTCGGCTTCCGTCCATTCGGTGACGAAGTCAGCCAAAACTTGTGATTTAATAGCTCGCCGTGGCTTGTAAGTTATGTCGAACGGGAGGAGCCCAATGGCCCATTTGGCAATCCGACCCATCGTGTCGCGGTTGTTTATAATATCGTTAAGTGGTACTTCCGTGGCTACCGTTATCGAACACTCTTGAAAGTAGTGTCGCAGCTTCCTGGATGCCATAAATACCGTGTATGCTATCTTTTGATAATGCGGCTACCGCGATTTGCATGGAGTAAGGACAGTGGACACGTAGTAAACCGGCTTTTGAATGGGAAATTTGTGTCCGTCCACTTCTCGCTCGACGACAAGCACTGCGCTTACCACTTGATGAGTTGCCGCAATGTATAACAGCATCGGTTCGCCAATGTTTGGCGCGGCCAGGACTGGGTTTGTTGCCAACATGGATTTTATTTCGTTTGAGTCCGGCCGTGGCGGCGTCCGTCCACTCGAAGTGTTCGGTACGCCGGAGGAGGCGATAAAGGGGTAATGCCTTTTCTCCCAAGTGGGAGATAAAGCGGCTTAGAGCCGCCACGCATCCGGTTAGTTTTTGTATTTGTTTGAGATCTGTTGGGGTAGCCAACTATGACAGCGCTCGGATTTTGGCCGGATTAGCTTCAATACCTCTACTGGAGACAATGAATCCCAGGAGCTTTCCTGCTGGTACGCTGAAGACGCATTTTTCCAGATTGAGCTTGATGTCATATGTTCGGAGGTTGTCGAATGTGAGCCTCAAGTCGTCTACTAAAGTTTTGACATGCTTGGTTTTAATGACCACGTCATCCACGTATGCCTCCACTGTTTTGTCGATCTGGTTTGCCAAGCATGTCTGAATCATGCGCTGATATGTTGCACCAGCGTTTTTTAGCCCGAAGGGCATTGTGTTGAAGCAGAATGGGCCGTATGGAGTGATGAATGCCGTTGCGGCTTGGTCTAGCTCTGCCATTTTGATTTGGTGGTAACCGGAGTATGCGTCGAGGAAACACAATGAATCGTGTCCTGTGGTAGCATCGATTATTTGATCGATGCGGGGGAGGGCGAAGGGATCCTTTGGGCAGGCCTTGTTAAGGTCCTTAAAATCGACGCACAAGCGCCAGGATTTGTCCTTCTTTGGTACCATCACCAAGTTTGCTAGCCAGTCCGGATGTTTTATGTCTCTGATGAATCCGCCTCCAATAGCTTGGCTAGTTCCTCTCCCATGGCTTGTCTTTTAGGCTCGGAGAAACGTCGAAGAGCCTGCTTGACTGGCTTGAACCCTTTTAAGATATTTAGGCTGTGTTCAGCCAGCCTGCGTGGGATTCCTGGCATGTCTGAAGGGTGCCAGGCAAAAATATCCCAGTTCTCGCGTAGGAACTCTCGCAGTGCGGCATAAACATCAGGGTTTAATTGTGCCCCAATGGAAGCTGTTTTTGTAGGGTCCGTTGGATGGACTTGGAATTTGACTATTTCGTCCGCCGGCTTAAAGGAGGTGGACTTGGATCTTTCATCGAGTATCACGTCATCCCTGTTTACCTTGGAGCGCAGCGCAGTTAGTTCTTCGGCCGCTAGGGCTTCAGATAGTGCCTCAAGGGCCAGTGCAGCTGTCTTATTTTCGGTGCGGAGTGCTATGTCTGGATCACTAACAAGAGTGATGATTCCGTTGGGCCCGGGCATTTTGAGCTTCATGTACCTGTAATGGGGTACGGCTTGGAAGATTGTGAACGCTTCCCGCCCTAATAGAGCGTGGTATCCGCTGCTGAACGGGGCCACTTGGAATGTAATTTCTTCGGACCTGTAATTATCCGACGTGCCGAATACCACGTCTAGTGTGATTTTTCCGGCGCAGCGTGCTTCCCGACTAGGGATGATTCCTCTAAAGGTTGTGCTGCTTTGCTTAATGCGGCTCCAGTCTATTTCCATCTTTTGAAGAGTTTCCTCGTAGATGAGGTTTAATCCGCTGCCGCCGTCCATGAGTACCTTGGTGAGTCGAAAGCCGTCCACGATTGGACTGAGGACCAGTGTGGCTGGTACTCGGGTTGTTCGGAATTTAGGTTTGTCACTGGCATTGAAGGTAATAGCCGTGTCGCTCCAAGGATTTGTTTTTGCTATGTGGCAGATTTCGGACGTGCTGCGGAGTGTTCGCTTCCGTCTTTTATTTGACGCAAAGATCTCGAAGACCGTTAAGACCGTACTGTTATCCTCCGGGTGGTGCTCTTTGGTTTTTGGGAGGAGTAGATCCTCACCACTTTTGGCCACCTGCCGGAGTATCCAGCATGCTCTAAGGTTGTGCGTTGGTATCATATCCGTTGTACTATGAATTTTGCAGGGTCCATTGAGCCATCTCTCCAGTACGGTTCCTTGCCCCGTAGAGGGCTTTTGCTTTTTGGTAGTTAACCCAGGTGTATTGTGATAATGCACCCTTTTATTTCGGACTGGGTTTGTATTCAGGGCCGGATTATCCCAAAATTTTATTTCGATTTTCCAGGCGCTTTCCATCGCACAGTACTTTCGCACTATGGACACCAAGTCAGCAAAGCGTGTAATTTCGCGATGACTTATGGCGTTGAGGATTCCCTTGTCCGTGCAATTATTGCAGAAGAATGAAATTGCGTCTTCCTCGCGGCAGTCCTTTATCCTGTTCTTGATCAGGAGGAATCTGGCCCAGTAATGGTGTACTGTTTCTTCGGGCTCTTGCCTAATTTGGGATAGATCGCGTATGTTTGGGTGGGTGGGTGGTATTGAATCCGAATCCTCACCCGATCTGAGGCTCAGTGGCCAAGGAGTTTCCGAACTCGAAAGCTTGGATTCTTGAACGTTTTCTGGTAAATCTAGCCTGCTGCCTGATTCTGGGTTCAGGCTTTGAGTGACGTCCTCCCCTCCGTGGGTATCCGGTTTGGGGGGATCAGGAATCCAGACGTAGCTAGTCCTTAAGATAGATGGAGTTTTGCCGCATTGTTCTTCCACCACTACAACATGGTGGGTGACCTGAGAGTTAATTTCTCTTAGATCGGGTTTAGGCCCAATCTGATCGTAGTCTGTAACGACTCCCAGGGCGGTGATACGATCCAAGAGCTCGTTCAGGGAAGAGAGCTCCATTGGATCTAACTATTCGGCAAGTTCCGAGTTGATGTGAAGATTGCTTTCGATGACTCGAGAAGTCATCGTCGGCGCAGCGGCCGAACAGGCGGTCATAAGAAAACCACCTAGCCGGAGACTTTGGCCGATAGCTAGAGCTTCCTCAGCGATAGTGCCATCTTTAAAGACGGGACGAGACATCCTTCCTTGTGGCGACGGCATAGCGGAACTCTCAATGAAAGCACCAATGTCGGTGTCAAAACCGGCGGATCTCGGGTAGGGGGTCCCGAGCTGTGCGTCTAGGCCGGATGGTAACAGGAGGCAAGGGACACGAAGTTTTACCCAGGTTCGGGCCCTCTTGATGGAGGTAAAACCCTACGTCCTGCTTGATTGATATTGATGATATGGGTGTTACAAGAGTAGATCTACCACGAGATCAGAGAGGCTAAACCCTAGAAGCTAGCCTATGGTATGATTGTATGTTGTGATTGTTGTCCTACGGACTAAAACCCTCTGGTTTATATAGACACCGGAGAGGGTTAGGGTTACACAAGGTCGGTTACAAAGGAGGAGATATCCATATACGTATTGCCTAGCTTGCCTTCCATGCCAAGTAGAGTCCCATCCGGACACGAGACGAAGTCTTCAATCTTGTATCTTCATAGTCTAACAGTCCGGCAAATGGAGATAGTCCGGCTGTCCGGAGACCCCCTAATCCAGGACTCCCATAGAGATCAAGCTTGGAGAATACTTGAGCACCTTTGAGTTGTTCAAACAGCTCATTGATGTTGGGAAGTGGGTACTTGTTCTTTATAGTCTTCTTGTTCAATGGACGGTAGTCGACACAGAGTCGGTCCGTTCCATCCTTCTTGTTCACAAAAAGAACTCCACAACCCCACGGAGAAGAACTAGGTCGGATGAGACCCGTACGCTCTTGAATATCGAGTTGCTTCTTTAGCTCCTTCAACTCTTTAGGTCCAAGCTTGTAAGGACATTTGCAAATAGGTTTCGAGCCAGGCTCAAGATCAATGACGAATTCAACTGGCCAGTACGGAGGCATTCCTAGAAGCTCTTCTGGAAAGACGTCTTGATATTCGCAAACGACCAGAATTTGAGAGATGGCATCTAGCTCTCCTTTGTCATTGAGAGAAAACAGTTGAATGGTATTGTCCCTTGTGGCAAAGACAATTACATCCTCAAACGAATGAGTCAATTGAATCTGCCTGGCAGCACAATCAAGCTGAGCCTTGTGCTTAGAAATCCCGTCCATTCCGAGAATAAGATCAATATCTGAGTCACCAAGAACCGTAGGAGAAGACAAAAACTTGTAGTCGCCCAACGTGATAGTAACATCCGGAACCATGGAGTTAGCATTCATGCGTTTACCCGGAGAGACAACTGCTATCGGTCTAGGAAAAACTTGGAGATCCAATTCATGCTTAGATGCAAAAGGTCTTGAGATGAAACAATGCGATGCACCAGTGTCAAAAAGAACTTTTGCAGGAATATCGTTAACAGGAAGGTTACCCATGATGACATCTGACGAGTCCTCTGCCTGAGCTGCATTCATCAAGTTGACCTCGGCAAACTTGGGGTTATGCTTGACCACTGCGGTGCTGGAAGACCTCACAGGAGGAGGAGGAAGATGCCTCTGATTGAAGCATTTGTTGGCATAGTGACCCTTCTGCTAACACTTGTTGCACGTGACCTCCGAGAGCGGATGTTGATACGGAGCACTTGATCTTGGAGCTTGAGACGAAGTCTTGTTCTGAAAGCCTGGGTTGGGTGGGTGGGAAGATCCATTGCCATCTTTGCTCTTCTGCTGATAAGGCTGACGGAACGGAGGAGGAGGCAACCAATACTTTTGCTGCTTAGCCACTTGAGTTGAGGAAGAAGGAGTTGCATCTCTGACTCGCTTCTTGGAAGCATCGCACTTGAGTTGAGCAGTCTCTTGCTTCATTGTCATATTGTAGAACTCATCGTACTTCTTAGGCTCAAAAAGGACGAGAGCTACTTGGAGATCTTCTCTGAGGCCACCCCTGAACTGATAAATCATGCTCTTCTCTTCAGGGACGTCCTGCTTGGCAAAACGAGCGAGCCTATGGAACAGAATGTTATACCGGTAAACAGACAAGCTGCCTTGCTTCAAGTTGCGGAATTCCTCACGCTTGCTTTCAACAACACTCTGAGGAATGTGATGAGCTTTGAAGTCTTGACAGAATTCATCCCAGGTAATCACACGGCCTCCTTCGGAATCTTTGTATTGCTGACACCATTCTGCAGCTTGGTCTTTGAGTTGGAAGGAGGCAAACTTGACAAAGTCCTCAGGCCTGACGTTGCTGCACTCGAAATGCTTGCAGATATCCACGAGCCAATCATCAGCGTCTGAGGCCTCGACACAGATGCTGAAGGTCTTTGGCTGATTAGCGCAGAACTGGTTGAGTGTAGCAAACTAATTCTGATTGTTGCCATGGCCATGATTCCCTTGGTTGCGCTCTTGAAGAATTTGCATGATCAGCTGCGTGTTTGCATTGGTAGCGGCCATCACAGCTTACCATGCCTCCGGAGGTGGAGGTGGTGGTGGCGGATCCTGATTCTGATTCTGACCCTTAGCAGGAGCCATCCTGAAGAGGGTGACATCCGTTAGCATCTTGACAGACAAATATTGAAGCTGAATCAAATGGATTGAAATTGCAACATATAGCCTTCACATCCGAACAAAATGAACGAATGCATTCCAATCGACATGGTCACACTTCCATAAATTGCGAAGCCACTTAGATAGAGGAAGAAGAACAAAACAACAAGGTACGGACAAGAACAAATACTTGGTGAGGATTACCCAATCCCAAACCAAATATCCGCGGAAGAAATACTAGAGCTACATGAATTCCCACCTATGAAACTCCCGAACCTTTCCGGTTATGCAATCAGGTGTTGGGGATACAGGGGAAGCATAATATCTCACCCAAAGCTAGCAAATCCTACATCCAGCTGTATCCATCCTTCAACACATAACCAAGAAACCTTCGGAAATCATTTATCTCAACCTTCGAAAAGCATCCGTTATACGAGTTATGGCAATAATCCCGAACTCCCGCCCCAGTACTAGGCGGCGTCGAGGTTATCTCACCAATAACTGCATAAAAGAGATTTTCGACATCGGCGAAACTCAGGTATTCCAGAATCTCAATGATAAAATTGTGACGAAACACCTCGGAGCTCAACTCCTGGGACACTGCCACAACCCCTAAATGTCAGGAGGCACCAAGAACAATGTTCTCATCACAAAACCATCAGAACGATTCCAAGATACCCGCGTGATCCTAATTTTTTTAGTGAAATTTGAGAAGAGAAGAGTCAAAACTCTACGTCAGGATGCCTCACCAGAGCGACGAAGGGACCGAGGAGTAAAAAGAAGTCCTACTCTCCGATATATATAATCCTAAATGACTCAAAACATTTTTCTAGACTCAACAACGCCAGCGATTCGATCAAGTAGGGGGCTCCTAAAGTCGGGGAAGGCTCTGATTACCAACTTGTCACGCCCTCGATGCGGCTATATCTCCCACGTGTCGAAGCACTACTTAGAGACATAACCGCGTTGAAAGCAATGTCGCAAGTGAGGTAATCTTCACAACAACCCATGTAAATAAATAAAGGGAAAGGTACATGGTTGGCTTACACTCGCCATGTCACACAAATACGTAAATAAGTCATTACATTCATCCAATACACTCAGGGTCCGACTACGGAACCAAAATAAAGATCAACCCCCAAATGCGACAAAGTCCCCGATCGCCCCAACTGGGCACCACTACTGATCATCTGGGAAAGACACGTAGTATCGTCCTGAGTCCTCATCGAACAGCCACTTGAGCTCAGTTGAATCACCTGGAGCGGTATCATCGGTCTCTGCATCTGGTTTTGGAAGTAATCTGTGAGTCACGGGGACTCAGCAATCTCACACCCTCGCGATCAAGACTATTTAAGCTTATAGGTAAGGTAAAGGTATGATGTGGAGCTGCAGCAAGCGACTAGCATGTATGGTGGCTAACATATTCGCAAAAGAGAGCGAGAAGAGAAGGCAAAGGCACGGTCGAACAACTATGATCAAGAAGTGATCCTAGAACAACCTATGTCAAGCATTACTCCAACACCGTGTTCTCTTCCCGGACTCCGCCGAGAAGAGACCATCACGGTTACACATGCGATTGATGCATTTTAATTAAGTTAAGTTTTAGGTTATCTACAATCGAACAATAACAAATTCCCATCTGCCCATAACCGCGGGCATGGGTTTCGAAAGTTCAAATCCCTGCAGGGGAGTCCCAACTTAGCCCATCACAAGCTCTCACGGTCAACAAAGGATATTCCTTCTCCCAAGACATCCGATCAGACTCGGCATCCCGGTTACAAGACATCTCGACAATGGTAAAACTAAACCAGCAAAGCCACCCGAATGTGCCGACAAATCCCGATAGGAGCTGCACATATCTCGTTCTCAAGGCACACCGGATTGTCCAAGGTTCCAGTAGGCCAGCCCAGAGTTGCCCCTGGTGGCCATCGGCAGCTGACTGGTTGGACCAATAGTCAGAGGAGCACTGGCCCGGGGGTTTAAATAAAGATGACCCTTGAGTCCATGGAACCCAAGGGAAAAAGAGGCTAGGTGGTGAATGGTAAAATCAATGATGGGTATTGCTGGAGGAGTTTTATTCAAGGCGAACTGTCAAGGGGTTCCCATTATAACCCAACCGTGTAAGGAACGCAAAATCCGGGAACATAACACCAATATGACGGAAAACTAGGGCGGCAAGAGTGGAACAAAACACCAGGCATAAGGCCGAGCCTTCCACCCTTTACCAAGTATATAGGTGCATTAAAATAAACAAGATAATATTATGATATCCCAACAATAAACAATGTTCCAACAAGGAACGATCTCCAATCTTCACCTGCAACTAGCAACGCTATAAGAGGGGCTGAGCAAAGCGGTAACATAGCCAAACAACGGTTTGCTAGGACAAGGTGGGTTAGAGGTTTGACATGGCAATATGGGAGGCATGATAAGCAACTGGTAGGCATCGTAGCATAGGCATAGCAAAAGAGCGAGCATCTAGCAAGCAAAGATAGAAGTGATTTCGAGGGTATGGTCATCTTGCCTGCAAAATTCTCAGAGTCGACTTGATCCTCGTAAGCGTACTCAACGGGCTCCTCGTTCACGTACTCGTCTCCTGGCTCTACCCAAACAAGAACAACAAGCAAAAGGAACACAATCAACCACGTGCAATGCTCAATCAACATGATGCAAACATGGTATGATATGTGGGATGCGATATCCAATGCATATGCATGATTTGTAAAAGAATGATTGAACCTGGCCTCAACTTGGAAATCCAAGAGTGCCACTAGAAAGAGGGGTTGATTTCGGTCGAAATCGATATAAAGATCACCGGAATCGGATGCACGGTTTGGAAATGACAAGCAAAACAATTATGGCACCGGTCTGCGATAATCAGCACGAGACCACCTAAATGCATCAAGAATGACATGCTACAGCACTCCAACATGACAACAAAATACATGGCAGGGATCCACTCATGATGCTTGACAAAAGATGAACACTGAGCTACGACTAATTCACTCAATAGCAGGTTCAAACAAGCATGGCAAAAATGCAAAAGATAACAGGTTTCAGGCTTAGTGAAATTAACAGCATGTCAGGAATTTATCATCAGGAAGCAATGTTTAGAGCACGAAAACTACATGCTACAGGAACATATCCTGGCAAAGAAAGGCATGGTATGAAGCTACTCAAAGCATACAACAAAAGTCCCTTAGTGTCCATGAGCCAAAAGGGATCAGAAGATACAATTGCAAGCATCTGAACATAGCAAAAACATAAACAGATTCAGACTTAGTGAAAAACTGGAGCATGGCAAAAAAGATAACGAGTAGGCATGTTTACGAGCTCGATGCACTCACTATGAGGCATTGCATGACAAACTAAGCATACACCCAGCAAATAGACATGGCATAGAAGCTAGACATGGCAAGAACAACAACATAGCATGCACGGATCAACAACAACAAGCTCGGCAAAATTGCTAAACATGTTAACAATCTGCCAGGAACATTTTATAGCAAAAGTAGAGCTCGATTAACTCAAGCTAGGGTTCTCCATAATTGCAAACAAAGACATGGATGGATAGAGCACAACATTATCTACAAAACATCCTTGCTGATCATGCTCAAAAGAGGCATGGATCACTAGGAAACAACATGAACATATGGCATGAAAATAAGGACAGGGCAAGGACTTGGTGAAATTCTAAGTCCCTAAAATCAGCATCATTGAGTAAGCTACTTTGCATGCTTGTGCTAATCATCACAAAGATCACAAAAATACATGGCATACACCCCTGTAAAGATGACATGGCATTCTTCAAAACATATGTAGAGCTCAGGATCATATCATGCACACATTAATCATGGCAAAAATGACAAAAGTGCATTTGCTGAAACAGATCTGAAACTATCCTCACATATCCCTCTTCCAACAGCATTTCGGGCATCAAGATGAGCTCAAATGAAAATGATGCAATGAGATGAAATGATGTACTCTACGAGACGAACATTTTGATATGTTACACACACGAATCGGAGCCACGGTGATGAAGTTATGATGCGTCAAAGTATGCAGAAAATAATGCAAAACTGGATCGAAGACAACCCTAAAAATTCCAGATCTCATATCTGAGACGCGGAAGTCGAGGTTCGCGGGCGCCGGAGTTCCTGTTCGCCGATGGACGAGGTGGCCGGAGCTCGTACTCGCGGTGACCGGCCGGAGGAGGAAGAGGACGGAGAGGAGGCAGATGGCGGCGGGATCTGGGCGGCGCGACGCTAGGTTGCCAGAGCGGGGCGGCCCGATGGTGGCGCAGCTCGCCGGCGGCGAGGGTGAAGCAGGGCGGCGCTCGCCGGCGTACGGTGGCGCGAAGGCCGGCGAGAGGAGAGGCAGGCGGCGGCCGGTGAGGAGCCGGGCGGCGGGATCCCCAGGCGCTGGCGGCGTGGCTAACGGGCCTCGGGGGCCCGGAGCGGGCTTCCCCGGGCCGGCAGCGGGAGAGAGGAGGCGGCGACAGGTGGCGGCTTCCGGTTGGCGGCGGCGGTTGTGTCCGGCCGGACCGGACGTGTCCGGCCGCGCGGATGTGCTGGGGCTAAGGGTTAGGGGTGGAGGAGACCTGGAATTTTCGAGAGGAGGCCTATATATAGATGTAGAGGGATCTAGGAAGCTCCAAATGAGGTGCGGTTTGCGGCCACGCAATCGTGATCGAATGATCTAGATGATGGAGGAGGTTTAGGTGAGTTTTGGGCCACTTTGAAGGGGTTTTGGGCTGCAACACACACGAGGCCTTTTCGGTCCCTCGGTTAACCATTGGAGTATCAAACGAAGTTCAAATGGTACGAAACTTGACAGGCGGTCTACCGGTAGTAAACCAAGGCCGCATGACAAGTCTCGGTCCAATCCGAAAACGTTTAACCCCCACACACGAAAAGAGGTAGAAAGGGACACCGGAGGACATAGGAGCGCCGGAATGCAAAACGGACAACGGGGAAAATGCTCGAATGCATGAGACGAACACGTATGCAAATGCAATGCACATGATGACATGATAAGAGATGCATGACAAAGACAAAACACACAGAGACAAAAACCCAACAACGAGGAAATAGAATAACTTAGTGCCGGAAACGACAAGAGTTGGAATACAAATAAGGTAAATTACATCCGGGGTGTTACAGGGAAGTACCCCTCGCGCTTCAATATCCTTCTCTTTATAGCATTGTTCAATGGAGAGACGCATTCGTTGCGACAGTACTTCAGTCCACTCCTCTCAATATTCACTTCGGAGAACGCTAGCCGGAAACCGTTGGGAAGCTTGGCTCCATATTGTGAGACGACTGATGGATGTTCAGCTATCTCAACGATCCGATCGGTTGTGTTGGAAGCTAACTAGGAATGGAGAGTTTACGGTTAAATCCATGTATCTGGATGTTATCAACTCTAGCTCTATTCCTAGTTCAAAACATGTTTGGAATGTCAAAGTACCTTTGAGAGTTAAAGTGTTTATGTGGTTTGTACACAAACAAGTCATTTTAACTAAGGACAACTTGGCAAAACGCAACTGGACTGGATCTACAAGATGTAGTTTTTGTGATCGGGATGAATCCATCAAACACCTCTTTCTTGACTGCCCGTTGGCAAAGAAATTATGGCGGACAGTTCACATAGCCTTTAATATTACTCCTCTGGATAATATCAACACGTTATTTGGGACGTGGCTTGGCGGGATAGATTCCGAAACAGCGAGACACATTCGTGTAGGAGTATGTGCTTTACTATGGGCAGTCTGGAACTGCAGAAATGATTTGGTCTTTAACAGAACAACAAATACTCATTTTTTGCAGGTTATCTTCCGAGCCACTGCTTTGATCCGTATGTGGTCGCTACTCACTCCGACGGAGGCCAGAGAGCGTTTGGTTACTGGATCTATCTAATGGGAGATGGTAGCACGGGCTATTTTCAACCGGTTTGGATGGCGGTTTTGTAATAGGATAGACAATTAGTTTTCCTATCCTTCTTTTGCCAGGCGGTTATGGCTTTACTTTTACTCTTCTGCTCTTTGTGAGCATTTTTTTTGTTTGAGACTTCAAGACCTCTGTTGAACTTATTTGCTTATTAATAAATGTAGCCGTATGCATCGTTCTGATTGAGACTCAGTTGTAATGAAAGCAGTGATGAACTTTCTCCCCTTTTTCGTAGAAAAACATCTCTTGACTGTTTATAATGAAAGCTGGGCAACATGGCGTGCAAATATGTTGTACTTCTCTATAACAGTGGAAAAAGTTCTATCGACTCAATTAGCTGTGGTTTGAAACATCATTTTTTTTCTCGAATACGCTAAGCTAGCGTATCATTGCATTGATAGGAGGAGATAACAAAGTACATGATTGGGAATCATAGCCTCGTGCGCACTAATGGCGAGCCCATGATCCCAGAAAGAGCATAGGGCAGGGGGTTGCTCAGCCCCAAAGATTACAAGTTCAGGTTACAAGAGTACGCGCAGCGAGACCTCGAGCTCCCGCGATGGCCCAGGAGCGAGCTTCATCTTTGATCGCGGCGATTAGGGGGGAGGAGGAGGGGGTAATCTTGTCGAAGATGATCGCGTTCTGGTGTCGCCAAAGGGACCATGCAGTGAGGGAGGCGATGGTGGCTAGGCCTCGGCTCCGCGCAGCCGGGAGGAGGCGGGTGGCTTCTGAGAGCCAAGCAAAGTAGCCAGTGTTCCCATCCGGCGGCGCGGTTGTCGGGGAGCACCACGAGAGGATTTCGTGCCAAGTGATGCGCGCGAGCACACATCCCACCAGGATGTGGTGTAGTGTTTCGGATTCCTGGCAGCAGAAGACGCACGCCGGTTCATGCGGCAGGCCGCGCCGGGCCAGGCGGTTGAGGGATGCTAGCCAAATGAAGAACTGCACGGATGTGGGGGCGCTGGTGTGCCAGGTGAGGCGCCAAAACTCAGATGCCGTGGAGCCATGGAATAAGGCGTTGTAGCAGGAGGAGGCAGAGTAGACACCATTCTCAGTCCAGCGCCAACGGAGCATATCCGGGCGTGGGGTGAGCTCAATGGGATGTATGCGGCGCCAAAGCCCAACATAGTCAACAGCAGCAGCAGGGCCGAGGGGGCCTTGGATGTCGGATATCCAGCAGCGGTCGGAAAGCGCCTGGGCCACCGTGCGGGATCGCCAGACACGGCGAGGGACCAACGCCACCAGAGCAGGGGCGCTATCAAGGAGCGGTTGCCCATCCACCCACGGATCAACCCAGAAACGGCAAGTGTTGCCATCCCTGATGATCCATGACGTGGAAGCCCGAAAGAATTGGAGTGCTTCGGAGTCGCGTGGTAGCTGGAGGTGTGACCACGGGCTGAAACATCATTATGCAAAACAAAGATCTTACTTTTTGTACTTCTGATCACATTCTTAACCTTTTCTTAAATATCATCGTGTTGACTGCTTAACTTGAACAAGAGATTTTGTTTGGCGTCAAGTTATAGCTCATTACATAGAGATTTTGGCACATCTTTTTTGGGTGCATATAGTTTCCCCGCTTGCATGTTAATTGACGGGATACAAGTTTGCAAATTAAGCTAATTGACGGGCTTAACTTGGGTGCAGCGTGACGCCGCACCTCCGCCTGCTAGTTAAATTAAAACCGAACGACATTGACAAATTCAACTAAAATTTAGAATGAGCGTAGAAAAACTACGCGAGGTACCCAGATGATAACCTCACATGCATGGCCTCCCTGACCGACGGGGCCTTTGTCGTTGTCCACTCCATCACTGCTGTCATCGGAGTCATTGTCCTTCCAGTGATGAAAGGGCGGCAGAGGCCGCGACAACCCTAGTTGACCGTCGCCTGCCGCTCGGCTTCCTCCGCCGCCGTGCGCTCATATTTTCTTTTTCGAGCAAAAGGATTCCCCCTCCCCCGATTTTCATTAAGAAACCGCCAGGGCCATCATGAGTCGATGACTATGAAAACGGGCATCCTCATCGTGCAGATGAGCCCCATTTGTACCACAACGTCGCTGTGGCATGACCCCGTGACGAAGACGAACTGTCTGGCGGGAGACCACAGTTGATGTGCTAGGTTATCTCGTCTCGTGAGACGAACTGAGAGAATTTTCCTGTTGCTTTATGAAACGAGTATAAACTGTTTATCTGGGACCATCAGATCTTTTCGTGTTGTTTAGGTGCCGTGAACATTGTGCCGGGGCCAACTTCTGCCCTCGAGTGCAAACGTTTTGCACGGGCTCGGGCTCGAGCATGGCGACCACGACGAGGCGCCGACTGGTCGATTTCTGCGCGGCTGGCACCAGCGGATGAGACGCCGGGAACGGCTGGGAGGGACATGTCCGCGTCTGTCGGTCCTGTGACGGAATCTATCCTTTTGTAGCGAGGCTGGCCGCTGACGCGGCGCAGGGGCTCGACCAGCAGTTGCTCTTCTCGTGCTGCTGCGTTTACGGCCCTATTTGCCGTGTCTTGTTGCGACAGGGCAATGAATGGCGTCGCACGCAGACGCAGCAGGCGGTGTGGCTCAGGTTCAGGGCTGTTGGCGCAAGCAACAAGCTCGGTTCGGGGTCCTGCTGGCCTATCTGAATCTGATGCAGGCGCTGGGGTGTTGCAGCTGAGCTTGATATGGTCCGATCTCCGCCTCGGTTTGGGAGACACTGGGCATGTGTAATTCATGGTCCCCTCGGTTTGTAGCGCTTGCGGTCAGTAACTCAGGCCCAATGTTTAAACAATTAGGCCACGAAATGAGGTCCGGCAATTTCTTTGAACATTTCGCAACAAACAGATGAGATCAGTTTGGCGACACGCTGCGGAAGAGGCCCGAAAAGACGAGGCGCTCCCGTTGGCGCGAACGGCAAAGCGCCCGTCCTGGTGCTCCTCGAATTTCGAGCGGGCACCTGTCGAGCAAAGCGGGAGGGGCCGGGAATGGGATTTTTTAATTTTTTTAATCATTGCTCGACGTAGGAAGTGACAGCCGGTTACCTCCTTTTACCTTTTCCCTTTGTGGATGGATGGAAAACGGGCCGGTGCTTTCGCCTACATCGTGGACTGAGCCTTCGGAAATACTACCAGTGGACCACGAGCCATTTTTCCATCTCTTTTGCAACGCAAGAGTTCATCAAAGAGAATTCTTGCCGAAATCAGCCTGTTTTCCGCATGACTGTAACTAATTGGTGCCACCTCAGGGATTCTATCCGTCCGACGCTTGTTGCCACTTGGCTCAAATTGATTGCCACTACGGGTCTGTTTGGTTGGATACTAGTGTGGCTAAGCCAAAGTGTGGCTAGCCACACAAGTATGGCAAGCCATACAAATGTGGCTGTGAAATTGGACGACAAATTTTGGCAAAAGTTGATAAAAAAATTGTCTCTATGACGAATGGGTCATAGGTGCAATAAAGTGTGGCAAGCCAAAATGTGGCAAAAACCAAACACATGCCAACTAAACTGTGACTGCCAAATTTTGGCTTGGCAAACTGTGGCTGGGAACCAAACTGCCCCTACATTTCATAGTATTACACAAGGTCAAGGTCTATGGGGTGAGTGAAGAATCGAATCAGGTAGCCAGGTCTGTCAAACGTAGTAGAGAATCTAAAGATAAAAGCAAAACTAGAAACTCAAGTGCGGAGTCAGTGGGCAATTATTATTCTATGTGTCATAAAAAAGCAAAACCATTTCCAACCCCGCCAAACAAAATAATGGGACATGGATTCTAACGGGATGTCCTCGAACTCTCGGAGCGTCCTCCCTTCTTTCACTTAATTGCATTACCTGTTGTTTCATTCCCATATTTCTCATACATACATGTTTACATTTTGTTCCCATAGGTATCACGAGACAACTCTACAGGAACAAGATCAACAGAGTAGCATGACCTCACTATTAGAGTATATATTCGGTTTGTATATTTGGTAGTTCAAATTGTAATCTATCTCTACTATCCTTGGCCCCCAAGTTTTGTATCTTATATAAACAGCCCTTTGAGGCCCTAATACATATTCAGAATTCAATAATCTTCATGGTATCCGTCGCCTAGGTTATCTTCTCCACATGGCCTCTCCGCCGGCCCCTCCACCTCTTCCGGCGCGGCCTCTCTTTACCGCGGCCGAGTTCAACGCCGCCAGATCGCCATCTGCCTCTTCTTCCTCCTTCAACCCTAGTTCCCTTACCCACCACCAATATGCCCTTCCGCCACCACCAATCTCTCTAGCAGATACAATTGCCGATGTTGCGCCGTTCATACCCATCTCGCTTGACCTGGCTGCCCACAATTACTACCATTGGCGCCATCTCTTCCACATCCACCTTGGTCGCTGCGGTCTACGCCACCATATTCATCCATCCTCTGTGCCGCAGCCTGCCAATCCTCGTTGGGTGAAGGACGATCTCACGATCATCCAATGGATTTATACTCGGATCTCCACCGAGCTTTTCAATCTTGTCTCCAACGACGATGCCACTGCAGCCGATCTTTGGGCCGCCCTTCAACAGTTGTTTCAAGACAACTCCGACGCCCGCATCAACGCTCTCCACACCGAGCTCCGCACCATCACCCAAGGAGACTCCCCGGTCACCGTCTTCTGCCAGCGGATCAAGTCGATCGGTGATGAACTCCGGCAACTTGGTGATCACGTCGACGACCGCGTTCTTATAAACGCTCTTCTCGTCGGTCTTGGTGAGCAGTTCGAGAAACAGGTGGCCTTCATCCCCATGTTGCGGCCCTACCCGTCCTTCGGCGAGGTCCGCTCTCTCCTTCAGCTCGAGGCTCAGAATCAAGCTCGCAAGGCCACTCGTCCACAAGTGTTTCACGCCACCACCAAGTCTTCGGCGCCAGCTCCATCCACTTCGTCGTCGGCCCCTGTCCAGCCGCCTCCAGGCTGGCGCCCGAGCCCTAACTACCGCGGCAAGAATCCCGTCTACCGGCCGCCCCAGCCTCGCTCCGCCAGCTCCTCGGCGTCATCATCATCATCGTCTACACCGGCATCTACCCCAACGGCATGGCACCAGCAGCAAGATCCCTGGACCGGGCTGGTTCAGGCGTGGCCCATGCCTTGGTCTGCTCCGTCTCCTTACGGCGCTCCTCCAGCATACACGGGCGCCTGGAGCCCGGGCCATCGTCCTGCCACCGGCTCCCCTGGTCTCCTCGGACCCCGACCGCCGGCTCACGTCTACACCGCCACTACTACACCGACCACGCCCGGCGCCCCCGTGCTTCCGCCCGGCTACGCCCTGGTTCCCTATGCGCCCGGTGCTCCTTCGGCTCCGTCACCGTACGCATACGGGCAGCATGCACCAATGAACATGCCTGCTCCCTCTCCTACGACCACATCGCCGAGCTGGGATCAGGCTGCTTTCATCGCCGCCATGAACAATTTCACCCTCAACAACGAAGGTACGGATTGGATTTTTGATTCTGGTGCATCTACGCATATGTCTTCAACTATGAATTTTTTGTCAGCTTGTTTCCCTTCTTCTTTTTCTTCCATTACCATCGGTGATGGTTCTACTATTCCTGTCTCTTGCACCGGTGATTCTTACATCCCCTATTCTTCTAACAATTTTCTTTTACGCAATATTCTTGTAGTCCCATCCTTAATTACTAATCTTATCTCCGTTCGTCAGTTTACCATCGATAATCAAGTTATTGTGGCCTTTGACCCCTTTGGTTTATCTGTAAAGGATCTGACAACGGGGGAGGTTCTAGCTCGGTACAATAGCACCGGCGATCTTTATCCTCTTCATGGCGCCCCCACTTCCACTCCTCGCACCATGCTTGCATCAGTTCATCTATGGCATCGTCGGCTTGGTCATCCTAATAAAGCTACACTATCATCATTGTTACAGGAATTTTGTATCCCTAGTTCTAGTGTCCCTCATGATTCCTCTCTTTGTAATGCCTGTCAATGTGGCAAACATGTTAGACTACCTTTTGGTACATCCTCTACTATTAGTACTTTTCCTTTTGAATTGCTCCATTGTGATCTATGGACCTCTCCAATTCCTAGTGTTTCTGGTTACAAATACTATCTTGTAATTCTTGATGATTATTCCCATTATGTTTGGACCTTTCCTCTCCGAGCCAAGTCCGATGTACACCCAATTTTTCTCAATTTTCGTCAATATGTTCTAACCCACTTTGGTCTTCCAATACGCTTTATTCAATGTGACAATGGACGAGAATTTGATAATACTCGCAATCGCACTTTCTTTCTTTCTCACGGCATACTTCTTCGTTTTTCTTGTCCCTATACATCTCCTCAAAATGGCAAAGCAGAACGCTCTCTTCGTTCCATCAATGATATTCTTCGCACCTTGCTTATTCAAGCTTCTCTTCCTCCCCGTTTTTGGGTTGAAGCATTACGCACCGCCACACTTCTTCTCAATATTAGACCAACCAAAACATGTCCTCTCTACGCTCCCTTTCAATCCCTCTTTCTTTCCCATCCCGACTATCTTTCCCTTCGCGTTTTTGGTTGTCTCTGTTTTCCCAACATCACTTCTACCACTTCTCATAAACTAGAACCTCGCTCTTTACCCTGCATTTATCTTGGTCTCTCCGATGATCATAAGGGCTCTCGCTGCTTTGATCCCTCATCTGGCGTGTCATTATTTCCCGTCACGTCGTCTTTGACGAATATACCTTTCCCTACGCTGCCACACAAACATCATCCACAACCCAACCTTCCTCTGTTCGTTCTTCATCTCCTCTCCTCCCTCGTATAGCTCCTACCTCTATTGTCCCGGAGCAACAACCACCACCGCATCAGTCTTCCATGCCTCCACAGCAGCCTTCTGCACCACCCACTTCTCCTTCACCACAGCCTTCCATGCCCCCACTCCTCCCTTGACAGCATCTTCCTCTCCTCCCACACCCATCTCCCCTATTGTTGCTTCTCCTTCTTCCTCTTCTTCCTCCACACCGCCTCTTCCATCTAATGCCGTTCCTACAATACCTCCGGCCAATGATCATGTCATGTGCACTCGTGGTAAGCGTGGCTTTCACCTCCCTACACGACGTCTTAACCTCACGGCCGTTCCCACCATCTCCCCTATTCCTACATCTTATAAACGTGCTCTTCTCGATCCTCTTTGGCACTCTGCTATGCGTGATGAGTTTCATGCTCTTCAGCAAAATAACACCTGGACTCTCGTTCCCAAACCACCCGGTGTCAATGTTGTTTCCGGCAAATGGGTTTTCCGTCACAAATTTCATGCTGATGGTACTCTTGCTCGTTATAAAGCTCGTTGGGTTTGTCGTGGGTTTTCTCAGCAACACGGTGTTGATTTTGATGAGACTTTTTCTCCAGTTGTAAAACCTAGTACCATTCGTGTTGTTCTCAGTCTCGCTGTCTCCTCCTCTTGGCCGATCCATCAGTTATATGTTAAAAATGCCTTCCTCCATGGCACTCTCAATGAAACTGTCTATTGTCAACAACCTTCGGGTTTTGAGAATTCCTCTTCTCCTGATTTTGTTTGTCTTCTTCACAAATCTCTGTACGGTCTTAAACAAGCTCCTCGTGCTTGGTTTCATCGCTTCACCACCTTTATTCACACAATAGGTTTTACCGCGTCTAAATCTGATTCATCTCTCTTCATTTTTCGTTCCTCCTCCCATACTGCCTATCTTCTCTTATATGTTGATGACATAATTCTCACTGCCTCTTCTGATTCCTTTTTACAACACATTATATCTTCTCTTAATCGTGAATTTTCCATGACTGATCTCGGTCCTCTTCATCACTTTCTTGGGATAACTGTCTCCCGCACCTTATCTACACTCTTTCTCTCTCAACGCCAGTACATTCTTGACTTGCTCTCTCGTGCAGGGATGACTGACTGTCAACCATGTCGTACGCCGGTCGACGTTGGTACCAAGTTGTCGGCCGATGGTGAACCTTTTTCTGATCCTACTCTATATCACAGTATCACTGGTGCTCTCCAATATGCCACACTCACTCGTCCTGATATATCTTATTCTGTTCAACAAGCGTGCTTATATATGCATGATCCTCGTGTTCCTCATTATTCTCATGTCAAGAGAATACTTCGGTATCTCAAAGGCACTATTGATCATGGTCTTCTCCTTAATTCTTCCTCTCCAACAAGCTTGACAGTTTATTCTGATGCAGACTGGGCGGGTTGTCCAGATACTCGACGATCTACATCCGGCTTTTGTGTTTATTTGGGTGACAATCTTGTTTCTTGGTCTTCTAAAAGGCAGGTTACAGTTTCCAGATCGTCTGCAGAAGCTGAATATAGGTCTGTTGCTCATTCTGTGGCCGAGGCGGTGTGGCTCTGTCAGCTTTTGGTTGAGCTCCATCGACCAATCGAGCGTGCAACTATTGTTTATTGCGACAATATTTCTGCAGTCTACATGGCGTCCAATCCTGTTCAGCATCGACGCACCAAGCACATCGAGATTGATATTCATTTTGTTCGTGAAAAAGTGGCTCTTGGCGAGGTCTGTGTGCTTCATGTTCCTATCACTGCGCAATTTGCTGATATTTTCACCAAGGGGCTCCCCACTGCAGCATTCACTGGCATTCGCTCCAGTCTCAACATTGTTACACCTGATGTTGACACTGCGGGGAGGGGGGGGGGGTATTAGAGTATATATTCGGTTTGTATATTTGGTAGTTCAAATTGTAATCTATCTCTACTATCCTTGGCCCCCAAGTTTTGTATCTTATATAAACAGCCCTTTGAGGCCCTAATACATATTCAGAATTCAATAATCTTCACTCACATTTTGGTTCCCACAAAAAAAGGTGAGCGCATATTTTGGACGTCTTAGAGTGAAATGGTACAATGAGCCAAAACGGCTATAATTAAAGTAAAAGAAATACCAGCACACACATATATTGCATACCACTAAAGTTATGATGGAAACATAAACATCAAAAGAAATATTAGCAAATAAATGCGCCATGTGTATCTTATTATAGGTATGAATGGTGATTATGACTAGGCCTGGGCATTCGTTATCCATGTTTTTTGATTCGGTCTTTGAGAAAATCGGGTTCTAAAAAAAGAATATAATTCACGACTGCGTAAACAAAAGTCAGGACCCATACTGACCGATTTTGCCGGTTCTGTTTTTTCGGGTACTCGTAGAAAACGATGTACATGCTACAACCATCAGAGGTATCTGCACCAACACTAAGCGCAAGTGCGTCGGTGGGCACTAGGTGCCGATGGAGGCTAGTGACGAAGGAGGCGGAGTAAGCAGCTCATGGTGCACTGAGACGGCGATGTCATGGGAAGTGCCGGGGTAGAAAGCTAGATATATGAATATAGGATACTTTACTCCAACTGAAACAACAACTGCATAAATATATTTTGAAATAACTGGAGTCTATGCACAAAACTCTAATTGATTGTCTTTAGTTCAGTTGAATTAGTGGAAGCATTCAGTTCTAATCTAGTCGGTGGTGCATTGCAAGACGCGATGTGGGACTTCTGTATACAAGTGAATTGTCCCTGCTTAATCATATGTGACACTGCATACTATGAAGAACACCCTTTTGGGTGATATTATACTCTGTAAGTCATTTGCTTTGAACTATAACTGATGGAACTAACAAAAACACGAAAGTATTCAAATTTAAAATCAAATGAACCAGCATCAGATTGCCAAGCAAGAACGCAAATAGCTCTTGGCGTTGCTCATGGTTTGGAATACTTTTATGATCTACAACCCCCTCGACCATCCCCTTGTTGCTCATGCTAAGATATTTTGGATTGGAAAATATGATGAAAAAAATGGATTGGTAAACATAACAATGTAATTTTATTAGCAAATAAAGTCAATACACCATGTATATGTGATTAACTGATTATAGGATACATGTGCTCCAATTTTAAACAATCGTTGAAGAAATATAGTGTTGTGTCGTGGGCCGAGAGTGGGAGGGGGCATATGCCCCCTGCTCTAACATAAGGTGGAGGGAGGGGGCCAAGCATGCACTTCTTACCATGGCCCTGGACCAACCCTATAAATTAAATTTCGGATGAGCATGCTCAAAGCCTAGATCTCGGGTGGGCATGATAGTTCTAATGGCAAGTTCTTGTGGCTGTAACTAGAAATATAAATGATGAAAATGTTCTTAGCATGGGATCTTTTGCTAATATTTACACATGAGTTCTTCCAACCCATACAATAGAGTGTTTGTCATCAAAGGTTTGTTTAAGCACAAAATGGAGACGATGGGGCTTTCAGAAGATGAGCTTAAACAAGTGTGGTTATCCATGGAAACATATTAAGATTGATACATTATCACATGACACCAATCGTAGCGCCTCTTTGGATTATCCTTTCATGGAGAGCTTGGTTTTTTCTTCATGTTTAAGACGTAATGCCCATAGATATTCATATATATTTGTCTATACAGAGCCCTAATTGATTGACTTATTTTTAGTTGAAGCATTTTCTAATTGTATCAACAGTGTATTAACATGCATAATGTATTTTTATTAGCATATAAGATCTCAATGCATAATGTATATGTGATTATAAGATATAAACGATCATTACAGGATGCATGTGCTCCAACTTAAAGAAGTATTGTAGTGTGGTGTTGGGGGTAGAGGCGACTTAGAAATATTCATATTTAAATCAAATGAACCGCATCGGATTGACAAGCACGAATGCAATTTTCTCTTGGCGTTGCTCGTGGTTTGGAACAGTTTATGATTCGTTGCTTGTGCTAAAAGAATTTGGATTGGCAAAGATGATTGAAAAATGTATTGGCATAAACATAAAAATGTAATTTTATTAGCAAATAAAGTCTACACACGCAATGTTTATGTGATTATAGGATACATGTGCCCCAACTTAGACAACCATTGAACAAATATATGTTGGAAATACGCCCTAGAGGCAATAATATTTCTATTATTATTTCCATATTCATAATTAAAGAGTTTATATTCTATTCTATAACTGTTATGATCCTGAAATATGCGATTTAGTGGAAAACTCATATGCACGTGTGGAATGGTAAACAATTAAATAAAAGGTTCCTAGTCTTGCCTCTAGAACTAGCTCAAGTGTTGTTGGTGATCATGTTTTCCGGATTTTAGGATATCGTTGGGTGTAAACGATAGTCCAAAAACAACATTGAGATTATGACGTTGGAATAATGATCATATTGAATCGACCCAAACTTGTCTGTTATGAATTGAGTTTATATCCTTGGTAATAAATTGTAATAACACAGAGTGTTAATGTGTGATTTTTCTCCTTAGACCTTGAGAGTATCGTAGTCACTTCTTACTGTGTGGTGGTCTTTGGGGTTGCTCAAACATCACCTATAACACAGTAATCATAACGACAACTTACAGGCTCATCGAAAAGTTTGACACGGGACTAGATAGCTCGAGAGTGGGATTTGCTCCTCCGACGATGGAGAGATGTTATTAGGGCCCTCTCGGTGTGATAACATCCATCATCGTCTGGCCAAACACAGGTGACTACGTCTCGGGGATGCCGGAACACGACAACGAGAAAGGAGAACCAAACCGGTAACAAGGACAATGGTATAGTGAGCATGTGATGACTCAGGAGGATATTGATGCATTTCGGGTTTTGTGAAGTATCACGAAGCAATGGGAACATCACATGATAACCAAAGGTTCACTCGAATATCATCGTGTGCTCATAGGGATTGATATGGACGTCCACGGTTGGTTATCGGTCATTGAACGAACGGTTTTGTTCATGTCTATGAGTTACCGAACATATGGGGTCATAAGCTTAAGGCAATCACAATATGCAGAGTTTTAGTAGGATGGGAGTGATGAGAATATATTTGTGGAATTTTTTCATAAATATTCGAAATAGTTTTGAGAGGATCCGGAAGCATTTTGGGGTCACTGGAATTGTTTGGAAGGCTAATGTCGGAGAAGTTTGAGATGTCTACGATGAGTGAACTCAATTTTTTTTCCTTGGATTGCAAATCAAGCAAACTAAGGAAGGTACCTTTGTCTCCCAAACAAAATATACCAAGGATCTTTTCAAGAAGTTCAACATGCAAGAAAGCAAAGGTATGAACACACCCATGCCTACTAGTGGACATCTTGAGTTGACTAAGGATGGCAATCCAGTTGACCAAAAGGTTTACCGTTCTATGATTGGTTCACTATTATACCTATGTGCCTCCCGTCCCGATAAGTGTGTGCATGTGTGCACGATATCAAGCGGCTCCTAAAGAATGCCATCTTAAGGTCGTGAAAAAGGATAGTGAGATACTTAATTCATACACCAAACTTTGGCATTTGGTATCCTAAAAGGTCATTGAGGGAGTCATGGATTAAGGGGTCCTCAGGTGTCCGGCCCGTGTGTTGTGGGCCGGACTGATGGGCCATGAAGATACAAAGTAGAAAGTCCTCCCCCGTGTCCGGATGGGACTCTCCTTTGCGTGGATGGCAAGTCTGGCGTCCGGATGTATGGTTTCCTTTCTCTATAAGCCGACTCTATACAACCCTAGGACCCTCCGGTGTCTATATAAACTGGAGGGTTTAGTCCGTAGCGGCAATCAGAATTCACATAGGCTAGACAGCTAGGGTTTAGCCATTACGATCTCGAGGTAGATCAACTCTTGTAACCCCTATACTCATCAAAGTTAATCTAGCAGGAAGTAGGGTTTTACCTCCATCAAGACGGCCCGAACCTGGGTAAACATCATGTCCCCTTTATCTCCTGTTACCTTCGATCCTTAGACGCACAGTTTGGGACCCCCTACCCAAGATCAGCCGGTTTGACACTGACATTGGTGCTTTCATTGAGAGTTCCACTCGGTCATCGATAGAAGGTTCGATGGCTCATTCAACCATCAACAACGATGCTGTTTTCGCGGAGACTGTCAGTGTCAAAACCGGCAGATCTCGGGTAGGGGGTCCCGAACTGTGCGTCTAAGGCGGATGGTAACATGAGGCAGGGGACACGATGTTTTACCCAGGTTCGGGCCCTCTTGATGGAGGTAAAACCCGGCGTCCTGCTTGATTATTCTTGACAATATGAGTAGTACAAGAGTTGATCTACCACGAGATCGGAGAGGCTAAACCCTAGAAGCTAGCCTATGGTATGATTGTATGTTATCCTACGGACTAAAACCCTTCGGTTTATATAGACACCGGAGGAGGCTAGGGTTACACAAGGTCGGTTGCAAAGGAGGAGGTATGCATATCCATATTGCCTAGCTTGCCTTCCACGCCAAGTAGAGTCCCATCCGGACACGGGATGAAGTCTTCAATCTCGTATCTTCATAGTCCAATAGTCCGGCTGTCCGGAGACCCCCTAATCCAGGACTCCCACAGTAGCCCCTGAATCAGGCTTCAAAGACGATGAGTCCGACGCGCAGTGTTGTCTTCGGCATTGCAAGGCGGGTTCCTCCTCCGAATACACCACAAAAGAGTTTGAATACAAGGATAGTGTCCGACCCTGCAAAATAAGTTCCACATACCACCGTAGAGAGAATAATATTTCCACAAATCTAATCTGCTGACACGTTTTGGCAGCATGACATCACGCCATGGCCCGGTAATTATTCGAACCGTTTTTCTTTAACCAGCCCCGCACATAACGCGAGGCGGTTCCTTGACACGTCTTGTCAAAGCATTGATCGTGTTCCCCTTATCACGAGATTCCCATCAATACGAGCGTAGGTAACCCAACCGTGCCACCAATTACGGCGCTTGGGGGATAAGGGAGTTTTACCAGGCTGGTGGGGGCGCATAGTTTCATCCGCCCTTATAAAGGGATAAGGTCTCACCTTTTTCTACCCACGCCTTCTTCCTCCTTGCTCATCCATTCTCGCGCACTCCAGCTCCAACACCCAAGTCCACATCCTTCTCCTCAACTCTCTCCAAACATGTCCGGAGCGGGAGGCAAGTGGATGGCCTCCTCCGTCACGGAGGGACACATCAAAAAGCTACATGGAGCCGGATACTTAGCCGCGGATATCGCGCACTGGCTGCCAACCGCTGGGCAGGTCGTCCCTACCCCGGAACCTCACGAAATGGTGGTTTTCCTCCCCCACTTCGTCCGCGGACTGGGGTTTCCCCTCCATCCATTTGTCCGCGGCCTCATGTTCTATTATGGGCTGGACTTTCATGATCCGGCCCCGAATTTCATCCTCAACATCTCGGCGTTCATCGTCGTGTGCGAGGCTTTCCTCCGCATCCGGCCCCACTTCGGCCTGTGGCTGAAGACCATCAATATAGAGCCGAAGGTGGTGGGCGGCCAACAAGCGGAATGCGGCAGAGCCATGGTGGGCAAAATGCCCAACGTTATATGGCTCGAGGGCTCCTTCGTGGAGACCATAAAGGGGTGGCAATCAGGGTGGTTCTACATCACCGAGCCGCGCGACACCAACTGGGTGGCGGCCCCCAAATTTTGATCCGGAATCCCCACGCGGCTCACTTCCTGGAAGGAGAAGGGCCTGTCCTGGGGTTCATCGGTGGAGCTGGACGGACTCCAGAAGTGTATCCGGAACATGACAAGGAAGAAACTTAAGCTTGTTAACATAGTCCAGGTCATGCTCTTCCGCCGGATCCTCCCGTGTCAACAACGGGATTTCAACTTATGGGAGTTCGACCCGGCCCAGCACTAGACTCTAAGCGAGCTCTTCAACATGACGCATAAGGACGTCTGGAGGGTGCTGTTCAAGGGCACTGAGGTCCCTCCTTCTCTTACCGAGGACCGCGGGCTAAGCGCGAAGCGCCCTGCGAATCCGGTAAGTTCTGTACATCTGGTAGGGTGTTTATTTCCCATAGCTTAACCATGTGCGGGGTCTGAGCTCCCATGCCTTTGACAGGACTAGGTGGAGACATCGGAGCGGATTAACTGTCCGGCCCCTCTGCCCGAAGACCCCGCAGACGCTCTCCTGACGGAGATGCAGACTCTGGCTCCTTATGAGGTGCCGGAGAAGACCAAGAAGAAGGCCAAGGGAACCCAAAAGAGTTCCCGGCGCCAGGTGGTATCGGACTCATCGTCCGATAACACCGAGACACACTCCTCCCGTGAAAATGAGGAGAAGGAAGATGAACATTCTCCCCCTCCAGCCGGGGGAGACAAGAAAAGGAGGCCGAAGGGTCCAAGAAGGGAAGGACTCTCCTTCCGGACTGCTCCACCATCGCCGCCGACGGCGAAGACGAGTGGCTGCTCAGGGCCAAGCCCCTGGCGAAGTCGTAAGTATTCGGATACCAGAGTAACTCATAGCATACCTTTGTCGCACTGCTTCTCCTAACGTCGAATATGATTATGCAGTCCGCCCCAAGCCCGTATCGACATATCATCGTCGGACGGTTCCTTGGACTCATCGGACATGAATAGTGATACACTTCCAACCGCCTCCTCCCCTTGCCCTACGGACAATGCCGAGGTATTGTATCAAGGGGCACCGAGCCGGGGGGAGACAGTCCCGGAGGCGCCTCAAGGCGACCTTCTGGACTCCAGGAGCAAAGGGAGCAAGGCTCCCGGGGGCTCCAAGTTCGGCCCTCAGCCGAACACCGCGCCGGAACCTCCAGTGGTTCCAGACTCGGGCAGGCGGCCCCTTTCCAAAAGGGGCAAGCCATCCGTGCCGGTGGCCTCTGTCAACCAGAGGCACCGGACGACCTGCTGGGAGCGCTTCGCGGTGCTTCCATCGACGAAGAGCACCGCACTATTATGAGTGCGGTGATCAAGAAGGTTCAGTCCGCCAAGAGCGGACTGACTGAAGCCTGTGCCAACCTTCTAACACGCTTTGAGGTAAGTATTTAAAATATAGGAAAATATTACCGCACAGACAGTAGCCCCTGATGCTATGTTTGGTGTTCACAAAGAAAAGCCGAATAGAGGATCAAATAATATCTGCAGGAGTCTAATATAAGTATGTGTGTATGCGTATGCAGGCTTCGCTGCTGACCTCTGCCGCACTGACTGCGGAGGTCGATGCACTGAAGCAGAACCTCGAGCGGTCCGAGAAAGAGCTCGGTCTTGCCAAGAGGCAGCTCGAGGAGAACAAAGGTAAGTAATGCCTTGTCTATATATATATATATATATATATATATATATATAGGGTCGCGCTATTTGTCACCCTGGGTGAGGAATAGTTATTCTTCACCCCCCCTCTATTTTACCATCAATGCACCGTAATTTTACGTTCTGTAAGTTTTGTCTTATTTCCGACGCAAAAAGAGACCGTAAGAAAATATATAATCGCTGTAAAAAATATTTTATGTTATGTAAAATTACGAACGTAAAAACATAGTCTAAAATACACATAAACTGCAAATTTTCTTGTCTTATGACCTATATTTTTATTTTCTTATGTCAAATTTTATGTAGTGAATCAATAGAAATGTAACTATTTGAATTCCAAACGTAATTTAATTATGAAATGATTGTAAGATTACCTCGGGTGAAGAATAACTTATTTTGCACCCTGGGTGATGAATAGTAACACTATATATATATATGTGTGTGTATATATATATGACAGCACTATTCTAATCCCAGGATTAGAATAATTATTTGGATCATAGCAGCCCCTATATAGGGCCTGATGGACCCCTCCCGAACTTCCCTGAACTGCCGGCCCAACCAGACAGCATCCCACCCAATCCCGAGCCGCCCCGACAGGATCCACCTGGTCCCCCGATCCCGAGCCGACCCACCCCCCTCCTCGCCGCTCCTCCCCTCGATCCCCGACCTCCTCCCCTCCTCGCCGCCCATCTTTGCCGGATCCGCCGCCTCCCCACCTTTCCCAGCTCCTGGCCGGCCGGATGCGCCGCCTCCCCTCCTTCCCCAGCTCCTGGCCGGCCGGGTCCTTCGCCTCCCCTCCGTCTCCAGCTCCTGGCCAGCCACCGGCGCGGGCGAGCGAGCGACGGCGGACGCCAGCGCGAGGGAGCCCGCATCGCCTGGACGCGGCGAAGCCGCCATGGACTTCAGGAAGCCGCATCCTCGTCCCATCGCCACCGCCCGAAGCCTTGGCAGACCAGATGACCGGCCCGACGCAAGCTACGGCGAGCGGCGCGACCAACGGAACAACTCCTTCACGGAGGCGGCATCTGCTGCGACCTCAAATTCAGCAGCAACAGTACATGAACTTCCTCCCAACTTTGCCTTCTTCTTCAATCTTGCCTTCTCTGACCTTCTTGCTTCGTGCAGATGAACTTCGTGCCCTCTGCAAGACATGGATTGCCATTGAATTCCTCTCATACCTCCACGACGAATTGTTCTCAAGGTGGCTTATCAGCTGCTGGAAAAAGGTTGGCCGACCTTCTAGCCAGGGTATGGTTGAACTTCTTCCTTCGGTTTGTTATTTGCTTACAGCTATGTGAAGTTTAGGTGGTGTGTGAGCATCAGTCTAGGCTACAAAAAGCTTTTTTAAAATCTGCCTGCCTGCTTACAACCATGTGAAGTTCTGGTAGTGCATGAGCCTCAGTCCAGGCTACAAAACAACATTGTAAAATCTGCCTGCCTTCTTACAGGCATGTGAAGTTCAGGTAGTATGTGAGCCTCAGACCAGGCTACAACCACTATAAAATTTTCCTGCATTCACATTCACATGTGGAAAAGCCATGTGAATTTCAACTAGTAAGTGTGCTAGAGTTCAGGTTGGTATGTGTCTGGTTCTGTGCAAAAAAAATAAAAGGAAAATAGAACATGCATGTGATATGACATGAAGGTCAGGTTGGTATGCACTAGCAGTCCAACCATTCAAAAACTTCATGAAGGTTCAAGTTTTTTAACTGTAGACAGTATTTCCCCTTTGCAAAACAAGAAGTTCAGGTTGTGGAGAGTGCTAAGTTCAGGTACATATAAGTAATCAAATACTGTAGAATTAAAAAACATGGTGTGAAGTTCATTCTGTGAAGGGTGCTCAGTTTAGGTACAAAGGCATCGACAGATGCTCAGCTCAGTGCATAGTGTGATGGCTCTCACCACTTTTATATGAGAAGTTCAGGCTGTGAATAATGCTAAGTTCAGTTACAAAGGTATATGCAGATATAACTTGTGTGCTAATAGACATTTTTTTCTTTTATGTCAGCAAGACGAGAGACGCATGAAGAAGCTTAGAAGTTCCCAGCAGCAAGTACACAATCCAAAGCCTGTACGCGTTGCACCACCCACTCAATGGGTCACACCTCAAATGCACCAACAACATTACCAACCTACTCCAGACCAAAAATGGATGACACCCGAAACACACAGATACTTCCAAGATGCTGGGTCACAGCCCTATCCACACAGGTTTGCGCCTCCACCTGATTGGGTGACGCCGGAAATCCCCCGCGGATTCTTTGTATCCACCAGCAGACTCCCAAGCACGCCGATGGAGGAGGGGGTTAGCTCAAGTCCTGCGTGTAACTCTGGAGGTTATCCTGGTGTGCCTCATCAATGCCAAAGCGAAGCAACTAAACCGGATCCCAGGACAAATCCAAAAGCAACACACACACAGAGGAGAGTGATCTGCAGACTACCACCGTTTGATCCTGCTGCTGCTACAGGTCAGAATTCTACGGGGCATAAGGTAGATGGATTGCTTCACAAAACAAAAGATCAAACCAAGACCAGGATCACAATACCTCCACAACCACCTCAAGCAAAAAGGACGCAAACAAGAGAGAGGCCATCTTCAGCCCTCCTTCCTCCTCGTGATCCACTGCTGCATCTTGCTATGATTACTCCGCCATGCCCCATCCCAGAGGGACAGCAGCCGACACCGCCGGAGTTGCGATCATACACGCATGTAAGTGAAACAAAAAATATTTATATACGCATCTTGTATTATCTGCACATTTTCTGCTCCCTCCAGGATCTGCACATTATCTGCACATTTTAAGGTGCTGTTTGGATTATTTTTTTTCTTTTTCTGCAGATGCCAGATCTACCGGATTATCTAATACCAAGACTAAAGATGTGATTCAAAGATGTAGAGCAAGGGAATTTTATAACAGATACGCTGGTTTTGGAATCAGGAAGATGGGTGTAAATGACAACCACAAGTATTTTGTTTGCGCCTTCCAAGGGATACACACATCTTCTGTTTCAGAGGCCAACAGGAAGCGAAACAAAACATCGCAGAGGACGGGCTGCAATGCAAGAATGAGGGTGAAGGTGCAGGAGGATGGCACATGCGTGGCAGTGGACATTGAGTACAATCATAACCACATGCTCATGCAAATTGATGACATGTTGGTATTTTTGCACTCACACAAGAATTATGACCCCACTATTTTGGAGTACGTAAAGCTCCTGCAGTACCATGATGTCAAGCACACAACAATCATGTCCATGCTATCTGAAAATGAAGATGGAAGCTACTTCCTAAGCATGACCGGACGAGACCTGCTAAACCAGTAAGTATTCAAACACCCACATACTGCAATGTAAAATAGCATCCTAGCTCACAACCCTTTGCTAGCAAAAAATAAACAAATGCATTTTTGCATGTGATTTACAGGAAAGCCATGAATGCAAGGAAAGATGATTCAGATGATGTATTGAAACTTGTTTCATTCTTCAAAGACATGAAGGCAATAAATGATGAGTTTTTCTATGACGTCCAAGTGGACAAGGACAAGTCAATTAAAAATATTTGCTGGTCCAATGCAAGCTGCCGAGGAGCCTATCAAGACTTCGGCGATTGCGTAACATTCGACACGACTTACAAGACCAACAGATTTCATATGCCCCTGGGAGTGTTTGTTGGAACAAACCATCACTTGCAGTCAACGATATTTGCTGTTGCCCTGATAAGAGACGAAGATGCAAAGTCATTCAAGTGGCTGTTCAATACATTTCTACGGTGCATGAACAACAAGCACCCAACTTGCATTCTAACAGGTGAGTTCAAAAAAAAACTCCTCAATTTTCATCATCTTTCCAGTCTATGGGTCTGTGTTGGTTGGGTACATTGGTTTTGTCTGAAAATAATGTAAAGAATGCAGTTCAACCACTGTAAGCACAGAAGTCCAACTAGCTGTACAAGAAAGCAAAATTATCTGTCACATGTTTACAAAAAATTAGTTATGAATGTGAAGTTCAAATACATAAATCATAAAAGTTCAAGGACAAATCTGTAAGATAAATATATGTAGCATGTTCAGAAAAATATAGTTATTTACGTGAAGTTCAAGCACTGCTACCACAGAAGTTCAACAACAATGCTTTAAGAAAATTTTTGATTGCGACACTAATAGTTTGTCCTACTACTAACTGTGAAGTTCAAGCACTGATACCAAAGAAGTTCAGCAACGCTGCTGTAAAGAAAAAATACATGTGACATTCTTAGATACCATACTGCCAAGATGTGTAGTTCAAGTACTTGTACAACATAAGTTCACCATCAGTACAAAAAAAGAATCAAGTTTCATTTTTTTAATTAATGCAGACCAATGCCCATCGATGGCGAAAGCTATACCACAATCATTTCCAAACACCGTCCACAAGCTATGCCGTTGGCACATCATGAAGAAGTACAGGGAATACCTCGCGTTGCTGTACAAAAAGTATAAAACATTCAAAGAGGAGTTCACAGCTATATTAAACTGGCCACTAATGCCAACGGAGTTTGAAGATGCCTGGGCTAAAATCATGCACAAATACAACCCGAAGAACGACCAGATGATGATGCAGCTCTGGAGTGATAGGAAGATGTGGATTTCAGCATATTACAAGAACATTTTCTGTGCTAGAATGACTTCCACACAACAAAGCGAGAGCATGAACCACGTGCTAAAGAAAGGGTTTGTCAAGGGGACCCAGAACCTACACAAGTTTGCTAGGCAGGTCAATGCTTGCATACAAACTCGGATGTAGAAGGAGAACGAGCAAACAATGACCAGCATGGTATGATGACAAGTACAAAACACCCCCATCATGTTTTGTTTTACCTTCAACATGTGCACTTTGAATTTAAAAAAATGAAACCCATGACTCTGCTTCGACTAATATCTCACTTTTTGACATATGCAGACCAATCCTGTGACAAAAACAACTTATGGCTACGAGGAAGACATGTCTATCAAGTACACGAGAGCCGTGTACACTGAGATGAGGAATAGGATGAGAAAGGCCACGCTATTTCGCGCAAAGCGTACAACAGAGCCCACTAAGTACCTTGTGTACTACCACAACAAGCCTGGCCATGATGATGAAGAAAGATTTTCCTGGTCAAAGCATGAATTCCAGGTTGTAGCTGACCCAAAGAAGGAAATATACGAGTGTGAATGCAAGCTCTGGACACACACAGGTGAGTGAAAAAACAAGATCATTAAATAGCTAGACTAGTAGTATCATATCAAAATTTATGAAACTCATTGCTGGCTCACAAACTATGTATTCTGCATTCATCACAAAAATACAGGCCTGTTCTGCCTTCACATCATGAACATACTGGACTACATCAAGCCTGACAAATTTTCAAACAAGTATATCCTCAAACGGTACACAAAGACTGCAAGATCACAACCAACCTTTGATATAAGGGACTACAACACAACCGCATCGGATGGCAGCTCAAGGCTATCGAAGAAAGACATCTTGCTGCAGCTGAATTTGATGGTTAACAAGAAAGCGATGAGATGTGACCAGCAATATGACAGAGCCTACTATGTTCTTAAGAGGCTTGTGGAAGAGCTTGATGCAATACATTCAGCAAATCAAGCAGATGCTGACGAAAGGATGGCTGAAGAGGACACTGAAATTGAAGATGACCATCATTACTATGCAGCTGAAATGCTCAACGCCGCCGCTGAAGCCAACCAATGCAAGCAGGGTGATGGCCAATCAATGGAGCAGAGACAGCAAGAGACGATGAAATTGCCGTTGTATTCTGAAACAAAGGGTAGGAAGAAAATTACTGCAGCAAAGAAAAGTGACAAGAGAGCTCAAATGAAGGCACCACCTGCAGGAAGAGTCGTCGTGCACGATGAGAATGGAGTGCCACTTGGACACAGGAAATGCAGTGTGTGCAACCAGGTTGCAGGACACAACAAGCTGACCTGTCCAACACTATTGGAAAGAAACAATGCTGAGGAGATCAAGCAAACCAAATCTCAAAAACAGCAGCCCAAAGTTATGGAACAAAAGAAGGGACCACACCCAAAGAAAGCAAGTAGCAGACTTTGTAGCATATGCAAGAAGTATGAACCACATAATGCAAGAACATGCCCGAAGCGCGCAGATGCTGAAAAGACAAGCAAAATGCCAGAGAAGAAATAGAAAGCAAGACCTAGAGCCAACAACAAGAAAGTTGTGGAAGATGAAGAGGAAGACGAAGATGAAGACACCGTCGAAGAAGAGGAAGAGGAAGTGGAATGCGACGATGAAGAGGAAGACGACGATGAAGAGGAAGAGGACGATGAAGAGGAAGAGGTACATGTCAAGCAAAAACCTCTACCACCAAAGCCTAGGAGGAGCGCAAGGCTCATGAACAATTAGAATAGGTCAATTAACACAATGCAAACTTGTGTCATGTCAATGTGTAGAACATTATGTCATCCCCTGGTAACAAACACTGTGAAGTTCAAGTAATATTACTGCAGAAGTCCTGGTATGTTATGTCAGGAAGTGATGTGCTGGTGTTGTATTGCATGAAAGAGCAAGCAGTAATAAATTGAAAAACATACACTGTGAAGTTCAAGTAATATTACTGCAGAAGTCCTGGTATGTTATGGCAGGAAGTGATGTGCTGGTGTTGTATTGCATGAAAGAGCAAGCGGTAATAAATTGAAAAACATACACTGTGAAGTTCAAGTAATATACTGCAGAAGTCCTGGTATGTTATGGCAGGAAGTGATGTGCTGGTGTTGTATTGCATGAAAGAGCAAGCAGTAATAAATTGAAAAACATACACTGTGAAGTTCAAGTAATATTACTGCAGAAGTCCTGGTATGTTATGGCAGGAAGTGATGTGCTGGTGTTGTATTGCATGAAATAGCAAGCAGCAAATAATCATACAGTTTTGAAGTTCATGTCAGCTTACAGAAGAAGTTCTGGTATGTAAAATCGATGTAGGAAAAGAATATGCTTAAAAAATAAAGTTTCGCCGCATAAACTAAGGTTAGCAAGCCTAAGACAACACGTTCAAATGTGAAGTTCTGCTTGGAAATGTGCAGAAGTTCATGTACAATGCAACAAAGATAAAGAAACGTATGATTATTACATATCAGGACTTGAAAAAACACAAAAAAACAAATATAGATTCTACGCAAAAGCATACATATTGGTTGGGTTGAACATTACCAATACATTACACAACACAAAATATCCTCTCCATCTGAAACCAGCAGCCCAGCCACATCTCAAAGCAGAAGTTCAAGTCTACGATCATATGTTGGGAGCCCAAACATAAACAACACAAAAAATCAAGCAGTTCAACCAAAACCGAGGCAGAAGTTCAGGTACATCTGTTGGGGCAAAAACATTCAACACATGGATACTGAAAAACAACGCAGTACATTGAAATTCACAAAGCAAAATCATTCTTCACACCAAATGCATTTGTCCACAATATCATAAGTAATAGTGCTGCACCTATAGATACACAAATCACTAAAAACATTCTTACAACCAAATCTTTATGGAATTGTTCCAATCATTAGCAAACCTAAAAATCTGTACGAAATCAAATCTACAATGAAACTAATGCTTCGAATTCACGGGCCAAAGGACTGGATCTCTTTAGGGAGCTCTGAACGCACGACTTCATTCTTCTCGCTAAAAATCAGAGTGTGCATGAACTCAGCCTTCCAGTCATCTGCAGCAGCCTGCAAACAAAGAAATGTGAAAACGATGGTTTAGTAACGGGTATCTAAAACCACAGAGGAGCGTCTCAGCAAAAACACACAAGAATAATCAAAGGATGATGAGACAATAACAAAGACAGAACATACTTACACATCACCAAAATCTTCAACAATCTCATCGCCATCATACGAAGAGCTAAACTTCACGGCAAAGAAACCACAATCATTACTCTTCTGCTTCGGAACGTCGATGAAAGTCGGCCTCTTTGCAATAGTCACCCAGTTAGGCTGCTTGCTCACCTTGTATGCAGCCTTGTCGTACACCTCCTCGAGCAACCCAACAAATCTTTTCATCTGCCGGAAATAACAAAATTAGATGAAGTCAAAAACATGTTAACCAAAATAGTTAAGTTCAGGTACATAAAAAAGCGACACTTGCATAAGATCCACCTAAACAAAATAGCAGAAGTTTAACTTCTAAATGACAGTCAGTTCAAGCAGTATTACCAAAACAGAGACAGCAACATATTTTGTCAACACAAGGCATAATAAACTTCGTGTCAAACAAGAGAATGTGAAAGGAGGTTCAGGCTAAGAAACACTCACGATATTTTGGCAGTCCCCGTGGAAACTCGTTCACGACGTTTCCATATTAGCGTAAGAAAGGATGTCAATGCTCCCACGATATCTATTCACCACGTACACACTGTAGTGCGTCATTGTGCCAATTGGCTTGAATAGAATCAAGAAAACCTGCCAAGAATGAAAGGACCGGTGAACACAAACTATAAAAGCATATGTACCGAACAACCGGCATGAACAAAAACTTCTTGACAAACTCAGCAAAAGGATGCACATGAAATTAAAAAAAGCAAGAGTTATGAAAACTTAACCAGCTTTGCGTGAAGAAGGTCTTCTTCCTTGCGAACAAACATTGGGAGGAGACCAGCAGATTTTTTTCATCAAACTTTGGAACTGTTGCACCAAAGAAATCATACTCCAGGCAGTACTGTGCATTCACAAATACACAATTAAAACACCTCCCAAATGCTACTACAACAAAACTAAGGCAAAAAGAAGGAGATAGGGATGCAAAGAACTAAAACCTGTATGAAGTAGGGACTAAGTACAACCCTGTCAGCACTAGTGAATATCTCAGAGGTCTCTGGCTTATCCTTCCACAAATTTATGAGATAATCCATTATGTCTCCTTCCATCTGCTGCCCTTCACCGAAAAGCATATAAAGGACACGTCCTGTGAGGTTAATCGCATTCGCAGGGATGGTAAACATGTAGTAGCTTGTCATGCAGAATACAAAAGGATGGTAGAAAAATATTAGAAGTTCAGATACAACAACAAACAGAAGTTCAGACACTATAACTCAAAAGGCAAGAGGAGACATAAAACAGAAGTTCAGATACTACAACAACGGCAGTTCAGACAATACAACAACAGAAGTTCAGACACTACAACTCCAAGGCAAGGGAGCGATAGATGAGGGTAACTCACTCAGAATACTTCTCCAGACCGTCTTTACTCAACACATACTGTTTCAACTTCCGGGCCTCGGATAGATGAGGGTAACTGTATTTTTCAGGGGAGCGACAGGAGAACGCCACTTCAAAGGCAATCTTGATGCTCTCTTGGAGGAAGTTATGTTGCCAGACTCAACTTCCGGTTTCCTCCTAGTGATCACAACATTCTTCCCACCTCTACCAGCAACAGTACCAGCATCACATTTAGCATTCTTCGGGTAAGCAATCTTCTCAAAATCATCATCGGACGAAATCACTTCTGCTTCGGCTGCTTCGACTGCATCAGCCTTCCTGTAGCAAGGGGTTTTTGGAGTACCACGAATACCACCAGCCTGCTTCCCCAACTTGGAAGGAATAAGGGTCCGAGGTCTATCATCTCCTATCGGAGCTGTACTCATCGGTTCCTCCCTAGGCTGGTATTCCTATGACCCGAGGAATGAGTAGTGGTAATCGGTCAGCTCCAACGGTTCCACTGTCAAAGAAAAAAGGAAGAGAAAACATCACCATTAAATAAAACTGAAGTTCAGAAACATCACAATGTGCAGTCCAACTAATAAAGATGACATGGTTACTACTCAAGCTGACCTAAAAAAATTAGTTGCAGTAAAAAACTAAATGAAGTTCAGGCACAACCAGAGGCACAGTTCAAGATAAATATGAAGTTAAACAGATGTACAAAGAAAATGCTCCTCTCCTTTCAAAACCAGAAGTCCAAGTTTCAGAGAAAAATATGAAGTTCAGGTAGAATAAAAGATGCAGTGCAGGTAAGCAGTACAAGTTCCAAAATACTTACATGTGTAGTAGCCAAACAGAGCTTGGAAGTCTGTCTCAAACAGGTTAGAAGAAGCGATTGAGTACAACCACGTCTTCCTGATATCCCCGATATTCTCATGGGAATAATTTGCAAGAACCCCGTCATGATACGAATTAACATTCATAAGCATGAAGAATCCGCAGTCGATACTGCCATCAAACGAAGTAAAAGAAATAGTGTTAGGACAGAAAAAGAAAGCCAATGAATTAAACACATCGCAGCTTAAGTACAACTACAGTTAAAAATATGTGATAAAGAGAAAAAGTCGAACTCATACTTGTTTTGCTGCTGGGGGACATCAATCCAATCCAGAGGGAAATTGTCGATGCTAAGAGGACTGAAGGGTGTCTCCCTGTCGTTGCTGGCATCCTTCCAAAGCCTCTTGATGTTGTCGGTCATCTGCCGAAACATGCGTACCGCACATTCATCTTTTGGTCCATAGTAGGAATCGAGAAGCTGGAACCTTGAATTCTTCAGGTCAAGGAATACCGACACCCAATGACCGACACCACCCATGGAAGCAGGAAGCTCAGGCGGGTCAAAAGTAGGGAAAACAACCTGAAGCGTCATAAAACACACGAATCATTAAAAAATGAGAATTAATATCAGAACGGTACAAAAGAAAAATAAAACAAATATTAACACAGTGGATCGCACTGCAAAACTAATACAGAGGCAAAGAACAAGATATTGCATACCGAATCATGTGCATCCATGCTATCTGGACCACTCGCCATGAAGTACTTCCTCACACGGGAATCAAATTGACCTCTAAAAATCTTGTCCTAAAATAATGCAGACAACACCAACATATGAAAAAATACAAAAATGAGACGAACAAGTTTTAACTAAAATGGGAAGGAACAAAATAGAAAAGAAATCACTGTATGGTCGACTTACACAAACCCAATACGGCAGGATGAGTTTATCCGATCCCTGGTACTTCGCACGTAGACAGTAGAGTGCACACTCAGCCACACTAGATGTAAGCATTCCGCGAGGACCGAAAGATATTGCGACTTCTTGAACATAAGTTTCACACTCCTTGTTTCGGAACATAATCATTTCTCTAAAACAAGCGAATAGAAAGTAAAACAAGTTCAGCAGCAGGAACTCAGGAAGTTCATAACACATGTTAGCGCAGAAGTTCAGCTATATCACAACAGGAAGTACAGTGCAAAAAGAGGCCAGAAGTTCAGCACCAGAGAAGCAAAAAAACAAGAAGTTCAGGTACATAGAGTTGGGAAGTTCAGGTAAGAAACCACAGACAGTTCACAGGGGGTACATGGATGATGTAAATATTGAGCAGGCACAGAAGTTCAGCTATATCACAACAGGCAGTGCAGTACAAAAGAGGCCAGAAGTTCAGCACCAGAGAAGCAAAAAAACAAGAAGTTCAGGTACATAGAGTTGGGAAGTTCAGGTAAGAAACCACAGGCAGTTCACAGGGGGTACATGGATGATGTAAATATTGAGTAGCTGCACTCACCTCTTGGAACGATCATTCCTAAGCCTAGTTACACTGTAATAAAAGTCATCAACCTTCTTTCGGACGACAGCAAGGTCGCTATCTGCTCACCAAAAAGAAAATAGCAATTAACAGCAACACTCAAAGCACATAGATTCACGACAGTTTCAATTAAGACCAACATTCAAGCACAGACATTCAAAACATAAGCACATCTTAGCTGCTACATCAGAAAAGATAAAACCACAGCATCATACACATCACAACCCATGCATTACAAACCTCCACCCACATAGAAAACAGGTTCACTTAACATTCTTTACAACCCACACGACAAACAACAAAACCAGAAGTTCAACTTAGACCACACAGGCAGTTCACATGGGATATCATGGACTAAACCAAACAACAAAGAGGGAAGGGGATGGGGAAAGAAGAGAGAAGCATGCTCCTCTCTTCATGAATCCTTGCCTAGGCCAGTGGCAGCACTGGAATGATCAACCTCCTCTCCATAGCTATCGCTTTCGGTATCTTCATCATCGTCTCCAGTAGACATTGCAGCGTCGTCGCGAAGGACACTAGCAGCAGCTGGAGAATCTGAAACAAGAAAAACATTTGGTTGTGCCTGTACAGCATCAACATCAACTGATGGCTCTGCTGCAGGAGACTTCTCCGGGCTTGCAGCAGCACTACCACCAGTTTGTACAGCAGACTCAACATGATCTTTCTCCAAAATGGTGTCTCCATTTGTCTTGCCCTGCTCAGCATCAGAAACCTCAGCGCCAATGGACGAAAAAGGTTCAGTCAGGACCACCCCGTCGGAGCAGCCGGTGCCTGAGACGGACATGTCTGCAACCTTCTCTGGAGCAACACTAACATCATCATTCTGCTGCTGCAAAAAAGAAACAAAAAGTCATTACAAAGGGTTGACTGAGCCTCATGCACAGGGGCAGCAAGTCCGTCTCAAGGGCAAACAAGACAAATGGACAAGAAAAATGGTACCTTATTTTCACTGCCATGAACCTCATCAAGTATTACGCCACTAGCGGGAGCAGGTTCATGCACAGGGGCAGCCTCATGCACAGGAGCAGCTTCATGCGCAGGTAAAACATCCTCCTCAACCCTAGCATCATCATCAACAGCCTACAAAAAGAAATCATGTAGAAAACAAAATACATAATCAGCAGAAGTTTAGATTGCATAATCAGTGAAGGTCAGCTATCACAACTGACATATAATGGAAGTCCAAATACAGTAAACATAGCAGGTCAGATATCAAACTACTCTAAGATACAAAAGGGAACAAAAAAGGGCGAGTCATGGAAGTTCAGGTGCTGTAGCAGTTGAAGTTCAAGTTCTATAAGCAGAGAAGGTCACATAGGAACACTTGTGCTAAAAAAACGGTTTACGACACATGAAATCAATAACGGTCGCCTATGACTACAAACAGTAATAACTGAAAGCTAACATTGAACATTATTGCAAAGAAATATCAAAAGCCAACATAAACAAACCTCTTTGGTACGCTCCACATGGCCTCCTTCACGACCCGAACAAACAGAATCCTGCCTCTGAATCTGTCTCACAACAACACTTGCCTCATCTTCAAAAGGCTTGCAATGAGCATCCTGCATTTCCTTGAACAGCCCAACGCTAGTCCGGAGGTGGGAAGTGCTCTGACGAAGCTCTTCAAGAAACTTAGCTTCAATAGATAAGACCCCCTTCAAAGACTCAGCATCAAATCCGTGTTCGGGAGGAAGAATCCCATCAATGCGACTAAGACGCTCAGCAGTTGAAGGAACATGAGCCAACTCCCCACAAACAGTTTCAAGAAGACTGTCAATCCTAACCAGAGAAACATTGGCAGCTTCAAACAAATTCTCGGAAGAAACGCCACCTGCAGCACTCACACGAGCAGAAGAACCTCCTGTATCTACAGGGGGGCACCGGTATTAACATCCCGGGAGAATTCAAATCTTGGGGAAGTTCCACTCCCTAGGCCGGCAGAACGAGGCATAGTTAGAACAGGACGTTCAATAACCCTAAAGAACACAACCTCAGCCTGTGTCTTCCACTGCATACAAAAACAAAAGTCAACGCGTCAGAAAAAAAAAATGAAGGAACATGGGGACAAAAAATATACAAGACAATACCAGAAGTTCAAGTTAAACTACACAGAAAAGAATAATGCATAGAAACACTCACAAGCAGTCTCCCAAACACCCAGTTGGCTGGGTCATCATCACCCTTCATGACCAAATCAGCCGCAGCAAGCTCAAGAAGCTTGGCCTGATCCATGAAATTGATGCGAGGGGTCCTCAAGTCAATATTAGGCGTCTTGCCAATGATAAGGCAGTCCAGATACATAAGCAGCGGCGCGATGGCACAGCCTGTGACAGCTTTTCCTCTGCTAGTACCTTGCTGATACCTAACAACAGCACTCTGAATATCGTCAACAACCAACTGGCAGTAGTCCATGTCTGCCATGTCCTCAAACACAAGGTTCTCGGCCATTGCTACCTCCCTGGACACTCATGTAGACGTTCCAGGGATAACCACCTTCATGAAAACAATAAGGTAAAACACCTGCAGAGCAAGATCATCCTTCGTCTCATCCTTCACAAGTTCACCGAGGATATTCCGCAAATCCTTTGTCTTGATGTCCTCACTCCTAGCATACCCAAGCTTGCCCTTCAACCTCATAACAGCTTCATCGAAACCATCATTCGAGGGCCTAGGGGGGGGTACGATTACCTTGAGGGAACCCAAAGAGATGGTGAATAGCATCACTTGTAATACGTATAACCTTGTTCGCCTCACCCATGTCCAAAATCATGGTTGAAGGGTCAATCCTCGTGTAGATGTTGCCCATCAAAGGACGAGAAATGTTGGAATCAACCTTCAAGTCAAACACACAACCAAAACCAGCCTTGATAACCCTCGCATTGTGCCTATCTTGTAGCATTTTCGCACACGTCTTGACCTCTCCTAGTGAGCAGCGAACCGTCTTGTTAAAATGTTTCGCCTCACCTCCTCCTTCGCCACCTTCTTCGGGCGCTTTGCCTCCTCTCAGGCCGCTGCATAAGCTGATACTGAAAAAATACATTGACAAGGAAAAAAGGCAGAACAATGAGACACACAAGCTTCACCAAAAATTCCACTAATGCCTACATACGCACCACATCTCAGAAGTCCAACTATGTCTACATAGGCAGTACAACCATGTATGACCAGAAGTTAACATGCTTTCAAAAATGTTGGAAATTTACAAAAGCAGAAGTTCAACCATGTATACCAAGGCAGTAATCAAACATGTATCTCAGAAGTCCAACTATGTCTACATAGGCAGTACAACCATGTATGAACACTAGTCAACATGCTTTCAAAAATGTTGGAAATTTACAAAAGCAGAAGTTCAACCATGTATACCAAGGCAGTAATCAAACATGTATCTCAGAAGTCCAACTATGTCTACATAGGCAGTACAACCATGTATGAACAGTAGTCAACATGCTTTCAAAAATGTTGGAAATTTAAAAAGGAGAAGTTCAACCATATACACTAAGGCAGTAGTCAAACATGTATACAAAACAAGTTGAGCTAATTTCTTCATGTATATACCCAGAAGTCCAACTATGTACGCAAAGGCGGTAATACCATAAAAGCAAAGCACGTCGGCTAATTTATTCGTTTATATTGAGATGGAGCAGAAGGTCAGCTATGTACGCCAAGGAGTGCAAAAAACAATAAAACTACAGCAACAGCGACAAATGCTCTAAAAAACAGTAAACATGAGACATTCATACATGATTAGCGGCAGCAGCATCATCGACGTCGTCCTCATCATCAGCATTGAAATCAGCATCATCCTTGTCCTCTGGATTAACACGAGAACGCTTCTTCACACCCTTGTTGACCTTTGCAGGTGGAACCTTGCGCTTCACGCCGCATTTCTTCCCCTTACCAGATGCACCAGCACCAAGCGGAGAAGGGGTAGGCGCGGCAGTGGCAAGCACACGAGGACTACGGCGTGGCGTACCACCAAGGCCTAACCCTTCATCTTCAACAACTTCTGCAGGCCTTGAAACACGTGGGCTCCTCCGAGGAGTAACTTCACCAACTACTAGCTTCCTCGCAGTAGTCTTCTTGATTTTCTTCTTAACAGGGACAACCGTGCCATCACTACCACATGGAACGTCTTCCTCAACAGTGAGCTCAGCCGCATGAACAGATCCGGGAACATCAGAACCTTTCTCAAGGCGGGCCGCCCTCTTCTTGTCAAAATTTTCTTGCTTCTTCCTCTTATGTTGGTCCTCCAGGAGAAGCTGAAAAGGCACATCCTCGGGTTGCGTGACAGGTTCAGTGCCATCAACAGACTGCGATTGCGTCTCTGACATCTGAAGAGAGCACAAAGGATCCGGAACGGAATCACAAACTTTGACTAGCGGAGCCACCTCCTCAGCAGCAGCAGGGGTTTCTGATAAACCCAACTCAGATAAAACATCATTGATGGTGTTCACAGCTTCCTCCTCTATGGACACATCTGCAAAGAACACAAAAAATCGAAGAAAAAAATAAAAAAAGTCAGGAACAAAAACAAAAACAAACGACAAGAACAAGCTAAAAAAACATGGCTCAAAACTTTAAAATGAAAAGAAAAAGGGTTTCACATACTAGGTGAAGCAAGTGCTGTAGAAGCAAGATCCTCAAGGCTTGAAAAATTCTCAAGGCTCGAAGCAACCTCGACAATCACAGTCAAAGGGATAATGGGTGATTTAGCCGCATCAGATATTGGAGCATCAGTATTAACCTCTGAAGCTCCATCTTGATCGCAGGCATTTTTTCAGAACTATTCAACTCATCACCAACTACAAAAAATGCAAGTAGAAAAGGCAGCTGAGTTCTAATCCGCAATCCTACACCAATGGGACTTCTACTTTTACAACAATGTCCAATACCCAGAAGTTCAACAATACCTAACAAAGCAGTAAACACAAAAAACAAACTAAAAATCTACAAACTAAATATAAAAACAATCTACAGCAGAGGGGCTACTACATATATCATGAATGTCTAGAAGTTCAACGATACATAACAAAGCAGTAAAAAAATGTGCATAACAGAAGTTCAACCAAATTTCATTACAATCAAACAATAATTAAAACAAGAAGTTCAACTATGTGTCCCAAGAAAGTAGCACATAAAAAATATGTAGCATGACCACAAACAGTATTTCACAGGCAAACTAAATATCAATGCCATCAACATGATAACAAAAAAACAAAGATATAAACTACAAAAATGAAACATCTGGGAAGTCCAAAAAACTTGGTGACAAAGTTTCACCTGCAAAATCATCAACTACAAAGTAAGCAAACACTCTACTAACTCAAACTAATGGTAAAAAGCATACACATAACCATTACTAGAAGTTCACACTATTAAGAATGGCAGTCCAACATGAATACTAAGTGAAGATATGGGCAGACATATATGAGAATAATGCTATTTAAAATACAAGATACAACTACATTAAGATACCCGGAGAAGGTTTTGAAGCCATGACAACACAACTGCCCTGATGAATGCAACTCCAAACACTAGAACAACCTGCTAAAAACAAGGGATTGATTGCATATAGTTAGCAAGTACAAAATCATACAACATAATACAAAAAGAAACTGAATCAAACCCTAGGATGAAACAACCAGAACATATCAACAAAGGATGCACAGTAGCACATCTAGGCAAGCACAACAAAAAATGTATCCTTAAACTAAATACAATGTCACAAACATAATCTAGACTTCGAAATCCAGAGCACTAATGCAATTAAATACATCAGATCCAGCATCAACCATCCATCACACCACACCCTCTCTTGCATTCATCTGACATCTAAAATCAACAAAGGGGAAATGAAATTCACACAAGTATGAAGGGACAAATAGTACACACAAGCATCTCACAAACAAATCTGACCATGGGGAATTGAAATCCAACCACCACACGCACAAGAACCCTACCTAATCTACCACCAAACCATCAAAAGAAGGGGGAGGGAGGAGGACGCGAGAGCACATAGAAGAAACAGGCAGGCCTTGACAGATCTGGCGAAAGTAGAAGCAAGCATTAGGAGGGAGGAGGGGGCAGCACTTGTACCTCTCCAGACGACTCCCGCACGCACGAATCCGCGTCGGTTCTTCCACTCCCCACGATGCCACGCGCACCTTGCAACCGTGCAGGCAATTGCCGCCCTCGCTTCAGAGCAGAAGAGAGCGGGCTGAGCGAGAGAGAGCGGGGTGTGGGGGAGAAATAGGAGCGGGGGCGTGTGCCGGTTACTCCAGCACGAGGGCAGGGGACAGGGACGGAGAAATCGGGGGGAGTTGGAGGAGAGGAAGGCAGCGGAGCGACGGAGAGGGGGGAGAGAGCGAGCGACAAGGGGAGAGGAGTTTTCTGATAGGTGGTCGGGAGGCAGATGCTCACTTAATGCCTCTCTGTCGTGGGACTTGCAGCGCCACTGAATTTACAATTTTACCCCCCAACAGCTAAAATACATGTGTAGATAAATAAATGGACCATTTGAATGCATCTATTATAATGAGATAAGATCACAAAACAGCACAGCTGATATCCTCAAAACCAAAAATAGATGGCAAATACAGTACTAAAGGAAGAAACATACATACATAAATATGCCCCTAAAAAACAAGAGAAAAGAAGTTCAAAAAAGAAAGAACAGAAGTTCAAGTACCCTAATAAAAGAAGTAAAGGAATAACAATAAATAAACCATAAGGAAGCAAAAAGAAGAAGTTCAACTACAAAAACAGATGAAGTTCACCCTAAACCCTAAAAACCCTAAGATAGATAGTGGGGTCACGGATGTGACGGACTTGCCTCTGCATGCGACGACGCGGCACGCCGCGTCGTCGCCTGCTCCGGCTCGTTCCTGTCTCGGCCTTGCAGGGGGAGGGGAGGGGGGTCCTGACCCCCCTCCCCCCTGCTCGGCCTCGCGCTACCGCATTGCTGCGCGCTAGGATTTGACAGGACGCAATGCGGTTATTCTGTTTCCACCCCCACCGCACGCACCCTAAACCCTTAAAACCCTAAGATAGATAGTGGGGTCACGGATGTGACGGACTCGCCTCCGCATGCGACGACGCGGCACGCCGCGTCGTCGCCTGCTCCGGCTCGTTCCTATCTCGGCCTCGCAGGGGGAGGGGAGGGGTGTCCCGACCCCCCTCCCTGCTCGGCCTCGCGCTACCGCATTGCTGTGCGCTAGGATTTGACAGGACGCAATGCGGTTATTCTGTTTCCACCCCCACCGCACACACCCTAAACCCTAAAAACCCTAAGATAGATAGTGGGGTCACGGATGTGATGGACTCGCCTCCGCATGCGACGACGCGGCACGCCGCGTCGTCGCCTGCTCCATCTCGTTTCTGTCTCGGCCTCGCAGGGGGAGGGGAGGGGGGTCCCGACCCCCTCCCCCCCTGCTCGGCCTCGTGCTACCGCATTGTTGCGCACTAGGATTTGAGAATTAAAAATTACAAAGAAAACCGAACAAACAAAATATAGAGCATCATGCACCTTCACCTTCCAATGTGGAGTGCAAATCTCCAAAACCAGAAGTTCAACCATTAATAAAAAAGAAGTCCAGATCCTACTGAAGATAGTGCTTGTGATCCAGCTCCACACTTACACACTAGTTACAACAAATTGCAGAAGAAATCTACTAAGGGTTTTTGATTTCTGGAATGTAATCTGTCCTGGAATATCATGTCAAAAAGATGAACTTGCATTCAAGAAAATTTTTGCTATGACATAAAAAACCAAGAAAGAAGCACCTGAGGAATAATAATGTTTAGTGTCGAAGAAACAAAATGCACAAGGCGTAAGTTAACTAATAAAAATGTTTCTAAATAAAGGTAAGTTCAAGTTGTAAAAACACAGAAGTTCGGCGTTTGGAAAAAACATCAAATGAACATGTAGAAAAGACAAATTACACAGAAGCAAAAATCTTGTAAGTTCACGTTAAACACAAACTGAAGTTCTACCACTGTTTGAAGTATGCAAATGTGTTACAAAAAAGATAAGTAAGGTGTGCATGTGTATTTGGGAATAATCCCATAGTTGCCACGGAACAAACTAAAACCCAAATTAGAAAATTGAAAATTACAAAAAAAACAAAAAAACAAAAAATAGAGCGCGATGTTGCACCACCTTGCAATGTGGAAATCAGGAAGTTCAATCACTGATAGCATAGAAGTCCAATTACTACCACAGAATGTGGATAATCCAAAAAACTAGCCCCGAAGACAGAATAAATATAAAAAGGATGATTTGTGTATCTATGGACCACCTCCACTTTTACGTATATGAGTACTCTGAAAAACAAAAAAATGTACACAAATTTTTTATAACAACACCAATGGAACAGATCGTATTGCAGCATCAACCAAAAAACATGCATTAAAACGAGGGAAGTTCAACCACAAAAGGCGCAGAAGTCCAACTCTGTAACACAGACAGTAGAATCACTGAAAAAACGCATTATCGAATTTTCTTTTCAGATTTAATCACTTGGGTGACTACACCTTCTCAGGCCGCGACCTCGAACGATATCATATTGCGCCCTGACATCAAAACGATAAATCAAACCAAGCTGTCTCATTGAAGAACCAAAAACCAGCAAGGGCGGACACGAGATCCAATTGCCCGATTTCAACAGTGTATTCTCCTTCCCGATGGAATTAACAACGCATGAACGGTCCAATCTCACTACTGCAATCAAATCCGCCCTCTATACTCAAATAAAAATAACAAATCTACAGAAGCGGCGTAACCACTCCCGCGGACGAAGAACACAGAGCCTCAAATCAAATCCGTTGAAATTAACGACAAATTGCCCATGAAACTCGTACTTAAACCAAATTACCATCATGTTAGAGGTTCCAGAACATCCACTGAATGCATTAAACTTATAAACAGACACGAGTTCATCCGCCCCGAGAGTGAATCCGCCAAAATGCAAAATTACGAATCAAAACAAGCATTTAGATACAGGTATGAGTATCTGGATTACAGTCACATCCCACACAACACTACCGACCGGAATAATTCGCGAGGGAAGCCACGGTTGCGAAGATAGCCCGAAGTTTGGGTTTGTACAGAGGGAAGTTCAGGCGCCTGACTCAGGAAGTTCAGGTTGTGATCAGAATATTATTCTGATTCCGTGATCAGAATAGTGTTTATGTATGTATGTATGTATGTGTGTGTGTATATATATATAAAGATGCGGTTGCAAAATGATAGGATCATCATGGATGTGCCAGGGTCCATGACCGAAGTGGTGACCCTGAAGCAAGCATTGTCCAAGGCCGAAAACAAAGCGGCCAAGGAGCGCACCAAGCGGGAAAAACAAGAGGCACGGGTGGGCAAGGTGCAGTAAGAGCTCCAGGCTCTCGTGAAGAAGCACGAGGCTTTGGAGCTTGACTCGAAGACGCGAGAGTCCGAGCTTGCCGCAGCCCTCGAGAGCACAAAGCATGCCAAGGCTGAAGCCCAAAAGGCCCTCCAGGAGATTGAGGCGATGCGGAAGATAACGGCGGGTAAGGCATTCAATATGCAAAGCAAGCATGTGAAAGTAAATTACTTGTTACTTACCCGAGTCCGGAGCTCTCCAGGAGCATTCGCAGATTTTCCCCGCAGCGTGTCGGATGCCGCGAAATATTACCAGGCCGAGGAGGGAAGCTCGACGGAGAAGTTGTTCTGGTCTCAGTATACTGGGACCGAACACCCGATGCCTATGAGCGACCAACTGAAGCAACTGGTCGAGCTGCAAAAGGCGGCCGAACAAGCCATGAGGGGCCTTATAGTCTGGATGTGGCCTGGCGACTCCCTTCCCAACAGCTACTTCGGCCTGGTGAGGCGGCTTGTGGATGCCTGCCCCCGGCTAGAAGTCATAAAGCGGTCCGTCTACATCGAGGGTGCATGTCGGGCTTTTGCCCGTGCGAAGGTGCACTGGGCCAAGATGGACGTCGAGAAGCTGGTGAAGGAGGGGCCGCCGTAGGGTAAGGAGCATCGCCACCCCGAAATGTATTATGAGGGTGTTCTGAAGGGTGCCCGTCTTGTGGCGGACGAGTGTGCGAAGGATGTCATTTTTGAATGAACTTGCTCATGTGATCCTGTACTATGAAAACTTGTTCATATGCGCTATGCAACGCTTGTTTGAATTTAAAATATTACCTTCCGTGCGGCCGTTTATCAAATCTGGGAGATGGCCAGTCATCGGCTTCTGCCCCCATGCCACGAGTGCTAGGGTGTTCGGGATAAATCTGAGCACTCTTTTTCCCATTGTTGGGTCCTTCGAGGGAGGTGCTCAGCACAACGAACAAGGCAATTGGACTATAATACTTTATCACTCTCACTTAGCCATAGAAGTCTACAATTTTAAATTTTGGCGAAGCCCCTAGTATTCGAAAGGCCGAATTCGGGGCGCTATACATGCCATAAGCCGGACAAAGCAGACTCCTCGCTCTAAGCAGCATAAGTCTTTAGGGACTCGAGACCTCTCGAACAGCGACCAGCTCTCGCCTTATCATGCTAGTCAGTTTTAGCTTTCTCTACTGAGGTGCTTAGCCCAGATGAACCGGGGCACAATCGCAGTAGTTCTCCCAGTGCTACCTTAGCCGATATAGCGGAACGTTAGGTACCAAAACATGGGAGCCGGGCAAACCCAACTATTGACCCAAGACATGATTCGGAGCTGATGCATATAATGCTATAAGTTCGGGGTGTCACACTGTCGAAAGTGTTCGGACTTCTCACGCCGTATTATGGGGTATGCTTAAGCCCCTGGCGTATTGGCCATACCAGAGTGTACGGGTGCTGAATGTCATGAATGAACATATATATATATATATATAAGAAGAATAGAGAATGCGGTAATAGTCTAGTGCTATGCATTGTTTATTCAATAAGGTGCGTCGAAGCAGAATGATACAAGTAGTGCGATAAGCCAAAAAATAGGACTATTTGACATGTCCCCTCCAAGGGCAAGCTGAGGAATGGTATTTAAAGCAGGTATTTCACTCGTTATCAGAAGCCACCTGGGAGTTCCGTGGTGCAACGTACCTTTCTGCCTCCTTGGTTGTTGCATCGTGTGTCCGGCAATCATATTGCCGGACAGGGTTTCCAGAGATTAAAGTCCTGAAAGAGAGAAAAATAACAAAGCGGGAAGCCCCTAGTGCGGTTGAGCCGCGTCTTGGGGCGTGCCGTAGTCATGCCCCCTCCCCACCTGTGCCCATGGTATTTTCAATGCGTAATTATGTACGCGTGGCACGGATTTCGCTGTTTGGCTGGGACTGGGGCGGGGGCCGCATTGCTATGCGAGCTCGAAACGTGCCAGGCGGTCTTGTTGCTGATTACTCCGGGTGCGCTTGAAGGTGTCCGGGTCTTTAATCGCCGAACTGGTGGTTTGCCTTAAGAGGCTGCTTTGTGCTTCTGCTGTGAGGGCCGCAGTGTGCTCCTCCGTGCGGAGAGAGCGCTCTGTGTTTCCATTGACTGTGATGACCCCCCGAGGTCCTGGCATCTTGAGCTTGAGATATGCATAGTGCGGTACCGCATTGAATCTCGCAAATGCGGTTCGCCCGAGCAGTGCATGATAGCCGCTGCGGAACGGGACTATATCGAAGATTAACTCCTCGCTTCGGAAGTTATCCGGGGATCCGAAGACCACTTCCAGTGTGACTGAGCCTGTGCAATGGGCCTCTACACCTGGTATGACGCCTTTAAAGGTCGTTTTTGTGGGTTTGATCCTTGAGGGGTCTATACCAATTTTGCGCACTATGTCCTGATAAAGCAGGTTCAGGCTACTGCCGCCGTCCATAAGGACTCCAGTGAGGTGAAATCCGTCGATGATTGGGTCTAGGACCAGTGCGGCGAATCCGCCATGATGGATACTAGTGGGATGGTCCCTGCGATCGAAGGTGATTGGACAGGAGGACCATGGGTTGAACTTTGGGGCGACTGGCTCCAACGCATATACGTCCCTTAGCACACGCTTCCGCTCCCTCTTGGGGATGTGGGTTGCATATATCATGTTCACCGTCCGCACTTGTGGGGGAACCTCTTCTTTCCTCCGGTGTTCGGCTCCCGGGGCTCCTCCTCGTCATTGCTATGTGACCCCTTATCTTTGTTTTCGGCATTTAACTTGTCAGCCTGCTTGAACACCCAACAATCCCTGTTGGTGTGGTTGGCTGGCTTGTCGGGGGTGCCATGTATTTGACACGAGCGATCGAGTATACGGTCCAAACTGGACGGGCCCGGAGTGCTTCTTTTGAATGGCTTTTTTCCGCTGACCGGATTTAGAGCCTTTGAATCCGGCATTGACTGCCGTATCCTCGGTATTGTCGTTGTTGATGCGGTGCTTGTGTTTGTTGCGACGTGACCTCTGGCCATGTGGATGTGTAGGAGGAAGTCCTCGATCCATACCGCAGGATCTGTTATGCCATCGTATGATTCGATATTTACGGGTTTGAAACCCTCTGGGATTTGGCGATCCATTACTTCGTCTGTGAAGCATAGGGGGTGTGCGGCGCCTCTGTACTGGGCTATATCGTGACGCATCTCAAATGAGTCTTGTCCGCTGTGTTCGGCCCGTCCGGATTTACTTTTATTGTATCCGGCGTGACGGTTATCGTCTCACATAGTGGCCCGCCCTCGTGATCTGTAGATCGATCTTGCGTGTTTTGCTTTGTCCTCCAATATGTCTCGCAGGTCTAGCGTATTTCCCCATGCCTTGAGATTTTTATTTGAGTGGCGTCGGGGTGCAGACTGAGCTTTTGGCTGGAATGCCTCCTTGTCGCGACCACGAGGTGGCCGATCAGCCGCGTCATACGCTGGAGATGTAGGTTTTGGTGCTTCCTCCTCCAGTTAGGGTAGCAACCTGCGCTTTGGGTAACTCTTGGAGGGGCGTTCAAGTTTATATTCCTCGGCCGCAAGGACTTCAGTCCATCTGTCAGCTAGCAAATCTTGATCAACTTGAAGCTGTTGTTGCTTTTTCTTAAGGCTATTTGTCGTGGCTATAAGCCGGCGCTTGAAGCGCTCTTGTTCGACGGGATCCTCAGGCACGACGAATTCGTCGTCGTCTAGGCTTTCCTCGTCTTCGGAGGGAGGCATGTAAATATCATCCTCCGCCTCTCCATCCGCCGCTCTCTCGGGAGGGCTGGCTTCTCCATCCTCATGTTCTAAATCTTGCTGGAGGGTATTGTTGTCATCTTCGGCACTGTCCGGAGTGCTGTTATCTCCTATGCCGGTATCACCGCTTTTGCCTTGGCGAGACTTAGAGCGGCGCCGCTGACGTCGGCGCTTGGGTTGCTTCTTGGAGGGGTCATCCTCCGCTGTCCCGTCGCCATTGCCTTCTTTGGGTGTGTCCACCATATATATGTCATATGACGAGGTGGTTGTCCAGTGCCCTGTGGGCAGTGGTTCTTGTTCGCCTCCTGCATCGTCGTCCATGTCGTTGATGTCTTTAGAGTCGAAGTCGAGCATGTCGGTCAAATCGTCGACAGTGGCTACTAAGTGGGTGGTGGGTGGGCAACGAATTTCTTCGTCATCCGCATCCCAATCCTGCCGGACATAGTCCGGCCAGGACTCTCCTGACAAGGAGAGAGACCTTAATGAGTTCAGTATGTTGCCGAAGGGCGAGTGCTGAAAAATATCTGCGGAGGTAAACTCCATGATCGGCGCCCAGTCGGATTCAATAGGCATGGGCGCAGGCGGTTCGGAGTCCGTGGCCGGGGAAGGATCCGGCAGCTTGGCATCACAGCTCTCGTGAAGGGTAAGGTCGATACTCGGCTCGATCGCCGCTGAGGATACGGCCTCCATGTCGGGGTCTATCCACCCATCCATGGATGGTGCAACTGGCTCCGAATTGAGGGTCGAAGCGGTTGCCCGTGCGGTTTCCTAAACACTATCCGATGGTAGAGCTAAATCATGCTCATCGTGACCGTGCGGCGCACTCGGCAGGGGCTCGAATCCGTCGAAGATCAAGTCTCCGCGGATATCGGCCATGTAGTTTAAGCTTCCAAACCTGACCTAGTGGCCAGGGGCGTAGGTCTCGATCTGCTCCAGATGGCCAAGCGAGTTGGACCGCAGTGTGAAGCCGCCAAATACAAAGATCTGTCCGGGGAGAAAAGTCTCACCCTGGACTGCATCTCTATCGATGATCGAAGGAGCCATCAAGCCTAACGGTGACGACACAGAGGAACTCTCAATGAAAGCACCAATGTCAATGTCAAAACTGGCGGATCTCAGGTAGGGGGTCCCGAACTGTGCGTCTAAGGCGGATGGTAACAGGAGGCAGGGGACACGATGTTTTACCCAGGTACGGGCCCTCTTGATGGAGGTAAAACCCTACATCCTGCTTGATTATTCTTGATAATATGAGTAGTACAAGAGTTGATCTACCACAAGATCGGAGAGGCTAAACCCTAGAAGCTAGTCTATGGTATGATTGTATGTTGTCCTACGGACTAAAACCCCCCGGTTTATATAGACACCGGAGAAGGCTAGGGTTACACAAGGTTGGTTACAAAGGAGGAGGTATGCATATCCGTATTGCCTAGCTTGCCTTCCACGCCAAGTAGAGTCCCATCCGGACACGGGACGAAGTCTTCAATCTCGTATCTTCATAGTCCAACAGTCCGGCCAAAGGATATAGTCCGGCTGTCCGGAGACCCCCTAATCCAGGACTCCCTCAGAGACCTTCCTCCCCGGTCAACTTTTTGTGTTCGGCGGGTTCGCTTTGCGCGCCAATTCGATTGGTCGCCTCGAATAGTTCGACAGCAACGCCCCTGGTCATCAGATCAGATTCGGGAGCCTAAATTACGTCGCCGACGTCCGAGGAGACTTGATCTTCGAAGGGTTCACGGCTTCGACCATTGTTCCTCTGCTCCAAGAGGGAAACTCATCGGACCCGTCATCAGGCACCACTCAAGGACCAACTATCATCCCTGCCCTGGCCTTAGATCCAGGGCAGATTACTTCATCCGAAGATGGGTATCTGAAACCCACTTGACACTCTCCTACTATGGAACTTTTCTCCGGAAACCCGGAGGCAACTATGTCTTCGGCGATCCTGGAATCAAGCAGGACTCTCCCTATCATCGGAGAGCCGAACCTGCCTCAGGATGCAAACTCTGAACTCTCGAGGTCTGCATCTGGTGAGCACAGCCTGGAATCTGCCGTGCCTAGCCCTGCAGGTCCTCGATCCCTCGTCCGGCCTTCGCTCTTAAACGAGGCCTTGGACTTAATGTGATCCCTCACCATTACCAAAGTATCACCTCCGAACTACGCCCAAGCCAGACTAGGGGATGAGAGCAGGGAATTTTACGTCCCACCCACCACCCACTTAATAGCCACTATCGAGGATTTGACCGACATGCTAGATTACGCCTCTGAAGATATCGACGGTATGGACGATGATGCCAGAGACAAACAAAGCCAAGACCCGCCATTCACGGGGCGCCGGACGGCTACGTCCAAATATGATGTGTACATGGTGGATACACCCAAAGAGGACAACGACAAAGGCAGGAAAGATCCGATCGAGGATAAGCCCGCTGAGGTACCACCAAAACGTCGACGTCAGCGGCGCCGCTCAAAATCCATCGCGAAAAGGAAAGCGACACCAGCACTGGAGACAATAACACCCCGGGCGATGCCGAAAATCCTGAAGACCTAGTCGAACCTGCGCCCGAGCAGGATGAGTGGGAGGAGGGACAAGTTAACCCCGACGATCTAGTTGGGAATGAGGACTCGGAAGATAGTAACTATCTACCGACCTCTGAGGATGATGTCAGCCTCAGTAACGAAGAATTCATCATGCTAGAGGAACCCCTCGAGCAAGAGCGCTTTAAGCGTCAGCTAATCGCAACTGCGCGAAATCTAAAGAAGAAGCAGCAATGGCTCCAAGCCGAACATGATACCCTCAACGACAGATGGACCCAAGTCCTAGCTACCGATGAACACAGCCTCGAGCGCCCGACAAAGAGTTATCCAAAGCGTCGACTACTACCACAATTCGATGATGAGGCATGTCGGTGTCAAAACCGGTGGATCTCGGGTAGGGGGTCCCGAACTGTGCATCTAAGGCGGATGGTAACAGGAGGCAGGGGACATGATGTTTACCTAGGTTCAGGCCCTCTTGATGGAGGTAATACCCTATGTCCTGCTTGATTGTTCTTGATGATATGAGTATTACAAGAGTTGATCTACCACGAGATCGTAGAGGCTAAACCCTAGAAGCTAGCCTATGGTATGATTGTATGTATATTTATCGACTAGCCTGGCCCTGGTTTATATAATGCACTAGAGGCCTAGGATAACAAGAGTCCTAGCCGAATACGCCGGTGGGGGAGGAGTCCTTGTCTTAACCACCAAGTCTTGCGAAATCTTCCTTGTATGCGGCAGCTGTCTGAACTGGCCCATGAGTATACGGCCATGGGGGTCCTCGCCCAATCTAACTGACCGGGAGACAACGTGGTGAGTACCCCCTAGCCCAGGACACCGTCAGTAGCCCCTGAACCGTCTTCAAATTGGGGACACTCCTCGATTCTTCTGAACTGTTCTTTGTCTTCGGTCGTCGGTCTTGAAAACTGATTCAACAAATCTTCCCATCTTCTATCTTGAGGATTGCCGAGCTAAATCTGAAGATCTCACATGTCGGGTATCCGAGGAGCCCTTTAAGTCTTTGGCCTTTACCAATGCCTTGTTATTTTTATGCCACACCTTGGGTTTGAAGTTGTTCCCGGGCGGCAGCGTCCTCTTGCGTCCGAGCTCCAACGCCGGACTACATTCGAGGTATCATTTGCAGCCGAGCACCAACGCCGGACTGCTTTCCAAGCTCCAATGCTGGAATGTATCCGAGCTCCAACGCCGGACTATGTCCAAACTCCAACGCCGGACTATATCCGAGGTGTCATATCACCTTGGTTCAAAAAAGTTGAAGGAGTTTAGCCGAGCTTAATGCCGGAAATGCCCACTATGGAGCCAGCCACTAGCGCCCGAGCTTTATGCCGGGCTGCTTCCGAGGTGGTGCACCACCCAGACTGTGGGCCAATTTTTTGTCAATATTTTTATTGGTGCAATTTATTCTCTGCCGAGATATATAGCCAGTAGCCCTCAAGGTGTGCATCGGTCTAAAACCCGAGATGCACCTGAAGGATGACGTAAGACCGCTGATCCCAGTAGCCGCTGAGACTCAGGTTGATTTGCAAAATCGGCCTGAGGATCAAGTCCTAGCTCGACAGAATACTTCGGGACACAAAAAGCGGCGTGCTCAGTCCTCGAGACTCAGGTTGGGTGCGGCCGACCAACCTGAGGATCAAAATCTCCTCAGAAACTGTATTGCACTTAAAATTTTCTGCATTGGACAGGCAATGCAGTAGCCCCCGAGACACTGGTCGGGTGGCAACACCAGATCAGGGGATCGATGTGCCCCTTTAATATTTGTAAATAATAAGCCCAAAGCCCAGTAGCCCCCGAGCCTTAATGCGGGCACGGGTGGCTGAATTAAGGATCGATATCCATAGTAAAATCACAAATTACGTGTAATGACTCTATGTATCCAAGTACTTTACGTCATTAATGTTCGGATCCGCATTGTACAAAATGTTGTTGACCGACCATCGGCTTCCACCTCCTCGGCTAGTAGCCGAGGAGTGTTTGTCCTACTTTATAAAGCCTTTATGAGGGCAAAGATTTACGACAAACAAGGCAATCTGGCCATACGGTTTTATAAACAAAGGTACGCAGAGAGATATGTTATATTACTGTTTAACATAACAAATGTCTTCCAAACAAAATAGTCCCGCTATCGGTTCCTTTCTTTGGGTTGTTATGCCAAGCATGATCATGAAACCTTAGCTCTAATGTAAGAGCAAAATATGGAGGATTTAGTTTGGGAGGCCAGTTACTAGCCCACGATAGTGTTCGGCGACAGTCGAGGTCAAGCCGTAAACACTTCGGCCAATGTTATGAATGGCCCGTCATTTAACACAGTCATCGGATTGCTGACCAGTTTACGCTTATTGTGACAGTCAGTTTTCGGCTTTCAACACTGAGGTGCTTAACCATGTGAGCTGGAAGCACAATCGCAGTGGTTCTCCCTTTGCACACCTAGCCGAACAAAGCGGAACGTAGGAGGCAAGCGTAGGAGCCGCGCAACCCAACTATTGACCGAAGACACAATTCGAAACCGATGCATATATAGCAATATCCGAGAATGTTTTTGCCGAATCTCTAAAGGTGTCCGGCGTTGCACTGCGAGACTTGTGCTGAAAACACACAAATAGTTTGAAAGTGCCATAAGCTTGGAAAACCAAAAAACGTCAGTAAAAACTTCATGTACGAACAAGATCAAGTGTCCGGTGCCAATCCGAAAATTGGAAATAATAATAATAATTGTGCTTCTGTCATGCTTTAACATGAAACATCCAATCTCAAGACTTCACGCCGGTCAGCCTACGGCTTCAAGCTCCTTATCCCAAAGGCGGAGTACTTCTCCGAGGTCAGCTTAGCAAACTAAACTCAAGCGGCTTTCAGAGAGAAGACAGGCTATCTGACTATTGACCATAAACTCGAGTCAAAAAAGGAGTGGTAGAAAAAGACTTTGCAACGACCAAGAAGAAAACACATTTACTATAAAACAGCTCATATAAATTTTAAGAGCTCCCAAGTGACTTGGGTAAAAGAATTTTACGTATAATGATTGTATGTACTGAAGTACTTATATCATATCTGTGTTGACCCGAACTTTAAACGCGTCTTAACCGACCGTCGGCTTCTCCCTCTTCGGCCAAGGGCCGAAAAGTGTCATGTACTCCACCTATCGAGAGTATTAACGATGTTTCCGATGACCAGGCAATCAGGCCATAAGGCTGTAACAGACAAAGCGCGCTCAGGGAACTTATGTTATATTACTGACGAAGTGTAAGAAGCATCTTTGAAGAAAATAGTACCCCCACCGATACCTTTCTTCGGTGCTCATTATTACTACGAGACTTGTGCAATAGATTTTTTTGTACTCATGAGTTCCGTTGTGTGCCGACCATGATTGAAAACAATAAGAGCGCTAGCTTTCGGCTTCACCCAGTCTGAGGTCAGAGCTCGGATGACCCGGTCGTGGCAATCGCAGAGGTGCTCCCTTTACTCCCTAGCCGAACAATCGGGAACGTAGGGGTAAGCACAGGAGCCAGGCAACCCAACTTGCGGAACACTTAAGTCAATATGGTGCATATTGTGGCGTAATACACGAACAAGGAACGAAGCCGTACAAGTATAATCATATGCAAGAGGAAAAGCTTCATGAAGGAAGGCCCCAAGTAAACGGGGTATTTGAATTTGTGCGTCATAGACAAAGTTTTGACAAGGAAGTATGACGGTTGGTCGAACCGGGAAAAAAAATTAAAGCCGAAAGTTTTGAGGATGAAAGCGACTTAGCTTGTTAATGTGTTTGACATTGATGACGCGGTCCAAGCTTGATGCAGGACAAGGTTCCATCCCCCAAGCTAGTCCCAAGGTGGCGGAGCGAAGAGCTCGGCACTCCGAAGTGGTGGCATAGCACAGCCAAAGCGGGCCAGTAGAGTGACGCCGAAGCCCCCGGTGCGGGTCAATGAAGTATTGACGAAACCTCCCGTCCAGCCGAGGAGACAGCACTGCCCAACTCAATTCATTTACCTGTGCACAAAAAATAGTGCAAACCAGAGATAATGGTAATAATGATGAATAAAATTGTTGCATAATAAATAATTTATGCAAAGTGAGTAATAAAAGAAATATGGCCTGGGGCAGAAGTCAATGTCGATGCAGGGCGTCGGCGTGATGCGGTAAAGGTGTGGCAAAGCCTGAATTCACAGGTCGGGTCGAGTTCTGGATGCGGCGTTCGCCGGACTATGTACAGAAATTGACCGAACCACCACGCGACCGCCGTTAGTGCGGCCATCATTCGATAGACCTGTGTACAGATAATGGAACAAACCAGTGTAATAATTTCTTGGGAAAAATAAACCCCAACAAGCAAAGATTCCTAGGATTAATAGCATCTAGTTTATTTGTTGTAGTAATCCGAAGAAAGGTGACTCCTAAAATTGGGACTCGATCCGCACACCCATTGCCTGATGAGCGATAAAGCGACGGCATGGCGATGCTGGCAAAGGTTGGCTTGCGGAGGCGAAGCCCTCGGTCCAGCTAATGTGACGAAGTTGGTCGGCTAGTGACGCTGAAGTCTCCGAGTAGGTTGATGAAGAGATGGCGAAGCCCTCGGTCAAGCCGAGATGTCGAAGTCTCGATGTCAGCCGATGAGTCGAAGTAGGTCGGCGTGATGGACATCGACTTGAAGAAGCAATAGTGCGTCCCTGCCGATGCCGGTCGTGACGTGGTCGATGCCGGCTTGATGAAGTGACCGTGCGGCGATGCCGTTGTGCCCGCTCCGTGTAATCCGTGGGGCGGCGATGTTGGTAATGATTTATCCTTCGCGATGCCAAACTCTTGTTCGGCTTGCCGAGATGATGATCCGAAGAAGTTGAGTTCGGCTCAACAAAGTGACAACGTGTCTAGCGCAGGTCGGCAGCCTTGGAGAAATATTGCCGGACTGGTTTGACACCAGCATGATGATAAAGATGACCTTAGGGGAGGCTTAAAATTTTGCGGGCACGTGTTTAAAAACAATGCACAATAACCTAGAAGAGAATTCCTCTAAAAGGGTTGTCCAATATCACGTTCATAAATAAATATGAATTCGGGTCGGATCCGTATTCGCGAAGAAAACAGATCCGAAAATTGGTCCACTCATCTGAAGGTTCCCGGAGTTTGAACCGTCGGATCGAGCTGAAATTTGGAGGGGTGGTAGATATGGGAAGTCTGCAGTAGATGAACGGTTGGATCTTCCAAAGGACCTCCGATCTGGGCTATGGAGACCACACACTAAACTTGTCCAGATTTCCATCCAAATTTGACAGGGCTCCGGTATATCGTAGTTTGTCGGAGATTCCTCCATCGGAACTCGACAAAATTTTGCATGGCTGTTGTAGACGTAATTCCGCACTATTCCACTGAAGCAATCGACAAACCGACGCTCGAGGAGACGGTGACGGCGGATACAATTTCACTGCCCAGAAAAACAGCACAGCTGCTCGAGGGCAATGTTGACGTTGAGCCCTCGTGCTCCATGGGTGATTCCTCTATGATCACAATAGAGATCGAAGTTGATGTTGATGAAGGCCCCCGTCCGAACATGACGAAAGGAGATGGAGCACGGTCCTCGGTCGAGCCAAGGTGACCAGTCGAGCCAGTGATGAAGATGTCGATGTCGCAGTTAATCCGCAGACGAGCCATCGATCCTTTTGCCGATCGCACAGCAGAGCTCTCAATGAAAGAACCAATGTCGGTGTCAAAACCGGAGGATTTCGGGTAGGGGGTCCCGAACTGTGCGTCTAAGGCGGATGGTAACAGGAGGCAGGGGACACGATGTTTACCCAGGTTCGGGCCCTCTTGATGGAGGTAATACCCTACGTCCTGCTTAATTGTTCTTGATGATATGAGTATTACAAGAGTTGATCTACCATGAGATCATAGAGGCTAAACCCTAGAAGCTAGCCTATGGTATGATGGTATGTATATTTATTGACTAGCCTGTCCCTGGTTTATATAATGCACCAGAGGCCTAGGATAACAAGAGTCCTAGCCGAATACGCCGGTGGGGGAGGAGTCCTTGTCTTGACCACCAAGTCTTGCGGAACCTTCCTTGTATGCGGCAGCTTTCCAAACTGGCCCATGAGTATATGACCATGGGGGTCCTCGACCCAATCTAACTAGCCGGGAGACGACGTGGTGAGTACCCCCTAGCCCAGGACACCGTCAAGGTCCTTGAGCCAATACCGTCGAGATATGACCGCGCTGATGAACCAGACCGACCATCATGTGGGTGATACGTCTCCAACGTATCTATAATTATTGATTGTTCCATGCTATTATATTATCTGTTTTGGATGTTTAATGGGCTTTACTATGCACTTTTATATTATCTTTGGGACTAACCTATTAACCGAAAGCCCAGTGCAAATTGCTGTTTTTTTTGCCTATTTCAGTGTTTCACACAAAAGGAATATCAAACGGAATCCAAACGGAATGAAAACTTTGAGAGCATCTTTTTTGGAACAAACGTGATCCAGGAGACTTGGAGTGGACGTCAAGGAAGCAGCGAGGAAGCCACGAGGCAGGAGGGCGCGCCCCCCACCCTCGTGGCCCCTCGCAGCTCCACCGACCTACTTCTTTTGCCTATATATATATACTCTTATACCCTAAAACCTTCGGGGAGAGCAACGAAACACCATTTTCACCACCGCAACCTTCTGTACCCGTGAGATCCCATCTTGGGGCCTTTTCCGGCGCTCCGCCGGAGGGGGGTTAAATCACGGAGGGCTTCTACATCAACACCATAGCCTCTCCGATGATGTGTGAGTAGTTTACCAAAGACCTTCGGGTCCATAGTTATTAGCTAGATGGCTTCTTCTCTCTCTTTGGATCTCAATACAAAGTTCTCCTCGATCTTCTTGGAGATCTATTCGATGTAACTCCTTTTGCGGTGTGTTTGCCGACATCCGATGAATTGTGGGTTTATGAACTTGATTATCTATGAGTATTATTTGATTCTTCTCTTAATTCTTATATGCATGATTTGATATCTTTGCAAGTCTCTTCGAATTATCAGTTTGGTTTGGCCTACTAGATTGATCTTTCTTGCAATGGGAGAAGTGCTTAGCTTTGGGTTCTATCTTGCGGTGTCCTTTCCCAGTGACAGCAGGGGCAGCAAGGCATGTATTGTATTGTTGCCATCGAGGATAAAAAGATGGGGTTTATATCATATTGCTTGAGTTTATCCCTCTACATCATGTCATCTTGCCTAAAGCGTTACTCCGTTCTTATGAACTTAATACTCTAGATGCATGCTGGATAGCGGTCGATGTGTGGAGTAATAGTAGTAGATGCAGAATCGTTTCGGTCTACTTGTCACAGACGTGATGCCTATATTCATGATCATTGCCTTAGATATCATCATAACTATGCGCTTTTCTATCAATTGCTCGGCAGTAATTTGTTCACCCACCATAATACATGATATCTTGAGAGAAGCCACTAGTGAAACCTATGGCCCCAGGTCTACTTTACATCATATAAGTTTCCAATCTACAGTTCTAGTTTACTATTTATTTTGCAATCTTTATTTTCAAATCTATACCACAAAAATACCAAAAATATTTATCTTATTATCTTTATCAGATCTCATTTTTGCAAAGTGGTCGTGAAGGGATTTGCGTGTAGTCTCCTTTATCGCGTTGGTTGCAAGGTTCTTATTTGTTTGTGCAGGTACTAGGCGATTTGCGTGTAGTCTCCTACTGGATTGATACCTTGGTTCTCAAAAACTGAGGGAAATACTTACGCTACTTTGCTGCATCACCCTTTCCTCTTCAAGGGAAAACCAACGCATGCTCAAGAGGTAGCAAGAAGGATTTATGGTGCCGTTGCCGGGGAGATCTACGCCAAGTCAAGACATACCAAGTACCCATCACAAACTCTTGTCCCACGCATTACATTATTTGCCATTCGCCTCTCGTTTTCCTCTCCCCCACTTCACCTTTGCCTTTTCTTCGCCCCTCTTCCATTCGTCCTTCTGTTTGCTCGTGTTACCATGTGCCTTCTATTTGCTTGCATCTTCGCTTGCTAAATATCTATTGTTATGGATCCTCATCCTCTTGCTAATCTTTTTAAAAGATCCAATTATGATGAACCAATTGCTAGTGAGTTGAGTGCACTAGTTTGTCTTTATGGAGTTTTGCTTGAAATCCGTGAATCTGAAAATTGTGATGAAGTGCTCTATAAAGTGATTCACGATAGATCTTTGAATAAAAAGCATGATTGCATGATGTTATTATATATTCTATGAATGTCAGTTGTGCTAATAATATGCAAAACCCTAAGCTTGGGGATTCTAGTTTTGCTATGTCCACTACTTGTTGCAATGATCATGATTGGGATGATTCTTCTTATGATCTTGAAAATTTATTTAAGCCCCATGATGAATATTAGATTGATAATAGTGTTTGCAATAATATTGAAAGTGGGTTTGGAAGAGTGCCAACTTTAGATCCCACATATTTGGAGAATATTCAATCTTATGAATTTTTTTGATAAAAGTGGGTTTGGAGAGGTCATGACTTTAGTTAATGTTAATCCCACTATTTTGGAAGAGTGTCAACTTCGCATGCATGTGGATCGTGTTGAGAATATGTTATGTGATGGATATTTTGTTGAATTTGCTTATGATCCTACATGTAATTATTATGAGAGAGGAAAATATGGTTGTAGAAATTTTCATGTTACTAAATTACCTCTCGTTATGTTGAGATTGCTATTGTTTCTTTCCGCTTCCTTGCATATGCTAGTTTTTGCTTGCCTTGATAATTTGTTTGCCTATAAGATGCCTATGCATAGAAAGTATGTTAGACTTAGATGTGTTTGTCACGTGTTTTATGATGATCTCTTTGTGCTTCAATTCTTGTCTTTTATATGAGCATCATTGAAATCTCTTTGCCTAGCTAGGGGCGTTAAACGATAGCGCTTGTTGGGAGGCAACCCAATTTTATTTTTGTCCCTATTTAGTAATAAATAAATCATCTATCCTCCGTTATGATTGTGTTTTTTATGTTTTAATTAGTTTTGTGCCAAGTAAAGCCTTTAGGATCTTCTTGGATGATTGTTGTTTGATCTTGCTGAAAAACAGAAAGTATGTGCTCACGAGAATAATTTTCATTTTTAACAAGAGAGCGATAAAATACTGATTCCAACTGCATTAGATCAATATACAAATTATTTAGGTCGTCCTAATTTGGTAGAATTTTTGGAGTTACAGAAGTATTCGAAACCTATAGATTACTACAGACTATTCTGTTTTTGACATATTCTGTTTTTTTTGTGTGTTGTTTGCTTATTTTGATGAATATATGGCTAGTATCGGGGGGTATGAACCATAGAGATGCTGGAATACAGTAGGTTTAACACCAATATAAATAAATAATGAATTATTACAGTACCTCAAGTGGTGATTTGTTTTCTTATACTAACGGAGCTCATGAGATTTTCTGTTGAGTTTTGTGTTGTGAAGTTTTCAAGTTTTTGGGTAAAGATTTGATGGATTTTGGAACAAGGAGTGGCAAGAGCCTAAGCTTGGGGATGCCCAAGGCACCCCAAGGTAAAATACAAGGACAACCAAAAGACTAAGCTTGGGGATGCCCCAGAAGACATCCCCTCTTTCGTCTTCGTCTATCGGTAACTTTACTTGAGGCTATATTTTTATTCACCACATGATATGTGTTTTGCTTGGAGCGTCTTGTATGATTTGAGTCTTTGATTTTTTTTAGTTTAACACAATTATGCTTGCTGCACACACCTTTTGGGAGAGACACACATGAATTGGAATTTATTAGAATACTCTATGTGCTTCACTTATATCTTTTGAGCTAGATAATTTTGCTCTAGAGCTTCACTTATATTTTTTAGAGCACGGTGCTGGTTTTATTTTGTAGAAATTATTGATATCTCATGCTTCACTTATATTATTTTGAGAGTATTTTAGAACAGCATGGTAATTTTCTTTGGCTATAAAACTAGTCCTAATATGATAGGCATCCAAGATGGGTATAATAAAAAACTTTCATATAAAGTGCATTGAATACTATGAGAAGTTTGATTCTTTATGATTGTTTTGAGATATGAAGATGGTGATATTAGAGTCATGCTAGTTGAATAGTTGTGAATTTGAGAGATACCTGTGTTAAAGTTTGTGATTCCCGTAGCATGCACGTATGGTGAACCGTTATGTGATGAAGTCGGAACATGATTTATTTATTGATTGTCTTCCTTATGAGTGGCGGTCGGGGACAAGCAATGATCTTTTCCTACCAATCTAACCCCCTAGGAGCATGTGCGTAGTACTTTGTTTCGATAACTAATAGATTTTTGCAATAAGTATGTGAGTTCTTTATGACTAATGTTGAGTCCATGGATTATACGCACTCTCACCCTTCCACCATTGCTAGCCTCTCTACTACCGCGCAACTTTTGCCGGTACCATAAACCCACCATATACCTTCCTCAAAACAGCCACCATACCTACCTATTATGGCATTCCCATAGCCATTTCGAGATATATTGCCATGCAACTTTCCACTGTTCCGTTTATTATGACACGCTTCATCCTTGTCATATTGCTTTGCATGATCATGTAGTTGACATTGTATTTGTGGCAAAGCCACCATAATTTTTCATACATGTCACTCTTGATTCATTGCACATCCCGGTACACCGCCGGACGCATTCACGTAGACTCATATTTTGTTCCAAGTATCAAGTTGTAATTCTTGAGTTGTAAGTAAATGAAAGTGTGATGATCATCATTATTAGAGCATTGTCCCAGTGAGGAAAGGATGATGGAGACTATGATTCCCCCACAAGTCGGGATGAGACTTCAGACGAAAAAAGAGAAAAAAAAGAGGCCATAAAAAGGAAAAGGCCCAAATAAAAAAACGAGAGAAAAAGAGAGAAGGGGCAATGGTACTATCCTTTTTCCACACTTGTGCTTCAAAGTAGCACCATGATCTTCATGATAGAGAGTCTCTTATGTTGTCACTTTCATATACTAGTGGGAATTTTTCATTATAGAACTTGGCTTGTATATTTCAATGATGGGCTTCCTCAAAATTCCCTAAGTCTTCATGAGCAAGTAAGTTGGATGCACACCCACTTAGTTTCTTCTGTTGAGCTTTCATACATTTATAGCTCTGGTGCATCCGTTGCATGGCAATCCCTACTCACTCACATTGATATCTATTGATGGGCATCTCCATAGCCCGTTGATACGCATAGTTGATGTGAGACTATCTTCTCCTTTTTGTCTTCTCCACAACCACCATTCAATTCCACCTATAGTGCTATATCCATGGCTCACGCTCATGTATTGCGTGAAGATTGAAAAAGTTTGAGAACATCAAAAGCATGAAACAATTGCTTGGCTTGTCATCGGGGTTGTGCATGATTTAAATATTTTATGTGATGAAGATAGAGCATAGCCAGACTATATGATATTGTAGGGATAGCTTTCTTTGGCCATGTTATTTCAAGAAGACATAATTGCTTGGTTAGTATGCTTGAAGTATTATTTTTTATGTCGATATTAAACTTTTGTCTTGAATCTTTCGGATATGAATATTCATGCCGCAATAAAGAGAATTACATTGAAAATTATGTTAGGAAGCATTCCACATCAAAAATTCCGTTTTTATCATTTACATACTCGAGGACGAGCAGGAATTAAGCTTGGGGATGCTTGATACGTCTCCAACGTATCTATAATTTTTGATTGTTCCATGCTATTATATTATCTGTTTTGGATGTTTAATGGGCTTTCCTATGCACTTTTATATTATTTTTGGGACTAACCTATTAACCGAAAGCCCAGTGCAAATTGCTGTTTTTTGCCTATTTCAGTGTTTCGCAGAAAAGGAATATCAAACGGAATCCAAACGAAATGAAACCTTCGCGAGGATCTTTTCTGGAACAAACGTGATCCAAGAGACTTGGAGTGGACGTCGAGGAAGCAACGAGGAAGCCACGAGGCAGGAGGGCGCGCCCACCACCCTCGTGGGCCCCTCGCAGCTCCACCGACCTACTTCTTTTGCCTATATATACTCTTATACCCTAAAACCTTCGGGGAGAGTGATACCTCTCCAACGTATCTATAATTTTTGATTGCTCCATGCTATATTATCTACTGTTTTGGACTATATTGGGCTTTATTTTCCACTTTTATATTATTTTTGGGACTAACCTATTAACCGGAGGCCCAGCCCAGAATTGCTGTTTTTTGCCTATTTCAGTGTTTCGGATAAACGGAATATCAAACGGAGTCCAAACGGAATAAAATCTTCGGGAACGTGATTTTCTCACCGAACGTGATCCAGGAGACTTGGACCCTGCCCCAAGGAACAAAAGAGGCGGTCACGAGGGTGGTGGGCGCCCCCTGCCTCGTGGGCCCCTCGTTGCTCCTCCGGCGTACTTCTTCCTCCTATATATACACACGTACCCCCAAACGATCAGAACAGGAGCCAAAAACCTAATTCCACCGCCGCAACTTTCTGTATCCACGAGATCCCATCTTGGGGCCTGTTCCGGAGCTCCGCCGGAAGAGGGCCGTCATCACGGAGGGCTTATACATCATCCTAGCCCCTCCGATGAAGTGTGAGTAGTTTACCTCAGACCTTCGGGTCCATAGTTAGTAGCTAGATGGCTTCTTCTCTCTCTTTGAATCTCAATACAAAGTTCTCCCCCCCTCTTGTGGAGATCTATTCGATGTAATCTTCTTTTTGCGGTGTGTTTGTTGAGACCGATGAATTGTGGGTTTATGATCAAGTCTATCTATGAATAATATTTGAATCTTCTCCGAATTATTTTATGTATGATTGGTTATCTTTGCAAGTCTCTTTGAATTATCCGTTTGGTTTGGCCAACTAGATTGGTAGTTCTTGCCATGGGAGAAGTGCTTAGCTTTGGGTCCGATCTTGCGGTGTCCTTAACCAGTGACAGAAGGGGCAACAAGGCACGTATTGTATCGTTGCCATCGAGGATAACAAGATGGGGTTTATTTCATATTGCATAAATTTATCTCTCTACATCATGTCATCTTGCTTAAGGCGTTACTCTATTTTTAACTTAATACTCTAGATGCATGCTGGATAGCGGTCGATGAGTGGAGTAATAGTAGTAGATGCGGAATCGTTTCGATCTACTTGTCACGGACGTGATGCCTATATACATGATCATGCCTAGATATTCTCATAACTATGCTCAATTCTGTCAATTGCTCCACAGTAATTTGTTCACCCACCGTAGAATGCTTATGCTCTTGAGAGAAGCCACTAGTGAAACCTAGGGCCCCCGGGTCTATTCTCATCATATCAATCTCCATCACTTTAATCTTGTTTTGCTTTTTACTTTGCTTTTACTTTTTTACTTTGCATCTTTATACCAAAAATACCAAAAATATTATATCTATCAGATCTCACTCTCGTAAGTGACCGTGAAGGGCTTGACAACCCCTAATCGCGTTGGTTGCGAGTAGCTATCGCTTTGTGCAGGTACGAGGGACTTGAGCGTGGGCTCCTACTGGATTGATACCTTGGTTCTCAAAAACTGAGGGAAATACTTACGCTACACTACTGCATCATCCCTTCCTCTTCGGGGAAAACCAACGCAAGCTCAAGACGTAGCAAGAAGGATTTCTGGCGCCGTTGCTGGGGAGTCTACGCAAAAAGTCAACATACCAAGTACCCATCGCAATCCCTATCTCTCGCATTACATTATTTGCCATTTGCCTCTCGTTTTCCTCTCGCCCTAATTCACCCTTGCCGTTTTATCTGCCCTCTTTCTCTCCCTATCCTCCCTCTCTTTTTGCCCGTTGCTTTTTGTTTGCTCGTGTGTTAGATTGCTTGTTTGTCGCGATGGCTCAAGATACTACTAAATTGTGTGACTTCACCAACACCAATAATAATGATTTCGTTAGCACTCCGATTGCTCCTCTTACCGATGCTGAATCTTGTGAAATTAATACTGCTTTGTTGAATCTTGTTATGAAAGATCAATTTGCCAGCCTTCCTAGTGAAGATGCCGCTACTCATCTGAATAGCTTCGTTGATTTATGTGATATGCAAAAGAAAAAATATGTCGATAATGATGTCGTTAAATTGAAGCTATTTCCTTTTTCGCTTAGAGATCGTGCTAAAGCTTGGTTTTCGTCTTTGCTTAAGAATAGTATTGATTCATGGAACAAGTGCAAAGATGCTTTTATCTCTAAGTATTTTCCTCCCACTAAGATCATCTCTCTTAGAAACGATATTATGAACTTTAAACAACTTGATCATGAACATGTTGCACAAGCTTGGGAGAGAATGAAATTAATGATACGTAATTGCCCTACTCATGGTTTGAATTTGTGGATGATTATACAAAATTTTTATGCCGGATTGAATTTTGCTTCTAGAAATCTTTTAGATTCGGCCGCGGGAGGCACTTTTATGGAAATCACTTTAGGAGATGCTACTAAACTCCTAGATAATATGATGGTTAATTATTCTCAATGGCATACTGAAAGATCTTCTAATAAAAAAGTGCATGCGATAGAAGAAATTAATGTGTTGAGTGGAAAGATGGATGAACTTATGAAATTATTTACTACTAAGAGGGTTTCTTCTGATCCTAATGATATGCCTTTGTCTACTTTGATTGAGAATAACAATGAATCTATGGATGTGAATTTTGTTGGTAGGAATAATTTTGGTAACAACACTTATAGAGGGAATTTTAATCCAAGGCCATATCCTAGTAATCCTTCTAATAATTATGGGAATTCCTACAATAACTCTTATGGAAATTATAATAAGATGCCCTCTGATTTTGAATCTAATATTAAAGAATTTATTTCTTTGCAAAAGAATTTTAATGCTATGATTGAAGAAAAATTGCTTAAGATTGATGATTTGGCTAGGAACGTTGATAGAATTGCTCTTGATGTTGATTCTTTGAAACTTAGATCTATTCCACCTAAGCATGATATCAATAAGTCTCTAAAAGCCATGAGAATTTCAATTGATGAGTGTAAGGAAAGAACCGCTAGGATGCGTGCTTCCAAAGATGCCTTTATTAAAGCGTGTTCCTCCAATTCCTATGAAAATCAAGATGAAGATCTAAAAGTTATTGATGTGTCCCCTATTAAATATTTATTTTGCAATATTAATCTTGATGAAACTGAATATGATCTTCCTTTACCTAGAAGGCGTTCTAAAAATTCGGAGTATTTAGATCTTAATGATGAAATTGATGAAAGTGGGATTGAAAGAAATAAAAATCTAGATGTTGCTAAACCCACTATATTGGATTTCAATGAATTTAATTATGAAAGTTTCTCTTTAATTGATTGTATTTCCTTGTTGCAATCCGTGCTAAATTCTCCACATGCTTATAGTCAAAATAAAGCCTTCACCAAACATATTGTTGATGCCTCGATGCAATCTTATGAAGAAAAGCTTGAGTTGAAAGTTTCTATCCCTAGAAAACTCTATGATGAGTGGGAACAAACTATTAAAATTAAAATTAAAGATAATGAGTTTTATGCTTTGTGTGATTTGGGTGCTAGTGTCTCTACTATTCCCAAGACTTCGTGTGATTTACTAGATTTCCGTAACTTTGATGATTGCTCTCTAAACTTGCATCTTGCGGATTCCACTATTAAGAAACCTATGGGAAGGATTAATGATGTTCTTATTGTTGCAAATAGGAATTATGTGCCCGTAGATTTCATTGTTCTTGATATAGATTGCAATCCTTCTTGCCCTATTATTCTTGGTAGACCTTTCCTTAGAACGGTTGGTGCGATTATTGATATGAAGGAAGGGAATATTAGATTCCAATTTCCATTAAAAAATGGCATGGAACACTTTCCAAGAAAGAAAATAAAATTACCATATGAAATTATCATGAGAACCACTTATGGATTGCCTACCAAAGATGGCAATACCTAGATCTATCCTCGCTTTTATGCCTAGCTAGGGGCGTTAAACGATAGTGCTTGTTGGGAGGCAACCCAATTTTATTTGTATTCCTTTCTTTTTTCTCCTGCTTAGTAATAAATAAATTATTTAGCCTCTGTTTTGGTTGTGTTTTTTTGTGTTTAATTAGTGTTTGTGCCAAGTAGAACCGTTGGGAAGACTTGGGGAAAGTCTTGTTGAACTTGCTGTAAAAAGCAGAAACTTTAGCGCTCACGAGAACTGCTGTAATTTTTATTTGAAGAGTGATATTTAGTTAATTCTTTTTGAAGATGATCAATAGATAAATTCCTCACGTCCAACAATTTATTTTAGAATTTTTGGGGTTCCAGATCTTGCGGTAGCTACAGATTACTACAGACTGTTCTGTTTTTGACAGATTCTGTTTTTCGTGTGTTGTTTGCTTATTTTGATGAATCTATGGCTAGTAAAATAGTTTATAATCCATAGAGAAGTTGGAATACAGTAGGTTTAACACCAATATAAATAAATAATGAGTTCATTACAGTACCATGAAGTGGTCTTTTGTTTTCTTTCGCTAACGGAGCTCACGAGTTTTCTATTTTGAGTTTTGTGTTGTGAAGTTTTCAAGTTTTGGGTGAATTCTTTTGATGGATAATGGAACAAGGAGTGGCAAGAGCCTAAGCTTGGGTATGCCCATGGCACCCCCAAGATAATCCAAGGACACCAAAAAGTCAAAGCTTGGGGATGCCCCGGAAGGAATCCCCTCTTTCGTCCACTTCCATCGGTAATTTACTTGGAGCTATATTTTTATTCACCAACATGATATGTGTTTTGCTTGGAGCGTCTTGTATTATTTGTGTCTTTGTGTCTTAGTATGCCAAAATCATCCTTGCTGTACACACCTTTTGAGAGAGCCATACATGAATTAAAATTTGATAGAATACTCTATGTTCTTCACTTATATCTTTTGAGCTAGATAGTTTTGCTCTATGTGCTTCACTTATATCTTTTGAGCTAGATAATTTTGCTCTATGTGCCTCACTTAGATATTTTAGAGCACGGTGGCGGATTTGTTTTAAAGAAACTATTGATCTCTCATGCTTCACTTAAATTATTTTGAGAGTCTCTTAATAGCATGGTAATTTGCTTAATAATAATATGCTTGGTATTCAAGATTTGTGAAACTTTCTTTTGAGTGTGTTGAATACTAAGAAAAGATTGAAGCATGATAATTGTTTTGAGATATGGAGGTGATAATATTAAAGTCATGCTAGTTGAGTAGTTGTGAATTTAAAGAATACTTGTGTTAAGGTTTGTGATTCCCGTAGCATGCACGTATGGTGAACCGTTATGTAACGAAGTCGGAGCATGATTTGTTTATTGATTGTCTTCCTTATGAGTGGCGGTCAGGGACGAGCGATGGTCTTTTCCTACCAATCTATCCCCCTAGGAGCATGCGCGTAATACTTTGCTTTGATAACTTCTAGATTTTTGCAATAAGTATATGAGTTCTTTATGACTAATGTTGAGTCCATGGATTATACGCACTCTCACCCTTCCACCTTTGCTAGCCTCTCTAATACCGCGCACTTTTCGCCGGTATCATAAACCTACCATATACCTTCCTCAAAACAGCCACCATACCTACCTATTATGGCATTTCCATAGCCATTCCGATATATATTGCCATGCAACTTTCCACCATCTAGTTCATCATGACACATTCATCATTGTCATATTGCTTAGCATGATCATGTAGTTGACATAAGTATTTGTGGCAAAGCCACCGTTCATAATTTCTTCATACTTGTCACTCTTGATTCATTGCATATCCCGGTACACCGCCGGAGGCATCCATATAGAGTCATACTTTGTTTTAGAGTCGAGTTGTAATCATTGAGTTGTAAATAAATAGTGCATTGTCCCAATAAAAAAAGAGAAAGGCCAAAGAAAAAAAGAAGGCCCCCAAAAAAGAAAATAAATAAAAAGGGGCAATTCTACTATCCTTTTTTCCACACTTGTGCTTCAAAGTAGCACCATGATATAGAGAGTCGCATATATTGTGCTTCCAAGTAGCACCATGTTCTTCATATAGAGAGTCTCATATGTTGTCACTTTCATATACTAGTGGGAATTTTATATTATAGAACTTGGCTTGTATATTTTGATAATGGGCTTCCTCAAATTGCCCTAGGTCTTCATGAGCAAGCAAATTGGATACACACCCACTAGTTTCTTTTGTTGAGCTTTCATACATTTATAGCTCTAGTGCATCCGTTGCATGGCAATCCCTACTCACTCACATTGATATCTATTGATGGGCATCTCCATAGCCCGTTGATACGCCTAGTTGATGTGAGACTATCTTCCCCTCCTTTTTGTCTTCTCCACAACCACCATTCTATTCCACCTATAGTGCTGTATCCATGGCTCACGCTCATATATTGCGTGAAGATTGAAAAAGTTCTGAAGAAGTTAGAGTATGAAACAATTGCTTGGCTTGTCATCGGGGTTGTGCATGATTTAAATACTTTGTGTGGTGAAGATGGAGCATAGCCAGACTATATGATTTTGTAGGGATAACTTTCTTTGGCCATGTTATTTTGAGAAGACATAATTGCTTTGTTAGTATGCTTGAAGTATTATTATTTTTTATGTCAATATAAACTTTTGTCTTGAATCTTTCTAATCTGAATATTCATACCACAATTAAGAAGATTTACATTGAAATTATGCCAAGTAGCACTCCACATCAAAAATTCTCTTTTTATCATTTACCTACTCGAGGACGAGCAGGAATTAAGCTTGGGGATGCCTGATACATCTCCAACGTATCTATAATTTTTGATTGCTCCATGCTATATTATCTACTGTTTTGGACTATATTGGGCTTTATTTTCCACTTTTATATTATTTTTGGGACTAACCTATTAACCGGAGGCCTAGCCCAGAATTGCTGTTTTTTGCCTATTTCAGTGTTTCGGATAAACGGAATATCAAACGGAGTCCAAACGGAATAAAATCTTCGGGAACGTGATTTTCTCACCGAACGTGATCCAGGAGACTTGGACCCTGCCCCAAGGAACAAAAGAGGCGGTCACGAGGGTGGCGGGCGCCCCCTGCCTCGTGGGCCCCTCGTTGCTCCTCCGGCGTACTTCTTCCTCCTATATATACACACGTACCCCCAAACGATCAGAACAGGAGCCAAAAACCTAATTCCACCGCCGCAACTTTCTGTATCCACGAGATCCCATCTTGGGGCCTGTTCCGGAGCTCCGCCGGAAGAGGGCCGTCATCACGGAGGGCTTATACATCATCCTAGCCCCTCCGATGAAGTGTGAGTAGTTTACCTCAGACCTTCGGGTCCATAGTTAGTAGCTAGATGGCTTCTTCTCTCTCTTTGAATCTCAATACAAAGTTCTCCCCCCCTCTTGTGGAGATCTATTCGATGTAATCTTCTTTTTGCGGTGTGTTTGTTGAGACCGATGAATTGTGGGTTTATGATCAAGTCTATCTATGAATAATATTTGAATCTTCTCCGAATTATTTTATGTATGATTGGTTATCTTTGCAAGTCTCTTTGAATTATTCGTTTGGTTTGGCCAACTAGATTGGTAGTTCTTGCCATGGGAGAAGTGCTTAGCTTTGGGTCCGATCTTGCGGTGTCCTTAACCAGTGACAGAAGGGGCAGCAAGGCACGTATTGTATTGTTGCCATCGAGGATAACAAGATGGGGTTTATTTCATATTGCATAAATTTATCTCTCTACATCATGTCATCTTGCTTAAGGCGTTACTCTATTTTTAACTTAATACTCTAGATGCATGCTGGATAGCGGTCGATGAGTGGAGTAATAGTAGTAGATGCGGAATCGTTTCGATCTACTTGTCACGGACGTGATGCCTATATACATGATCATGCCTAGATATTCTCATAACTATGCTCAATTCTGTCAATTGCTCCACAGTAATTTGTTCACCCACCGTAGAATGCTTATGCTCTTGAGAGAAGCCACTAGTGAAACCTAGGGCCCCCGGGTCTATTCTCATCATATCAATCTCCATCACTTTAATCTTGTTTTGCTTTTTTACTTTGCTTTTACTTTTTACTTTGCATCTTTATACCAAAAATACCAAAAATATTATATCTATCAGATCTCACTCTCGTAAGTGACCGTGAAGGGCTTGACAACCCCTAATCGCGTTGGTTGCGAGTAGCTATCGCTTTGTGCAGGTACGAGGGACTTGAGCGTGGGCTCCTACTGGATTGATACCTTGGTTCTCAAAAACTGAGGGAAATACTTATGCTACTCTGCTGCATCATCCCTTCCTCTTCGGGGAAAACCAACGCAAGCTCAAGATGTAGCAGAGAGCAACGAAACACCTTTTCCACCACCGCAACCTTCTGTACCCGTGAGATCCCATCTTGGGGCCTTTTCCGGCGCTCCGCCGGAGAGGGATTCGATCACGGAGGGCTTCTACATCAACACCATAGCCTCTCCGATGATGTGTGAGTAGTTTACCACAAACCTTCGGGTCCATAGTTATTAGCTAGATGGCTTATTTTCTCTCTTTGGATCTCAATACAAAGTTCTCCTCGATCTTCTTGGATATCTATTCGATGTAACTCTTTTGGCAGTGTGTTTGCCGAGATCTGATGAATTGTGGGTTTATGTACTTGATTATCTATGAATATTATTTGATTCTTCTCTGAATTCTTATATGCATGATTTGATATCTTTGCAAGTCTCTTTGAATTATCAGTTTGGTTTGGCCTACTAGATTGATCTTTCTTGCAATGGGAGAAGTGCTTAGCTTTGGGTTGAATCTTGTGGTGTCCTTTCCCAGTGACAGCAGGGGCAGCAAGGCACGTATTGTATTGTTGCCATCGAGGATAAAAAGATGGGATTTATATCATATTGCTTGAGTTTATCCCTCTACATCATGTGATCTTGCCTAAAGTGTTACTCCGTTCTTATGAACTTAATACTCTAGATGCATGCTGGATAGCGGTTGATGTGTGGAGTAATAGTAGTTGATGCAGAATCGTTTCGGTCTACTTGTCACGGACGTGATGCCTATATTCATGATCATTGCCTTAGATATCATCATAACTATGCGCATTTCTATGAATTGCTCGGCAATAATTTGTTCACCCACCGTAATACATGCCATCTTGAGAGAAGCCACTAGTGAAACCTATGGCCCCCGGGTCTACTTTACACCATATAAGTTTCCAATCTATAGTTCTAGTTTACTATTTATTTTGCAATCTTTATTTTCCAATCTATACCACAAAAATACCAAAAATATTTATCTTATTATCTTTATCAGATCTCACTTTTGCAAGTGGCCATGAAGGGATTGACAACCCTTTACCACGTTGGTTGCAAAGTTCTTATTTGTTTGTGCGGGTAGTAGGCGATTTGCGTGTAGTCTCCTACTGGATTGATACCTTGGTTCTCAAAAACTGAGGGAAATACTTATGCTACTTTGCCGCATCACCCATTCCTCTTCAATGGAAAACCAACGCATGATCAAGAGGTAGCAGTGGGTGAGATAAAGTGGCTGCTTATGCCGAACACCAGCCCCTACCACCTCGCCGTCATGGCAAAGAGGTAGCAGCTCCGGGCTATACCTACGACTTACGCAAGGACCTGGACAATAGAGCCGGTTAGGCCAGATCAATCTATGGATCAAGGGGGCGTTCCCCCACATGAGATGACAACCATCAAGCCTGGCATGACATGCATAACCTCACCCGGGCCGAAAACCGAATACAGATGTCATCTGAACTCCATCGAGACGCTTCCCGATACAGAGGCGCTGCACACCCCTTATGCTTTACTGATGAGGTAATGCAGCACCAGTTCCTAGAATGGTTTAAACCCGTAAACATTGAAGCATACGATGGAATGACTGATCCCGCGCTATGGATTGAAGACTTTCTTCTAAATATTCACATGGCTCGCGGCGATGATCTCCACGCCATCAAATACCTCCCATTAAAGCTGAAGGAACCAGCACGACACTGGTTAAACAGCCTCCCAGAGAACTCCATTGGTAGCTGGAAAGATCTGGAGGATGCCTTTAGAGATAACTTTCAAGGTACCTATGTCCGGCCTCCGGACGCCGATGACCTTAGTCATATAGTCCAACAAGCCCAAGAGTCAGCCCGCAAATTCTGGACTAGGTTCTTAATTAAAAAGAACCAAAACGTCGATTGTCCGGACGCCGAAGCCCTCACGGCCTTTAAACATAGCGTCTGTGATGAATGGCTCGCCCGACACCTTGGCCAAGAGAAGCCGAAGTCCATGGCAGCCATTACCGTACTCATGACCCGCTTTTGCGCGGGAGAAGACAGCTGGTTAGCTCGTAGAAGCAACAGTACCAGCGACCCTGGCACCTCCAAAGCCAGGGATGACAACGGCAGGCCACGACGCAACAAACACAAGTGTCGAAGCAATAATGAAGATACCGAAGACACGGCGGTCAACGCCGGATTTAGCAGCTCTAAACCCGGTCAGCGGAAGAAGCCATTCAAAGGAAACAGGGACAACCCATCCAATTTAGACAAGATACTTGATCGGCCTTGCCAGATTCATGGTACCCCCGACAAGCCTACAAACCACTCCAACAGAAATTGTTGGGTCTTCAAACATGCCGGTAAGCTAAATACCGAACAGAAGGGGAAAGGGCCGCCAAGCGAGGACGAGGATGAGCCCCGCCCACCAAACACAGGAGGGAAGAAGAAATTTCCCCCGGAGGTAAAAACAGTGAATATGATATATATGTCACTCATATCCCCAAGAGGGAGTGCAAGGGTGCACTAAGGGACGTCTATGCCGTAGAGCCGATCGCCCCAAAATTCAACCCCTGGTCGGCTTGTCCGATCACCTTCGATCGTAGGGACCACCCGAACAGTATCCGTCATGGAGATTCGACAGCCTTGGTCCTTGATCCAATCATCGACGGATTCCATCTCACCCGAGTCCTCATGGACGGCGACAGCAGTCTTAACTTGATTTATCAAGATACGGTCCGCAAAATGGGTATTGACCCATCAAGAATCAAGCCTACTAACACCACCTTTAAAGGAGTGATACCCGGCGTGGAAGCCCGCTGCACGGGCTCAATAACATTGGAAGTAGTCATCGGTTCACTGGATAACTTCCAAAGCAAAGACTTGATCTTTGACATCGTTCCCTTCTGCAGTGGTTATCACGCACTGGTTGAACGAACCGCCTTCACACGCTTCAATTCGGTCCCACATTATGCTCAAAGCTCAAAATGCTCGGGCCCCGCGGTGTTATCACAGTCAATGGAAACACAGAGTGCTCCCTCCACACTGGGGAGCATACCGCGGCCCTCGCGGCCGAAGTGCAGAGAGACCTCCTTAGGCCGAACACCACATCGACCATCAAGCCCCCAGACACTGTTAAACGCGTCAGGTCTACCCTGCATGATGACAGCTCGGTGACTCCAAAGCTAAACTAGCAGTTTTGCCTCTGTCGATCGCCACACACGTCCGCGACATGTGTATCGCGTGTGCATAATTACGCACTCAAAATACCCTGGGCAACGAAGGATCAATACATATAGGTATATAGTGCGGCTCGACCCTATGCGACCTTGACCTTTTTCCTTTGATCTTATTTTCAATACCACAGGTGCATTAAAACCTAGCCACTCCACGATCGTGCAAGGACTCTTTCCGAGCCCGTTTTCGCATAGAAGACCATGGACCGTTCCTCTCAAGGAATCTCTCCCACAAAGGCGAAAGCGACGCAGATGTGCGGCAGGGCATCAATGAGATCTTCAAGACCATTCTCTTTTTAGGCCCCGTATACAGCTTTCCCCTTGTGTACAAATTTTGGCATGTAAAATATACTTGACACTATCTGTAATAGCACGCCTTGACGTATCAAACAGATTACAATGAAAACAGTTTTTTACCAACCCTCGTCGGTCTTGGTTTGTTTCATAATCTGCATTCCTCTTTTGTGCTAAGATTGCCACATATACATTCTGGTACAGCTTTAGTACCAGGGGCTCTATTCGGTCACACATATTTCTAGAAAAAGAAGTCTGAATACTTTTAGAGTACACTTCGGCGTCCCAAACATTGCATTATATGCATCAGCTCTGAATCATGTCTTTGGTCAATAGTTGGGTTGGCCGGCTCCTGTGGTTGCTACCTTACGTTCCGCTTGTTTGACTAAGGTGGTAAAGGGAGAACTACTACGATTGTGTTTTTGGTTCCTCCGGTCAAGCTCCTCAGTAGAGAAAGACGAAAACTGACTGTCATGATACTGCGAGAGCTGGTCAGCGATTCGATGACTTACCATAAATCTCTTGCAATTTCTTCCGTACTATACGAAGGACTGACCTTCATCTAGTCACACGCCTAAGGCATCCAAGTTCGGATAGCCGCACAAGCACCAGGGGCTAGTTCCTAGTCCCATTGTCAAACTCCTATGGCTAAGTGAAAGTGATAAAGCCGCATAGTCTGATTGCCTAGTTCGCTGCGCAGACACCTCCTTTATGGACCAAGATATTGGGTCAAGTGTGGTCGTGCGCTATTACCGAACACCCCCGTAGCATCTACGTGGGGGCTGAAGCTGACGACTGGTAAACTCTCAGAAATAGAAATGGTCGCACAGGAGGAAAATAATTTCAGATAAATGCATACATGTATTACAAAGCCTTGGTTCATAAAACAACACCTGGACAACGCAGATACATTCATACAAACATGATATCATTCGAGCATTGGCCCTCTACTATCCGGGCACCCTCCAGGACATCATCAAAATACTGCTCTGGCTTGCAGTGGTCCTTGCCTTCAGGCGGGCCCTCGATCACGACGACGGTGGCCTTCATCTTCGCCCATTGCATCTTGACGTAGGCGAAGGCCATCTGTGCACCCTCGATGCACGCCGAGTGCTTGGCAGCTTCAATTCGGGGTGGTGCGTCAGTGAGCCGCTTCACCAGGCCGAAGTAACTTCTAGGAATGGGTTCGGTTGGCCAGAGCCGGACTATGACATCCTTCATGGCCAAACTGGACATCCTATGCAGCTCCGCCAGCTGCATCATCTGGTTGTTCAACAGTGTCGTATGCTCTGGTGCCAGGTACTATGACCAGAAGAGCTTCTCCGTGGTGTTCCCCTCCAGGGCCCGAAAGAATTGCACGGCATCGGCCGCACTCCTCGGAAGATCCGCAAAGGCATCTGGAGAACTCCATAGTCGATTAAGCAAGGCAAATCTCCGACCACCAAATATACTCTACAAAAGAAAGGGCTTACTAGCTGCTATATGCCCGGCCTGCTTGATCTCCTCGCGAGCCGCCCGGGACTTGGTCTGCACCTCCTTGGCCTCCTGGAGAGCTTTGGTGAGATCGACCGCTTGGGCCTTATTCTTCTCCTCCAAGGCCTCGCACTTGCTGGCGGCATCCTTGAGCTCTTGCTCCACTTCAGAAACCCGCTCCTCATACTGGCGGTGGGTGACCCGCTTGGCCTTTAAATCCGCAGTCGCTTTGTCAGCGGCCGCTTGGCTCACCCATGCCTGCTCCTTGGCTTGGGCGAGGGCGCTCTTCAGGGTCTCGACCTCGGCCTCACTACCTGCAATAATGATCAGGGCAACACACGAGCTTAGACTCCGCATTGGCATACCACTTCGGGTGTGTAAATAATTTTTCAAACATACCTTGCACCTCGTCGAACCGCTTGTTAATGCAGACGATATCATCATCGGCCAGCTGCAGCTTCCACTTGAGTTCGGAAACTTCAGCAGCCTGGGCGGCCGCCGCTAACAGGGAAGCCTGATTACTAATAAACCAGTACATTACCTCCTACGATTATTATTCGATCCTCTGTTCGGCTGTTTTTCAAAACCGAACAGAGTCTTAGGGGCTACTATCTATACACATGCATATTTTTCATAGGAAAAGCGGCTAAAAATATTACATCGCACACCTCGAAGCCTGTTAGTAGGCTGGTGAAAGCTTCGTTCAGCCCGCTCTTGGCGGACTGAACCTTCTCAACCACCACACCCATCAGGGTGCAGTGCTCCTCCACAATGGAAGCACGTCGTAGTGCCTCCATCAAAGTGTTCGGCGCCTCCGGATTAGTGGAGGTCGCTGCCGGAGTTGGTGCTCCCCCCTCCTTTGAAGGGGTTTGCACACTCGATTCCGGAGCCACATGGGTCTCCGAAATGGTGTTTGGCTGGGGGCTGGACTGGTCAGGTCCCCCGTCGTCACTCTCCATGGGGTTGCGCCCCCCATGTTCTCGGCAGCAGAGGCATTTCCCTCTGGCGCCATCTTGGCGGCCTCCTGCACCTCTCCGTGGCCCGGAGAGATCCTTTGGGATAACACCTCGGTGTCATCCGCGATGGGTTGCGGGGAGGCTCATGGAGGTGTCTCACTCTCCACCATCTCCGGCGCCAGGGAGTTCCCCGAAGATGATGATAGTTGGGGGAGGTCACGGGCCGGACTAAAACACATAATATAATATGTTATCGTACAACTCGTAAAAGACTGGATGTATGTAAAGCATCCTTAGATACTTACGATGCGGCCAGGGGCTTTGCCCTGGGGCGCCGCTTGGGGATGGCTTCGACATCCGAATCCGAGCCATCCGAGAGGTATATCTTCCTCCTCTTGGACGCCTCCGCCTCCGGATCTATGGAGGCCGCCCTTTTCTTCTTCCTCCCCTTACGGGGAGAGTCGCTTTCTGCCTCCTCCTCCTCTTCGTCTTCATCTCCCTCGAGGGAGGAGGGAGCTTCGGTCTCTCCGGACATAGTGTCCGAAGTACCTTTACGGCGGAGGCCACCTTTGGCCTCCTTGCTCTTCTTCTTGGCCTTCTTCGCCGGCGCCTGATACGGTGCCGGAACCAGCATCCTCGTTAGCAGAGGAATGGCTGGGTCTTCGGGTAGCGGAGCTGGACACTTGATCCGCTCCACCTTCTTTGTCCAGCCCTGATTGAAGGATGGAAGGCTGAACATACCCTTTGATTTGCGAACTGAAGTTATGTTCGGAAACTAAATACTTACCAGGGTGGCCGGATGCGCACTATCGAGGCCGATGTTGTCGGTCGTCTCCAGCCACGTCTTCCGGGCCTTGAAGAGTAGCTTCCAGATCTCTTCGTGTGTTGTGTCAAAGAATCGCTGCAGGGTTCGCGACCCTTTCGGATTGAATCCCACATATGGAGAGGCCGGCGCTGACAGAGGAGGATCCGGCGGAAAAGCATCACCTAAATCACATCAGTGAGACTGGTGTCCTTTCTCTATAATATTTTTGATGCGCTTTTGCAGCAGCATCACTTCGTCGATTGACGCCCAGTCCAGACCCTTGTTGGTCCACGATGCGAGCCGCATTGGGGGTCCGGATCTAAACTCAGGAGTGGCCGCCCTGGTTGGTGCCGCGAGGTTCAGTGATGTAGAACCACTCCTGCTGCCATATCTTGAAAGTTTCCATGAAGGCCCCTTTGGGCCAGGTGATGTTGGGGAGCTTGCTCACCATGGCGCCTCCGCAGTCCGCGTGCTGCCCGTCAACCACCTTCGGCTTTACGTTGAAAACCTTGAGCCATAGGCCAAAGTGGGAGGATGCGGAGGAGCGCCTCGCACACGATGATAAACACCAAGATGTCGAGGAAGGAGTTTGGGGCTAGATCGTGGAAATCTAGCCGGTAATAGAACATGAGGCCACGGACAAAAGGGTGAAGAGTAAACCCTAGTCCGCGAAGGAAGTGGGGGATATACACCACTCTCTCGTTGGGCTCCGGAGTGGGGATGACTTGCTTTTCGGCAGGGATCCTGTGCGCGACATCCGCAACCAGGTACCTCGCTTCTCAGAGCTCCTTGGCGTCCTTCTCTATAACGGAGGAGGTCATCCACTTGCCCTGAGAGCCGGATCTGGACATGGCTGGAGAGGTTGGAGGTGGTGGGAAAGATCAAAACTTGGGTGCTGGAGCTCGAGGATGGGAAAGCAGAGGAAGGAAGAAGGCGTGGGGTAAAAAGAAGGGATCTTTATCCGCTTATATAGGTAGTGAATATCAAACGCCCCCCTCGAGCCTTAAAATTTGCCCGTTCCCAAGGGTTCGTGCGAATGGCACGGTTGGATTACCCAAACCCGTATTGATGAAAATCCTGCAATAAGGGGACACGATCTTTGTTTTGACAAGACGTGTCAATAGAGGCTACACCTCGAAATGCGAAGCAGGAGGCTAAAAACGGTTCGAAATGATAAAGAGGCTAGACATAACATTTCACAAAAAGTTGTCAGTAGACAGACTATGCTTTGATTAAGTATCTTGCCTTTGTGGTTGATGGTTGTGGCTGTTATATAGAGCCGGACACAGTTCTCTTATTCAGAATACTACCTTGAAGTATTCGAAGGAGGAACCCGCCTTGCAATGCTGAAGACAATCTGCATACCGAACGCATCATCATTGAAGACTGATTCAGGGGCTACTGAGGGAGTCCTGGATTAAGGGGTCCTCTGGTGTCTGGCCCGTGTGTTGTGGGCTGGATTGATGGGCCGTGAAGATACAAAGTAGAAAGTCTTCCCCTGTGTCCGGATGGGACTCTCCTTTGCGTGGATGGTAAGTCTGGCGTCCGTATGTATGGTTTTCTTTCCCTGTAAGCCGACTCTGTACAACCCTAGGCCCCTCTGGTGTCTATATAAACCGGAGAGTTTAGTCCATAGCGGCAATCATAATTCACATAGGCTAGACAACTAGGGTTTAGCCATTACGATCTCAAGGTAGATCAACTCTTGTAACCCCTATACTCATCAAAGTCAATCAAGCAGGAAGTAGAGTTTTACCTCCATTAAGAGGGCCCGAACCTGGGTAAACATCGTGTCCCCTTTATCTCCTGTTACCTTCGATCCTCAGACGCATAGTTCGGGACCCCCTACCCGAGATCAGCCGGTTTTGACACCGACAGTCATCTTTTGATAGGAAGTCCACTTTGGGTACTTGTCAATTTCTTGGTAGATCCCTTGTGTCTTGGTCCTCCAAGAAACAAAACTCTGTATCCTTATCCACCGCCGAAGCAGAATACATTGCCGCCGGATCATGTTGTGCTCAGTTACTTTGGATGACCCAAACTCTTAAGGATTATGGGATACATGTGAAACATGTTCCATTGCTTTGTGACAATGAAAGTGCTATTAAGATTGATCACAATCCCATGCAACATTCTCGAACAAAACATATTGAAGTTCGTCATCATTTCATTCGATATTATGTTGCTGAAGGAGACATCAATCTTAAGCATGTTCGTACCGATAAGAAATCGGCGGATATATTCACCAAACCGCTTTATGAAAAGATATTTTGCCATTTGAGAGGTGAATTGAATATCATTGATGCCTCAAACTTGGAATAGAAATTCCATTTGGATACATGCAAGGCATGAGCCTCTTTATGACTAATCCTGATATTTCTCTTATGATGATGATCTATTATCTTGGATGTATTTCTTGCACCCTTGCATGCTATCTAACCCGTGTAGGTACTTGGATGAGCCTTAATCTAGAAAATTGCAAGTCACTCACATCCCAAGCAATTTCTACATCACCAAGTTCCTATAGTTTATTTGTTGATCTCAAGGAAGCATGAACTCATTCAACATATCCTTTGACTATTACAATATGTTAAATTTCATGATTGTCAATTTGGATACACAAGTGCTCTTCCTTGCAAAACTAACCCATGTAGGAAGATGAGCTTAAACTCCTAGTGGTGCTCCCAACTCTTGATGGACTCCATCAACCTTGAGCATCCAACACAAGTTCAACTACATGATCAAGATCAAAATCACAACCCAAGGTATGTCATTCCATCTTAGAGAAGCTTTACTCCAAGTCATGAGATAAAGCAACTCAAAAAGATGTGAATACATCAAAATGCTTAAACGAAAAATGGCAACCCCATTTTGAGCTTAAACGATAAGTATGACCTACGATCAAGTGATTTCACTTGACTCCTCAGTCAATATACTCTAACATAGGTGACATTGTCGCCGACCATTTCTAGATGAAGTTCTCTAGTGTTCTTTTGGCATAGTTGATTTTCCATTTGCATATTTTGTTGCCATTGTGTCTCTTTTTTCAAAAAAAAACTTCATCTAGATCTCTCTTAAATTTCTGTTATTCATCTGTGTTTCTATAGTAAATTCATTGCAAATCTTTCTGTCAATTCCTTGCAAATCCTTGTGAGATTTCATTTGCCAGTGAGCTGAGTTGACAAAAATTTGCTCTATGTTGAACTCGGTCTCACCGATCCAAGCCCATCGGCTAGATCGAAATGCAAGGTTCTCTTGTAGGTATTTCATCCGTACAACCGACAAGGAATAGCTCGGTCTCACCATGAGCACCTTCCGTGGCTCTGCAATCTTGGAGTCACCGATGGAAACAAATTGGCATCACCGATTTCAACACCAAGAAAACATTTTGTCATTTGATATTGCCTATTTTCTTTAGTCCACACAACGAATCTTTTCCTCTATCAGCATCCTAAGCTACATGTTGCTTTGTAGTGACTCTCAAGGACCACACCTACTTAGCTCATGTTCCAGAAGTATCCTTCTTGGAAATTGATGTCAAAGGGGGATAGAGAGCACATCAAAGCTTATCAAATGAGTTCATCAAATCAAAGAGCACATCTAAGCTCTTCTACAGATGCTTGTTAACAAAGAGCAGAGAAATCACATGTCTTTAAGAGGGGAAGACATGTTAGTTTGATTGATTCTAGTTTTTCTCTGTTTATCTATGCTCTGATTGTATCTCACCCTACCTTATCCCATTACCCAATATCAGATTCAGGGGGAGAAAGAGTCTATGCCTAAGGGGAGAAAAATCTTTGGAACTTATTACACATCTTTAAATCTTTGGGGACATGTCTATATCTAAATGAAGTACTCACTTTGTAGTACTCACCCATTACATGTCATCCCAGTCTTGGTATTTTGTGGAGACTATATATACCCTTCCACCCCCTTCTTCATTTATGAGAGAGTCATTAGAACGTGCCTACACTTCCATCATACATTTTCTGAGAGAGAACCACCTACTCATGTGTTGAGATCAAGACATTCCAATCCTACCACAAGAATTTTGATTTTTAGCCTTCCCCAAGCTGCTTTCCACTCAAATAATTTTTCCACCATAGCCAAATTCGAAAGAGAGAGAGAGAGAGAGGGAGAGAGAGAGTTGAGTGTTGGGGAGACTATCATTTGAAGCACAAGAGCAAGGAGTTCATCATCAACACACCATCTATTACCTTTTGGAGAGTGATGTCTCCTAGATTGGTTAGGTATCGCCTGGGAGCCTCCGTCAAGATGTGGAGTTGAACCAAGAAGTTTGAAGGGCAAGGTGATCGCCTACTCGTGAAGATCTACCTGAGTGAGGCAAGTCCTTCGTGGGCGATGGCCATGGTGGGATAGACAATGTTGCTTCTTCATGGACCCTTCGTGGGTGGAGCCCTCTGTGGACTCGCGCAACCGTTACCCTTCGTGGGTTAAAGTCTCCATCAACGTGGACGTAAGATAGCATCACCTATCAGAACCACACCAAAAATCTCTGTGTCTTCATTGTGTTTGCAAACTCCAATCTCATCCCTTTACTTTCTTACAACTTGCATGCTTTACTTTTTCCATGGCACAATCCGACGACCTGAATCGCATTAAGGAGCTCAATCGGACGGCCGAGAGTTGCAGAGCTCTGGGAGCATCCGGTGGGCAGCTCTATTCTTGTTTTAGGATTGTTGAAACACCCACATGGCCACACATTCTTTAGAGAAAGAGAGAGAGAGTCCAAAAAGTAAACACTCGCATGCATTTACTTTATGTTTTGTTTATTACTTTTTTTATTCAAATACAGTATCTCATAAAATTCCTTCGATGCAATAATGCGCATTATATTTTTCTCCTCAAATCGGACCCTTTCAATTAGTTTTCTCCAAAACTCCTAAGCGTTTTTGGAGAATGTTATTTGGTTTGAAAGTGTATCCTTTCTTAGGAGTTGGGTTGCAAAGTAGTCAGTGGGAGTTCCCGAAGGAGTCTTTCCTTCTTATATTTCTTTTGGATTTTCCCATATTTTGTGTGAGACAATTTTCTTTGAGTTCTTGCAAGACGGTTTAGCAACCTCTATGATATAAATTTTTAATAGAAAATTTAGAGCTTTTAGCTGTAGGTTCTCTTTGGATTTTAGGATTTTTAAAAGAATATTGAAGGATTTGAATCCTAAAGATTTTCGCCCTATAGAAGTCCTTTGGATCATAGAATTGTTACTACTAAATTCCTCTGTACCCAGTTTCATATAGATTTGAACATGCGCTCAAACATCTTTTCTTATAAGAAGACCAATGCTATTTAACTCTTATCTCTCTCTACTCTCCCTTGCGAGTTGTGAATAATTTATGTATATATATTTCCTACGTACCATCCAAATGCACCTGACAGAATTCCCGTGTTTTGAAATTTTATGAGGATTTAGAGTACATGACATCTCAATCCTATGTTTTCAAATCATGCAATCAAAAAAGCCGTAATCAGATAACATTTTATATGAATTGCCCCCAAAATCTATTCTGCTCTCTCATAGAAAAAAATTTCATTTCTTTCTAGCGTCCTTTTACAGTAGATCAACCAAATTTGAACTGTTCATTTCTGTAGTTAGTATGTACTGTAAAAAAATCTCAAATTCTTTCCGCAAAAAATAAAAAATAAATCTCAAATTCTATCGGATACACGTGACATTTTTATTGTGCGTTTTCATCTTCCTTTCTTGCCTGCATCTGCGTGCAGTGTTTGTTGCAGACCAAAATTTCCTCCGGCATTCCATCCATTCCACGTCTTACGCTGCACTGATTGGCATCATGATGAACATCGTCCACGCGCCTCCCTCACGCAGTCATTCATGCTAACGATACTTTTGAATTTTGGTGCCTCCTTTCACCTTTTCAATCGCTTTACAGTAGCACACCCACTGTTCCTGCCGTAGAAGGCCTCCCACGGGTAAAGAAAAATCCTTCAAAGCTGCAGGTGCACCGTACTCCTATCGCTATGTACGACGTGCATGCACAACACGTCCCGATAAAGCTGTGCCTATCGTTACGATAGTTCTTTTCGGCCTCTTTGATTCATAGGATAAGAATATCATAGAAATAGGAAAATTATAAAAAGTGAGGTGGCATGCATCTCATTTCCTATAAGAAAGAGATGTCACTTAATTTATAGGATAAGATTTTTTTCATTGAGTCTAGGCTAATGTTTTTTTTTTGAAATGTGAAGAATTGATTTCTATCCTATATATGAATATGAATTTATTCCTACAAATCAAAGGGCTTCATAGAAATTTTTTCTATAAAAATCCTATCCTTTAAAAATCCTACAAGATTCCTTCAAACCAAAGGAGGCCTTTCAGTTTGTTTTGTCTCTTAGATTAGAATCTCCCCTCCTTTTGCGCTTGAATCTTTGGCATCGCCATTCTTCATTTTCGCACTGCCAGGTCCCTGGAGAGGCCCATCATCGTTACCGCAGTCGGCGGGAACGGACCGGAGGCGGTCGCGTGTGTGTGGAGGCTAACGACGACGTTGTTGACGGGGACGAACGCCGTGGTGGCCGTGCCTGGAAGTCCTCTGCCACAACCGGGCCTCGAGCATGGATGACACCACGTCGAACCTGCTTCACCGTCGGACCATCGCCCTCACCACCGGCCCGCCACCCTTGCCATAGAGCTTCTACAATGCTGCCGCGTGGATCACGTCGTGACGTCGTGTGTGGCCCCGCGCGGCCGAGGCACCGGGTCCTCTCCGAGCTCACGCGCCCGGGACATGATCGAGCAGGCCGCTCCGAGCTAGCTCGCGCCACGCAGACGCCAACGGCCTCCCACGTCGGTCGGCCGACCCGCTCGCCGACCTCCTCGTGTAGCGGCCCACCTACCCGCCAGCTTCTCCTCGTCGTCCCGTGGCGGCCATATCGAGACTGTCGCCGGCTTCCAGTGCTCGCCACTGTCAGTGTGCTAGTTGCTGCTGTTGATAGTTGATGAGATCAGTCTGGCTGGCAACATGCTAGAGGCCCTGGTGCTCATCAAATTTTGGGATGGGCGCCTGTCGAGCAAGCCGGAGCCAGGGCCACGGATGGGATTACTGCTCGACATGGGAAATGACAGCCGGTTCTTTGCTGCACCGCGTCTATCTCCCCTTCTTTTCAATTTTTCTACGTAGAAAACGTCCCGCTTCTTTGCACCCAGCAGTGTCCGGCTCAACGGAAAAAATAGCGTGGCATTATAGCGTCGCTATAGCCTATCTGAAAGGGTCACGTAATATTTTAGTCCAATTAATTTGCTTGCTACGATGTTATTGACGATGTAGCGCTTTATTTGGACGATAAACGGAATAATGTTGTAGTGTTTTTATGTGTGGCACACAATATCTCATCAGGCATCGCCGCATTGGACAAACTCACTTTCACTCCCTCACTCTCGGACGCAACGCGTACAACATCCCATACAACAACGCATATAACCTAACCTAGCCAACTCGTCACTAGTTTCCCATCAACTCGTGCAATGGCATTTGGGACTCGTGAGCAAAGGCGGCGGTGGCAGTTCGTGAGCGGCAGCAGCTTCTTAGCCACGCCTCCAAGTAGTGGTGTCGGCCACGCCTTCGACTCCGGGAATTAAGCGCTGATGTCAACCACGCCGCCGGCTTCGACAAGTCAGCCATTAGGCGAGAGCAACCTCTCTTCATCCCATCTCCAAGTAGCGGCGTCGGCCTCGTTCTATTTCCTCCCCAAGTCCCCATCTATGTCGCCACCGTGCTGCTCTGCTCCTTGTCGTTGTGTGCTCCTCGTCGTCATTTGCGCCACCGCTGAAGCCCATCACCCTGATCTCCTCCTTCTAAAATTATGTGATATATTGCATATTTATGCCAAGCACCATTTTCAAATAAGCACAATATAAATTATACTCTCTTCATCTTAAAATAACTGATTTAATTTTGTATAAAGTTGTATTAAAGTTGAGACAATTATTTAGGACAGATGAAGTATATCATAGAGGTGGTATTGGATCGAGCCTTCAGAGACAGCGGACTGATAAAACGATAATCCTCGCAGAAGTCTTCTTTTCTTTTGCAACACAAGAGTTCAGGAGAACTCCGAAGGAATCACTCTGTTTTCCGCATGAATATGCGGCCCAAAGTTTCATGTTCCGAACTGTCATTAATTAATTGTTGCCACTTTATTACGGATTCTAGACGACCAAGATTATCCGTCCGACACTTGTTGCCACTTGACTAAAAGTGATTGCTACGTGCATTTTGTTACACAAGGTCAATCTTCGGGATGAGTGGAGAATCGAATTAGGCAGGGATGTCACACGGTGACAGAGGATCAAAAAAGAAAAGCAAAATTAGGTGCTTTTCAGTAGTCCATCGACTATGAGGTGCATGCACCCACTTCATCAATCTTAAGATCTCTCGGAAGATAAGTGTGCATGTGTGTTGTGAGCGTTTGTGTATGTATTGTTTTCTAAGAAAAATGTTCAAATTTTATTCCCATGAGTGCCATGTGTGAGCTCAACAAGAATAAAATTGACGTGGCATAGTATTTCAGCTCACATTTGGACGAGCGAACTGGTACAGTTGACTCAATCACCATAACATAGTAAAATAAATACGCGCACATACATATACTGTACTATGTAATTAAAATCATGGTGGAGGCCAAACCATTGTTTTTCCCTCAAGTAAGGGTCAGATTTTCTCGCGGGGCGACTTTTCGCCGCCGTCGAGAGTTGAACTTCCCTGCCTCCGACTCCCACGATTACCGATCTCGGACCGACCAGGGTGATCGCTGCGATCGCCGCCCGGTTTTGGGGAGGTTTGTTGGGGAACAGGGGGCTTAGGGCTGCTCTAAGGAGGTCCGATCAGTGTTATCGGACTAGGGATCAAGATGGTTGACAACGAGGCGTCAGGATCTGGTGAACAAGGTTCAGCAGAAGATGTGGTGAAGCTCATGGCGGATTGGGGCCGAAGGAGGAAGATCTGGATGTTGTTGTTTTTGATGAGAAGGAAGCGCTGGAGGAAGCGGTGCGATGGATCGCGGTGGCTAGGGTTCACTCTGTTATACCCTATAGTCAGTTCTGGTTTTTCAAGAACATGCGTGCAACTTGGGATCTCGCGCAGGAGGTGAGATTCAGGCATTTGGAAGATAATCCATACACAATTCAGTTTTCTTGCCTAGGGGATTGGTAGCGAGTGACGCATGATGGGCCATGGCACTTCAGAGGTGGCGCTGTGATCATTAAACCCTACGATGGGGTGACAAAGCCTTCGACTATCAAGCTTGACACTATTGAGATATGGGCTCAAATTCATGATGTTCCCGGTCCGTACGCTCACCTAGTGCCTTCTCTCGCAACCAAGATCGGAGAAGTGTTATTCACAGAATAGCTCTCGCAGGATTTCACGGGCAATTTTTACCGTGTATGGGTCAGGATCAATGTTGAGAAGCCTCTGTTAAATGCCGTGTCGATGATCCGGGACGGCAAGAGTCAGATTTATCGGGTGAAATATGAGAAGCTTCGGACTGGTGCGTGGTATGTGGCATGTTGGGACACTTGTATAAGGAGCATGGCTCGGGACTGCACCCTCCCTCTGCCCTAGTCTTCAAGGGGCTATGTGCGGAGTGGTACATGAGAACGGGCAGGGGTCCAGGGGCTGCTAGAGGCCGACGAGGCGGTAGGTTCGGAGGACGCAATGGAGGAAGGGGCCAAGGCCACGACTCTGGGACAAAAGAGTATGCTCTTGGTTCACATGAGGCAGAGGAAACTGATACTGATGCGCTGATGGTAGAGGCAGACAATAACATGAAAAGGGCATCGGAGCTTGCGGCAACGCAGAACCAGTTGAACCGTGGGGTAGCTGGTAAGGTCGTCGAGCAACGCGTCCTAGCGTTACCACCATCTACACTACCTGCGAGCCCTAGTACGAAGCAAGACCCCAAAAGAGCTAAAGTTGGAAATGAGGAGGATAAGAATTTGGCGAAGAAGGTTACTCAAGGCAAGATCGACCCAAAATTGGCGGGCTACGGAGAGGGGCACCGCCGGGCCCAATGAGTATTATATGTTGGAACTGTCGTGGTGCGGGTAAAGCCACGACAGTTTGAGAACTTTGCGAATACGCGAGGAAGTTTACCCCTACCCTTTTGTGCATTGTTGAAACTCAAATAGAAGGTGTGAGGGTAGAAGCTTTAGCTAGATCCATCGGTTTTGATAATGCTTTTGCAGTTGATAGTCAAGATAGGAGTGGTGGTATTGGCCTGTTTTCGAACAATTCAATACAAGTTGAAATTCTTGGTTATTTTGTGTACCATCTAGATGTATCTGTGGAGGAATAGGGACATGATAAATGGAGAATGACATGTGTCTACGGTGAAGCTCAAACTCATTTGCGTCACCAGACCTGGACAGTCCTAAAAAACACTAGCACTTTGAGCACGTTGTCATCGTTGTGTATAGGTGATTTCAATGAGGTGTTACGTCCAGATGAGCATGAAGGTGTCGGTCAGCGCAGTAATGCTCAGATCCAGGCGTTTCGTGAAATGACAGATGTATGCATGTTGCTAGATATTGGCTATAAGGGTCGTTTTTGGACTTTTGAGAAGAAGGTTGCAGGAGGAACTTTCACAAGGTGCAGGCTAGACCGAGCTCTGTTGAACAACGACTGGATGGCAAGATTCCCCAATGCGAGTCTGACACATCTGACGACAGCCACGTCTAACCATGCCCCCTTCTGTTAGAATTTGCCATTCAACTGGAGACTCAGAAAAAAACATGCTTTCAAGTACGAGGTGATGTGGGAGAATCACCAGGGACTGCGGGGTGTTATTATGCAGGGTTGGGACAAGGGAGCCCCTTGTGTCATAGTGGACGAACTGCGAGTCAAACTGAAAAATATGTCGAAGGGTTTGGGAAAGTGGAGCACTAAGACTTTTGGGAACGCTCGTAAGGAGATAAAAAGGCTGAAACTTCTACTTGAAGAGCTCAGAGGCGACCCACTTCGAACAGAGCCGTCCCATGTTGAACTTAAAATTAATGAGCAATTAATTCAGATGTACCATAGAGAGGAGATCATGTGGAGGTAGAGAGCTCGACTGGAATGGCTAGTTGCGGGGGACAAGAATACAAAAAAATTCCATCTGAGGGCTAGTATCAGGAGAAATAAGAATATGATAAAGGCGCTCCAAAATTCTCTTGGTGTGGAAATTACGGACCCAACAGAATTGAAGGTAATGGTGACAACCTTTTATGAGGGTTTGTATGCTTCTGAAGGTGTATAAAATGGAACAGGTGCTTGAACATGTGCCACGAAAGGTAACCACCAAAATGAGTGCATCACTCTGTGCGCCCTACACAAACGAGGAGGTTAAAACTGCTTTATTTCAAATGTTTCCCACCAAGGCACCCGGCCCGGATGGCTTCCCTGCTCATTTCTATCAGCGTCACTGGAATATTTGTGGGATGAGATAACACGTATTGTTCTGAGGATAGTAAGGGGGTAGGAAAGCCCTTAGTGCATCAATGAAACAATCCTAGTGCTTATTCCCAAGGTAACGAATCCAATGACTCTATCCCAGTATAGACCTATCAGTTTATGCAATGTTCTTTATAAGATTGCATCAAAGGTAGTTGCAAATAGATTGAAGGTAATTCTCCACGATATTATATCAGAGGAGCAGTCTGCCTTTGTTCCAGGGCAGCTCATCACAGATAACATTATATGTGCATATGAATGCTACATTTTATGAAGAGATCCAAGTCAAAAACTAACAACTATTGTGCGCTCAAGTTGGATATGATGAAAGCGTATAACAGGATGGAATGGGCTTACTTGAGGGCCATTATGGTTAAGCTAGGCTTTGCGAGATAGTGGGTTGATGTGGTAATGAGCATGGTTTCATCAGTTTCTTTTTCGGTTCTCTTCAATGGAGAGAAGCTAGACAACTTTACACCTTCTAGAGGGATCAGACATGGAGACCCAATCTCGCCTTACTTATTCTTGATTGCAGTAGGGGGCCTTTCGTGCCTCCTGAAATCCAGTTCTCAGTCCCCGATTGCAGGTATTAAGGTGGCCCCAATGGCACCCACCATTAACCACCACCTTTTATATGCAGATGACAGCCTGTTGCTTTTTAAGGCAAATGTTGAGGGGGTAGATGCAGTGTCAAACCTGCTGGATATTTATACTAGAGCCTCTGGTCAAAGAGTGAATCATGATAAATCTTCAATTTTTTCAGTAATGGATGTCTAGAAGTAGCCAGGGGCGGTCAAGAATACCCTTCATGTTCAAAATGAGTCATTAAGTGAACCCTATCTGGGAATGCCTACGGATGTCGGCCACTCCAAGAACGAGACATTCAAATATTTGAGGGACCAGGTGTGGGAAAAGATAAAAGGATGGATGGAGAAAATTTTGTCAGCAGCAGGGAAGGAGGTATTAATTAAGTCTGTGGCTCAAGCTATTCCAGTTTTTTCCATGTCTTGTTTTAGATTACCACGGGGACTATGCGAGAATATCATGTCGATTATAAGGCAGATCTGGTGGGGTTCTAAGCAGGGCAAGAGGAAGCCGTGCTAGGTGGCATGGGACATAATGACTAGACCAAAGCACTTGGGGGTCTAGGTTTCAGAGACCTGGAGATCTTTAACTTGGCTCTTTCAGCAAGACAGGCATGGCGAATTATGACTGACCAAAGGTCTTTTAGTGCTCGTTTACTGAAAGCAGTTTACTTCCCAGGTTGTGATTTACTTGAGGCAGAACTAGGGGCCCATCCATCTCAGATTTGGCGAGCAATGCTTGACGGTCGTGACATATTAGCCCAGGGAGTGATTAGACGGATCGGAGATGGTACAGGTACAAGTATTTGGACACATAATTGGATTCCAAGAGACAATTTCAAGTGGCCCATCACATCTCTGGTTCCAAACCCGTCGAGGATGGTAGCTGATCTTATTGATGGAATGACAGTGACATGGAGGGAAGACTTGGTTCGTTCAGTCTTCACTCATTTTGATGCTGCAAAAATACTGAAGATTCCTCTTTGCACAAGAACAGTTACCAATTTTTGGGAATGGCATGAGGAGAGCCGAGGGAGGTTTACAGTACGATCAGCCTATAGGATGATAGTACGCACCAAGATCAGTAGGAGAGTTGGATTTCCGAAGAACCAGATTCCTCACATGCCCAAAACGATAGCAACCAGTGGACATCGATACATCACATTCAGGTGCCTTCGAAGCTACGAGTGTTTGTATGGAGGTTTGCAAGGCAATCAATTCCATGTGGGGTGTTATTGAATCATCGAAACATGGCCATGACAGAAACCTACAGATTGTGTGGTGCTCGGGATACTTGGCGGCATGCTCTGTTAACGTGTCCCATGTCGAGAAGTGTGTGGGCGTTGGCTCCAGAAGACACGGTGGAACGAATGTGCAAGCACACACAGGATAGTTCAAAAGATTGAATATTCGCACTACATGAAATATTGAATGTTGAAGACTTCGTCAGAATAGTTGTTACACTGTGGCCATCTAGGGAGCTAGGAGGAAGGCAATCCATGAAGAAAATTTTCAGTCACCTTATGCAACCCATGTCTTAATCTCTTCTTACTTATCAGAGTTACAGGTGGTGAATTCAAAAGCTCCTAAGGCGCCAGCTAATGGAGGACAACCAATGGCCACAACATGGATTCCCCCCTACGGATGGCAGCATGAAAATAAACGTGGATGTTGCGGTCTCGAGGTTTGGTTTCAGTGCAACCTCAGCTATTTGTAGGGACCAAACATGAGAATTCTTGGGGGCTTCAGCTTTCGTGTTCAGAAACGTTTCAGATCCTACAACACTTGAAGCACTCGCTATCAGGAAAGCTATGGCTCTAGCAGATGATCTTTATGTCCAAAGAATTCATATTGCGTCACATTGTAAGGTGGTGGTAGATGACATCAAGAAGCATACTATGTCTAGCTATGGTGCAATAGTTCAAGAGATTTTAGAGCATTCTCTTTCTTTCAATTTTTGTAACATAGTCCATGAATGTAGGAGCTCCAGTTCTGAAGCTCATAATTTGGCAAAGCATGTACTTACGCTCGGTGGTGGCCGCCATGTTTGGTTAGGTCACCCCAGAAACCTTCCTTCCGTCCCAGTCAATGTGGTGATGGCTTAATAAAGCTTCGTTAAATTGCCTAAAAATGTAACTAGAATCATCATAAAACATAAAACAACGAAAATGTACGTTTTATTGGCAAATTAATGTGCCATGTATATGTAATGATATGATTGATAACTATAGGATACATGTACTATAAGTAAAACAACAATTGTAGAAATATATTTCAAAATAGTTTGAGTCTCCTTCTATACTCCCTGTGTTCCAGAATACATGGACTTTCTTCACTTTGTCTGTGCACAAAAATCGCACTGCTTGGTTTTGGTTCAGATGAATTAGTGGAACCATTCAATTCTAAGCTAGTCAGTAGTGTATTGATACACACACATGTGAGACTTATGTATTGGTAATTGAATTATCTGTACTTGATTATAGAACACTATAAAATACTCCCTTCGATCCAAAATAAGTGCGGTGATTTTAGTTCCAATTTAAACTGAAACCACGACACTTATTTTGGATCAAAGGGAGTGTGAAGAAAGTATTTTTAGGATAATACTATCCCACCGGTGTGGCCAAACATGGCACGGAGCTAGCGTTGTTCTTGTCCATGATCGCCTATGCCGCCAGCGTTGACTCCGCGTCTGACTGGGGCAGCTTGAGCGTGGGCGGCCTCATAGAGTGCCTATTGCTTGGCGATGAAGTTGGGGTTTGCCGTGGCCATGGACGCCATGGCTTCCTTGTTCGTGCGCTAGCCGTAGATCTAGCCCTCCGCAAGCTAGTGTTGCTCGAGCAGGAAGAGGTTGCACCGCTCCTTGTCCTGCGCCTGCCGGAACATCGACATAGGCACCGACGCGGGCTCCTCCTCCGCCATGACGGCAGTGAAGTGCGTCTGCTCCATGGTTAAGCCGACATGGAACAACATGGGCACCGGCGCAGAGTCGTCATCGAAGACCTTCGGAGAGCTAGCCGGCATGCTAGCCTCTATCCGCTTGGCACAGCGACTCTGCCAGGCGGCCAACTCGTGCTTTATCTCCATTGATAGGCTCTCCCATAGAACGTTCTCGTTCGTGGTCCTGGTGGATGTGATGCACGGGAGGAAGATGTGGAGCGGATGTGTTGTGGTACGTTCTTCACTGGGCGTGTCCGCCTTTAAATAGTGGATGCCGATGAGGCCAAGCGTCTGGGTGCATCAATCCGCGAGCATCGGAGTTGGTTTCTCAGCCGGCGAGTCTGTTTCATTGTGGCATACCGAGGGACGAGCATTGAATGGGCATGGTACATATCTGTTCTGTACCATCTAGTAAACATCCTTTTGACATTGAACATGCACGAACACGGCGCGGGCGACGCTCTCGGCTGGCGATCCGCTTCACTGCCGACGCCAACAAGAGGTCACATCCACTTTGGGTGGGCGTTAATGCGGAATGAATGCGGGCATCTGGCTTCGGGCGGGAAAGCGCACGAGCAAGGGAGGGTTTTTAGGATGGGTCAAGGTCATCAAAAGCAGGCGTGACAGTGGACCAGATGCCCGCAAAGCCCCCTATTTTGTTTTTTGGGTTGTGGGAAAGAAGTGCGTCCGAGCCGGTTGACGGTCTGATACATACCCGTGTTGGATGAAAAAGCACATTCAGACCAATCAGTCCGGATGGTTGCAGAAGATTTGAGAGCCAGCGTTGAAGATGCCCTAAGTGCCAGACCGCTCCAACCTTTGCCAATTCTTTTGCTGCAAAGAATCCCTTGAATCAGGTCTCCCAAGGAGAAAAAATGTTTTATTTCCTTTTCTTTTCAGGAAAACATCCGATCTATTAATTCGTCTTCAATCATGAAAGTATAATGAATACCTGTAAGTGCATCTAGTGTCACCCCTAGTTGGTTTTGGGGTATTGCCGGCAAACTTGGTCGAGGGACTAATGTGTTTGTGAGAATTGCAGGATAACACCGGTAGTAGTCCCTCATTGATTCGGTTTACCTACCAGAGATGACCCCTAAAAATGTGTGAAGACATTGAAGACAATGGTGGTTCGTGAAGACATTCACGATGAAGGTAATGATATGTGAAGACATTCACTTGAAGACTATGGAGTGTGAAGACATAGTTGTTTCGTAGTTTCCTTTTCTTCTTTATTGAATCATAGGAACCATCGTACTATTAAGTGGGGTCCAAGTGAACAAAGTCATATGAATGATGTGATGCTCAACCAAAACCCTATGTCTTCGAGCGAAGACAATGAGAGCAAATCTTATCCAGAGTTGGATGAGTCAGCTTTGCTAGTAGCCCAAGCCAAGCTGTTGCGTGTGTTTGAAATCCGACCGTTGGACACGTGTCGGTTCCTTAGTGACCCAAGGTCATTTAGGACATATCATGTCGGGTTGCCTCTAGGCTATAAATAGCCCACCCCTACACCATAAATTGGTGCCTGCTCAGAGTTAGTGCACGGCTTTTGTTGTTCGAGAGCAACCCACCTCCGAAGTCTTTGAGAGAGAGATCCTTTCGAGGACAAATCCCAAAACACCCAGAGCCAAAGAGTGTTAGGGAGCACTAAAGTCCTTCTGTCTGCGTGACCTGAAGACTTGTTACACTTCAGGACTGTGAATCCTCCAGCCGGTTAGGCGTCACGTTCTGAGCATCCAAGAGCCATTGTGGATCGCCAGTGAACAAAGTCTGTGAAGGTTTGGAAGTCTACCTTGAAGACTTACCAGAGTGATTGGGCGAGGACTGGGTGTCCTTAGCTTAAGGGGAATAAGGTGAAAACGCGGTCTTCTAAGTTCAATCTCAGCCTCCCTAACGAGATGTATAGTTGTCACAGCAACTGGAATTGGTCTACCAAATCCTTGTCTTCACCAAGCAACTGGTTCTATCCTCTACTTCCTTTACTTTTCAATTTTTCTTCGTGAAGTCATTGCGTGCTAGTCTGATCTGATTGACTTCACTGTGTGAAGACTATTAACTGGTTGGCTTCATACAGTCTTCCATTCTGATCCACACTACCTAGCTGCTGATAGTCTTCGTACTTTCACAATACTACATACTTGACTATGGCTTGACTAGTGTAGTCTATCTTCTGCTCCATTTCAATAGGTTCATTTCATATGTTTGTCTTCAAAGACCTCGTGTTTTGAATAGTTTCACAAAAATCACCTATTCACCCCCCTCTAGTCGATAACTAGCACTTTCAATTGGTATTAGAGCAAGGTGCTCCCTTGTTCTGTGTGATTCGGTTTAACCACCTGGACTTTTAGCTATGTGGACTGTAGGGATAATCAAGGTCTCTGCTGCGTGCCCAGTCTTCGATGGCACTGATTACCCCTACTGGAAGAATAAGATGCGCATGCATCTTGAAGCAATTGACGTTGACCTCTGGTATGTCATCAAGACAGGCGTTCCCAAGGTCGGTGAAGGTGTCGCCGCTGCTGATGTGTAATGCCCTCGATGCGGCTATATCTCCCACGTGTCGAAGCACGACTTAGAGGCATAACCGCATTGAAAGCAATGTCGCAAGTGAGGTAATCTTCACACAACCCATGTAATACATAAGGGAAAGAGATACATAGTTGGCTTACAATCGCCACTTCACACAATTAGATGAATAAAGCATTACATCAACCAGATACAATCAAGGTCCGACTATGGAACCAAAATAAAAGAAGACTACCCCAAAAGCTACACAGATCCCCGATCGCCCCGACTGGGCTCCACTACTGATCAACTAGAACGAAACAACACAAAGGACAAGATCTTCATCGAGCTCCTCCTTGAGCTTGGTTGCGACATCTGCTCGGTAACATCGGCACCTGCAAACTGGTTTTGGAAGTATTTGTGAGTCACGGGGACTCAGCAATCTCGCACCCTCACGATCAAGACTATTTAAGCTTATAGGTAGGGTAAAAGGTATGATGAGGAGCTGCAGCAAGCGACTAGCATATATGGTGGCTAACATACGCAAATGAGAGCGAGAAGAGAAGGCAAAGCACGATCGAGAAACTATGATCAAGAAGTGATCCTAGAACAACCTACGTCAAACATAACTCCAACACCGTGTTCACTTCCCGGACACCGCTGGAAAGAGACCATCACGGTAACACACACGGTTGATGTATTTTAATTAAGATCAACTTCAGGTTTTCTACAACCGGACATTAACAAATTCCCATCTACCCATAACCGCGGGCACGGCTTTCGAAAGTTCAAATCCCTGCAGGGGTGTCCCAACTTAGCCCATCACAAGCTCTCATGGTCAACGAAGGATGTTCCTTCTCCCAAGACATTCCGATCAGACTCGGCATCCAGGTTACAAGACATCCTCGACAATGGTAAAACAAGTCCAGCAACACCGCCCGAATGTGCCGACAAATCCCGATAGGAGCTGCACATATCTCGTTCTCAGGGCACACTCAGATGAGCGCTCCATACAACTAAAACCAAACCTCGAGTTTCCCCGACGGGGCGCTGCACAGGGCTCTACTTTGGACCAACACTCAGAGGAGCACTGGCTCAGGGGGGGGGGGTAAAATAATGATGACCCTCAGGAGCGCGACTCCCAAGGGAAAAAGAGGCTAGGTGGCGAATGGTAAGACCAATGTTGGGCATTGCTGGAGGAGTTTTATTCAAGGCGAACTGTCAAGGGGTTCCCATTATAACCCAACCGCGTAAGGAACGCAAAATCCGGGAACATAACACCGATATGACGGAAACTAGGGCGGCAAGAGTGGAACAAAACACCAGGCATAAGGCCAAGACTTCCACCCTTTACCAAGTATATAGATGCATTAATTAAATAAGAGATATTGTGATACCCCAACAAAATAACCCTGTTCGAACATGGAACAAGCTCCAATCTTCACCTGCAACTAGCAACGCTATAAGAGGGGCTGAGCAAAGCGGTAACATAGCCAAACAACGGTTTGCTAGGACCAGGTGGGTTAGAGGCTTGGTTCAACAATATAGGAGGCATGGTAAGCAGGTGGTAGGTATCGCAGCATAGGCATAGCAAAAGACCGAGCATCTAGCAAGCAAAGATAGAAGTGATTTCGAGGGTATGGTCATCTTGCTTGAAATCCCGTAAGGAAGAAGAATGAGTCCATGAAGAAGACAAACGGACGTAGATGAACGGGTCCTCACAAATGCGACATTATCGGAACCAACCCGAAGAAGCAACACCGGAAAGAAGCACACAACATAATAAGCAAACAACACATGAACATGGTATGATATGCGGGATGCGGTATGGGATGCATATGCATGATTTGACAAGGAATGATTGAATCTGGCCTCAACTTGGAAATACAAGAGTGCCACTGGAAAGGTGAGGTGATTTCGGTTGAAATCGATATAAAGATCACCGGAATCGGACGCACGGTTTGGAAATGGCAAGCAAAACAAATATGGCACCGGTCTGCGATAATCAGCAAGTGACCAACTAAATGCATCAAGATAAATATGCTACATCACTCAAACATGACAACAAAATAAATTCCGTGGTGCTCCTGGATGTTTGGGGGGTTCGTGGATATATATAGGAGGAAGAAGTAGGTCGGTGAAGCAAGGGAGGGACCACGAGGGTGGAGGGCACGCCCAGGGGGTAGGCACGCCCCCTGCCTCGTGGCTTCCTCGATTGTTTCTTGACGCCCACTCCAAGTCTCCTGTATCACGTTTGTTGAGAAAATCACGTTCCCGAAGGTTTCATTCCGTTTGGACTCCGTTTGATATTCCATTTCGGCGAAACTCTAAAATAGGCAAAAAACAGCAATTTGGGCTGGGCCTCCGGTTAGTAGGTTAGTCCCAAAAATGATATAAAAGTGTAAAATAAAGCCCATTAACATCCAAAATAGATAATATAATAGCATGGAGCAGTCAAAAATTATAGATACGTTGGAGACGTATCAACCTGTAACACACACCACACACAACCGTAGATATAATATAATATTTCACGAGTCCAATCTGCTCACAACTTCTTTACAACATGACATCACGTCTACCCGGTCACTATATCGAACCGTTTTGTCTGCCATCCCATGTCTCGATATGCGATTTCCATTGGCATGTCTTGTCAAAGCAGGGATCATGTCCCCTTATTGCGGGATCCTCATCAATACAGGCGTGGGTAACCCAACCGTGCCGTTTATATAGCCCTTGGGAGTAGGCGAGTTCCAAGGCGAGTGGGGAGGCGTTCAATATTTACTGCCTTTATTAGGAGATAAGAATCCCTTTTCTTCACCCACGCCTTCTCTCTTCCTCTGCCCTTCCACTCTTGAGCTACAATGCCCAAGTTCTCATCTGTTTCCCACTTGAGCAAGCACCCAGCCATGTCCAGATCCGGAGGTCAAGGCAAGTGGATGGCCTCCTCCATCAAGGAGAAGGACGTCGCCGAGCTTCGGGCAGCCGGGTATCTGGCGAAGGGAATCGCCCACCGCCTTCCAGCCGAGGGACAAATCATTCCCATGCCGGAGCCCAACGAGTGGGTAGTATTCATCCCTCATTTCCTCCGTGGGTTAGGGTTTCCACTCCACCCCTTCGTCCGCGGGCTGATGTTCTACTACAGGATAGACTTCCATGACCTATCCCCGAACTCCTTTCTCAATATCCCGGCGTTCATCATCGTGTGTGAAGCTTTCCTCCGCACCCAACCCCACTTCGGGCTGTGGGTCAAAATCTTCAATGTGAAGCAGAAGGTGGTGGATGGCCAGCACACGGAGTGTGGAGGCGCCATGGTGAGCAAGCTGGCCAACGTCTCCTGGCCAAAAGGCACTTTCGTGGAGTCTGTCAAGGAATGGCAGAAACAATGGATCAACATTACAAAACCCCGCGATGCCACCTGGGCCGCGGTTGCCGAATTCAACTCCGGAGCTCCCATGTGACTCACCTCCTAGGTTGAGAAGAGCCTGAACTGGTGTTCGTCAGACGAGTTGACAGTGCTGCAAACGCGCATTCAAAGCATGGTGGACAAGGATGTCAAACTTGTCGATGTAATCCAGGTGATGCTAGTTCGCCGAATTCTCCCATGCCAAAGCCGAACTCACTCTCTATGGGAGTTTAATCCGAAGAAGCACCAAACCCTAGAGAGGCTCTTCGAAACAACCCATGAAGACGCCTGGAAGTTTCTCTTCAAGGGCAATGAGACACCGCCGGCCACAACCTCGGACCATGGGTACAACGTTAATCGCTCCGCCAGCAAGGTAAATCTTTACTGCATCCTTTACTTGCTTGTTTCAAGGACGATATCTAAGCTTTTATTATCGTGGCTTCTTCAGGAGTGAATGGAGAAGGCGAAGCGGATCCAATGTCCGGCTCCGCTGCCTGAAGAACCGGTCATCCCGCATTTAGCGAAGATGCTGGTGCCGGCGCCCTATAAGGCGCCGGAGAAGAAGGCCGCAGGGTAGGCCAAGGGGGCCGGAATGGCCCCGCCGCAAGGGCGCTTCGGACACGATGTCCGAAGACAAGACCCGCTCCTCCACCGCCGAAGACGGCGACAAGGAGGAGGAGAACAACCCTCCCCCTGATGAGGGGAGGAAGAAGAGGGCGGCTTCCACAAATCTGGAGGTGGAGACATCCAAGAAAGGGAAGAGCTCCCTTGCGGATAACTCCGCGTGGGACGTCGACAGCAGTCCGGAGAGACGCCCCCGCACTAAGCCTCGGGCCGCATCGTAAGTGCCAGAACTCATATCCATGCATAAACCAAGTCTTTCCTCTTCGTTGTATTGATATAATTAGTTATGCTATTACAGTCCAGCCCACGACAGCTCCTAGCGATCCTCATCACAAGGTTCGCTGGACTCAAAGGCGATGGCCAGTGATTCACCGCAGGCCGCTCACTCCCCCAAGGCCAAGGATGATACGGAGGTGCTGTCCTGAAGGACTGTTCCAGGAGGGGGAGAGGCTCAGGGGCGCCAGAAGGTGAAAGCCCCATCGTCGGACACCAGGGGGAGTCAATCCCCATGGAGACTGGTGGGGAGGGCCATATTCAGTTCGGTCCTCACCCGGACTCGATTCCGGAGACCGATGCGGCTCCAAAATCCGGCACGCAACCTCCTTCGAAAGAAGGGGGGGTGCCTGTTCCGCCGGTGACCCCTGTCCAACCAGGGGCACCGGATAATCTGCTAGAAGCGCTGCGAGGCGCTACCATTGTGGATGAGCACCGTGTCCTTATGGGCACGGTTATTGAAAGGGTTCAGTCCGCCAAGAGCGGACTAACCGAAGCCTGTAGCAGCCTGCTGATACGTCCATTTTGCATCATGCTTTTATATCGATATTTATTGCATTATGGGCTGTTATTATAGATTATTTCACAATACTTATGCCTATTCTCTCTTATTTTACAAGGTTTACATAAAGAGGGAGAATGCCGGCAGCTGGGACTCTGGGCTGGAAAAGGAGAAAATATTAGAGACCTATTCTACATATCTCCAAACGTCCTGAAACTTCATGGAATTTATTTCCAGAATATATAAAAAATACAGAGCGCAAGAAGTTCCAGAGGGGGCCCACACCCTGGCCACAAGGGTGGGGGCGGCCCTACCCCCTAGGCGCGCCCACTGCCTCGTGGGCCCCCTGGTGGCCCTCCGATGCCCATCTTCTACTATATGGAGTCTTTCGTTCAGGAAAAAAAATCATAAGCAAGCTTTCGGGATGAGACTCCGCCGCCACGAGGCGGAACCTTGGCGGAACCAATCTAGGGTTCTGGCGGAGCTGTTCTGTCGGGGAAACTTCCCTCTGGGAGGGGGAAATCATCACCATCGTCATCACCAATACTCCTCTCATCGGGAGGGGGCCAATCTCCATCAACATATTCACCGACACCATCTCCTCTCAAACCCTAGTTCATCTCTTGTATCCAATTCTTGTCTCTAAGTCTGGGATTGGTACCTGTAGGTTGCTAGTAGTGTTGATTACTCCTTGTAGTTGATGCTAGTTGGTTTACTTGGTGGAAGATCATATGTTCAGATCCTATATGCACATTAATACCCCTCTGATTATGAACATGAATATGCTTTGTGAGTAGTAACGTTTGTTCCTGAGGACATGGGAGAAGTGTTGCTATTAGTAGTCATGTGAATTTGGTATTCGTTCGATATTTTGATGAGATGTATGTTGTCTCTCCTCTAGTGGTGTTATGTGAACGTTGACTACATGACACTTCACCATTATTTGGGCCTAGAGGAAGGCATTGGGAAGTAATAAGTAGATGATGGGTTGCTAGAGTGACAGAAGCTTAAACCCTAGTTTATGCGTTGCTTCGTAAGGGGCTGATTTGGATCCATATGTTTCATGCTATGGTTAGGTTTACCTTAATACTTTTGTTGTAGTTGCGAATGCTTGCAATAGAGGTTAATCATAAGTGGGATGCTTGTCCAAGTAAGGACAGTACCCAAGCACCGGTCCACCCACATACCAAATTATCAAAGTACCGAACGTGAATCATATGAACGTGATGAAAACTAGCTTGACGATAATTCCCATGTGTCCTCGGGAGCGCTTTTCTCTATATAAGAGTTTGTCCAGGCTTGTCCTTTGCTACAAAAAGGATTGGGACGCCTTGCTGAACTTTATTTACTTTTGTTACTTGTTCCTCGTTACAAATTATCTTATCACAGAACTATCTATTACCTATAATTTCAGTGCTTGCAGAGAATACCTTGCTGAAATCCACTTATAATTTCCTTCCGGTCCTCGTTGGGTTCGGCACTCTTACTTATCGAAAGGACTATGATAGATCTACTATACTTGTGGGTCATCAAGGCTCTTTTATGGCACCGTTGCCGGGGAGTGAAGCGCCTTTGGTAGGTGGAATTTGGTAAGGAAAAATTTATATAGTGTGCTGAAATTTACTGTCACTTGTTACTATGGAAAGTAACCCTCTGAGGGGCTTGTTCGGGGTATCTTCACCTCGACCAGTAGAGCAGAGAGTTGCTCCTCAACCTACTCAACCTACTGAACCTACTAAAAATGAAAATGTCTACTTCGAAATTCCTTCGGGTATGATAGAAAAACTGCTAGCTAATCCTTTTTCAGGAGATGGAACATTACATCCTGATGAGCACCTAATATATGTGGATGAAGTTTGTGGATTATTTAAGCTTGCAGGTATGCCCAATGATGTTATCAAGAAGAAGGTCTTCCCTTTATCTTTGGAGGGAGATGCATTGACATGGTATATGCTATGTGATGATATCAGATCATGGAACTACAAACGATTGAAATTGGAATTTCATCGGAAGTTTTATCCTATGCATCTTGTTCATCGTGATCGTAATTATATATATAATTTTTGGCCTTGCAAAGGAGAAAGCATTGCTCAAGCTTGGGGGAGGCTTAAATCAATGTTATATTCATGCCCCAATCATGAGCTCTCAAGAGAAATGATTATTCAAAATTTTTATGCTCGGCTTTCTGATAACAATCGCACCATGCTCGATACTTCTTGTGCTTGCTCTTTTATGATGAAGACTATTGAATTAAAATGGGATTTATTGGAAATAATTAAACACAACTCTGAAGATTGGGATCTCGACGAAGGTAAGAAGTCAGGTATGACACCTAAGTTTGATTGTGTTAAATCTTTTTATGGATACCGATGTTTTCCGTAAATTTAGCACTAAATATGGACTTGACTCTGAGATAGTAGCTTCTTTCTATGAATCTTTTGCTACTCATATTGACCTCCCTAAGGAGAAGTGGTTTAAATATCATCCTCCCATAGAAGTGAAAGTAGTCGCACCTATTAAAGTTGAAGAAAAGACTATCGCTTATAATGATCCTATTGTTCCTACTGCTTATGTTGAGGAACCACCATTTCCTGTTAGGATAAAAGATCATGCTAAAGCTTCAACTGTGGTTCGTAAAAGCAATATTAGAACCTATACACCTCCTGAGCAAGTTAAAGTTGAACCTAATATTGCTATTGTTATGGATCTCTTGGCTGATAATATTGATGGGCATGTTATTTATTTCTGTGATGAAACTACTAGAATTGCTAAACCTTGTGCTAAAGATAAACATAGACCTGTGGTAGGCATGCCTGTTATTTCTGTTAAAATAGGAGATCATTGTTATCATGGCTTGTGTGATATGGGTGCTAGTGCTAGTGCAATACCTATTGACTTATACAGAGAAATTATGCATGATATTGCACCTGCTGAGTTAGAAGATATTGATGTCACAATTAAACTTGCCAATAGAGATACTATTTCACCAATGGGGATTGTTAGAGATGTTGAAGTCTTGTGCGGGAAAACTAAATATCCTGCTGATTTTCTTGTTCTTGGTTCCCCACAAGACAGCTTTTGTCCCATTATATTTGGTAGACCCTTCTTAAACAATGTTAATGCTAGGATAGACTGGAAAAAGGATGTTGTTACTATTGGTTTAGGTGATATGTCTCATGAGTTCAACTTTTCTAAATTTCGTAGACTACACCGTGAAGAGGAATTGCCTAGTAAAGATGAAATTATTGGTCTTGCTTCTATTGTCGTACCTCCTAGTGATCCTTTAGAACAATATTTGCTAGACCATGAAAATGATATGTTTATGAATGAAATAAGGGAAATAGATGAAATGTTCTTTAAACAGGGACCTATTCTAAAACACAACTTGCATGTTGAAATCTTAGGGGATCCTCATCCACCCAAGGGTGATCCCGTGTTTGAGCTTAAACCATTGCCTGATACTCTTAAATATGCTTATCTTGATGAAAAGAAGATATATCCTGTTATTATTAGTGCTAACCTTTCAGAGAAGGAGGAAGAAAAATTATTGAAAACTCTAAAGAAGCACCGTGCTGCTATTGGATATACTCTTGATGATCTTAAGGGCATTAGTCCCACTCTATGTCAACACAAAATAAATTTGGAGAAAGATGCCAAACTAGTTATTGATCACCAACGACGGCTGAATCCTAAGATGAAGGAAGTGGTAAGATAAGAAATACTAAAGCTCCTTGAGGCAGGTATAATTTATCCCGTTGCTGATAGTCAGTGGGTAAGTCCTGTCCATTGTGTTCCTAAGAAGGGAGGTATTACTGTCATTCCTAATGATAAAGATGAATTGATTCCGCAAAGAATTATTACAGGTTATAGGATGGAAATTGATTTCCGCAAATTAAATAAGGCTACTAAAAAAGATCATTACCCCTTACCTTTCATTGATCAAATGCTAGAAAGATTATCCAAACATACACATTTTTGCTTTCTAGATGGTTATTCTGGTTTCTCTCAAATACCTGTGTCAGCTGATGATCAATCAAAGACCACTTTTACTTGCCCTTTCGGTACTTTTGCTTATAGACTTATGCCTTTTGGTTTATGTAATGTACCTGCTACCTTTCAAAGATGGCTATATTCTCCGACTTCTGTCAAAAGATTTGTGAGGTTTTCATGGACGATTTCTCTGTTTATGGATCCTCTTTTGATGATTGCTTAAGCAACCTTGATCGAGTTTTGCAGAGATGTGAAGAAGCTAACCTTGTCTTGAATTGGGAGAAGTGCCACTTTATGGTTAACGAAGGTATTGTCTTGGGGCATAAAATTTCTAAAAGGGGCATTGAAGTTGATAAAGCTAAAGTTGATGCTAATGAAAAGATGCCGTGTCCCAAGGATATCAAAGGTATAAGAAGTTTTCTTGGTCATGACGGCTTCTATAGGAGGTTCATTAAGGATTTCTCAAAAATTTCTCGGCCTCTGACTAATTTATTACAAAAAGATATACCATTCGTCTTTGATGATGATTGTGTAGAAGCATTTGAAATACTTAAGAAAGCATTGATCTCTGCACCTATTGTTCAGCCACCTGATTGGAATTTACCTTTTGAAATTATGTGTGATGCTTGATTATGCTATAGGTGCTGTTCTAGGGCAAAGAGTTGACAAGAAATTAAATGTTATCCAATATGCTAGTAAAACTCTAGACAATGCCCAGAGAAATTATGCTACTAGTGGAAAAGAATTCTTAGCAGTTGTATTTGCTTATGATAAGTTCAGACCTTATATTGTTGATTCTAAAGTAACTATTCACACGAATCATGCTGCTATTAAATATCTTATGGAAAATAAAGATGCTAAACCTAGACTTATTAGATGGGTTCTCTTGCTACAAGAATTTGATTTGCATATTATTGATAAAAGGGAGCTGAGAACCCCATTGCAGATAACTTGTCTAGGTTAGAAAATGTTCTTGATGACCCACTACCTATTGATGATAGCTTTCCTGATGAACAATTAAATGTCATAAATGCTTCTCGAACTTCTCCATGGTATGCTGATTATGCTAATTATATTGTTGCTAAATTTATACCACCTAGTTTCACATACCAGCAAAAGAAAAAGTTCTTTTACGATTTGAGACATTACTTTTGGGATGACCCACATCTTTATAAAGAAGGAGTAGATGGTGTTATTAGACGTTGTGTACCTGGGCATACCACGCTGGAGAGAGAACTGCACATAAGGTATTGCAATCCGGTTTTTATTGGCCTACTCTCTTCAAGGGTGCCCGTAAGTTTGTCTTATCTTGCGATGAATGTCAACAAATTGGTAATATTAGTAGAGGTCAAGAAATGCCTATGAATTATTCACTTGTTATTGAACCGTTTGATGTTTGGGGCTTTGATTATATGGGACCTTCTCCTGCCCCTAATGGATATACACATATTTTAGTTGCTGTTGATTACGTTACTAAGTGGGTAGAAGCTATTCCAACTAGTAGTGATGATCATAACACCTCTATTAAGATGCTTAAAGAAGTTATTTTTCCGTGGTTTGGAGTCCCTAGATATTTACTGACTGATGGTGGTTCACATTTTATTCATGGTGCTTTCCGTAAAATGCTTGCTAAGTATGATGTTAATCATAGAATTGCATCTCCTTATCACCCACAGTCTAGTGGTCAAGTAGAATTGAGTAATAGAGAACTCAAATTAATTTTGCAAAAGACTTTTAATAGATCTAGAAAGAATTGGTCCAAGAAACTTGATGATGCATTATGGGCCTATAAAACTGCATATAAAAATCCTATGGGTATGTCTCCGTATAAAATGGTTTATGGAAAAGCATGTCACTTACCTCTCGAACTAGAACATAAGGCATATTGGGCTATTGAAGAGCTCAATTATGATTTCAAACTTGCCGGTGAGAAGAGGTTATTTGACATTAGCTCACTTGATGAATGGAGAACCCAAGCCTATGAAAATGCCAAATTGTTTAAAGAAAAAGTTAAAAGATGGCATGACAAAAGGATACAAAAGCGTGAGTTTAATGTAGGTGATTATGTATTGCTATACAACTCTCGTTTAAGATTTTTTACAGGAAAACTTCTCTCTAAATTGGAAGGTCCTTACGTTATCGAGGAAGTCTATCGTTCCGGTGCCATAAAAATCAACAACTTTGAAGGCACAAATCCGAAGGTGGTGAACGGTCAAAGAATACAACATTATATCTCAGGTAATCCTATAAATGTTGAAACCAATGTTATTGAAACCGTAACCCTAGAGGAATACATAAGGGACACTTTCCAGAATGTTTCAGACTCCGAAAAGGAATAGGTACGTGGTACGGTAAGTAAACCAACTCCAAAACAGTTCTAATGGTAATTTTTCTACGTTTTGGAATATTTAGAAAAATAGAAAAATAAGAAGCAGTCCGGAAAGGACAAGAGGGCTCCACGAGGGTGGAGGGCGCCCCCTACCTCGTGGGCACCTCGTGCGCTCTCCGAACTCCGTTTTCTTGCACGTTATGTATTTTGGTCGGTAAAAATTCATTATATAATCTCCCAGATGTTTTGACTCCTGTATCACGCAAATATCTGTTGTCTTTGTTTCAAGCTGTTTTTTCTGACAGATCTAGGTCGTCATGTCGTCTTCAAGTGCCCCCAAGGACAAGTTCTTCGAGAAGGTCATCAACCCCTACCTCGCGGAGGTGCTGCAACACCCTCAAACCATTGAGAAGCGTGAGGGGTTGTTGCACATCCGCAATGTTGAGGGACCAAGGAAGACCAGAAGCACGGAGGCAAGGCTCGAAGCATTGGAGCAACAAGTTTTCAAGTGTCAGGAGATGGTGGAGCATGGACTCGACTCCAGTCACATTATGATCACGGAGTTCACCAACAACCACAAGCTGGACGTCAAGGACATTGGGGAGGCCATCTTCAAGCTTCATGAGAAAATTGAGCACCTCCAAGCCCAGATCTATGACCTGCAAAATCAAAACTATGAGTATGAATATAGATTCAAAAGGATGAGTTTGGCTGCAGATTTGAGGACTGAAGAGACTCGATCATCCTTCTATAATGGTGAGCCTATGCCTTGGAAGAGGGACGACCAGCCTACATCATCAACAACTCCAACTCCTTCACCGGCAAAAGAGATATAATCACATGGGTATGGGCACTCCCCTTGGCAACTACCAAGCTTGGGGGAGGTGCCCCGGTATCGTATCACCATCACTTTTATATTTACCGTTTTTTTCTTAGTTCGATCCTTTTAGTAATATCTTGATCCAGTAGAATAAAGTTTTTAGTATGATCTAGTTTTGAGTTTTGCTTTATGATCCCTCTATGTAATCGAGTCCGTGAGCTATATAATAAATATTAGTGTTGAGTCAAGGGCTTGATGATTTTGCTATGATCTTGAGGGAATAAAATAAAAGAGAAGAAATAAAAAGAAACAAAGAGATCATATGGATCTTATGGAGAGTAATGAGCTCACATATAAAGAGTATGATGAATAAAAGTTGTTGAGAGTTGACAAACATAGTTTTGGTCATCGTTGCAATTAATAGGAAGTAATAAAGAAAGACAGGTCTTCACATATAAATACACTATCTTGGACATCTTTTATGATTGTGAGCACTCATTCAAATATGACATGCTAAAGAGTTGATGTTGGACAAGGAAGACAACGTAATGGGTTATGTTTTCTTACATCTAAGATAAATTATATTGTCATGGATCATCCAACATGTTGATCTTGCCTTTCCCTCTCATGCTAACCAATTCTTTGCACCAAGTAGAGATACTACTTGTGCTTCCAAATATCCCTAAACCCAGTTTTTCCATGAGAGTCCACTATATCTACCTATGGATTGAGTAGGATCCTTCAAGTAAGTTGTCATCGGTGCAAGCAATAAAAATTGCTCTCTAAATATGTATGACTTATTAGTGTGGGAGAAAATAAGCTTTATACGATCTTGTGATATGGAAGAAATGAAAGCGACAGACTGCATAATAAAGGTCCATATCACAAGTGGCAATATAAAGTGACGTTCTTTCACATTAAGATTTTGTGCATCCAACCATAAAAGCGCATGACAACCTCTGCTTCCCTCTACGAAGGGCCTATCTTTTACTTTTATCTCCTACCTTACATAAGAGTCATGGTGATCTTCACCTTTCGTTTTTGCATTTTATCTTTTGGCAAGCACAATATGTTGGAAAGATCCTGGTATATATGGCTAATTGGATGTGAGTTTTCATGAACTATTATTGTTTACATTACCCTTGAGGTAAAACATCCGGAGGCAAAACTATAAGCCCCTATCTTTCTCTGTGTCCGATTAAAACTCCATACCCATAAGTATTGCGTGAGTGTTAGCAATTGTGAAAGACTATATGATAGTTGAGTATGTGGACTTGCAGAAAAGCTCTTATATTGACTCTTTCCTATGTTATGATAAATTGCATTGCTTCAATGACTGAGATTATAGTTTGTTAGTTTTCAATGAAGTTTATGATTCGTACTTAAAATTGTGATTGAATTGTTACTTTAGCATAAGAGATCATATAACAATATATATATACATGTTGATGTTCTAAGAATGATCATGATGCCCTCATGTCCGTATTTTATTTTTATCAACACCTCTATATCTAAACATGTGGACATATTTTTCGATTTCGGTTTTCTCTTGAGGACAAGCGAGGTCTAAGCTTGGGGGAGTTGATACGTCCATTTTGCATCATGCTTTTATATCGATATTTATTGCATTATGGGCTGTTATTACACATTATGTCACAATACTTATGCCTATTATGTCTTATTTTACAAGGTTTACATAAAGAGGGAGAATGCCGGCAGTTGGGATTCTGGGCTGGAAAAGGAGCAAATATTAGAGACCTATTCTGCACAGCTCCAAAAGTCCGGAAACTTCACAAAAGTTATTTTCAGAATATATAAAAAATACTGAGCGCAAGAAGTTCTAGAGGGAGCCCACACCCTGGCCACGAGGGTGGGGGGCGCACCCTACCCCCCTGGGCGCGCCCCCTGCCTCGTGGGCCCCCTGGTGGCCCTCCGATGCCCATCTTCTACTATATGGAGTCTTTCGTTGAGGAAAAAATCATAAGCAAGCTTTCGGGACGAGACTCCACCGCCACGAGGCGGAACCTTGGCGGAACCAATCTAGGGTTCTGGCAGAGCTGTTCTGCCGGGGAAACTAACCTCCGGGAGGGGGAAATCATCACCATTGTCATCACCAACACTCCTCTCACCGGGAGGGGGCGAATCTCCGTCAACATCTTCACCAGCACCATCTCCTCTCAAACCCTAGTTCATCTCTTGTATCCAATTCTTGTCTCTATGTCTGGGATTGGCACTTGTAGGTTGCTAGTAGTGTTGATTACTCCTTATAGTTGATGCTAGTTGGTTTACTTCGTGGAAGATCATATGTTCAGATCCTATATGCACATTAATACCCCTCTGATTATGAACATGAATATGCTTTGTGAGTAGTTACATTTGTTCCTGAGGACAAGGGAGAAGTCTTGCTATTAGTAGTCATGTGATTTTGGTATTCGTTTGATATTTTGATGAGATGTATGTTGTCTCTCCTCTAGTGGTGTTATGTGAAAGTCAACTACATGAAACTTCACCATTATTTGGGCCTAGAGGAAGGCATTGGGAAGTAATAAGTAGATGATGGGTTGCTAGAGTAACAGAAGCTTAAACCCTAGTTTATGCGTTGCTTCGTAAGGGGCTGATTTGGATCCATATGTTTCATGCTATGGTTAGGTTTACCTTAACACTTTTGTTGTAGTTGCGGATGCTTGCAATAGAGGTTAATCATAATTGGGATGCTTGTCCAAGTAAGGACAGTACCCAAGCACCGGTCCACCCACATACCAAATTATCAAAGTACCGAACGCGAATCATATGAACGTAATGAAAACTAGCTTGACGATAATTCCCATGTGTCCTTGGGAGCGCTTTTCTCTATATAAGAGTTTGTCGAGGCTTGTCCTTTGCTACAAAAAGGATTGCGCCATCTTGCTGCACTTTATTTACTTTTGTTACTTGTTGCTCGTTACAAATTGTCTTATCACAAAACTATTTATTACCTATAATTTCAGTGCTTGCAGAGAATACCTTGCTGAAAATCGCTTATCATTTCCTTCTGCTCCTCGTTGGGTTCGACACTCTTACTTATCTAAAGGACTATGATAGATCCCCTATACTTGTGGGCATCACTTGCTGACAGGTTTTGAGGTAAGCGACGCAAAAAAGAGAAAATTCCAATGTAGACAGTAGCCCCTGAGACACTGTCCAGTGTTCGGAAAGAAAAAGCCGGACAGAGGATCAATCTCCTATTGGAGGAAAGTAACTAAATTTTTTTGAAATGTGAACACAGGCGTCGCTATTGGCTGCAGCCTCGCATACTGCCGAAGTCTCCGGACTGAAGCAGAAACTGGCGGAGGCCGAGGAGGAGCTGGGCCATGTGAAGAGGCTACTCCAGGAAAAACAAGGTAAGTAATAACCTGTTATGTATACGAAAAAGGTAAAACAATATGCAGTGACCGAAATGCCCTGATGTGGACAGATGTGATGACCGAGGTCGAGGCCCTGAAAAAGGCCCTGGCCAAAGCCGAAGGGAAGGCTGTCAAGGAGAAGGCCGCTCGGAAGAAGCTCAAGGCCCGGGTCGACGAGGTCCAACAGGATCTCGAGGACGCAGTGAAGAAGTGTGAGGCCTTGGAGCGCAATGCATCGGTTCAAGAGACCGAACTCACCAAGGTTCTTGAGAGTGCGCAGGCAGCCCGGAATGAGGCCCAGGGCGCCCTCCAGGAGATCCAGGAGGCAAGAAGATCGCGGCGGGTAAGGCATTCAATATGCAAAGCAAGAATGTGAAGATGAAATACCGTTTACTAAACCGGATTCGGAGTTCTCCATGGGCTTTTACTGATCTGCCACGCAGTGTGGCTGACACTGCAGAGTTCTTCCAAGCCGAAGAAGGGAGCTCCACGGAGAAGCTATTCTGGTCGCAATATCTTGCGCCAGAACATCTGCTGCCCTTCAGCGATCAGCTAAGACAGCTGGTCGAGCTACATAGGGTGGCCGAACTGGCCATGAAGGATTTAATAATCCGGTTGTGGCCAGCCGAAGCTATACCCGGCAGTTACTTCGGCCTCGTGAAGCGACTGGTGGGTGCCTGTCCTCGGCTGGACGTGGTCAAGCGGTCCGTCTGCATTGAGGGCGCACCTCTGGCCTTCTCCTATTGCAAGGTCTAGTGGGCGAAGCTGGACGCTGTCAAATTAGCGACCGAGGGGCCGCCGGAGGGCAAGGAGCACCGCACACCCGAGCGATACTTCGGCGATGTCTTGGAGGGGTCCCACATTGTTGCGGATCATTGTGCGAAAGACACTATCTTTGAATGAATGTATTCGAGATCCCTCTACCTTGTATGTTAAAACAAAGCGATTGTGTAATATAATGCTTGTTTTGTTTTTATATTTTTACTTCCTGTGCGGCCGTGTTGTATGAAATCTGAGGGTTAACCAGTCGTCGGCTTCTGCCCCCATGTAGGTAGTACGGAGGTGTTCGGGATGGAATCTAAACAATCTTGATCCAATTAGATGGTCCTTGAAGGAGTTGTTTAGCGCAACGAACCAGGCAACCAGACTATGCGGCTGTAACGCCCTCACTTAGCCATAGGAGTTCAACAATAAAAACATGGGTGTAGCCCCTAGTATCCGAACTAGAGTGCTATAAGCGTCTGATCGGGAAGTACCATTCCTTCGCATAATGCAGTAGAAATCTCCAACGATTTGTAACCTCCGAACAGCTGACCGGCTCTCGCCGCAGCATGACAGTCAGTTTTCAGCTTTCTCTATTGAGGTGCTCCTTTGGATAAACCAAGGCACAATCGCAGTAGTTCTCCCTTTACTACCTTAGACGATATAACGGAACGTAAGGTAGCAAGAACAGGAGTTGGGCAACCCAACTATTGACCAAAGACATGATTCAGAGCCAATGCATATAATGCTAAATTCGGGGTGCCGGACTATACTTATAAAAAGTGTTCGGACTTTTGTTGCCATAATGTGGGGTGGTATGAAGCCCCTGGCGAACATCAAACGTACCAAAGTGTACGGGTGCTACCTGATAGGGTTATCCACAGGGGAGCTGAGAGAAAAAAGAGAGAAAGAAAATAGAAAAGGTGCAAAGGTAAAAAGATGGGGTCCTAAAGCTCCAGCTGCAAACTATTCTCATTGTAATTTAATTAGTACGTCAAGGCGCATTGATACAGGTAGTGCGATAAGCAACAGGCTATTTGACATGCTGAAACCAAGGGAGAGCTGCATGTGGGTCCTGAAAAACAGGTAGAGTTATCGTTAACGGAATCGCCTAAAAAGTCCCCCATATGTCTGCGTTTCAAGCCGTCTTGGTGTGTTTATCCTTCAAGAGGACCGATGACCAAACCACCAGATGTCTGCGTTTCAAGCCATCTTGGTGTGTTTATCCTTCAAGAGAAACAAGTAAAAGTGAAAGTATGTGTGTATCCGATGTCGGTTGAGCCGTAATATGGACCACAAGCTAGCAATGCCTCCATCAATGCCCATGGGATTTTGAGTGTGTAGTTATGTACGCGCGACACGAATGCCACCACTTGATCAGGACTGAGACGGAGGCCGGATTGCTAGTCGAGCTCCTGACGAGCCGAGCTCTCCTGCTGCAGAGTAGTTCAGACCCTCTTAACGGTGTCCATGGGCTCGGCAGCCAAATTAAGGTTCAGCTTGAGAAGGCCACTCTGTACTTTTGCTGCTAAGGCAGTTGTGTGCTCTTCTGTATGAGGGAGCGGTCCATATCTCCATTGACCATTATGATGCCGCGTGGACCGGGCATCTTGAGCTTGAGATAAGCATAGTGTGGTACTGCGTTGAATCAAGCAAACGCAGTTCGTCCAAGCAGTGCGTGATAGCCACTGCGGAAGGGGATGATATCAAAGATTAACTCCTCGCTTCAGAAGTTGTCCGGAGATCCGAAGACAACCTCTAGTGTGATTGAGCCCGTACAGTGGGCCTCTACACCTGGTATGACTCCTTTGAAGGTAGTCCTGGTGGGCTTGATCCGTGATGGGTTAATGCCCATTTTTCGCGTTGTATCCTAATAGAGAAGATTGAGGCTACTACCTCCGTCCATAAGGATGTGAGTCAGGTGGAACCCATCAATTATTGGGTCTAGGACTAGTGTGGTTGAACCACCATGATGGATACTGGTCGGATGATCCCGGCGATCAAAAGTGATCGGGCATGACGACCATGGATTAAATTTTGGGGCGACTGGCTCTATCGCGTATAGGTCCCTTAATGCGCACTTGCGCTCCCTTTTGGGGATGTGTGTAGCATATATCATGTTCACTGTTTTGACTTGAGGGGGAAACTTCTTCTGTCCCCTGTGTTCAGTTGTCGGGGCTCCTCGTCATCGTCCTCGCTTTGTGATCCCTTTTCTCAGTTCTCGGCGTTTAACTCGCCGGCCTGTTTAAAAACCCAACAATCTCTATTTGTATGATTGGGTGGTTTGTCCGGGGTGCCATGAATCTGGCACAGACGATCAAGTATGCGGTCCAAGCTGGATGGGCCTGAATTGTTCTTTTGGAACGGCTTCTTCCGCTGACCGTACTTAGAGCCACTGAATCCGGCATTGACCGCCGTATCCTCGGTGTTGTCACTGTTGTTTCGACGCTTGTATCTGTTGCGTCGAGACTTGTCTTTGCTAGTTTTAGCTTCAGGTGTGCCGGCGTTGCTTGCATTATTTTTGCTACGGGCCAACCAACTGTCCTCGCCCACACAAAAGTGGGTCATGAGTGCCGTGAGGGCCGCCATGGATTTTGGCTTTTCTTGGCCGAGGTGGTGAGCGAGCCATTCGTCGCGGATGCTGTGTTTGAAAGCTGCTAGGGCTTCGGCATCCGGACAGTCGACGATTTGGTTATTTTTAGTTAAGAACCTAGTCCAGAATTTCCTGGTGGACTCTCCGGGCTGTTGAACTATATGGCTTAAGTCATCAGCGTCCGGAGGTCGAACATATGTACCTTGGAAGTTATCGAGGAAGGCCTCTTCCAAGTCCTCCCAGCTGCCAATAGAATTTTCAGGCAAAATGTTTAGCCAATGCCGAGCTGGCCCCTGAGTTTTAAAGGGAGGTATTTGATGGCGTGGAGGTCATCGCCGCGGGCCATATGAATGTGGAGAATGAAGTCTTCGATCCACACCGCGGGGTCCGTGGTTCCATCATATGATTCTATATTCACGGGTTTGAACCCTTCTGGGAATTCATGATCCATGACCTCATCAGTGAAGCAGTGAGGGTGTGCGGCGCCTCTATATCGGGTCGTATCGCGACATAGCTCTAATGGAGTCTGTCTGTGGTTTTCAGCCTGCGCATGACTAGGTTTGTCACGTTCGAAAAGGTGGCCGTCGTCGCGTGTCGAGGCACGTCCTCGCGACGCGTAGATTGATCTGGTGTGTCCTGCTTTATTGTTCAGGTTTTGCCAGAGGTCATATGTATGGCCGTGGGCTAATTTACCTCTACCTGTGCGATGAGGCGGGGCGGGCTGGTGTTCGGCGTGAGTTGCCGTTTTGTCCCGACCACGTGGTGGTCGGTCAGCCGCATTGTACGATGGTGGTATGTATTCCGGTGCCTCCTCATCAAACTGAGGTAGCAATTTGCACTTTGGGTAGCTTTTGGTTGGGCGCTTGAGGCCGTATTCTTCAGCTGCTAGGACATCGGTCCATTTATCATTGAGCAGATCTTGGTCAACTTGAAGCTGCTGCTGCTTCTTTTTTAGGGTCCTTGCAGTGGCTATTAGCTGGCGCTTGAAGCGCTCTTGCTCAAGAGGTTCCTCAGGCACGATGAAATCCTCGGTGCCGAGGCTCACCTCGTCCTCGGAGAGCAGAAGGTAATTATCGTCCTCTGAGTCTTCGTGCGTGGCCTGGTTACAAGGGCTAACCTGCCCATCTTCCCACTCATCTTGTTTATTAGTTGTATCAACGGGGTCTTCGTTGTCTTCGGCACCTTCCGGAGTGTCATCTTCTCCTGTGCCGGTGTTAATGTCTTTATTGCAGCGTGACTTAGAGCGGCGCCGCTGACGCCAGTGCTTTGATTGTATTTCGGAAGGTTTATCCTCAGCTGGGTCTTCCTTGTCATCGCCACTGTTCTCCTTTGGTGCATCATGTATACATCATACGAGGAGGTGGTCGTCCAGCATCTGGTGAACGGCGGGTTCTGGGCCTCTTCTTCTTCGGCATTGTCGTCCATACCGTCGATGTCCTTGGAGTCGTAATCAAGTGTGTCGGTCAAATCCTCGACCGTGGCTATGAAGTGGGTGGCGGGTGGGAAGCAAAATTCTCCACTGTCAGCCCCTAGTTCAGACCGGATATAGTTTGGCTGCGAGTCCTCTATCAAGGACATGTTTTTTAATGAGTTTAGCATGTCGCCCAAAGGCGAGTGCTGGAAGATGTCTGCGGCGCTGAATTCGAAGATTGATAAACGAACAAGTTCGGCGCCCGCGGGCTCACATGGTTCAAAACTTACGGCCGGAGACGAGTCCGGAGTTCCGGTGGCACATGTATCATGTGAGATCAAGTCTATGTGCGGCTCCAACCCCGGGGAATCTGTGGTTTCCGTGGCGGGGTTGAGCTTCCCGTCCTTGGATGGCGCAGTCTGCTAAGGATCTAAGGCCAGAGCAGTTACGGGAGCTGTCTCCTGGATGCAGTCCGATGACAGATTTAGGTCATGTCTCTCGGGGTGACCAGGAGTGGTAGTCGCGGTCTCGAATCCGGTGAAGATCAAGTCTCCACGGATGTCCGCAATGTAGTTCAAGCTCCCAAATCTGACCTGATGGCCAGGGGCATAGCTTTCGATCTGCTCTAGATGGCCAAACGAATTGGCCCGCAGTGCGAAGCCGCCGAACACAAAGATTTGTTCGGGGAGGAAAGTTTATCCTAGGACAACGTCATTATTGACGATTGAAGGGGCCATCAAACCTTTTGGCGGCATCATAGTGGAACTCTCAATGAAAGCACCAATGTCGGTGTCAAAACCGGCGGATCTAAGGTAGGGAGCCCCAAACTGTGCGTCTAAGGTCGATGGTAACAGGAGACAGGGGACACAATGTTTTACCCAGGTTCGGGCCCTCTCTATGGAGGTAATACCCTACGGCCTTCTTGATTAATCTTGATGAATATGAGTATTACAAGAGTTGATCTACCACGAGATCGTAATGGCTAAACCCTAGAGGTCTAGCTTGTATGGCTATGATAATGTATCTGTCCTCCGGACTAAGTCCTCCGGTTTATATAGACACCGGGAGGATCTGGGGTTACACAAGGTCGGTTACAAAGAATGGAATCTACATATTTGGTCGCCAAGCTTGCCTTCCATGCCAAGGAGAGTCCTATCCGGACACGGGTGCAGTCTTTGGTCTTCGTATCTTCACAGCCCATTAGTCCGGCCCATGGCTAACAGGCCGGACGCTCGAGGACCCCTTAGTCCAGGACTCCCTCAAAGGGCCACCTTTGAAGAAGATCTGGGTTCCCAAAAGTTATCTTGAGAAGCTTCCCATGAATGTCATGATGAATGATACAAGGAAGAACAGCCTCGCGGGGGTCTGTTCTTGGCTGGGGGGATGAACTGCTAGGAGGAGTTCAGTCACCCTTCTCTCTCTCTGATTTCGATCCTCCCTCTAATTCGATCCCCCCTACTATGGTGGCTAGTCCTATTTATAGAGGCCCTGGTCCTCTTCCCAAATATCGAGCGGGAAGGGAGCCAACAATGGCGGGCTAATTTGAAGGGGGACAGCTAGTACCAGCTATCCTGACAAAAGTAGTCTTCGCCTGCACAAAGCTCTGGTGGTGACGCCGTCTTGGGCTCCACGATGACCTCCGTCTTGCAATCCTCCTGGTCTTGGTCTTGTTGCACCAAAATGGCAACCTTTGCCTGATGCCTCGGTACTCTGCGGCTGCGCTTCCCCCCTTTGCACCAAAGGGGAAAGGAGGACACTGCGCGGGCTGGCGCCCGCCTGGCGCCTTTGGTCGTCATGGCTTGCGTGACGGGCACCTCGTGAGGTACCCCGCCTTGATCTCTCCGCCTCCTCATGCCTGAGGAAGCTCCGTGTCGTCCGCCCCGCGAGGCTTGGCCCCTCGCGAGGGTCTTGAGTCTGTGTTGATGAAGATGGGCCGTGCTGGGCCCCCCTTTGAGCCACGCCACATGCCGCAGGCAGGCAAGTCTGGGGACCCCCATTCCCAGAACGCCGACAGTAGCCCCGGGCCCATGGCGCGCCCGGACTTGGCCGTGCAGGGAGGCGAAAGGGTAAGCGTGAAGCGCCGCGGGCCCTAACAGCCTGCGGCCTTGGGCGCCGTGTGGCGGTCGATTGGACGTGGGCGTCTCCACTTCCCCATGGCGCCTCGGCAACTGCACGGATTGGACAAGTCCCTGCATGCAAAGCGGGTCATGTTTACCTGCGATAGTGGGGGCCGACGGTTGGCCCTCGCCGGCTACAAGTACGGATTGGCGCGCGCCCTTCCAGTTCATCCCCCTTGCTTCTCCTTCTTCTTCAGGCGGCGACTCTTCTAGCGGTGGCCGCGGTCAGCCTCCACGCCGTCGTATTTGCTTGGGATGTGGTAGCGTGTCTGCCCGCCGTCGCGCCTCGGTGAAGCGCGAGAGGGAGTCTGCCTGAGCCCCGGAGGCAGCTCGAGTCTTCCCTGTAGGCCGGTGTGAGGTGAGCTGCGCCTGATTTGTTCTTTCTTTTCCTTTTTCCTGCGTAAAAAGACAGTAGTGTGGAGCCCCGCGGGGGCGTGTTTGGGTTATTGCTGTTAATCATCGTTTTGCTTCTGTTATCGTGCCTTCCGGCTACGTGCTCGCGCGTCGATAGTTCTCGGCCCCAGCCGTGGGGGGCGACCGACCCAGGCCCTATGTTCGTGTCGCGGTGCCCGTGGGGCATGGACTGGAGGGGTGCTCCTGTAATGGACCCAGGTCGCGAAACCTTTGAACGACTAGGACAGGAACACTCGCGAGGGCGCTCGGCTGCCCCCCCTCGCGAGGCCTTGCATAAGAGAAATCGAGGTAGGAGAGTGAAAAGTCGAAGAACCACAAGCCAAAGACGGCAACAGCTTCAATAAAACTTCGAATGAGAATGAACAAGCCAACTACGGAAAGCAAATGAAAAAGCCGCGTCCGGCACCTAATCTAGTCTTCGACGTCTTCTCACCAGCGTGGAGCTAAGTGCTGCCACTAGGCGTGGGAGGGAGCCCCAGGGCCTGAGGCCGGCGCTCCTGAGACTCCGGGGCGTGTACAGCCCCAACTCATTATTACGTGAGAGTGTCACGGGCGGCGAGCTTCACAGGCTCCGGGCCTTTTCCAAAATGCGATGGCTTCACAGGCATTCGCCTTCTTCACAGGCTCTAGGCCTTTTCCAAAACGCGACAGCTTCACAGGCATTCACCTTCTTCACAGGCTCTGGGCCTTTTCCAATTAGTGACAGCTACACAGGCATTCGCCTTCTTCACAGGCTCTGGGCCTTTTCCAAAACACGACAGCTTCACAGGCATTCGCCTTCTTCACAGGCTCTGGGCCTTTTCCAAAACGCGACGGCTTCACAGGCATTCGCCTTCTTCATAGGCTCTGGGCCTTTTTAGGGGTAGAACCTCCGGAGGTGCTGGATGTTCCATGCGTTCTGGACCGGCACCCCCTCCTGAGTCTCCAAGCGCGCGGAGCCGGGCCTGGAAACATGAACAACCTTGAACGGGCCCTCCCACATGGGAGAGAGCTTGTGCAATCCCTCCCTCAAGAGAACCCACCTGAGCACGAGGTCTCCTACCTCGAGAGTTCTGGGGCGGATGTTATGGCCGTGATATCGCCGCAGTGCTTGTTGGTACCTTGCCGCTCGCAGCGCGGCTTCTCGGCGACGTTCCTCCCCCAGCACGAGGTCCATCCCACGCATGTCATCCTGCTGTGCCTCGTCAAATGCCAGGACCCGCGCAGAGCGATGTCTGACCTCGTGAGGGAGGACCGCTTCGGCTCCGTAGACCAGGAAGAACGGGGTCTCTCCAGTCAGCTTGGTCGCGGTTGTGCGGATGGACCACAACACGGACTGAAGCTCGTCGTACCAACCTCTGCCGCAGGCCGCCAGCTTCTTCTTAAACGTCCTGGTCTTGAGGCCCCTCAGGACCTCTGCGTTGGCTCGCTCGGCCTGGCCGTTGCTTCGGGGGTGCGCCACCGAAGTGTAGCATATCTGCCTTCCAAGGTTAGCATAGTATGTTTTGAAAAGGTTACTGGTGAACTGCGAACCATTGTCCGTGATGATGCGGTTCGGCACCCCGAACCGGCTCACGATGCCCCTGATGAACTTGACCGCGGAACCCGCGGGGATGGTGCGGACGGCCTCTACTTCAGCCCAATTGGTGAACTTGTCCACGGCGACGTAGAGGTAGCGGTAGCCCCCTGGCGCCCGAGGAAACGGGCCCAGGATGTCCAGCCCCCAGACTGCGAATGGCCACGAAAGGGGTATAGTCTGCAGGCCTCCTGCCGGCTGATGAATCTGCTTGGCGTGGAACTGGCAGGCCTCACAAGCTTTCACTAGTTTGACGGTGTCATTGAGTGCGGTGGGCCAATAAAACCCACTGCGGAACGCCTTGCCGACGAGGGTCCGTGATGATGAATGATGTCCATAGTCTCCGCCATGTATATCCTCCAGCAGTTCCTTTCCTTGCTCCCTGGAGATGCAGCGCAGGGATACACCGTTTGGTCGCTTCCGGTAGAGCTCTCCATCCTTGATGCAGTATGCCATGGCCTGCCGTGCCACACGCTCCGCTTCCTCCTCCTTCTGCGGCAGGGTCCCTTGTGTTAAGTAACTCCGGAGCACCGTGATCCAGCACCCCTCCTGAGGTTCCATCGTTAGGAGCAGGCGTGCTCCTGAGGCCGGGCCACAGGCCGGGGCTCCTGAGGCAGGTGGCTGGGGGAGCTCCTCCCGAGGCTGAGCCGTGTTTGACAGTGACGGCAGGGCTGAGGGCTTGAAGAGCCGCTCCTCGAAAACGCCAGGCTCCTGAGGTAACCGCCTGGACGCCCGTTTGGCGATGTCGTCAGCCTCCTAATTGGTGCCACGGGGCACATGCTGCAACTCCAACCCCCAGAACTGCTTCTCCATCCTGCGGACCTCCGCAAGGTAGGCTTCCATGTGCTCATCTTTCGGCTCGTACATCTTGTTGGAGAAATTGACAAGGAGCTGCAAATCGCCCTTGATGGTGAGGCATTTCACCCCCAGGGCAGCTGCGGCCTTCAAGCCTGCTATTAAACCTTCATACTCCGCTATGTTGTTGGAGACCTTTCACCTTGCTGGAAACAGAGTTGCACAGCGTAGTAGAGCTTGTCCTGAGTGGGCGATATAAGCACCGCCCCAGCCCCAGCGCCATGCCTGGAGAACGCCCCATCCAAGTACATGACCCAGCCTTCTGGCGCCTCGCTTCCCAGGGAAAGGGACCGATCCTCGTCGGCCTTGAGGCCTGGTGCCTCCGTCCATTCTGCCACAAAATCTTCCAATGCTGCTCCCTTGATGACTCTGGTCGTGCTGAACTCGAGCTGAAACGCTTGCAGTTCTATGTTCCACTCAGCGACCCTTCCAGCTGAGTTAGGGCTCCTAAGCACTCTCTCCAGGGGGTATGATGAGACGACCTTGATGGGGTGACCCTGAAAATAGTGCTGTAGCTCGCGCGAGGCCACCAGTAGCACGAGGAGGAGTTTCTGAGGCATGGGGTACCGTGCCCTCGCGTCCCGCAACACCATGCTGACGAAGTACACTGGGTGCTCAACAAGGTTGGGTGCGTCAGTGCTGGTGGCTCCCTTGGGAGACCATGGCGCCTCCTGAGGCGATGAGGCCTCCTGAGGCTGGCCATCTGGGAGAGGGGCCTCTTTCACCTCCGGTGCACTCCTCTGCGGCGGCTGATCCTCCTCAGCCGCGGTGGCGGTTTCTGCGGGCCTTCCTTGTTCCTGTTTTGCCTTGTCCCGGGCTGCTGTTGTGGTTTTGATTCGACGCTCCTCTCTAACCGCCACCAGGGCTGTGCTGGCGGAGTAGGGAGTGGCGGCGAGGTAAAGCACTAGGGGCTCTTGAGGGTGCGGAGCCACCATGACCGGTGGGCTGGTCAGGTATCTCTTGAGACCCTGGAACGCTTTGTCGGCCTCTTCAGTCCACTCAAAGGGCCCCTTTTGCTTCATTAGCTGGAAGAAAGGCAGCGCTCGCTCCCCCAACTTGGAGATGAAGCGCCCTAGCGCGGTCACGCGCCCAATGAGCTTCTGCATTTCTCTGAGGGTCTTTGGCGGGCTCATGTCCTCGACCGCCTTGACCTTTTTCGGGTTAGCCTCGATGCCTCGGTGGGACACGAGGAAACCCAAGAGCTTGCCCGAGGGGACTCCGAACACACACTTCTCTGGGTTGAGCCGTAGGTTCACTGTGTTGAGGCTCGTGAAGATTTCCTCCAGGTCTTGTATCAGGGTCCTGGCCTCCCGAGACTTTACCACAATGTATCGACGTAAGCCTCAGCATTCTTCCTGAGCTGCGGGCCCAAGGTGATGTGCATCAGCCGCTGAAAGGTCGCCCCTGCATTACGCGACCCGAATGGCATGCATGTGTAGCAGTACACCCCACACGGGGTTAGGAAGGCTGTCTTTTCGACGTCTTCTACCACCATCTTGATCTGGTGATACCTAGAGAAGGCATCCAAAGAAGCATAGCAGGTCGCATTCCACGGTGGAATCGACGATCTGGTCGATGCGGGGGAGCGGGAACGGATCTTGCGGGCATGCCTTGTTGAGGTTGGTGGAGTCGACACACATGCGCTCCTTCCCTCCCTTCTTTGGCACAACAACAGGGTTGGCCAACCAATCCGGGTATCGGACCTCGCGAATGACCCCAACGGCTTCTAATTTGCGGGTCTCTTGGACGATGAAGGCCTGCTTTTCTATGGACTGCCGCCTTGCCTTCTGCTTCACAGGGCGCACGTTGGGGCACACGTTGAGGTGATGCTTGATTACACTCCTAGGGATCCCCGCCAACTGGTCAGGCTCCCAAGCGAATACCTTCTTGTTCGCACGCAGGAACCCGACCAGGGCCTCCTCCTGCTCGGGTTCGAGGTTGGCGCCTATGGTGAAAGTGGCGTTGGTGGAACCGTCCTCATCGACGGGTATCTGCTTGGTTTCTGCCTTGTCTTGGGTGAACAACTGTTTCTTCTTGGCGGGTGCAGCCCCCTTGGGCTCGGGGGTCTCCGAGTCGGCGGGCTGTGCCGACGCCGCCGTCTTGAAGGCGAGCTTGAGCACCCGCAGCGCATCTCCGGTGTCCCCGTGCACGGTGAGGACACCGCTGCTCCCGGGCATCTTCATGAGGTTGTACGCCGGGTGCGTCGCAGCCATGAACTGGGCCAACGCTGGGTAGCCGAGGATGGCGTTGTAGGGGAGGCCGATGGGGGCGATGTCTAAGTCGACCAGCTCCGTGCGGAAGTTGTTGTAGGTGCCCAAGGTTACTGGGAGCCGGATCTGTCCCAAGGAGCTGGATGATCCGCCCCCAACGCCTGAGAAGGGCCGGCTGGGTTGCAGCCGTTCCAGGGGTATGCAGAGGAGGTTGAAGGCCTCGACCGAGAGCACGCTGAGGCCCGCACCACCATCGATGAGAGTTCTGGTGACGGCCACCTGGCAGATGGTGGGGGTGCACAGCATGGGGAGCGCACCCGAGCAGGCCGAGTTGGAGGGGTGGTCCTCCGAGCTGAAGGTCAGGCCGGCCTTGGGCGCCGCCCGGTCCGGGAGAGCCCCCTGCCGCGTGGAAGCGGCACTAACCCGGCGGATGAACGGCTTGACGTGGTGACTTGTAGGCGGCGCCTGCGAGCCGCCCAGGAGGGCCGCGACGACCGGGGGTGTTGGTGTAGCGTGATGGGCGGGGAAGAGGCTGCGGGCTCTTCCCAAGAGGCCACGGAGGCTGCCGGCAGGTGGAGCAGCCATGCGCGCGGAGCACCGGTGAGGGCCATGGGGAGCTAGTTGGCCATGACCCTATCGTCACCTCCAGCTTCGAGGTTGGCCTCCTCGTACGCCAGCAAGAAGGCCAGCGGATCAGTCGCGCCGCCGTAGCGCAGCGGCGTTGTTGGCTTGAACTTGTCCGGCCACCGTACCCGTTGCAGGGCTGTGGCTAGGGCTCGGAGCCCACTGGCCCTCGTGCTGGCGCCGGCGGCCGGAGCGGGCGACGCGCTACTCATCGCGAGGCAGGTCGTGGCGGTGGCGGAAGGGAAAACTCCGGTGCACCCCTACCTGGCGCGCCAAATGTCGGATTTTGGGTTCCGGCAGACCCTTCAGGTTCGAACACTAGGGTGCGCGCGGAGATTTCGCCTTTTACCTACCTGCACCCCTCCGCCTCGCTAAGATCTAAGCTATGGAAAGAACAACACAAGAGACACAGGGTTTATACTGGTTCGGGCCACCGTTGTGGTGTAACACCCTACTCCAGTGTCTGGTGTGGTTGATTGCCTCTTGGGCTGATGATGATGAACGATACAAGGAAGAACAGCCTCGCGAGGGTCTGTTCTTGGCTGGGGGGACGAACTGCTAGGAGGAGTTCAGTCACCCTTCTCTCTCTCTGATTTCGATCCTCCCTCTAATTCGATCCCCCCTACTATGGTGGCTAGTCCTATTTATAGAGGCCCTGGTCCTCTTCCCAAATATCGAGCGGGAAGGGAGCCAACAATGGCGGGCTAATTTGAAGGGGGACAGCTAGTACTAGCTATCCTGACAAAAGTAGTCTTCGCCTGCACAAAGCTCTGGTGGTGACGCCGTCTTGGGCTCCACAATGACCTCTGTCTTGCAGTCCTCCTGGTCTTGGTCTTGTTGCACCGAAATGGCAACCTTTGCCTGATGCCTCGGTACTCCACGGCTGCGCTTGCCCCCTTTGCACCAAAGGGGAAAGGAGGACACTGCGCGGGCTGGCGCCCGCCTGGCGCCTTTGGTCGTCATGGCTTGCGTCAAGGGCACCTCGTGAGGTACCCCGCCTTGATCTCTCTGCCTCCTTGCGAGCCAGCCTGGTGAGGCCGTGCCTGAGGAAGCTCTGTGTCGTCCGCCCTGCGAGGCTTGGCCCCTTGCGAGGGTCTTGAGTCTGTGTTGATGAAGATGGGCCGTGCTAGGCCCCCCTTTGAGCCACGCCACAGGCCGCAGGCAGGCAAGTCTGGGGACCCCCGTTCCCAGAACGCCGACACACTTCTATGACGATAATTGTGAGAAAACCCGGTATCATCATAGATGTGGTGGGCTCCTACTTCTATGACGAAAAATCATGACAGAAAATGGGCTTTTGATACTGGGCGGGCCGAAGAAGCAGCTGCATGACATTCTTTGGGCCGTCCATGACGGAAAAAACCATGGTAGAAGCAAGGGCGAGGAAAATATCAGGGTGTTCTTGGTTACGGTGGGTGTTCTGGGCCGAGTGATGCACGGAGGTTTGCGCGTTTATCTCGTACATGCACGCACGTGGGTGCGAGGCGTTGGGCCCTAACTGAAATCGAGCGAGGCGTTCGCCTACTAAACCGAGCGATTGCATTGCAGGGTACGTGTTACTGAACCCGAGCGATTGATCGATGGCTGTTAACTGAAGTCGATTGAGCGATTCCTTTGCTACTGCTGCTAACTGAAGCCGATCGATGCTGCCTCTGGATGAACAGTGAGCGTTGCTGGGGGGTTTGGATCAATAGTTCCCAGTGGGGGTGGATGAACAGGACCCCGTGGTGTTGCCTCTGGATGAACAGGACCACGATCGATCGAGCCGGTTGGGGCTGGATGAACAGGACCCCGTGGAGGGCTGGGTGAACAGGACCACCCCGTGGAGGGCTGGATGAACAGTAGATGGTGGAGGGCTGGATGAACAATAGCTCGTGGAGGGGTCGTTGAACAGGAGCCCGTGGAGAGGGCTGGTTGAACAGTAGCCGGTGGAGTAGCGCACAGTGGAGGCTGGAGGAGGTCGACGGTGGATGAACAGTAGCCCGTGGAGGCTGGAGGGGATCGACGGTGGAGATGAACAATATCTCCTGGAGTCCCGCTTTGCGGTACGCCACACCCCCGGACCCCCCATTGAACAGGACCCCCGTTTCGACCGTTGCAATCCAACACAAGTCCGTTTCTCCGTTTTGCGGTACGCCACACCCCTCCTGATGAACATGACCCCCGTTTCGACCGTAGGATGTCTGTTTCCTCCGTTTTGCGGTACGCCAAACCCCTCCCGATGAACAGGATCCTGTTTCGACCGTGGTCGGTCGAACACAAGGCTGTTTCCTCCGTTCTACGATATGCCAGGCCTCGTTTCCATCGGCTGTTCCATCCTAGCCCTCCCAATGAACACGACAACGCATTCCGTTCCGACCCAGCCGGTTGGCTCCCCATGAACACGACGACGACGCAGTTTCTCCGTTCTGACCCAGCCATGTACATGAGCCCTGGCCGTACGTATGTGCGAGTAGGCATTCGAGACCCCACCCGTATGTACGTACGTGGTAGTATTTTCTTTCTTGCACACTGGCCGCTGTACGTACGTGTACATGCTACATGCACGCCTCTACTATGACACGTGCACGCTCTACATCGACCAGTATGTATGTACACGTTCGCGACCAGAATGACAATGCTACGTACGCTTCGACCAGGTGGGTCCCGACTGTCAGGCACTTCCTTGCGTGCGAAGATATAGCTGGTGGGTCTGAGCAGTCTGGGGGCGAATCATTTTTTTTGCCCAGATGCACTTCCTTGCGTGCGAAGATGTAGCTAGTGGGTCCCAGCAGTCAGGGGGGAAATGTTTTTTTTCGTGAAATACGGTGGCCCGTCTGGTGGGTCCCCCCTATCAGGTGCAGGAATAATTATTTTGCGAGTAATAAGGAGGCACTTCCTTGCGGCTGCCGTGGACCCAACTGTCAGCCTCTCCACATACAGTACTCTTTCGATGGAAGTCGGTTGTTGACCACATTGACCACGCCGTGCCGAGAGCACCAAGGCGGTGGACGACGGTGAGGCCTAGGAAGGGGACGACACAGAGCCAGGGAAGATGCGGTAGTGGATGCCCACGCGGAGAGGAGTACGAGGGTTCACTGGTTTGGCTATAGTGTGAGGCTACCGTCGCCGCAGAATAACAGGGGATGTGGGTGAGTAGAGGGATGGCCTGGCCAGCGGTGGGAGTAGTAGGGGTGGTGAGGCCACCTCGACATCATAGCCGGCCACGGGAGGCAGGAGCACGCGGCACGACCGGCGCTGGTTTGGGCGGCTGGAGCAAGTAGACCAGAGGTTGAAGAAGCACTACGGCCGTTGGATGGACATTGTACGGTCACTGGAGCTAGACTCGTTCATATATTGACTAAGTTCACAAAGCCCTCCATCCCCGTCAACTTAGTAGGCCCACAAGTCAGCCTCCCACTATGGTGGGTCCCAGCTGGCAGGGGGTATTCATTTTTTTTGTGCACAATAAGGAGGCACTTCTTTGCGTGCGAAGATATAGTTCGTGGGTCTGACCTGTCAGTGGAGGGAACATTTTTTCATGAAATACAGAGGCCCTTCCGGCAGGTCCCAGATGTCAGGTGGAGGAATCATTATTTTGCGCGTAATAAGGAGGCATTTCCTTGTGTGCGGCCATGGACCCAGCTGTCAGCCTCTCCACGTACAGTCCACTTCCGATGGATGTCGTTCGTTGACCATGTTGACCATGCCGCGCGAGAGCACCAGGGCGGTGGACGACGACGGGGCCTACGAAGAGAACGACACGGAGACGGGGAAGACACGGTAGTGGCTGCCCACACGGTGGAGAGTACGAGGGTTGACTGGTTCGGCTGCCGTCGCCGGAAAATAACAGGAGGTGTGGGTGAGTAGAGGGATAGACAGGCCAGGGATGCGAGTACATGATGGGGCCGTGAGGCCTGCCTGGCAGCACAACCGGCCATGAGAGGCGGGAGCAGGTGGTTCCGACGGTGCTGGTTTTGGCGGCTGAGGCAGGAAGATCAGAGACTGAAGAAGCACGATTGTCGTTAGATTGACATCTAACGGTCTGACGCTGGTAGAGTCGATTGTTGACTAAGTTTCTTTTTTGAGAAACCTTGTGTAGGCATGAACTTAGTAGGCCCACGAGTCAGCCTCCAAATCTGTGGCAGACAATATAGAGCCTATTTGCTAATATTTAATAATTTGCAGCCCATTTGCTAATTCTTAAGTAATTTATTACATCCCATTTTCTGCCCAGGACCATGGTCAAAAAGTTCAACCTTATTTTGCATATTTCGGTAGAGTCTGAACTTTTGTAATCCTAAAATTATAAATATTTTTTTAAGAACTTATTGATTTGCCAAAAAAAATCGTTTTGTTTTTGTAAGCAAATAAGACGTGGGACAATTGAGTTGGTTGCGGATGTTGTAAGACAAAATATAACTAATGCTGGCGGGCCAGAGGCCAGTAGATACCTGCTAGATCTTTGTGCCCCGTTATCATCATGGGCTAGGCCTGTTAAAAACAAAACCAAGCCTGGGCAGTCTACAGCCCAGTTGAAACTTGCTCGACCTGAAAAAACAACATATGTGCTTAATAAACGAGAGAATTCTGCAAGTACAGACTGATAACTGGGATGCAGCAGGTATATTGTTTTTTCATCATGATAATAAGTGCATGCACTTGTTTCGAAAAATTTGGAGAACTGGGAATTCGAATGGTAGGTGCTTATGCTACCCATCAAATAAAAATCAGGTGCCTGAAAATTCGTTTCAAAACAAATGATTCAGCTTTATATCCACGTCGACCCTCGGCATGATGGTTGGAAGCAAATGCCAAGTTCATACCAAATGATCGTTAACAACAATACCAACTTGTGGACGACAAGGTAGTACAAGTACCAATACCAAACTAACTTATAATCTTTTTACTCATGGCCCTAGTGTTTGTCTGGTAGAAAATCTTGCAGAGGACCAGCTCCCGCTACTTCTCTTGCTCCAGGTCCCCGAGGTGGTACTGGTGCATCACCCAGTTGGTCCTCTGCTGGTCGAAGTTCTTGTTGGTGTGCAGCACCAAAACCTTTTTGCTGTCCGTCTGCTGGTCGTTGACCATCACCAGCAAGGTATTGTCGGTGTTGTGCCACATCGCGTGCATGCTGCACTCCGACTATATCTTGCGACGCGTCCACATGCCCCTTTTGAACACCCTGGAATTGCGCTGGAAGAAATGCTTGCTTAGGCCACTCAGTGTGATACCTGCAGTATTGTCGAATACAGGTTTTAGTGTACGTAGTTGGCATTTTCATAACATCTTTGGCATGTTGCAGTTACATGTTTCACTTTTTATTAACTTTCAAATTGTAATTGCTTCACCATGTCTGTGTCTAAAAAGAAAATAGAGCTATAAACAACGGAATATGTTTGTGCAAGTAGACGGCCAATCGGTGTCTTACCTGGAAGTTTCTCAGGATGGGTGTAGCATATGTCGTGCTCGCTGTCGATGGTTGGTATGAACAAATCGATGAGAGGGTGAGATCTTGTACTGTCAGCACTCACTTTGGCCTCAAGGTGCTCGATCAGCTCCGGATCCATGGGATCGAACTTGACGCCAGCCGGCAGCACCGGCCAATCCTTCTTTGACTTGCATCAGTTAATTCCAATTATATGGTACTCAATGTATGATCAATCAACTATTTTAAGTGAATGATGAAAGATTTCGACAGATAAGTGGTACTCCAAATCTGAAGTCCAGAATACCCGAACACGCCGCCAGGATTCTTGTGTCACCTCACGCGCAACGTGTTGTCACGTCAATTCAATGTGTGGACATGATGAATAATTTTACCGGTGTATACTAGTACTGCTACTGTACTACTTACTAGTCGTATTTAGTGTTTTAGTGTCACATTTTAACCATTGGTTTAACTAACAAGTACGCACTTGAAGCCTAATTGATATATATATATATATATATATATATACTGCACAACATCTCCATCATCATTATCAGTACATCCTGCAGAGATGAGTTAGGATGCACTCGATCCCATAAAGGTATCTATCCTTCAAACCAGAGGAGTGCTTCAAACTAACAACAGTACATAATATCCAACAAAAGAGGGTCGTGCTACAGCAGCAGAATACATGACTCAGTCTAGATATCAGGACGAATCAAGTTGTGCATATTTGCTATTGGCATGAACCAGATCGCCGCATGTCGGGTTTGCAAAAGCCATCCATCGCATGGAAGCTTGATGCCTTTCACACACTGAAGATTATCTAGCAACAAGCTGTGTCGACGAATCTCTAGATATGGTGATTCATGAAACCCATGGTATGATGTGTAAACACAGTCCCCCCTAGCGAATGGAAGTTGCATAGCACGGTAATCATCGCTGGTGATATGATCGATGATTGGTTGGATGATCGGATAATTAAGCCCGAGGAACATGGAGTGGTTGCCGAGGCTGTAAACCCGCCTCCAGTTGAATATGCCTGGCCCAACGGAGCTGGGATCTTTCTCGAACATGAAGCAGCCATAGCGATCAATGTCACGAACGCCCCAGGCATTGTACTGCGTGTGGTTTGATGTAATGGTTTGGTCAATTTGGTACGTGCGAATGAGCATCAAATGGCCGTCGTCCGCTAAACGAGCGATAAACCACCACCCATCGGCTGGTATGATTCCTGGTCCTGGAATCATGAAGGCCAGCGCATTTGTGTCTGCTGCAACAATTCAAATTGGAGACCAAAAGGACAAAAATAAACAATCATGTTCAGAGTATGTGTGGAATTAAGATTATTATAATAGTGACACATATCATAGACAGGGAATTACAATGCCGTGGTCAAAATCATACCCCAAGTTACAAAATAAGCCAATGGCTTTCACATTCTAGCAATATGTCATGGTTCAAACATCATGTAACAATGAGAGGAAAACTGCTATGACAAAGCCTACTCATATTCTACCATAGCACTTACTACTACTGTTCTCATATCAACTGTAAGCAATAACATGCGTTGTTATAAAAATCTTGGAAATGAGAGTAACATATAGCAATCATGATGTTATGCTCATAATATCTATTCTAACAATCATTAGATGCCAATTGTTCTCATATCAACTCTAACAATAACATGTGTGGTCATAAAAATCTAGGAAATGAGAAGAACATATAGAAATGATGTGGTTATAGACATTCTATCTATTCGAAATTTGTAACAATGAGCAAGCAGTCGTATTCATAAGGTAAAGATGAGATGAGATAGAACAATTACACGATGATAGATTCCACCAGTATAGGTAGCCAATTTGTGCGTCGACTGCGTAAACGATGTCATCGTGCACTATAACATCAGACAGAAATGTTGCCTCAACAGGATTGATGATGAGCCATAACCATGTATGGCGACCGCATTCCAGATAGACTATGTCGGCGTTCTGGGAACGGGGGTCCCCAGACTTGCCTACCTGCGGCCTGCGGCGTGGCTCAAAGGGGGGCCCCAGCACGGCCCATCTTCACCAACACAGACCCAAGACCCTCGCGAGGGGCCAAGCCTCGCGGGGCGGACGACGCGGAGCTTCCTCAGGCACGGCCTCATCGGGCTGGCTCGCAAGGAGGCGGAGAGATCAAGGCGGGGTACCTCACGAGGTGCCCGTGACGCAAGCCATGACTACCAAGGGTGCCAGGCGGGTGCCAGCCCGCGCAGTGTCCTCCTTTCCCCTTTGGTGCAAAGGGGGCAAGCGGAGCCGTGGAGTACCGAGGCATCAGGCAAAGGTTGCCATTTCGGTGCAACAAGACCAAGACCAGGAGGACTGCAAGACGGAGGTCATCGTGGAGCCCAAGACGGCGTCACCACCAGAGCTTTGTGCAGGCGAAGACTACTTTTGTCAGGATAGCTGGTACTAGCTGTCCCCTTTAAAATTAGCCCGCCATTGTTGGCTCCCTTCCCGCTCGATATTTGGGAGAGGACCAGGGCCTCTATAAATAGGACCAGCCACCCACGAGAGCAAAGTAGGGTGAGAGGTTAGAGATTTTTGAGAGAGGCATCATCAGTTGTGAAGAGAGAGAGAGAGAAGGGTGACTGAACTCCTCCCAGCAGTTCATCCCCCCAGCCAAGAACAGACCCTCGCGAGGCTGTTCTTCCTTGTATTGTTCATCATCATCAGCCCAAGAGGCAATTCACCACACCACACACTGGAGTAGGGTATTACACCACAACGGTGGCCCGAACCAGTATAAACCCTGTGTCTATTGTGTTGTTCTTTCCATAGCTTAGATCTTAGCGAGGCAGAGGGGTGCAGGTAGGTAGGAGGCGAAATCTCCGCGCGCACCCCAGTGTTCGAACCTCAAGGGTCTACCAGAACCCGAAATCCGACATTTGGCGCGCCAGGTAGAGGTGCGCCGGAATTCATCTTCCACCACCCCGTTCTCCTCCGACCATCGCGCCCATGTCTGACGCTCGTCGGGCCCGCGCCGAGCGCCGGGCCGCTCTCGCTTCCCGCGTCACCCAGACGGCCCCTGTCGGCGGGCGTCCTCGCCGTTCCCCGTCACCTGCCGTCAACACCGCCACCGGCCCGGCGGGGGACGAGCAGCAAGCATCGTCTCAGCATCCGTCCGTGCGGCAAGATGGCCGCACCGCAACTCCCTCATTCACCCCAGCTGGTTCTTCATCCCGCGCGCTCCGCGCGCCCATGGGGGCTCGAGCTGCGCTCATCCGTTCCATCGACGACATCTACGAAGAATGGCTCGACTGCGTCATCGAGCTCGTCCGCGCCGTAGGGGGCTCTCTTGCGCCGTCCGTTCCGCTGCACCGCACCCCGCCCCGCGCGGGCGACGAAGCTCCGACGGCGCCCCGGCCGGCTCCTCCTCAGGAAGGCGCCATGGCTCCAAGGCGCGTGGTCCCTGGGCGGAACCCGCTCCGTCAGGTGCCAGCGCGGAAAGAGCAGAGCTGCCAAGAAGTCCCTCGCCCGCAAGAAGCTGCCCGGGCGCTCCCTGCTCCAGCACGTCGCGACCACGCGTGGGGACATGCAAGACCAAGCTCCCCATCACCCAAGGCCTCCTGTGGCCATAGCAGGCTGCCGCGCCTTCACCACCGAGCTACACAGCGTCGCGTGGCCCGGCAAGTTCAAGCCAGACCTGCCTCCTTGTTACGATCGCACGGCTGACCCTGCGGAGTTCCTCCAGCTCTACGAGCTGGGCATCGAAGCTGCCAACGGAGACGAGAAGGTCATGGCAAATTGGTTCCCCATGGCGCTCAAGGACGGGGCCCGCACCTGGCTCCTGAACCTGGCTCCAGGCACGATCTCCTCCTGGGACGAGATGCGCACCCGCTTCATCGCCAACTTCCAAGGTACTCACGACCGGCCACCCACCGTGAGCGACATGCGCCGCATCAAGCAACAACCCGGGGAGACCTTGCAGAAGTCCATCCAGCGCTTCAACAACGCACGCCTCAAGATTCCCAAGGTGACTGAGGAGGCCATCATCTCAGCTTTCTCCGACGGCGTGCGCGATGTCAAGATGAAGGAGGAGCTGGCGATGCATGAAGACCTGTGCACTTCCTTGGAGCTGTTCAACTTGGCAACCAAGTGTGCCAGGGCTGAGGAAGGGCGTCTCTCCCTCCTCGAGCTGCCTGCCGCAGACCCAGAAGAGAAGAAGCCCAAGGCCAAGGATGTGAAGCGCAAGGGGGCCGCCGTGCTCGCGGCAGAACCAGACACCAAGCGGGGCAGAGATCAGCCCGAACCTTCCAAGGGCAGCCGGTACTGTGTGTACCGCGAGCTCCACACCCACAACACCAACGAATGTCAAGAGCTCCGAGCCGTGCGAGAAGGAAGGATCGGCCGTCGCCCTGACCGGGGTGACCGGGGCTACGGTTGAGGAGGAGGAAGGAACGCATCACGCTGGGAAGACCGTGGCCCGCGCCAAGGGTGGCGCGATCAACCTCGCGAGGATCGCTGGCAAGACCCGCCTTGCGAGGGAGACTGGAGGGATCAGCCTCGCGAGGATCGCCCGCAAGGCAACGCAGGCCTCCCTCCGCTGCCGCCGCAGCCAAGGAGAAACGAGGACCGCCACCAGGACGAGGGGGCTGGGGGTTTCCAGGAGCCGCGCGCGATCGCCTGCATCCTGGGCGGGGCTCAAGCCCCAACCTCTCAACGCATCTTCAAGCAGTTCGCCCACGAAGTGAATGCAGTCCTCCCCAGGCTCGAAGCCACGCGCCCTCTCAGGTGGTCAGCGTGCGCCATCACGTTCAGCTCAGCAGATCAGCTCAAGTGTGCGGCTACAGCTGGAGTCCTCCTGATGCTTTGTTCCCCAATCGTCAGCAACGTGGTGGTCACCAGGACCCTCAACGATGGCGGGGTAGGGCTCAACGTCCTGTCCGTGGAAACATTCAACAATCTCCAAGTGCCCTACAACCAGTTTCAGCCAACCAAGCCTTTCTCCGGAATCACCAACGGCTCCACGATCCCGATTGGGCAGGTCTGCCTCCCTGTCACCTTCGGGGCACGCGACAACTACCGCACCGAGCTCATCGACTTCGACGTCGCTCACATTCGCCTGCCGTACAACGCCATCCTTGGGTACCCAGCACTGGCCAAGTTCATGGCCGTAAATCACCACGGCTACAACGTCCTCAAGATGCCAGGAAGTGGCGGAGTCATCACGGTTCCTTGTGAAGAGAAGGACGCGGTGTGTTCCCTGGAACGAGCCTTTCAGGCCGCGTCACTGGAAGACCCGGATCGCGGAAGCAGGAGGCCTCCCGAGACCACCCCCAAGAAGAAGAAGACATCGTCCGGCCCGACCACTCAGGAGGAAGGCCCCTCTGGGCCCGCGCCTGCCCAGGGGGAACCTCCTTCCATCGCATAGGAAAGCGCGCCCGACGCCCTCCTCATGCAGGGCTCGGGGGCTCTCCCCTGGAGGGCCACCGACCTAGCTAGGGTCACGAGGGGCCACTTGGGCACCACATGGAGGCGTGTTTCGAAGCACGTTTCCCTCAAGAAGGAGCAAGGCAAGGAGAGCTAGACCCTCAGGAGTTCGTCAGCAAGGCCATTCAGGAGCTACAAGAGTCAAGAGTCATGAAAGGCGGCCCCCGCCTACCAGCAGTGGCTCCCCATCCAGGCGAGGATGGTGGGCTGCGCGTCTGCATCGACATACCAGGGCTCAACCGAGTCGCCTCTCTGGAGCGCCTCTGGCCCTCGCGAGTGGGGCGTTGCGGAGGTCCACCCCATAGCTATGTTCGCATGCCTTACGGCTTGCCGAACGTGGCTGCCACGTACCAGCGCCTCATGAAGGGCATCACAGAGGAACGAGAGGCCAGGCGTTCCGCAGCCCTGGCGGAGATGGAGATGGTCTGCGTGGAGCCGCCAGCGCCTCCGGAGCCTCCCGAGGCCCCTGGGCCTGGGGGCTCGTGAGGATCGGCTTCAGCAGTCCACCGAGTCTGCTACACCAACACTCCTTCGTCTTCGACGTCATCAGGTGACATCTTTCAAGTTTCATTTCCAACTGGGAGCGCCCCCCAGGGCTGCATTATTCCCAGGCCGCGTGGGTCCGTCCCTGCGGCGTGTATCCCTTTTATTTCATGTTGTTAGCTTACCTTGTTGGGGGAGCCCCTCGGGCTGCATGATCCCCAAGTCGCTCGGGCCAGGCCCAGCGGCATGTATCCCATTTGCGTTTATTTCCGGTTATGCGTTAGACCCACCATGCTTGATTATTTGATGCCGGTCCACGGCACCTCTTCTTCTCCATGCCGACCACTTGCACGTTAAAGGGGGGGTACCTGAGCATCGCGACTCAGGGCTCTTACTGGCTCTCCAGCCCTCACCCTCTGGCCTTGTCCACGGCATCGCGACCTGGCATACCAGCGACGACTGAGACCAGCTCGAGGGCCGAGACCCGAGGACGTAGAGTGCCGACATCTAACCAAATTTACAGGGACACATCACAAGATAAGGCCCAGTGCCAGGCGCAACCCGCCTAGAGGTAGGGCCCCGTGAGTCCCGCGCTGGCTCACGGGTGCCCAGATACACCTCGCCAGGCCCTACCGTGCCAGCCACGTGTCAGGGCGGGGCTATACACGCCCCGGGGGCTCCTCCCGGACGGGGGCTCCCTCCCACGTACCAGTGGAAGCACCATGCTCTGCGCTGGCTGACGACACTGCCGAGGAGCGGCTATGCCCATACACATACGGAAGCGCTATGCTCCGCGCTGGTGATAAACAACTGAGGGTGGCCCCCGGGCCGCATCAACCTCAGGGAGCCCAGAGCTCAGTGTCTAGCCTCATCGCAACGCCTCCCCTCGGGAGTGCCGCGCAAGGGGGCTGGGCACGGGGGTTGCGCCTGGGTCACGCCCAGACGCACGCCACCCAGCCAGCCCCCCCCCCCCGGGGCCTGGTTCGTCGCGCATCTCTCCCCGAGCGGAGCCAAGGTACGAAGGCCGTTTGAGCGTCAAGGGGGACTCCTGAGCGTCGCGACTCAGGAGCCTAACTGGTCACATAGCCCCTCACTCCTTAGTTCCAAAAGGCTAACGCTGGGTGAGGTATGCACGGGGCCGGGCTCTGCAGACGTAGAACAGTAGATCCACCCACATCACACCTCCCTACTTGTTGTTCGTGCGCCAAGGGGGACTCCTGAGCATCGAGACTCAGGAGCCTAACTTGTCACGTAGCCCCTCAGTCCTTGGCCCCGTCCTGGTTTCCGGTCGGGACCAACGCTGGGTGAGGCATGCGCGGGGCCGAGCTCTGCCGGCGTAGAACATAAGAAATTAGGAAGGAAAAGCGCAAATTTCAAGGAATTCAAAAGCAAATATTACAGTCCACACTATTATCTCAATGCCAAACGCAAGTTTAAACGCCTCCCCGAGGCATGATACATGTGTAGGAATTAAAGGCAGGACAGGAGCCGCAACGGAGTCACTTGTCGGCCGTGGAGCAGCGCGGAGTGGGTTCGCCTCATGGAGCAGTGGGGTCAGCAGCGCCTTGCTTCGGCTTGGTGCTGAAGGCCCGGAACTTCCCCAATAGAGCCTCCGCGCGACCCTTCACGGCCTCGGCAGCGGCAGCGGCACGCTCGCCGCTTACTGGCTCCAGCAGGCTGTCGAGGTCGACGCCGGGATCGCGGAGGTAGATGTGGGTGAGGACCCGCGTCAGTGCTGCAGAAGACAGGACATGCGCCTCGGCCTCGGCCGTGGGGCCAAGGCCAAGGGCGACATCTTCAAGAGTGCGAACCAGGAAGGGATGCAGCTTGGCGGGGCCGTCCTCGGTGCCAGCCAGCGGGCTCTACATGCCGCTGTCGTAAAGCGTCCTCAGCGAGGTGCGAGCCTTCGCCTCCATCTCCGTGAAGGCCACGCGGTCGTCGGCAAGAACCAGGGCCTTGTCGTCCAGCTCGACCTTCCTCGCCCCCAACTCCTGCTCCAGCGCGCATAGGCGGTCGCGGCGTTTCCTGAGCTTAACCTCCCCCTCCTTGACGGCCGCCTCGCGAGCCTTCACGCCTTCTTCCTGCTCTTGGCGAAGGCGGACCTCTTTCGCGAGCTGGTCACGCAGGCCTTGCAGCTCGTCCTCTAGCGCCTTGCAACGACCACGGACGTCGACCACCTCCCCCAGGGCTGCGTCACGAGCAGCCTTCGCCTCAAGGACGGCCTGCTTCTCCTCGTCGCAAGCCGTCGAGGCCTGGACTAGCGCCGCCCGAATCGAAGCGTCGGAGCGAACCCATCCCGAAGCCAGCTCCAAGCGCCTGGCCACCAAGCGAGGGTCGGCGCCAAGAAGATCCTGCCGCAGTCGGTCCAGCTCAGCAACAGCACGATCCAGAACGGTAGAAGGAGTCAGAGAGACAGTAGCCGATGGAGTAGGAGGAGAAGGCGGCAGCGCGGCCACAACATCCTGAGGCGGAGTCTACCACGCCCCAACGGCTGTAGTGGTGGCGGCAGGCAAGGACACCTCGGGAGTCACTTGGGCCGTGGGGGCTGAGCTTGCCCCAGCCGGCTCAGCCAGGCCTCGCGAGGACGACCGGGCAGGAGAAGCCTGTGCGTCGCGGTCACCCTCCTTCGCGGGCAGAGGCGCTGCCACGGATGGGACCACAGGAGCTCCCTTCGACTTCTTTGCTGCGGGCGCCAGCCTATCAAGAGATGCGGACGTCAAGCCTCAGAAGCAGAGCAAGAAATAAAGACAAGAATCAAATGCTTACGGGTCTTCGCCAGCGAGCTCAAGCGGCCTCCGGCTAAATTTGAAGCCTGAAAGCCGGCTGGAAGGGTCAACCTCGGGAAGCTTGGAAGCGGAAGGTGCGTCTGTGGTCCGCCTCGGGGCCGGGGCAGACCCGCGGGAGATCAGCCCGGTCCTGTCCTTCTTCGGGATCGGGGGAAAGCTCCCGCCGTCCTTCTCGTCATCATCCTCGTCGTCATCGCTCGGAGAGAGGCGGAGAACGTGGGACCTGCGCCGGGGGAGGGGAGCCCTCGACTCTCCGTCAGTCGCCTCGGAGTCAGGCCCTTTTTCCCGCTCCCCTCCTTCCTCCTCTTCGCTGGAGTCGTCGGAGGGCACGTCCACCGGTTCCTCGGGGGTTTCCATGGGCACGGGCCCATCCCCGTTGAGGACGGGCATGGACTCCACTACCTGCTCCTAGTCGTCGCGGAGGAACAAGGGCGTAGGAGTGCCCACCAACCTCACCACATCGCCCCCGACTAGAGATTGGAGGACCGCAGCCAGATCTCCGTCGGCCAAGGCCGTGGGGCTCCGACGGGGCCTCCACGTCGGAAGTGAGTACTGCCGAAGCGGAGCCAGCTGGTGCTCCAGGAATTCCCTCAGCAGCGACGCGCCGGTCAGCTTCGCCGCCGCCATGTTGGCCGGCCTCAGATCCGCGTCCATCTTCTCCAACACCAGCTTCGCGCGGGGGTCTGCGAGCTCCGCTCGACCCCAATCGCTGGAGCTCGTGGGCTGCTCCGTGGGCAAGATCAGCCGGGGGTGGACACGCCCATCATCCACCAAGACCCACTTGCTCCTGAAGCCCTCAATCCTTTTCCTGGGGTTCGAAATGGCAATGGCGCCACCATACGCAATGAAGCTCGCGCATGCGGAAGCAGGACCGCGAGAGGTCCGGAGGTAGAAGTAGTGGCGCAGCAAGGCCACTGAGGGCTGCACCCCTACGTGAGCCTTGCAGTAATGGGCAAAGATTGCCAGGAGAAGGATGGAGTTGGGGTGGAGATGCAGAGCCTGTAGCTTATAATGGCGGAGGACAGAGAAGAAGAACTCGGAGAAGGGAGGCACCAGGCCAGCAGCAATGGCACTTACGAAGAACGGATAGAAGGTGCTCCCTTGACCCTCAGGGGTGGCGGAGCCGGCCTTGAACACCTTCGCCCCGTTGATGCCCCGCGCCGTCGCCATCTGGCGCAACCGGGCAAGGCTCGCCTCCGACACGTTCGGCGAGTCCAGGGCAGACGAGTACCAAGCTACGACCGGGGGCTGACGAGGTGCCATGGCTTCCTAGGTCACACGGTTGGAGTAGATCTGGAAATTTTGGAGGAAGGAAGGAGAGGCGCAAGAAAAGGGATCTGAGCAGCAACCAGGGAAAGCAAGGAGCAAATCCTAGGCGGATGCCGCTCCTTTATCAATTCGCGCGGTTGCTGAGGCGCCCACGTCCAATCAACCGCCACGCGGCACCCAAGGCCGCAGGCTGTTAGGGCCCGCGGCGCTTCGCTCTTGCCCTTCCGCCTCCGGGCACGGCCAAGTCCGAGCGCGCCTTGGACCCGGGGGCTACTGTCGGCGTTCTGGGAACGGGGGTCCCCAGACTTGCCTGCCTGCGGCGTGGCTCAAAGGGGGTCCCAGCACGGCCCATCTTCACCAACACAGACCCAAGAGCCTCGCGAGGGGCCAAGCCTCGCGGGGAGGACGACGCGGAGCTTCCTCAGGCATGGCCTCATCAGGTTGGCTCGCGAGGAGGCGGAAAGATCAAGGCGGGGTACCTCACGAGGTGCCCGTGATGCAAGCCATGATGACCAAGGGCGCCAGGCGGGTGCCAGCCCGCGTAGTGTCCTCCTTTCCCCTTTGGTGCAAAGGGGGCAAGCGCAGCCGCGGAGTACCGAGGCATTAGGCAAAGGTTGCCATTTCGGTGCAACAAGACCAAGACCAGGAGGACTGCAAGACGAAGGTCATCGTGGAGCCCAAGACGGCGTCACCACCAGAGCTTTGTGTAGGCGAAGACTACTTTTGTCAGGATAGCTGGTACTAGCTGTCCCCTTTCAAATTAGCCCACCATTGTTGGCTCCCTTCCCGCTCGATATTTGGGAAGAGGACCAGGGCCTCTATAAATAGGACCAGCCCCCCACGAGAGCAAATGAGGGTGAGAGGTTAGAGGTTTTTGAGAGAGGCATCATCAGTTGTGAAGAGAGAGAGAGAGAGAGAGAGAGAAGGGTGACTGAACTCCTCCCAGCAGTTTATCCCCCCAGCCAAGAACAGACCCTCGCGAGGCTGTTCTTCCTTGTATTGTTCATCATCATCAGCCCAAGAGGCAATCCACCACACCACACACTGGAGTAGGGTATTACACCACAACGGTGGCCTGAACCAGTATAAACCCTGTGTCTCTTGTGTTGTTCTTTCCATAGCTTAGATCTTAGCGAGGCGGAGGGGTACAGGTAGGTAGGAGGCGAAATATCCATGCGCACCCCAGAGTTCGAACCTCAAGGGTCTTCCGGAACCCGAAATCCGACAGACTAATCCCATGTTGAACAAGGCAATGAGCTTGTAATCCATGTAGTCTTCTGATGGTGTGGGCACTTCACAGATTACAACTTTCAGCAAACAGAGGTCGAGCCAAAAGCTTGACGCGTCTCGTGCGTAGTAGGCAGGAGTGTCCAGCGGGCCGCGAGGCTCGATGGCGGCGGTATCCAACGATGGAAGGGTGATCTCTCGCTGGGTGTAGATATCCACGAGACGCCATGGACTACCGGATTGGTGGATGAGGACGATCCAATTAGCCTTCATGCCCGCCCAGTAGTGTCCGCGCATGAAGGACAAGTGGACGGGTAGTGGTAGCATGTCGAGAGGCACCATGGCAACCTCCGTAGGATCGTCAAGTCGGTGTCTGGGCCACCTGCGAGGATCGGGCATCAGCAAGTAGGGTGTCTTGAAAAGAGCCGGCCGGTTGCAGACGAGTAGACAGTACAAAGACACCGAGCATGCGGCCAGACGGACGGTGCTGAGTAGGTCCATACAATTACAGATATGCTCCAAGAGAACATCGGGGAGGGAATTCTAATCGCGGCTTTGCGTGTCAGTCGGTTCTGCCATTGGGGTTTTCAATGCCTGCGAGCCAGCGGGGAAGTGGATTCGGGCGGGCGAGCGAAGAAGCTTCTCCTCGTGTGGCCGAGCAGTGAGCGGGGGGATATGGTACGCGCGAGCTACCAAGGAAGATAGCGTGGGAGGGCGAGCAGTGAGCGGGGGGAAATGGTGTGCGGCCGACGATGGGGAAGAGAGGAGGGAGAAGAAGAGAGGAGGAAGAAGAGTGGAAGACGGGGAAGAAAGTGCATTAAATCTCAATTCTACTACTACTACCAGGATATACCGTCCTTCGGAGTGTAAATAGTTACACCGATAACATGTGGGTCTAGCACAAGAGGGCCCATATGTCAGTTATTGGAGGACAGAAGCGTGCTCTACTGGCAAACATGATGGCAGTACTGGGTAAGGCTGATTTAGTAACACCAACACGCTGGTTCAGCTTATTAATTAAGTGTCCCATCTGCTGCAGCGTGTATTGTCACTTCACCGCGAAGACTGGTTGAATAGTTCTCTCTGACCGAGATGGTCAATAATGGATCGCGAAGACTTCCTTTCTACACTATCCCTATGCCTCTACGCTCACTTCACTCATTTTGCTCCGTACATAGTCACTTGTTGAAATCTCTAGAAAGACAAATACTTCGTATTTGGGAACAGAGGGAGGATTTTACTCCGTATTTGGGAACAGAGGGAGGATTTTACTCCGTATTTGGGAATAGAGGGAGTATCACCATATGGAGGGAACAGAGGAAGCTTGAAATATGACCATGTCAATGGGAGGGAGTAAGCCCCATGCATGCAACATGCAACACTCACACGTACACATGGACGCACGCAACACTCACATACCCATGCGGCACACAGCACACGACGCAACACACACGCTCACACTCAAGTGCTCAACCTACTCCCTACGTCCGTGAAAGACTGTACATTTAGAGATTTACACATTGAACCAGGCATAATTAACGCCCAAAATTAGCAGACTTATGTGTGCATGCGACCATTGAGAAAAGAAGATTAAATGAAGGTCGTTGCATGCTGTAATTAAGGATGGACATGTAGCCTATACCTAGAGCACAAGTTGGTGCATTAGTCAATCAATATCAATTTAAATTAAAGGCTAAATGCATTGGAAGTGTAGATGTACTACACTCTTTGTTTTTAGCCGATGTACACTCTTTGTTGGAAGACCGAGGGAGTACACGTGCATGCACTCACGTACACAGCCAGGGTGGTTCGTGCGCAAGGGTTGGACTCCTGTCGCGCCTGCGTAAAGTTTTGTTTAACTGATTTCTTTGCTCTGCCAACTGACAGGTGGGAGCCAGAAACCAGGTGACAATTTAACCAGTCAACAAAGTGCCACGTCGACTATGTGGCTGGTCAGCAGGGTGCAATACGGTGCTCTACCACGAGCTAGTGATCGTATAATCACCGCAAAACTATATATAGTGACCGTAAAGAGCGTATTGTTACATATGTTGACCGCTAGTGTATTTTTCTCGCCTCAAATTAAGCCATATTAACCGGAAAGGACGCAATATGGACTAGTACTAGTACTGCTTTGATGTGTCCCATCAAGTTGCCGAACGAGGAGAAGCTTGCTTCCTACGCCTCTCCCTCACCCACGCGCACGGTGGTTCGCAGGACGAGGAGAGGGTTTTGACTACAACGCCCTCTCCCTCTCCCTCGCCCTTGCCCTCGCGGTGGACGTGCAGCAGTTCAATCGGTGTCAGATTGCCAGAAGCATATTGTATTGTAGTATCATCATTGTAGGTCCTTCCGAAGAGGCGAAGAGCCAAGTGCAAGGTTCACACGAGTACGGACTGTTGAACCTCCCGAAGAGGCAAGGAGCCAAACGCAAGGTTTTATAGGAGTTGTTGTCCTAGTAGGAGTGTACTACAACTATAGTGAACGATGCTACTATATGATGCCACCACGTCACATATATCCAAAGTTGTGCCACCTTTTTTCTCAAATAGCATGTTGGAGCCCGTGCAACAACCACACAAGTTGCATGTACACATAACACATTTACTAGTAATAAATTCTAAAGGACAAATGCCAATATGCCACACAAGTTCATCTCCAATTCATGTGATAAATTTGTGCACGACTAGTCTACATATATTCACAGTGCTACCGTTCACAATTTACCATACTCCACTTACACGTTATAGATGGGCTACATGTCCTCCTCCAGGTTCCAGTCCCAGGTGTTCTTCATGGATGGCACGATCCATAGCGGTGGGCAACGGGAATCATTGTCGCAGCTTTCTAGTCCAGTTCCACATGATGGAGACTCATCCAAGCTGAAGCAGCATAAATAAGGGATAGGGTGTCCCAGCATGTCGTTCATCCGGCAGTGCGCACTGAAGACACAACCATGCTTCTTGAACAGCAGGCCTTCCGTGTCATGCATGGAAGGTGGCATCCTCTTCACAATGGGGTAGCTATCCCCAATGAAAAGCGAGTACTCTCCAAGAGTGTTCCTCGGCACCCACGTAGCATCACAGGGGTCGAACTTGGTGCCGTTCATCCGGTACACGCGACATCTCAGATCTGGACACATGGTGACGTACATAGTCAAGGTCCATGCATAATAATGTTGTGCTCAAATATGGCGGCCAGTAATACTGTGCAGCAAATAGTACTACTCCGGTATAGAGGAAGTAAAATAACCAGCTTATTATATATAGCCACTCTTGGCTACATGGATGAGATAGTAAGACATGGAAAAAAATGGTGGCAGCTAGTGGGTTCAAGTCTTCAAGGGCCTAGCTAGCTATACGCGTCCTCCAAGGTAAAAAGTACTCCTACTAGTACATAAGTAGAGTACTAGTACAACAATGAAAGAGAAGGCGAGAGGGTTAAAAAATGGAATACCTGGGTAGATGGTGACGGTCCGATCATGGTAGATTGTGTGACCATGTTGCACACCAGTGGTACCATGGGTAACGACTTCTAAGAGAGTTGATCCCAATATGCCAAAGTCAGCTACAAGGTTCCAGGTTAAACCGAATCGCGGATGCAAATGCACATCCAGGATCGGCGATCTTATTTTGATCGCGGGATGGCTGGTCCCTGCAAAATAATGGAGTACCGTTAGGGATGCAAATGATGGTTTGTGCATTCTGTTTGTAATCTCCCGTACCGTAGGATGGCAACCATAAGAAACAAGTCCCCTAGCTTGTCACCGCGAAGATGCGGCCTAGTTGGCGCATGGCATCTTCGAACGTGTAGGGTACAAATATGCCGCCGCCAACATGCGCCAGCCTCTGCCATTACTGCCTCTTGCATCGATGGCAATCCTTATGTCGAACACCGCGATGAGATAGTAATCATCGTAGCCACGTCGCTTTGTTGGTGGGTCCTCAATTTCTATCTTCTTCAATCTCATGTAGGCATCATCATACATATTCAAGCCCAGCCAGTCCGGACGGCCGATCCCAATGGTGGAGAAGGGGTCTACCAGAATGGCCGCACTGCTGTGGATGTTGTGCAAAATGATGGTGGTATCCGACCGGAGGTATGCAAGCCAATCTTTGTTGGCACCGACCCAGACCTATATATAAGATGTTGGGCTGCAGAGAATTACGGGATGGAAATGGAATAACTAGCTATTACATGATCAAACTCCATTACTGACCTGCTCATCGGACAAAATCCGACTACGTCTCAACGTCGGCAACTCTAGCGGAGTCAACGTGCAACCATGGCCAGGGAGCGGTGGACTGTTCGAAGGATTGTCCCATAGAAGAACCTTCTCCTCGAGGACGCATGGAAGACCAACAACCATGGCCTTTTCCCAACCTTTTTAAGCACCATCTTCAAAAAGTTGGTGCAGGAAGCACCAAGTCTTGCGGCGTTGAGGACTTCGGAGCGGCGTGCGATTTCTCCCAGAGGAACATCGTCCAAGGTCTCCCAGCCCCGACGAGGAGAACCACCTGGCGAATCCATGGGAGCAGCGACGAACTGCCTTCTCTTCGGGGGAGGGGAACTGGCGAGGAGGAGATAAGAGCATAGTAACCGCATGGTCTCGTCCCTTCCAACTGTAGATCATTTCTTAGCGAAGGGGCGAGGCTATTATTTACTACTAGTACTAGCATTATGGGACGTTATGGGATTGCATTATACTGTAAATAATAGCACTAGTAGGAAATTTTTGGCACTGGCTAGTAGTTTTTGGCGTGGATTAAGAAATTTTGGGTATGTTTTTGCTATTTTTTGTACACGTCAGCTAGTGTCAAAAAACGTCTTACATTATGTGACGGAGGAGTACGTACTCATAGTGTAGTAGTACTAGTACTACTTTCTCAGCTAGTAGTGCAATGTACTGTACTTCTAGTGTAGTGCACCAGTTTTGAACTCTTGAATCTCAGGGCCAAGGAGCTACAGTTGGAAGTGGAGGGTACTACTGTTCTCTAGAACCATCGTTGTACTATCAATGCAGGGAAAGTACACATGCGTAGTGGCCTAGTGGGTACTCCTGGTATTCTATTCAGCCGCTCCTCTCACGTAACTGGCCTACTCAGCCGCTCCTCTCACGCACACACTAGCAGCCTATTTATCAGTGACGGTTACTGCGGGGGCAGATGTCGGTGTTAAAACCGGCGGATCTCGGGTAGGGGGTCCCGAACTGTGCATCTAAGGTTGATGGTAACAGGAGACAGGGGACACAATTTTTACCCAGGTTCGGGCCCTCTCTATGGAGGTAATACCCTACTTCCTGCTTGATTGATCTTGATGAATATGAGTATTACAAGAGTTGATCTACCATGAGATTGTAAAGGCTATACCCTAGAAGTCTAGCCTGTATGACTACGGTATTGAGTATCTCCTTTACGGACTACACCCTCTGGTTTATATAGACACCGGGGGGATCTAGGGTTACATAGAGTCGGTTACATAAGATGGAATCTTCATAGTTGTTCGCCAAGCTTTCCTTCCACGCCAAGGAGAGTCTTATCCGGACACGGGTACAGTCTTCGGTTTTCATATCTTCACAGCCCATCAGTCCGGCCCATAGATAACAGGCCGGACGCCTGAGGACCCCTTAGTCCAGGACTCCCTCAGTAGCCCCCGAACCAGTCTTCAATAGCGAGGTGTTTGGCACATAGATTTACTTTGGTATTGCAAGGCAGGTTCCTTTAATGATTTCCAGGTTGTGTATTCCGCCGTAGATCCAATGTCTCCCCTCGGCTTCTGCGCACTTAATATCCTCGTTTACCACATGTCGAGCGAATGCAGACAGTTAGGGTATTTTTTGCGAATAACACCCCAACCCTGCAATGAAGAGCATCTATTTAAAGAGCCTGGATCTCAGATCCGTTCGGCACCAAGTGGAGAAAATCCTCAGAGACCGCCAGGCAAGACCATTCCAATATGGACGACATTCCCAGCTCCTCTCCCCGTTCAAACCTAGAGAGAGGCGAGTGGGAGAGGTGCTCTATGTCCCATAGCCGATTGGCGAAGTTGCAAACGCAGGGATTTCTCACTCCGGCAGATCTGGTCCCTGTTCGAGTAGGGTTAACCTCCTTCAACGACAAAACCCAGGCGGAGGATTCTCCCAATCTGTCTGTGGGAGAACGAGTGTGCTTCGTCCCCTATCTGCTCAGGGGAGTGGGGTTTCCAATTCACCCATTCCTCCGAGGGCTGCTGGAGTACTATGGCCTCCAGCTGCACAATCTCACCCCGGCTCCATCCTCCACATTGTGGGTTATGTCGCTCTATGCAAACTATTCCTGGGTTGCGAAGCCCATTTCGATTTATGGAGAAGACTATTCTGCCTCGTCCCTCGTAATCAAGGTGGATCAATTCTTGAAGTGGGGGGAGCCGAAGTGTGGCGCATCGCCGGGACCGGAAACCTGTCCGGCATGCCGAAGAAAGCTCCCGGAGAGTGGCCTTCCAAATGGTTCTACATTGATGACGTCGCTCTACCCGACCCCGTCCACATTGGCCTCCCCGAGTTTTCAAATGCTCCACTAAAGAAATGCCATAGCTGGCATCCTCGGAGCGTCGAGGAAGAGGATAGCGCGGAGATCAGCTTTCTACTGAGCAAGATCAAGATGCTTGCCCAGTCCGGATTGTCAATAGTCTAGGTGATGGCGATTTCTATAACGCGGGGGGTCCAGCCACTCCAATACCGAGGACTGCCCATGTGGCATTATAACGGAGAAGACGACGCCTCATGTTATGGCTGAAAGGGCCCGAAGAACCCCGCCGCTCTAGCCAAGATTCTAGCCGAGCTGTATAAAGGGGAAAAAGGAGGAATTCAGCCGTCTCCAATATCGGGATGGACTTTCCATGTACAATCCTCCCAGCTGGGTAAGGTTCAGCTCCACTATTTTACTCTTGTACCTGGATCATTTGTTGACAGGCAACATCTTATCTGCTCATAATAGGAATGGCGAAAGGCTGTCGAGGGGATCCATGACCCTGCCCCCAGCCGGAGTATCGCAACCGGGATCTTGACCCCGGATATGAAGAAGATACGAACATATTTATGGAGCTTGAGGAGGGAATATTCTATCAGATGAGCTATGACGGTACATATGTACCCATTATCACCGATTACCCCGACCTCCTTCCAGCTTCACACATAAGTAATCCGAAGATACCTCATACAGAAGAGATCTCTTCTTCCTTCTTACCCACCGCACTGTTCTGTGCTCAAAAGGGGAAGCGTTCAGCGTGCCATACTGCTCCGATGGTATCTCCGAAGAGAGCATCCCCCACACCAGGTGAGCCTTCCAAGAGGAAAACAAACAAAGACACGGCCGGGTCTTCATTGAAGAGGTATGAATTTGCCAATATGCACCTGGGCAGTAACATCCAACCGTGACCTTCCCGTTTTCCATGTGTCAGGAAAAAGGTGCGTCGGACTATATCCGGAGGTTCGAGCGGCCGTACTTCCCACAGCCAGGACTCAAACCCTGCCATGAAGTCGGTGGCTGATGCGGGGGCAACGCCGGACTGTCCTCCAGCCAAGGACTCGGATGATGTATCCATCACCAACTCGGAAGTGGAGAGTGCCATGAATCATCGTCGCCGCCGGGCCATTTTACAAGACCCTAGCTTTTCAGAAGAGTCGTTTAATGCCTTCAACTCGGCTGATGCATAGATCCGAGCTGCTTGAGATGGGCTTAACAGGGCCACAAAGCAGCATTTGAAAGATGTGCAGGTAAATTTGTTTTGCCTAACTATGATAACCACATGCCAGTAGCCCCCGAGACTTAAAGGAGTTGAAACAACTGATTTAGGGATCAATGTAAAACCAGGTGCTTACGGAGAAGAACACCCTGTTAACTCAGGAACTAGAAAAGTGTCAGCGCCGGCTGCTTGCTGCCAATGCCGAACTGGAGAAATACAAGGCATCTCCCGGTAATATTTCCCTCTATCGAGAATTCAGAATGATACACTGATAGTGTGAATCTGGGCGCTTTATCTTTGTATTGGGTCGTTAGACCAATTACGAGAGCAGATGGATGCTGCTCGAGGCAAAGAACACAGAGCCAAAAAGCTACTAGCAGTGGGCGAGCGTGTATTAACAAAAGTCGTTCAAGAGAAAAAGAAACTCCAGGATTCAAACACCAAGCTGGGCGAAGAACTGAAAGATGTGCGAGCTCAGCTAGCTGACTCTGTGAAGGAGAACAACAAGCTGCGAGGTGGCATCTTCAGTACGTGGCCGCTTTTATCTTATAACAGTTTTGAGGTAACAACAGCTGATATAGCTGTAATTGCAGGTGTATTGATGAACCACCCCAAAGAGGAGGTGTCCGAATCATCAAGTGATCTTCTGCAAGGGCTGTCGCAGTTGCACGAGCAAGCTCGGCAGGCGATGCAGAGTGTGGCCAAGGCCTTATTGCCATCCGACTCCCCTCCAGGAAGCATGGAGAAGCTGGTAGAGCTGTTCAAGGGAGCGCGGCGGCGTATCCGACTGTGGAAGATATCGGCTTGCTGAGAGGGTGCTTGAGAGGCCTGGGCCATGGTGAAAACGCGGTATACCAAGCTAGGTCTAAATCAGATGGCTCGGGTTGGACCGGTAGGGTCGAATGGGGAAGAAATTCCAGTTAGTTTAGTATATGACCAAGTGGAAGTGGCCGCTAGATATTCCCAACATGATTGTAAGTTAGACCGCCTGTTGGACGGTATAGAAGAGGAAGTCTTTGAGTCTTGAGTGACTATGTACTTCCTTCTAGCTGGATAATAAAGACAATTTTCATCGCCGACCCTTTCGCTTCAACCTCTAGACCCGAAGGTGCGGAGTGTTTCCGAATACCCTAACGATAGAGTATACCTGGGTATGCATGGGAACCAGACGTAGGGGTCATAATTGCTCGAACAGACAATGTGTATCCGGCTAAATATGTTATATTACATTATGTAAGAAACATCTTCCAGAGAGAATAGTTCCGTTAAGGGTTCCTTTCCTTGGGTGTGCATGCGTTTAATGTGCATGTCCGAACTGTGATTGAAAAAAATTGTAGAGTAAGTAACATCTGGGGTTCACAATGGAGTGAATGCGGAAATGTCTTTAATTCGCTGACCGAATATTCCCTTAAGAATGCTAGCTTTCAGCTTCACCCAGTCTGAGGTACACATCCGGATGACCCGGCAGTAACAATCGCAGAGGTGCTCCCTTTATGCCCTAGCCGAACTAACGGGAATGTAGGGCATAAGCATAGGAGCCAGGCAACCTAGCTGGGCCAAAACTGAAGTCATATTGATGCATATAATGGTGAAGAAAAGGTACACATGGAAAGACGCATATGTATTGGGCTTGATGCTCGAAAAATAATAGCAAGCTTCTGCACGAGAAGCCCCCAGGTATAATGAACGTACATATGTAGAGATGTACGCATCAAGTAGGGATGGTCTAGCCGTACTGAAGCCGTAAGGCTAAAGAAAAAACAAAAAAGGTAAAAAAGAAAAGAGAGGGAAAAATAACTATAATAACAGGAGGGAGGAAACGAACACAAAGTTTGGCGCTAGGCATAAAATCATCGTAGTCTGGCCGCGTTCTAGGGGTTCGGCTCTAGGTGATTGTCTGACACATCATGTAGCGGTACGCTCCTCTGGTGAGAACTTCGTCAATGATGAAGGGACCCTCCCACTTGGGCTTGACTTTGTCCTTTTTCTTCTCCGGCAAGCGTAGAACGAGTTCACCAATGTTATAAGTCTTGGCCCGCACTTCTCTTCTTTGGTACCTGCGAGCCTGCTGTTGATAATATGCGCAACGGGATTTTGCGACGTCGCGCTCCTCCTCCAAGGTATCTAAGCTGTCCTGCCAATCTAGCTTGGTTTCTCTCTCTTCGTACATACACACCCGAGGTGAGTCATGAATAATATCACAGGGTAACACTGCTTCCGCACCGTACACCATGAAGAAGGGTGTATATCCGGTAGTGTGGTTGGGCGTGGTCCGCAACCCCCAAAGTACGGAGTCGAGTTCCTCCACCCCATGTGAGGGAGTCCTGGATTAGGGGGTCTCCGGACAGCCGGACTATCTCCATTGGCCGGGCTGTTAGACTATGAAGATACAATATTGAAGACTTCGTCTCGTGTCCGGATGGGACTCTACTTGGCGTGAGAGGCAAGCTAGGCAATACGTATATGGATATCTCCTCCTTTGTAACTGACCTTGTGTAACCCTAACCCTCTCCGGTGTCTATATAAACCGAAGGGTTTTAGTCCGTAGGACAACAATCACAACATACAATCATACCACAGGCTAGCTTCTAGGGTTTAGCCTCTCTGATCTCGCGGTAGATCTACTCTTGTAGCACCCATATCATCAATATTAATCAAGCAGGACGTAGGGTTTTACCTCCATCAAGAGGGCCCGAACCTGGGTAAAACTTCATGTCCCTTGCCTGCTGTTACCATCTGGCCTAGACGCGCAGTTCGGGACCCCCTACCCGAGATCCGCCGGTTTTGACACCGACACCGTGCTTGTCTGATTCCTTCAAAGACCGCACTAGTCTGGGTTTGATGTCGCTCATGATAAGACCATTAGCCCATTCGAGATGACCGTTTGTCTGTGGGTGATAGACAGAGGCGTAATCGAGCTTAATGCCTAGATTAGCACACCAGATTTTCACTTCATCGGCTGTGAAAATTGGAGCCATTATCGGTGATTATGCTGTGCGGGACACCGTAACGGTGTACCACGCCGGATATGAAATCTATTACTGGCCCCGCTTCAGCTGTTTTGACTGGTTTAGCCTCTATCCACTTAGTGAATTTATCCACCATGACCAGCAGATACTTTCTCTTATGGCTTCCTCCTTTAAGGGGTCTGACCATATCGAGTCCCCAGACCGCAAAAGGCCAAGTGATGGGGATTGTTTGTAAGGAAGTGGGGGGCATATGGCTCTGGTTGGCAAAGAGTTGGCATCTGACGCAATGTTGGACAAGGTCCTGTGTATCTGCTCGGGCCGTCGGCCAATAAAACCCTGTATGGAAAGCCTTGCTAACAAGTGCTCGAGCTGTGGCGTGGTGACCGCCGAGTCTCTCATGAATTTTAGCCAAGAGTTGCCGCCCCTCTTCCTCAGATATACATCGTTGAAGGACTCAGGTAGCGCTTTTAATTTCTTATAGAGCTCTCTGTCATGAACCTTGTAGGCCTTCGAACATCAGATAATGTAGCAGGCCTCATTATGGTCCTCAGGAAGCTCCTTCCTATTAAGGTAGGCCAGGAAGGGTTCGGTCCATGGGGCAATGACTGCCATGATGAGATGCGCTGACAGTGCTATTTCGGTGGTTGAGCCTCCGATGACGTCGGTGTTTCCGGGATCTGGGGTTATGTTTGGATCTGGACTAGTGTTGCCGTTTTCCCCTGCCACACCACGGATGGCTTAAAAATCCTTTTCAGGAAGGTGGGACGGGGTCGCGCTTAGTGCCGATACGAGCAAGAACATCCGCCGCTCGATTACTTTCTCGAGCCACGTGATGGAACTCGAGCCCCTTGAACCGGGCTGACATTTTTATTTATGCGTTATGATACGCTGCCATCTTCGGATTTTTGGCGTCGAAGTCTCCATTTATTTGAGATATTGCAAGGTTTGAGTCCCCACGCACTTCTAGGCGCTGTATGCCCATGGAGGCAGCCATCCGGAGACCATGCAATAAGGCCTCGTATTCGGCTGCATTATTGGAGTCAGTGTATAGTATTTGGAGGACGTACTGAACGACATCTCCAGTAGGGGACGTTAAAACGACGCCCGCTCCTAACCCTGCTAGCATTTTGGAGCCATCGAAGTACATGACCGAATTGGAATATGTGTCGTACTCTTTAGGGAGTACGGCTTTTGTCCATTCGGCGACGAAGTCGGCCAGTACTTGGGATTTGATAGCTTGACGTGATTTATATGTGATGTCGAATGGGAGGAGCTCAATAGCCCATTTAGCAATTCGTCCTGTAGCATCGCGGTTGTTTATAATGTCATTGAGTGGTACTTCGAAAGCCACCGTGATCGAACACTCCTGGAAGTAGTGACGGATCTTTCGGGACGCCATGAAGACCGCGTATGCTATCTTTTGATAATGAGGGTACGGGGGTTTGCATGGTGTAAGGACAGTAGATACGTAGTATACTGGCTTCTGAAGCGGGAATTTATGTCCGTCCTGTTCTCGTTCAACGACGAGTACGGCATTCACCACCTGATGTGTTGTCGATATGTATAAAAACATTGGTTCGCTGGCATTTGGTGCGGCTAGGATTGGATTGCTCGCAAGAAGGGTTTTTATTTCCTCCAGTCCGGCTGTTGCCGCTTCCGTCCACTCGAAGTGGTTGGTTCGCCGTAGAAGGCGATAGAGTGGCAGTGCCTTTTCTCCCAATCTGGAGATAAAGCGGCTTAGAGTTGCCATGCAACCCACAAGCTTTTGAACTTTTTTAAGGTCTGTTGGCTTAGCCAATTGTGACAGAGCTCGGATTTTGGCTGGGTTTGCTTCAATTCCTCTATTCGAGACGATGAAGCCCAACAGTTTTCTAGCAGGGACACCGAAAACACACTTTTCCGGATTGAGCTTAATGTCATAAACGCGGAGGTTCTCGAATGTGAGACGTAAATCGTATATTAGTGTTTCGACGTGCCTAGTTTTGATGACAACATCGCCCACATAAGCTTCAACTGTCTTGCCGATCTGTTTCTCCAGGCATGTTTGAATCATGTGTTGGTATGTGGCGCCGGCGTTCTTGAGCCCGAAGGGCATGGTCTTGAAGCAGAATGGCCCATATGGGGTGATGAATGCTGTTGCAGCTTCATCGGACTCCTTCGTTTTGATTTGATGGTATCCGAAATATGCGTCAAGGAAACACAATGAGTCGTGTCCTGCGGTGGCGTCGATGATTTGATTGATGCGGGGAAGGGGGAAGGGATCCTTGGGGCATACCTTGCTGAGGTCTTTTAAATTGACGCACAGGCGCCAAGATTTGTCCTTCTTTGGTACCATCACCAAATTTGCTAGCCAGTCCGGACGTTTTATCTCTCTAATGAAGCCGGCCTCGATTAGCTTGGCTAGCTCTTCCCCCATAGCTTGGCGTTTGGGTTCGGAAAAGTGCCGCAGTGTTTGCTTGACCGGCTTGTGTCCCTTTAATATGTTGAGGCTGTGTTCGGCCAACTCGCGTGGGATTCCTGGCATATCGGAAGGGTGCCAGACGAATATATCCCAATTCTCGCGCAGGAACTCTCGTAGAGCGGCGTCAACCGTCGGGTCTAGTTTTGCTCCGATGGATGCTGTCTTCTTGGGGTCTGTTGGATGGAGTTGGAATTTGATGATTTGTTCAGCCGGTTTGAATGAGGTGGATTTGGGTCGTTTGTCTAGGACCACATCGTCTCTGTCCACCGTGGAGCGCAGCACGGTTAACTCTTCGCCATGAGCGCTTCAGATAATTCCTCAAGGGCCAGGGACACGGTCTTATTCTCGGCGCGGAGTGCTATGAACAGATCAGTAACTAGAGTGATTATATCGTTGGGCCCGGGCATCTTAAGCTTCATGTACCAGTAATGGGGTATTGCTTGAAAGCGCGTAAATGCATCTCGCCCTAAGAGGGCGTGATATCCGCTGTTGAAGGGGGCCACCTGGAAGGTTATTTCTTCAGAGCGATAGTTCTCCGCCATGCCGAATACCACGTCGAGGGTGATTTTTCCCGCACACCGTGCCTCCCGACTGGGAATGCTTCCTCGGAAGGTCGTGCTGTTTTGCTCGATGCGGCTCCTGTCTATTTCCATTTTTCGTATTGTATCCTCGTAGATGAGGTTCAGTGCGCTGCCACCGTCCATGAGAACCTTTGTGAGCCGAAAGCCATCCACAATTGGGCTAAGGACCAAGGCGGCTGGTGTTTGGACTGTCCTGTGATTTTGTTCGTAGCCAGCGTTGAAGGTTATTGCTATGTCGTTCCAGGGGTTTATTGTTGCGGTCTGGCAAACTTCGGCGAGTTCGCGGAGTGCCCTTTTGCGCCTATTGTTTGAAGTGAATGTATAAAAGACTGTCAGTATTCTGGGTTCGTCGTCTTCTGGAGGGTGTTGCTCTGGGGTGTCTTTGGTGAGGATGTCCTCGCCGTTTTTGGATACCTGCCGGAGTATCCAACATGCTCTAAGGCTGTGGGTTGGTATGGTATCCGGTGTGGTGTGTATTTTGCATGGGCCATCAAGCCATCCCTCCAGAACGGTTCCGTGCCGCGTGATGGGTTTGCATTTCTTGGCTATTGATCTGGGCGCGTTACAGGGGGTGCGCCCTTTTTGCCTGGACCAGTGGTTGAGTTGGGACCGATAGCTTCCAAATTGTCTGATCTCTCCAGGCACTCTCCATTGTGTTGTACTTCTGTACAATAGTTGCCAAGTCACTGAAGTGTAGTATGCGGCGGCGATTAATGGCGTTGAGGAGTCCTTCGTTCGTGCAATTGTTGCGGAACGCCGATATTGCGTCTTCGTCACGGCAATCTTTAACCTTGTCCTTGACAAGTAGGAATCTGCCTCAAAAGTGGTGGACCATTTCCTGAGGCTGTTGTTGTATGTTCGTGAGAGCACTTATGTCTGGGTGGGTGGGTGGAATTGGATCTGAACCCTGAACCGATCGAAGATCCGGAGTCTGAGGTTTTTCCGGACTGAACAGTCCGGGCTCCGGAGTATCTTCTGATTTTTGAAGCCTGCCGTCCGACTCTAAGTTCGGAGGACGAGGCATGTCTTTCTGCCGGTAGGTATCTGGCTTCTCGAGGTCAGTGATCCAAACATAATTCATCCTCAATATAGAGGAAGGGTTATCTTGCTGCTCGACTACCGCTATCTGGTGGGTGATCGATGCAGAATTAATCTCTCTCTGGTCGGGTTTAAGCCCCACCTGATCGTAGTCTGTAGCGACCCCAAGGCGGCGATGCGATCTAGGAGTTCATCCAAAGAAGATAACTCCATCGGATCCATCCGTTTGGCGTATTAAGAATCAACGCAGATACCTTTTTCGATGACTCGGGAGGTCATCCTTGTCGGCTCGAAGGCCGAGCGAGCAATCATGGTAAAACCGCCTAGCCGGAGGGTTTGGCCTGAGGCCAGAGCTCCTTCAGAGGTGATATTTTCCTTGACGATAAGTCGAGCCATCAACCTATGCGATGACGGCATAGTGGAACTCTCAATGAAAGCACCAATGTCGGTGTCAAAACCGGCGAATCTCGGGTAGGGGGTCCCGAACTGTGCGTCTAATGTTGATGGTAACAGGAGACAGGGGACACGATTTTTACCCAGGTTCGGGCCCTCTCTATGGAGGTAATACCCTACTTCCTGCTTGATTGATCTTGATGAATATGAGTATTACAAGAGTTGATCTACCACGTGAAAGTGCGTTATATCGACTAGAGGGGGGTGAATAGGCGATTTTTATGAAATTCTTCACTGAGGAATTTGCCGGTGAGGAAACTCCGTAGTAAAGAACTACTAGCAGCGGAATAAGTACTCAAGAGTAAACATAACAGAACACAAGCATAGTCATCATGATGAAATGAAGACAGGCAGAGTACAGGAAGCGTAAGCACAGGATAACACAGGATGAAGACAAACAGACTAAAGAAATTGAACTGAGGAAATTAAGAAAGTCTTCAGTCAAAGTCTTCAAACACAGATATGAACAAACACACAACACGGTTATGAGGAAATGAATGAGTTGAGGGAATAGAACCAGTAAGCTTGGTGAAGACAATGATTTGGTAGACCAGTTCCAACTGCTGTCTCAGTTGTACATCTGGTTGGAACGGCTGAGTATTTAAACTTGAGGACACACAGTCCCGGACACCCAGCCCTGAACACGCAGCTCAGGACACCAAGTCCTCACCGTATTCTCCTTGAGCTAAGGTCACACAGACCTCGCCCAATCACTTGTGGTAAGTCTTCAGGTGACTTCCGAACCTTCACAAACTTGGTCACTCGGCGATCCACAATTCCTCTTGGATGCTCTATACCATGACGCCTAACCGTCTGGAAGAAGCACCGTCTTCAAAGGTAACAAGCATCGGATCCACGCAGGATCAATCTCTTCAGTGATGCTCAATCACTTGGGGTTTGTAGGTGTTTGGGTTTTGGGTTTTTCCTCACTTGATGATTTTCGCTCAAATTCCTCGGAGGATGGGTTGCTCTCAAATGACAAGTGTCAGTTTCTCTCGAAGCAGCCAACCAGCTAGTGGTTGTAGGGGGGGCTATTTATAGCCAAGGGAGCAGCCCGACATGATAAGACATAAATGCCCTTGAATGATATGACCGTTAGGTGGATAGATATTTTGGGACAGCTGGCGCATAGCATAGCAATGGTCGGAATTTTTGAGTAGCAAAATCCTCAGGGCTATCATGTTCCTCACTGTGTAGGCAATCCGCACGGGCGAATTCCTAACTCCTCAGTCAGAACAAATTCCTCAGAGACCAGAAGAACTGTGTCTCTGTCACTTAAGAATATGACAGGACTGTATGAAATTTCCAATGGCTTCACTTGAAGGGATTGGTAGTTGTAGGATTTTGAGTTGAGCATCACATGGAAATTTTTCTTTAGTATTTCCCCGACCCCCTTTAACTGTACGGTGTTTCCTATGACTCAAGAAAGAGAAAATGAAACTAAGAAAACAAAAGTCTTCACGCTTCATGTTCCTCGAATGAATACCAAGTCTTCAAGGTCACACCAATTTCTTCACTATCAAAGTCTTCAGAAAGCCAAAGTCTACAGTCAAAGAACTTCATTTTTAGGGGTCGACTTTCTCTGTAAATATCAAACTCCTCATAGACTTATAGACCTCTGTACACTCACAAACGCATTAGTCCCTTAACCTATAAGTCTTCAATACACCAAAATCACTAAGGGGCACTAGATGCACTTACAATCTCCCCCTTTTTGGTGATTGATGACAATATAGGTTAAGTTTTCAACGGGGATAAACATGTGAAGTGTAAATATTGATATTGAGGAATTTGATTGCAAGATATAGAAGAACTCCCCCTGAAGATGTGCATAGTGAGAAATTTGCTTTTGAAGCAATGCACACTTGAAGAGTTGAATCATGGAGATCTCCTCCTATATCTTGTAATTCATACACGCATTTGACATATAACAGTGAAGAATTTGAAATGCATGATGAAATATGGTGACTGATGTAATTCAGCATGCGTGCAATAATATTAACGAGGAATAGGCATGCAGAAAAACGTATCAGGAGTATCAGAGCACCATCGGGTTTAAGTTTACAACTCGATCCAATAAAGTCTCAGAAGAACGAGAGTTGTAACTTGAAAAAAAAGGCCCATATAGAAAGACCCGCTTGAAGACTAACTCAAAATTCTCCCCCTTTGTCATCAAATGACCGAAAGGATCGAATATGAGGACTAACGCCCCTGAAGAATATCAAGTTGATGAAGGAGCGCCAGCGTTGTTGGGGTCGTTTATTGTAGTAGGGCCTGCCGTGGTGTCGTCCAAGTCTTCATTTTCATCAGTGTCGCGTGATGAGGAATATTCGCTGGCCACCAGAGAAGGAACCTTGACCTTCTTGAATTTCTTTGGTGGAGGTGCAGACTAGTCAAAATCTTCCTTGAGACCCATTTTCTTCAGATCGTCTTCACCATATAGATGTGACAGGATTGCCCAGGTGCGACCAAAGACTTCATGGAGGTAGTAATGGTTTTTCTTCATTGCATTGTGTGTAGCAGTCATGTTGTGAAGAAATGAACCAAACTGACGCTTAACCCATTTGTGATTTCGATCCACCTTCTGGTGAAGACTAATTAGAAGTTCACGGCCAGTCATTATGCGCGGACTAGTGGCTTGAGGAGTGGACTTCGGTGCATTGGCAGAGTCATGTGTGGCAGAGTCATCATTGGTGGAATGAGAGGCAGCTTTGCGAAATTGACCATCCAATGGACGAATGCCTTCATCTATAACAGCTGGTGCCTTGCCCTTTCCATTAACTGAGGAATAGGTCTGCTTGAGGACTTCAATTGGGGGCAAGTAGCTGAGGTGATTCTGAAAATCAGCTTTGTAGTTGAGTGAAGACCTTGTCCTGAGGAATCTCATAATCCAAGGTGCATAAGGCTTTAGCTCAAACGGAGACAGTGCAACATTTGCCAGAGTCCACATGAAGAAATCGTGATAATTGACAGGAATGCCATGAACGATGTTGAATACCAGATTCTTCATGATGCCAACAATTTCCTCATCAGATGAGTCGTGGCCTTTGATAGGACTCCTTGTCCTCGTAAGAATATGATAAACAGTTCTGGGCACATGAAGTGATTCCTTCACGAGGAATTTGGTTCTTGGTGCCTGACCTGGATTCAAAGGTTTCATCAGTACCTTCATGTAGTGATTTGTAAGCTCAGGTTCACTGTAGATGCAACGAGCTTCTTCAAGGAGAGGACTGAGTGGTAAAGCATGAAGCAATTCAAAAGCTGGTGGAGTGTAGTGAGTGTTTTCAGACATCCAGTCCAGCACCCATGAATTCACATCTTCAGAATCTCCTGTGATGTGCAGCGTTGCATAGAATTGAAAAATCAGTTCTTCATTCCAATCGCAAATGTCAGAGCAAAAGTTTAACAGTCCAGCGTCGTGAAGAACACTAAGGACTGGTGCGAAGCACGGCAGAGATTCCATATCCACGTGAGGAATATGCTCATGGTAGAAGATTTTATCTTTTTTGAACAGCACTGAGGAATAGAAATTGGCTTGACTAGCAGTCCAGAAACGCCTCTTCCTAATGCGAGCAGAGTTATAAGGGTTGTAGTCTTCGAATAATACATGCTCGCCGAAGAAATCATCAGCCTTGAACTTTTGCTTGCGTGAGAATGGATCCTTTGGCTTGGGCAGAGGAGTGTCAGTGAGTTACATCACGACCTCAGGAATCGCAATCTCAGGTTCTTCAGGCTGAGGAATTTCTGGTTCCTCTTCATTGGCAGTCTGCGTCTTCAGATGTTCAGCAGCAGCAGTTTCTTCAGCACTAGTGGCTGGAATTTCCTCATGTACAGATGGAGTGGGGTGAGTTTCTTCAGAGCGCATTTGATAGTTTGTGCAGGAGACTGAGGTATTTGCTGCAACGGTGTGAACATTGGAGAGTTTGGATGCCGACTTTCCCAGAATTCATCACTTATTACTGGTGTGGAGCAGCCAACGTCCACATCTTCATCTTCCATTTCTTCAATGCCAGCCTCTTCAACTATGAACTAAGGCATGGGCAAGGAGATTACAAGTGTTGAAGGGATCGTATCCACTTCAATTTCTTCATCAATCTGCTCTGACGAAGCAGCAGAATGATTTTCTTCATCAGATCCGCTAGGGATCTCATATTCTTCACTGAAAGGAACAAAGTCCTTTGATGGCCTGGTTGAGATGGGAACAACATCAATGGGATTAGCAAATGAACTTGTCATAGGCTTCATCTTCTTCAGAGTTGAAGAATCTGAAGCAGCTTATGCTTTCCTTTTCTTCACTGCTGCATGCTCCGCAGCCTTGGTCTTCTTCACATCTGATGCAGATGGAAGGATTGGAGTTGGTGTAGGCGCAGGAGGAGTAGAGGAATCTTGTTGATTTTCTTCATTTTCTTCAGGCGCACCACTAGTGGGTGCCCTGGCAATTTCTTCAGCGGCTGGAATGCAGTCATCAGCCCTGGAACTCAAGTTTTTTTCAGCATCCTGATTGTCATCAGCGGTGCTGGCATTTTCTTCAGTAGGCTGAGCAGATGCTTCAGCCTGAGAAATTTCCTTTTGCATTGGTGCTGCAACATTGGAGGTGAACTATTCTGTTATCTTTACAAATCTGACTTTGGCTCCCAGCCAGTCAGCATAATAGCGATCAAATTCATCACTCAGTTTCTTGATTTCTGATTGGAGAGCAACAAGTTCTTCAGGTGAAAGCTTCATAACGTTTTGCTTCAGAAAGCGCTCTTTCTTGTACTGCATTTTCTTCACTCTCCTCCCCTGTTCAAATTTCCATTTCTCTTCTTGTATGAAGTGAGTCAGCATGTGAATTAGGCCAGGAGTCTGCTTGAAATCAGGAATGGGAGTGTTGGGGTCCTTGTGCCAAACATCAATGTATTCGAGGATCAACTTGGGATCCAAAAGCAGTGGCACATCTGTTCCCTTGGCTCTAGCGGCCCTGACTTGCCTATCTCTGATGATTTCTGCAAGTTCATCATCATCTGCTTCGTCTTCATCAGACGGCACTTGGAAGGCAACTTGCTTCTTCTGAGGAATGGGGCGAGGACCTCATCCAGCAGTGGCCTTAGTCTTTAGTAGAGAGGGTCCCGTTGAGGAAGTTGGTGCAGCTGAGGAACTTGCTGAGACACCTGAGGCAATGGACATGCCTGCAGTCCTTTGGCACGAGGCAAGATGCACAGGTGCTGAGGACTTTGGAGGAGTTGAGGATTTTGAGGGAGCAAGAGCAGCATGAGGAATTGGCCATGAGGGATTTGAGGATTCTGGCCGTCAGGGCATTGCTGAGGAACTTGGCCTTGAGGGCATTGTTGGTGAAGCACTTGGCTTGTGCGCAGGCTTCTTTGACATAGCCTTCTTCGGCTTGACAGCAGAGGCCTCAGCAGAGGCAGCAGCAGCAGAGTCTTCATTGAATTTCCTCACTGCTTCTCTAGCATGCTTAGCCAACTTGGTTTGGCGCTTGGCCCATTCATCAGGATAGTCCTCACCGCGCTTGAGGCTGGTGGGATCAGCTATTTGGCCAGGTGCCAATGGAGATCTTGGGCATGGAGGATTGAGTGCGAATTTCTTCATATACTTTGGAGTTACATACCTATACTCCCTCCATTCTCTTGCCCATCTCCTTTCTATCCTCTGTATGCGCACCTTGCGCTGATTTTTGTCCTCTTTTCCAAACTTGGCCTCATCAGGAGTGCAGTAATGTTTGTATATGTCCTCAGGGATTTCAAAGGCAGTCATGACCTCATGCTTCTTTCCTCCTTTCTGTGGCCTTTTACCATCAGCCATTTTCTTCAGTTGAGGAATTTGAATAATCATATTCTCTGAAGAAGTATGCAAATTTTCTTCGAGGAATGCTGCAAATGAGTTAAGTTGATGAGAACCTAGTGATTCAACAGCTGACATGAGTACCTGTGAACAGAGTATAGTTGTGAGGAATTTGGAGAGATCATATGCGTTCTCAAAAGGTTTTTCAAAAAGAACAAGTTTGAGGAATTTGACCAGATGAGTCTTGAAGAATTTCACTAAGCGTTCTTTGTTTTAGGTTCCAGAGTTGTATAGATCGAAGATCCACACAATTGAGGAATCTTGAAGAAAAATGATGCTTAGAGAAACGAATCAAGAACAGATGACTTGTGAGGTGTTTAGTGTGTGAAGATATGAAGAAAAACACCTTTGAAGATTTTGTAGATAATCAGTCGAATCAATGAGGGCAGTAAAAGTAACTTTTAATTACCCTGGACGAAGAACATGACGAACAGTGAAGTGGAGAGGTGAAGTTCGTCTGTGTAGATCTTCCACGCCTAACTCGGCGGAGGAAGACGGCTACGGCGGCGGCGGAGTGAAGATTTCTGCGGTCGACGCGAGTACGTTGGTGACGAGGTCGAGGCAGTGAAGCTCTTCCTCACCGGCGATGATGAAGTAGCGGCGGTGCTAGGTTTTGAGAAGATCGAGCTGGAGAGGGATCGAGCGGAGTAAAAGAAGTGAGGAAGGGAAGGAGGGGTATTTATAGCCACTATGAAAAAAAACTGTTCGCCCGAAGAAATTGGACAAACGTGCCCCTGACCCTTCTCATTCGCTTGACATGTGGCACCCACGTACTGAGAGGTGGAGATCGTGTGCGATCGTGGGTGAATGGATAAGTGTATCGTGGGATGCGTAACGGTTTGAGCGGCAAAGCCGAAAATTTAGATAAGATAGGTTTTAAAGTTCCGTTCGCAATTTCTTCAGCTGACAAGGACACAGTGAAGATTTTGAACGAGTTTCAAATAGAACGCACATGAAGAATTTTTGAATAGTTTGGGTTGAGTATAGCATAGAGGGGTAGGGTCCGATCACATTCACTTAGCAGAAAAACCAACTTGAAGAATTAGCAATAAGTGAATGCTGCAGAGGACATAAACTTATATATATAGCCAATGAAGAAAAACGACGGAAACAGTGAAGACAGTGCAAAGTTGAAGAATATGATCAATTGAGGAATGTCAACTTTTGGTGGTGGCGTGACCCACAGTATAAGAATGATGATTTCAGACACTGCGTACAATTATTGTAGGGTTCTGAGAATCAAATTCTTTGTTAATTTCTTCACACTAAGAGTGTTATTCTTCATTGATTGAATAAAAATGTTTCTTCATGTGTTGCACATCTAAGTCATCAATTTTGCATAAGTGTTAGGATGAGTGTCCTTTTCAAAGAACATTCGAAGATTCTAGGATATTTAGCTCACACCGCAACTTGCTAAATCTCTTCTCATCCAAGGGCTTTGTGAAGATATCGGCTAGCTGTTCTTCAGTATTCACATGCTCAATATAAATGTTGTCCTTCAACACATGATCACGAAGAAAATGATGACAAATCTAAATGTGCTTCATCTTCGAGTACTGAACTGGGTTGTGAGCAATCTTGATGGCACTCTCATTGTCACAGAAGAGAGGCACATTCTTCATGTTGACGCCATAGTCCTTGAGAGTTTTCTTCATCCATAGCAATTGAGCACAGCAAGAACCAACGGCAATGTACTCAGATTCAGCAGTAGATAGTGATACGCAGTTCTGTTTCTTCGAGGACCAACAGACCAAAGATCGTCTGAGTAAATGACATGTACCAGATGTTGACTTGCGTTCCACACGATCACCAGCATAGTCAGAGTCAGAATATCCAATGAGATCAAAATCCGAGCCCTTGGGGTACCATAATCCAAGTGTTGGTGTGTGAGCTAGATATCGAAGAATATGCTTCACAGCCTTATGGTGCGATTCCTTCGATGTAGCTTGAAATCGGGCACAGATGCAAACACTAAGCATTATATCTAGCCTAGATGCACATAAGTACAATAAAGAACCAATCATGGAGCGGTATACCTTATGATCGAAGTCAATACCATTTTCATCAATGCACAGATGGCCATTTGTGGACATAGGAATTTCGACGCCTTTGCAATCTTGCATGCCGAATTTCCTCAGTACATTCTTGAGGTATTTCTCCTGAGATATGAATATGCCATTGCGTTGCTGACGAATTTGAAGACCTAAGAAGAATTTCAACTCTCCCATCATAGACATTTTATATTCTTCACTCATCATATAGGCAAATTCATCACTATAACATTGGTCAGTACAGCCAAAGATAATATCATCAACATATATTTGGCACACAAACAGTTCACCATCATAAGATTTAGTGAAAACAGTAGGGTCGAGTGAACCGGGTTTGAAGCCTTTCTTCATGAAGAATTCCTTCAAGGTATCATACCACGCCCGTGGGGCCTGCTTGAGGCCATAGAGGGCCTTGTTGAGTCTGAAGACTTTGTCAGGATTCTTTGGATCTTCAAAACCTGGGGTTGAGCAACATATACTTCTTCCTCAAGCTTACCATTGAGGAATGCACTTTTCACATCCATTTGATATAAAGTGATATCATGATGGTTAGCATAAGCAAGTAATATGCGAATAGCCTCAAGTTTAGCAACAGGTGCAAAAGTTTCATTGAAATCAATTCCTTCAACCTGTGTGTAGCCTTGAGCTACGAGCCGTGCCTTATTCCTCAGCACAAGGCCATTTTCATCTTGCTTGTTGCGGTAGATCCACTTTGTGCCAATGATATTGTGCTTGCGAGGATCTGGGCGTTTGACTAGTTCCCAGACATTGTTGAGTTCAAACTGATGTAATTCTTCTTGCATGGCATGAATCCACTCAGGCTCCAGAAATGCTTCATCTACCTTAGTGGGCTCTGTAATAGAGACAAAAGCATAGTGCCCACAAAAGTGAGATAAATGTGAAGCTCTTGAGCGTGTGAGAGGACCTGGCGCTTTGATGTCATTGATGATCTTTTCAACTTGCACTTCTTTTGCAATGCGAGGATGAGCTGGTTGCCGTTGAAGAATTTGATTAGTATTCTCTTCAGCACCATTTTCTTCAGTATTTTCTTCAGGTGCATTAGCTCGACATTCTTCATGTTCTGGAATGAATTCTTCAGTAGATTCTTCAGTAGGAATGACATCCTCAGTAGCCTTGAACTTGATAGATTCCTCAGGTGCTGGTTCATCTATCACAGTAGGTAGGTGCTCTCTTTGCGAGCCATTAGTTTGATCGAACCGCACGTCTACAGTTTCAACAACCTTGTGAAGAACGTTGTTGAAGACTCTGTAGGTGTGCGAGTCCTTTCCGTAACCAAGCATAAAACCTTCATGTGCTTTCGGTGCAAATTTTGAGTTGTGATGAGGATCTCTTATCCAAGATTTAGCACCGAAGACTTTGAAATAACTTACATTGGGTTTCTTATCAGTGAGGAGTTCATAGGCAGTCTTCTTGAAGAATTTGTCAAGATATACTCTGTTGATGATGTGGCATGCAGTATCAATTGCCTCAGTCCAGAACCGACAAGGCGTTTTGTATTCATCAAGCACAGTGCGAGCCATCTCAGCAAGAGTCCTGTTCTTGCGCTCCACGATGCCGTTCTGCTGAGGAGTATAAGGAGCAGATAACTCATGACTAATACCAAGTTCATCAAGATAGTCATCGAGACCAGAATTCTTGAACTCAGTGTCGTTGTCACTTCTGATGTGCTTGATCTTCACACCAAAGTTGGTTGAAGCCCTCGAGGAAAATCGTTTGAAGACCTCCTGCACTTCATGTTTGTAAGTAACAAGGTGTACCCATGTATAACAAGAGTAATCATCAACAATAACAAAGCCATATTGAGATGCTTCATTTGAAACAGTGGAATAATGATTAGGACCGAAGAGATCCATGTGAAGCAATTCAAATGGGCGAGTAGTGGTCATGATAGTCTTCGCTGGATGCTTGGCCTTTGTCATCTTCCCAGCTTCACATGCTCCGCATAGGTGATCCTTGAGGAATTTGACATTCTCGATGCCTATGACATGCTTCTTCTTCGCGAGCGTGTGCAAATTCCTCATGCCTTCATGACCAAATCGTCGATGCCAGAGCCAGCCTTCTGAAGCTTTTGCAAGTAGGCACATGGCTGGTTGTGGTCCTGTAGAGAAATCAACAATATACATGTCTCCTCTCCTAAAGCCTTCGAAGACTTTGGAATTGCCAGCTTCCATAACCACAACACAACGGTATTTGCCAAAGACAACAACCATATCAAGATCACAAAGCATTGAGACAGACATAAGGTTGTATCCTAAGGACTCAACAAGCATGACTTTGTCCATGTGTCGATTCTTTGTGATCGCAACCTTACCTAGACCCAATACCTGACTTTTGCCTTTGTCAGCAAAGATGATATGCTTCAGATGCGACGGAGATAATGGAGCATCCATCAATAGATTCTTGTCACCAGTCATGTGATTTTTACATACACTATCGAGGACCCACTCAGTGGCTTTGGGTTGATCATCTTGCAGATGAATTAGTGCAGCTTACAAACTCATATACTTCATCAGTGAAGAATATGACATCAATTCATCAGATCAATTTCATCAAGCAGAAGGACAGATAAAACAGTGTGAGGACATGAGAAATGAAAGTTCATTTCTTCATGATTAGCCTGCGTCTTATCAGACATACTCAGGTCTCCAGCAAATTCTTCAGACGACTACGTACATCTGGAGACCTGATGCTGCAGAAGAGATTAGTTCTTTTTCTTCACCACCCACATCTAAAGGGGTGGCAAAGAATTCATCACTCTGCGAGCTCCATACGAGAAGGATGTCATAGAAGCCAATCCATTTCGTCTCACATAAGAGGGGTTAGAATAAGCATAGGAGTAAGAAGAGAAATTCTTCGAGGACTTATGGACATAATGATTTGAAGAATAATGCACATATCCATAATCCTTAGATCTTCCCTACGAAATAGATGGGTTAGCACGATGATGTTCATTTGAGGACTTTGATCCTTTTGAGGAATCTGATCCATGTGAGGAGTTTGGTCCGTATGAGGACTTGGATCCATATGAAGAATTTGTTCCATATGAAGAATTTGATCTGGGTTCCTATTCTTCACAGGTGGCGTCATGATGACATTCACCTGAAGATTTTCAAGGCATCTTTTGGGAACCCAAATTTTCTTCATAGAGGGACCGTTCCGGCAATTAGTGCCAACATATCTAGCAAATACTTCACCATTCTAATTTTTGAATAGTTTGTAGTTGCAGTCAAATGACTCATCATCAGAATGAGGAGATTCACTTGCAAATCCAGAAAGGTTTGATGGATCAACTGGAGGTCCCTTTGCAGCAACCCATGTAGTTTTGGGGTACTACTCAGACTTCCAATATGTACCATCAGCATTGAGTTTCCTCTCAAAAGCAATACCCTCTTTCCTAGGGTTCCTGTTGAGGATCTGCTTTTTAAGCACATCACAAAGAGTCCGATGCCCTTTGAGGCTTTTGTAAATGCCTGTCATGTACAATTCCTTCAGCCCTGCATCATCAGTGATACTAGCAATGTCTTCAGATGAGGAATTAGTGATAGCAGAAGCATGTGAAGAATTTGAAACATTAGCAGCATTTAAACATTCAGGTGAAGAATTAGCAGATTCACGTTCAATGCACTTCAAGCATGGAGGAACAAATTCTTCCTAAGAAGCGCTGATTTGTTGAGCAAGTAATGAATCGCGCTCCTTTTGAAGATCTTCATAACTCACTCTTAGCTTCTCAAGGTCTTGCTTTCTTTAAAGAAATTCATAATAAAGCTTCTCATGATCTGATAAGAGTGTTATGATGACTTTGAAGATTGTCAATCTTGGACTGAAGTCTCTGAAGATTTTCAGTCAAAGTTTCTATGCGATCCATTTCTTCACCGAACATATCATCACTTTTGTCTAGCATGTTTTGAACCTTTTCAAGAGCCCTTTGTTGTTTTACAACAATCTTAGCAAGTTTAGAATAGCTGGTCTTAAGGTTTTCATCAGATTCATTCTCACTTGATTCAAAGGAGGTATATTTGAGTACCTTGGCACCCTTTGCCATGAAGCAATAGGTGGGAGCGTAGTCATCATCGCCTTCATCACCCTTGTTGGTGAGGTCATTTTCTTTAGTGTTGAAGATATACTTGCTGACGAATGCAGTAGCGAGAGCTAGGCTCGCCACTCTGGATTCGGACTCCTCAGATGTCTCCTCTTCCTCATTTTCTTCAGATTCAGCCTCAGAGTCCATTTCCTTGCCAATGAATGCCCTGGCCTTCTTGGAGCTGCTCTTCTTGTGATATGAAGGCTCTGAGGATTTTGATGATGAAGATTTTGTGGATTTCTTCTTTTTCTTTGCATCATCAGAACTGTAATCCTTGTATTTCTTCTTCTTTGATTCCTTTTACCACTAAGGACAATCTTGAATGTAATGTCCAGGTTTCTTGCATTTGTGACAGAGCCTCCTCTTGTAGTCACTCAATGAGGAATCATTGCTCCTTGAGAGTCTTCCAAGGCGACCACGTCTTGAGAGCTTTTGGAACTTCTTCACGAGGAGAGCCAGATCATGGCTTAGTTCTTCAGGATCACCAAGGCTGCTACCAGAGTCTTCATCTTCGGACTCAGATACCGCCTTGACCTTCAGTGCGCGTGATCTGCCATAGCTCGAACCATAGAGATCTGTTTTTTCAGCAAGTTGGAACTCATGATTATTTAGCCTCTCGAGAATGTCAGCGGGATCAAGTGACTTGTAATCAACACGTTCTTGTATCATCAATGCCAGAGTGTCAAATGAGGAATCAAGCGATCTCAGCAATTTCTTCACCACCTCATGGTCGGTGATGTCAGTGGCACCAAGTGCTTGAAGATCATTTGAGATGTCAGTGAGGCGATCAAAGGTTTGTTGAACATTTTCATTGTCGAGTCTTTTGAAGCGGTTGAAGAGATTGCGAAGAACATCAAATCGAGAGTCACGATGTGTTGAGACTCCTTCATTCACTTTGGACAACCTGTCCCAGATAAGCTTCGCTGTCTCCAAAGCAATCACTCTGCCATACTGTCCTTTGCTCAGATGGCCACATATGGTATTCTTCGCTTGAGAGTCGAGTTGCTTGAATCTCTTCACATCAGCAGCATTCAGAGAAGGTGTGACTGAGGGAACACCATTTTCCACAACATACCAGAGATCGTTATCAATTGCCTCAAGATGCATTCGCATCTTGTTCTTCCAGTAGGGGTAGTCTGTCCCATCGAGGGTAGGACACCCAGCAAAGACCTTAATCCTACCTGCGGTCGACATAACTAAAACTCCAGGTGGTTAAACTAAAATCACACAGAAAAAGTGAGTACCTTGCTCTGATACCAATTGAAAGTACGTTATATCGACTAGAGGGGGGTGAATAGGCAATTTTTATGAAATTCTTCACTTAGGAATTTGCCGGTGAGGAAATTCCTTAGCGAAGAACTACTAGCAGCGGAATAAGTACTCAAAAGTAAACATAACAGAACACAAGCATAGTCATCATGACGAAATGAAGACAGGCACAGAGTACAGGAAGCGTAAGCACATGATAACACAGGATGAAGACAAATAGACTGAAGAAATTGAACTGAGGAAATTGAGAAAGTCTTCAGTCAAAGTCTTCAAACACAGATATGAACAAACACACAACACAGTTATGAGGAAATGAATGAGTTGAGGGAATAGAACCAGTAAGCTTGGTGAAAACAATGATTTGGTAGACCAGTTCCAACTGTTGTCTCAGTTGTACGTCTGGTTGGAGCGGCTGAGTATTTAAACTCGAGGACACACAGTCCCGGACGCCCAGTCCTGAACTGCAGCTCAGGACACCAAGTCCTCATTGTATTCTCCTTGAGCTAAGGTCACACAGACCTCGCCCAATCACTCGTGGTAAGTCTTCAGGTGACTTCCGAACCTTCACAAACTTGGTCACTCGGCGATCCACAATTCCTCTTGGATGCTCTAGACCATGACGCCTAACCGTATGGAAGAAGCACAGTCTTCCAAGGTAACAAGCGTCGGATCCACGCAGGATCAATCTCTTCAGTGATGCTCAATCACTTGGGGTTTGTAGGTGTTTGGGTTTTGGGTTTTTCCTCACTTGATGATTTTCGCTCAAATTCCTCGGAGGATGGGTTGCTCTCAAATGACAAGTGTCAGTTTCTCTCGGAGCAGCCAACCAGCTAGTGGTTGTAGGGGGCGGCTATTTATAGCCTAGGGAGCAGCCTGACATGATAAGACGTAAATGCCCTTGAATGATGACCGTTAGGTGGATAGATATTTTGGGACAGCTGGCGCATAGCACAGCAACAGTCGGAATTTTTGAGTAGCGAAATCCTCAGGGCTATCATGTTCCTCATTGTGTAGGCAATCCGTACTGGCAAATTCCTAACTCCTCAGTCAGAACAAATTCCTCAGAGACCAGAAGAACTTTGTCTCTGTCACTGAAGAATATGACTGGACTGTATGAGATTTCCAATGGCTTCACTCGAAGGGATTGGTAGGTGTAGGATTTTGAGTTAAGCATCACATGGAAATTTTTCCTTAGTATTTCCTCGACCCCCTTTAACAGTACGGTGTTTCCTATGACTCAAGAAAGAGAAAATGAAACTATGAAAACAAAAGTCTTCACGCTTCATGTTCCTCGAATGAATACCAAGTCTTCAAGGTCACACCAATTTCTTCACTTTCAAAGTCTTCAGAAAGCCAAAGTCTTCAGTTGAAGAACTTCATTTTTAGGGGTCGACTTTCTCTGTAAATGTCAAACTCCTCATAGACTTATATACCTGTGTACACTCACAAACGCATTAGTCCCATAACCTACAAGTCTTCAATACACCAAAATCACTAAGGGGCACCAGATGCACTTACACCACGAGATCGTAATGGCTAAACCCGAGAAGTCTAGCCTGTATGACTAAGGTATTGAGTATATCCTTTCCGGACTACACCCTCCGGTTTATATAGACACTGGGGGGATCTAGGGTTACATAGAGTCGGTCACATAAGATGGAATCTTCATAGTTGTTCACCAAGCTTGCCCTCCACGCTAAGGGGAGTCTTATCTGGACACGGGTAAAGTCTTCGGTCTTCATATCTTCATAGCCCATCAGTCCGGCCCATAGATAACTGGCCGGACGCCCGAGGACCCCTTAGTCCAGGACTCCCTCAGCAGAACATTTGAGTTATTTGATACAGCTAGACTAGGCTTTTCGCTTCCATTTGTGGAGGTGTAATGGATCTCGTCGAACTTTGTTAGTAGTTCCTTCTTTATGATTGAGATGAAGAAAAGCTTTTGCCTCCGTTTCAGAAAAAACACGTCAAGAGGAATTTCTTTTATAGTAGAGCCGATAATGGAGAGAAGTCCATGCGTGCAACGCCACAAGCTACAGAGTAGTGGTAGTAGAGCACTTTACGTACAGAGCCGTATTGCACAGTTCCCAATGCCCCGCCAGGCTTTTTCGGGTCCTCGGGCTTAATTGGGAGGCTCTATTTAAATATGCTACTAGCTGATGAGGAAGCTGCAAGCAAGGTGTAGCTAGGGCGAGCACGCGAGCCACGAGATGCTGGGAAGGAAAACCCGTTCACGTGGCTAGGCTGTCTAGTGCACCCAGATTGTGGTGCCGCATGTCCGTTTGACTTCACAACTCAAACTACCCGTGTAAAATATTGGCTCGCAGCGAATTTACTATTTTAAAAAAAGGTTGACGTGCGTTCGGCCAGGATCGAACCCACAACACGAGGTATACACTCCCGCAACCATTAGTAGTACTCGTTGGTGTACAACGCAACCTAGAATCGCCTTTTGTCGCTAGTAGTACATTGTTCCTTACAAGAAACCCCTAATAATGCAAGAAACCACCAATAATGCTAAGAAACTACTACCACTTGCATACGTGGCAGACTTAAGATAAGACTAACTTATCAACCATTGTAGATGCTCTTACCAACCAGCCCTACCAAGAAACGACTACTCTGCAAAGTGTCGTTATAGGCTCGTTTCAACCCATGGCCCTATTTGGATACATTTGTTGTCAATCTAACCCTGCCATCCAAACAGCAGTTTGGTTAGAGTTAGTTTAGGGTTAGAATCTAACTCTAACATTTGACTTAGAGTATCCAAACAGGGCCCATGTCGCCCATTAAGTCAACGCCTTCTATTCGACCGGGCGTTATGACTTGTGGGACCTACATGTCAGTCTGCACAAAAATCCCCGAGTGACCTCCTGAAGGAAATATGCCCTAGAGGCAATAATAAATTTATTATTTATTTCCTTATATCATGATAAATGTTTATTATTCATGCTATAGTTGTATTAACCGGAAACATAATACATGTGTGAATACATAGACAAACATAGTGTCACTAGTATGCCTCTACTTGACTAGCTCATTGATCAAAGATGGTTATGTTTCCTAACCATAGACATGAGTTGTCATTTGATTAATGGGATCACATCATTAGGAGAATGATGTGATTGACTTGACCCATTTCGTTAGCTTAGCACTTGATCGTTTAGTTTGTTGCTATTGCTTTCTTCATGACTTATACATGTTCCTATGACTATGAGATTATGCAACTCCCGTTTATCGGAGGAACACTTTGTGTGCTACCAAACGTCACAACATAACTGGGTGATTATAAAGGTGCTCTACATGTGTCTCCGAAGGTACTTGTTGGGTTGGCGTATTTTGAGATTAGGATTTGTCACTCCGATTGTCGGAGAGGTATCTCTGGGCCCTCTCGGTAACGCACATCACATAAGCCTTGCAAGCATTGTAACTAATAAGTTAGTTGCGGGATGATGTATTACGGAACGAGTAAAGAGACTTGCCGGTAACGATATTGAACTAGGTATTGAGATACCGACGATCAAATCTCGGGTAAGTAACATACCGATGACAAAGGGAACAACGTATGTTGTCATGCGGTCTGACCGATAAAAGATCTTCGTAGAATATGTAGGAGCTAATATGAGCATCCTGGTTCCGCTATTGGTTATTGACCGGAGATGTGTCTCGGTCATGTATACATTGTTCTCGAACCCGTAGGGTCCGCATGCTTAATGTTACGATGACAGTTTCATTATGAGTTTATATATTTTGATGTACCGAAGGTTGTTTGGAGTCCCGGATGTGATCACGGACATAACGAGGAGTCTCGAAATAGTCGAGACATAAAGAATGATATGTTGGACGACTATATTCGGACACGGGAATGGTTCCGGTAGTTATCGGATATAAAACGGAGTACCGGGGTTACCGGACCCCCCCCCTCCCCGAGGGGGTTAATGGGGCTCATGGGCCCAAAGTGGAGGAGAGGAGGGGCGGCCAGGGCAGGCTGCGCGCCCCTCCCCCTCTAGTCCGAATTGGACAAGGAGGGAGGGGTGGCGCCCCCCTTTCCTTTCTCTCTTCTCTCCCTTCCTTCCCCCTCTCCTAGTTGGACAAGGAAAGGAGGCAGTCCTACTCCCGGTAGGAGTAGGACTCCTCCGTGGCGCGCCTCCTCTTGGTCGGCCGCCCCTCCCCCTTGATCCTTTATATACGGGGGCAGTGGGCACCTCTAGACACAACAATTGATCCTTGAGATCTATTAGCCGTGTGCGGTGCCCTCCTCCACCATAATCCTCGATAATATTGTAGCGGTGCTTAGGCGAAGCCCTGCGACGGTAGAACATCAAGATCGTCACCACGCCGTCGTGCTGACGGAACTCTTCCCCAACATTCTGCTGGATCGGAGTCCGGGGATCGTCATCGAGCTGAACATGTGCTAGAACTCGGAGGTGCCATAGTTTCGGAGCTTGATCGGTCGGGCCGTGAAGACGTACGACTACATCAACCGCGTTGTGCTAACGCTTCCGCTTCCGGTCTACAAGGGTACGTAGACAACTCTCTCTCCTCTCGTTGCTATGCATCACCATGATCTTGCGTGTGCGTAGGAAATTTTTTGAAATTACTACGTTCCCCATCAGTGGCATCCAAGCCTAGGTTTTATGCGTTGATGTTGTGCACGAGTAGAACACAAGTGAGTTGTGGGCGATATAAGTCATACTGCTTACCAGCATGTCATACTTTGGTTCAGCGGTATTGTTGGATGAAGCGACCCGGACCGACATTACGCATACGCTTACGCGATACTGGTTCTACCGACGTGCTTTGCACACAGGTGGTTGGCGGGTGTCAGTTTCTCCACCTTTAGTTGAACCAAGTGTGTCTACGCCCGGTCCTTGCGAAGGTTAAAACAGCACCAACTTGACAAACTATCGTTGTGGTTTTGATGCGTAGGTAAGAATGGTTCTTGCTAAGCCCGTAGCAGCCACGTAAAACTTGCAACAACAAAGTAGAGGATGTCTAACATGTTTTTGCAGGGCATGTTGTGATGTGATATGGTCAAGACATGATGCTAAATTTTATTGTATGAGATGATCATGTTTTGTAACCAAGTTATCGGCAACTGGCAGGAGCCATATGGTTGTCTCTTTATTGTATGCAATGCAATTGCGCTGTAATGCTTTACTTTATCACTAAGCGGTAGCGATAGTCGTGGAAGCATAAGATTGGCGAGACGACAATGATTCTACGATGGTGATCAAGGTGTCGCGCCAGTGACGATGATGATCATGACGGTGCTTCGAAGATGGAGATCACAAGCACAAGATGATGATGGCCATATCATATCACTTATATTGATTGCATGTGATGTTTATCTTTTATGCATCTTATCTTGCTTTGATTGACGGTAGCATTATAAGATGATCCCTCACTAAATTATCAAAGTATAACTGTTCTCCCTGAGTATGCACCATTGCGAAAGTTCTTCATGCTGAGACACCATGTGATGATCGGGTGTGATAGGCTCTACGTTCAAATACAACGGGTGCAAAAAGTTGCACACGCAGAATACTCAGGTTTATCTTGACAAACCTAGCATATAATAGATATGGCCTCGGAACACGGAGACCGAAAGGTCGAATATGAATCATATAGTAGATATGATCAACATATTGATGTTCACCATTGATACTACTCCATCTCACGTGATGATCGGACATGATTTAGTTGATTTGGATCGCGTGATCACTTAGAGGATTAGAGGGATATCTTTCTAAGTGGGAGTTCTTAAGTAATATGATTAATTGAACTTAAATTTATCATGAACTTAGTACCTGATAGTATCTTGCTTGTCTATGTTTGATTGTAGATAGATGGCTCGTGCTGTTGTTCCATTGAATTTTAATGCATTCCTTGAGAAAGCAAAGTTGAAAGATGATGGTAGAAATTACCCGGACTGGGTCCGTAACTTGAGGATTATCCTCATTGCTGCACAGAAGAATTACGTCCTGGAAGCACCGCTAAGTGCCAAGCCCGCTGCAGGAGCAACACCAGATGTTATGAACGTCTGGCAGATCAAAGCTGATGACTACTCGATAGTTCAGTGTGCCATGCTTTACGGCTTAGAACCGGGTCTTCAACGACGTTTTGAACGTCATGGAGCATATGAGATGTTCCAGGAGTTGAAGTTATATTTCAAGCAAATGCCCGGATTGAGAGATATGAAGTCTCCAATAAGTTCTATAGCTTCAAGATGGAGGAGAATAGTTCTGTCAGTGAACATATACTCAAAATGTCTGGGTAGCATAATCACTTGACTCAACTGGGGGTTAATCTTCCTGTTGATAGTGTCATTGATAGAGTTCATCAATCACTGCCACCAAGCTACAAAAGATTCGTGATGAACTATAATATGCAAGGGATGAATAAGACTATTCCTGAGCTCTTCGCAATGCTAAAAGCCGTGGAGGTAGAAATCAAGAAGGAGCATCAAGTGTTGATGGTCAATAAGACCACCAGTTTCAAGAAAAAGGGCATAGGGAAGAAGAAAGGGAACTTCAAGAAGAACAACAAACAAGTTGCTGCTTAGGAGAAGAAACCCAAGTCTGGACCTAAGCCTGAGACTGAGTGCTTCTGCTGCAAGCGGACTGGTCACTGGAAGCGGAACTGCCCCAAGTATTTGGCGGATAAGAAAGATGGCAAAGTGAACAAAGGTATATGTGATATACATGTTATTGATGTGTACCTTACTAATCTTCGCAGTAGCACCTGGGTATTTGATACTGGTTCTGTTGCTAACATTTGCAACTCGAAACAGGGGCTACGGATTAAGCGAAGATTGGCTAAGGACGAGGTGACGATGCGCGTGGGAAATGGTTCCATAGTCGATGTGATCGCGGTCGGCATGCTACCTCTACATCTACCTTCGGGATTAGTATTAGACCTAAATAATTGTTATTTGGTGCCAGCGTTGAGCATGAACATTATATCTGGATCTTGTTTGATGCGAGACGGTTATTCATTTAAATTAGAGAATAATCGTTGTTCTATTTATATGAGTAATATCTTTTATGGTCATGCACCCTTGAAGAGTGGTCTATTTTTGATGAATCTCGATATTTGTGATACACATATTCATAATGTTGAAATCAAAAGATGCAGAGTTGATAATGATAGTGCAACTTATTTGTGGCACTGCCGTTTAGGTCATATCGGTGTAAAGCGCATGAAGAAACTCCATACTGATGGACTTTTGGAACCACTTGATTATGAATCACTTGGTACTTGTGAACCGTGCCTCATGGGTAAGATGACTAAAACGCCGTTCTCCGGTACTATGGAGAGATCAACGGATTTGTTGGAAATCATACATACAGATGTATTTGGTCCAATGAATGTTGAGGCTCGTGGCCGATATCGTTATTTTCTCACATTCACAGATGATTTAAGTAGATATGGGTATATCTACTTAATGAAACATAAGTCTTAAACATTTGAAAAGTTCAAAGAATTTTAGAGTGAAGTTGAAAATCATCGTAACAAGAAAATAAAGTTTCTACTATCTGATCGTGGAGGAGAATATTTGAGTTACGATTTTGGTCTACATTTGAAACAATGCGGAATAGTTTCGCAACTCACGCCACCCGGAACACCACAGCGTAATGGTGTGTCCGAATGTCGTAATCGTACTTTATTATATATCGTGCGATCTATGATGTCTCTTACTGATTTACCATTATCGTTTTGGGGTTATGCTTTAGAGACAGCTGCATTCACGTTAAATAGGACACCATCGAAATCCGTTGAGACGACGCCTTATGAACTGTGGTTTGGCAAGAAACCAAAGTTGTCGTTTCTGAAAGTTTGGGGCTACGATGCTTATGTGAAAAAGCTTCAACCTGATAAGCTCGAACCCAAGTCGGAGAAATGTGTCTTCATAGGATACCCAAAGGAGACTGTTGGGTACACCTTCTATCACATATCCGAAGGCATGACTTTTTTTGCTAAATTCGGAGTTTTTCTAGAGAAGGAGTTTCTCTCGAAAGAAGTGAGTGGGAGAAAAGTAGAACTTGATGAGGTAACTGTACCTGCTCCCTTATTGGAAATTAGTACATCACAGAAACCGGTTTCTGTGACCCCTACACCAATTAGTGAGGAAGCTAATGATAATGATCATGAAACTTCAGATCAAGTTACTACCGAACCTCGTAGATCAACCAAAGTAAGATCCGCACCAGAGTGGTACGGTAATCCTGTTCTAGAAGTCATGCTACTAGATCATGATGAACCTACGAACTATGAAGAAGCGATGGTGAGCCCAGATTCCGCAAAATGGCTAGAAGCCATGAAATCTGAGATGGGATCCATGTATGAGAACAAAGTGTGGACTTTGGTTGACTTGCCCATTGATCGGCAAGTGTCACACCCTGATTTTCATGCCACAACACTTAAGCTAATAAATCATGATAAAATGTGGTTTGACAAAAACTTTTGAGTGTTTTGGACCTTGCCTTGTTTGGATTTTGTCTGTTGTTTGCAAGTGCTCTAAAAATCAAATAAATCCTCCAACTCATATACTTCATCTCCTTGCTCCAAACTCTTGAACCAATGATCATGCCATGTGTATAGGACATAAAAATAATTTCTTACAAAAAAAATTTGGCCAAATAGCATTTTCAAAAAATTAGTTTTCCAGAAACCCCTGAATTGACGTTTGTACTGCAAGTACTTAATTAAGGGCAGTAAAAATCTTTCTAAAAATATTCTTGACTCCTATTAGATATAGGATACCCAGAAACCACAAAAATATAATTTTAAATGTTATTTTTCCTATTTTATTTAAAGGCTTTTTCTTAAGGCCAGAAATGGTCTTTAATAGGTTAAAATTATTTTAAAGCTTTAAAAATATTTGAGAAAAATTAGGGAGACTCAATGGACATATATGTTCCATATATATGAGTTTCAACACATGGTCATGATCAAAATATTGGACAAAACCTCCCAAAACCATTTCTGCTCATTTCAAGGATTTGAAATATTTCTACAGGAAATATTTTCATAAAAACCCAAGAAAATTCTAACATGTCACATATGACATTTTTGATGATCTTGCCAAGTACCATGTCATGGAGAATAGTATAACCCCATGAAAACCTCTCAAAACCACTTCTGTCCTTTTTCAAGTTTGAACATTTTTGCACTGTCAAACATGTCCAAATGCTCTCAAACTTGGTGCACATGCTCAAATGGTGTAATAATGCATCTAGACCAAATGGCACATGTTGGAGAGAATGTTATCTTGATCAAAGTACCCCAAAACCCTTTCTGTCCAGAACCAAATTTGAACAACTCTAAATTGCCAAGTGTGTCCTTTTGATCTGAATTTTTGTGGACATGTTCAAATCCTCAAATGATGACACTACACCAAGTGGTGCATCAAGGAGAATAGATTTGCATGACTAAATCTTGGTAAAGCCATTTCTGCTGATTTCTAGGGTTTACAAAAGTTGCATTGGCAACTTTCTCAAAATGGACTCAAACTTGGTGGTAAACCTCAATTATGTGTGACACTTGATCCTGTTAATTCTCATGTCAAGTGGAGTTAATTTGCTTGCCCAAATTTGCATCAAACACCTTCTGTCACTTTTCAAAAATCACCATTTTGACCACTTACACTATTCTCCTTGAGCTCAACTTTTTACCACATCTCCTCCTAGTCTTCTCCTATCTCTGGTAACTCTTCCCTGGCCTCAGCTCAATGATTGAGGGGTGAAACACCCCCATTTACCCTTCTGGACAGCAGCATTCTTCTCCTTTCTCACCTCCCTCCTCATTCCAGTGGCCCTCCATGGCATCCAATGCTTCCTCCCCTTTCTTTACTCCCTCCTAGAGCTACCAGACATTAGTGGCCGCGCCCACAAGGCATATAAAATGCCATGGCATGCCATTTGGGCGCTCTGGAGCGCGCTACAGTGCGCTCCCGCACTGTAGCCGCCCCCTGCCAAGCACCTCCGGCCACCTCGGGCCTCCCCAGCGCGCCCGACGATGCTCCTCGGCGTCCTCAACACGCCACGACATGGTACCCCTCCTCCTGCCTCCTCTCGCACGCGCACCGGCCGCCCGAGCGCTCCAATGGGCAGCCTCACACGCGCGATGCCCTGGCACTTCCCCGCTCCTTCCCTCCCTTCCACTGGTCGTAGACCTCCTCCACTAACGCCTCGGACACGCCCACATGAGTCCCCGTGACCTGCAGCAACAGCAACAGCCTCGCCGGCGCACTGGACCACGGTGAGCCACGGCTCGGCTATATAAAGCCGCCCCAGGCCCCCTATGGATCTCCTTCGCTCTCTCTCCCTCCCAGCGACCCCCTGGACCAACCCACTCCCCTCCTCTCGCTCTCCATCCGCCACCATGGCGGGAGCCTTGCCGTCGGCCTCCGCCTAAATTCGCACCCACCACTCCTCCTCCTCCCCTCTAGACCGCACTAGAGCACCTACACCGTCATCGTGAGCCCCTCCCGTGCTTCTCCCCCTCCTCCCCGTGGCTGTTCCGTCGAGCTGCATCACCACCGTCAGCCTCGTCCACGGCGGTCGACGCCTTGCTCGACCCGGTGCCCCTGGGCAACTGTGCCACCCACGGTTGGACGCGGCCGGGTCCCCTGAGCACGCCGGTGGGCAGAACATCACCGGAGACGACCTGTAGCGCCGGCGACCGGCGTCCAGAGCCTCCTCTGTCTCCTGTCACACCCGCACGGGAGGTGGAGGACGAACCTGATAGGAGGGCCCCGCCTCGTTAAGTGGACACGGGCTCTACCCGCTGACGCCTTCGCTCGAGGAAGGCGTATTTCCCCCGAGTACGCCTCCTGCGTCGACCGCCCGCGCGCAGCTGTGCAGCTGGGCCGGCCCATGCCTATCTCTCGCCCAGTGCGCAGAATAAGGGTATAGTCTTTTTCTTATTTTCTTTTCCCAGATAATTTGTAAAATCTCCCAAATATTCATATTACCTCCAAATTTGATGATTCAAATTTCTAGTAGTTTCTAAAATCATGCCCTATCTCATGGTGCTATTTGCACATTTTTCCACAAGTATCTATTTCACAAATAATTATGAAATCTCATTTTTCCATTTCTGTCATAAACTTTAGAAAATCAGAGAGGGTCAAATTTGATCCAAATGCCATGATTCAAATTCCTAGATGCTTCTAAGTTCATAACTTAGCTTATGAACATTTTTATTAATACTTTCTATCCCACATAAAATAATGAGCCATTTCTTCATATTTGTCAACTTTGCAAATTCATAGGAAATTCATTTGAACTCCAAATCCAGTGAAACCAACTCCCAGATGCTTCTAAAATCATGATTTGTTAAATGGGTGCCTTTTCTCATTTTTCAAAAATATGTTTCCGTACACTTCTTGCAAATCCATAAACCCATTGATTCCATCATATCAAAACGTTTAGAAATATTCACTTATCCAATTCCATTGAAATCACTTTGGTCATTCCTCGTATGACCAGAGGTATCCTAGAAAAGTCCAAGTCACATTTTTAGAGCACTTTTATTTTCTACCTTGTTGTGTTGCTTATTGTGGTTGCTTTCGACGATAGTTGACGAAGTAGACGAAATGCTCGGAGTTGGACCAGAGATATTTGAAGACCTCGAAGACTTTGTTAAAACAGGCAAGCAGCCCTTTGACCATGTCTATGAAACCCTTTTTATGCATGTCATATAGCACCATATTGTTGTTGCAACGGAATCATGATGAGGAGGTAATGTGACGCCCCGAGACCAATGTGCCAGGTGTCCTCCAGTTATTCGCTGTTGTTGCGTTGTCATCGCTTGCGTGTCATGCATTGCATATCATGTCATCATGTGCATTGCATCATCATGTTTTCAAAACTTGCATCCGTCCGGGTTCTCCCATTTACTTTATCACTAAGCGGTAGTGATAGTCGTGGAAGCATAAGATTGGCGAGACGACAATGATGCTACGATGGTGATCAAGGTGTCGCACCGGTGACGATGATGATCATGACGGTGCTTCGAAGATGGAGATCACAAGCACAAGATGATGATGGCCATATCATATCACTTATATTGATTGCATGTGATGTTTATCTTTTATGCATCTTATCTTGCTTTGATTGACGGTAGCATTATAAGATGATCCCTCACTAAATTATCAAAGTATAAGTGTTCTCCCTGAGTATGCACCATTGCGAAAGTTCTTCGTGCTGAGACACCATGTGATGATAGGGTGTGATAGGCTCTACGTTCAAATACAACGGGTGCAAAACAGTTGCACACGCAGAATACTCAGGTTTATCTTGACGAGCCTAGCATATAATAGATATGGCCTCGGAACACGGAGACCGAAAGGTCGAATGTGAATCATATAGTAGATATGATCAACATATTGATGTTCACCATTGATACTACTCCATCTCACGTGATGATCGGACATGATTTAGTTGATTTGGATCACGTGATCACTTAGAGGATTAGAGGGATATCTTTCTAAGTGGGAGTTCTTAAGTAATATGATTAATTGAACTTAAATTTATCATGAACTTAGTACCTGATAGTATCTTGCTTGTCTATGTTTGATTGTAGATAGATGGCTCGTGCTGTTGTTCCATTGAATTTTAATGCATTCCTTGAGAAAGCAAAGTTGAAAGATGATGGTAGCAATTACCCGGACTGGGTCCGTAACTTGAGGATTATCCTCATTACTGCACAGAAGAATAACGTCCTGGAAGCACCGCTAAGTGCCAAGCCCGCTGCAGGAGCAACACTAGATGTTATGAACGTCTGGCAGATCAAAGCTGATGACTACTCGATAGTTCAGTGTGCCATGCTTTACGGCTTAGAACCGGGTCTTCAACGGTGTTTTGAACGTCATGGAGCATATGAGATGTTCCAGGAGTTGAAGTTAATATTTCAAGCAAATGCCCGGATTGAGAGATATGAAGTCTCCAATAAGTTGTATAGCTGCAAGATGGAGGAGAATAGTTCTGTCAGTGAACATATACTCAAAATGTCTGGGTATCATAATCACTTGACTCAACTGGGGGTTAATCTTCCTGTTGATAGTGTCATTGATAGAGTTCTTCAATCACTGCCACCAAGCTACAAAAGCTTCGTGATGAACTATAATATGCAAGGGATGAATAAGACTATTCCTGAGCTCTTCGCAATGCTAAAAGCCGCGGAGGTAGAAATCAAGAAGGAGCATCAAGTGTTGATGGTCAATAAGACCACCAGTTTCAAGAAAAAGGGCAAAGGGAAGAAGAAAGGGAACTTCAAGAAGAACAGCAAACAAGTTGCTGCTCAGGAGAAGAAACCCAAGTCTGGACCTAAGCCTGAGACTGAGTGCTTCTACTGCAAGCGGACTGGTCACTGGAAGCGGAACTGCCCCAAGTATTTGGCGGATAAGAAAGATGGCGAAGTGAACAAAGGTATATGTGATATACATGTTATTGATGTGTACCTTACTAATCTTCGCAGTAGCACCTGGGTATTTGATACTGGTTCTGTTGCTAACATTTGCAACTCGAAACAGGGGCTACGGATTAAGCAAAGATTGGCTAAGGACGAGGTGACGATGCGCGTGGGAAATGGTTCCAAAGTCGATGTGATCACGGTCGGCACGCTACCTCTACATCTACCTTCGGGATTAGTATTAGACCTAAATAATTGTTATTTGGTGCCAGCGTTGAGAATGAACATTATATCTGGATCTTGTTTGATGCGAGACGGTTATTCATTTAAATTAGAGAATAATCGTTGTTCTATTTATATGAGTAATATCTTTTATGGTCATGCACCCTTGAAGAGTGGTCTATTTTTGATGAATCTCGATAGTAGTGATACACATATTCATAATGTTGAAATCAAAAGATGCAGAGTTGATAATGATAGTGCAACTTATTTGTGGCACTGCCGTTTAGGTCATATCGGTGTAAAGCGCATGAAGAAACTCCATACTGATGGACTTTTGGAACCACTTGATTATGAATCACTTGGTACTTGCGAACCGTGCCTCATGGATAAGATGACTAAAGCGCCATTCTCCGGTACTATGGAGAGAGCAACGGATTTGTTGGAAATCATACATACAGATGTATGTGGTCCAATGAATGTTGAGGCTCGTGGCCGATATCGTTATTTTCTCACCTTCACCGATGATTTAAGTAGATATGGGTATATCTACTTAATGAAACATAAGTCTTAAACATTTGAAAAGTTCAAAGAATTTCAGAGTGAAGTTGAAAATCATCGTAACAAGAAAATAAAGTTTCTACGATCTGATCGTGGAGGAGAATATTTGAGTTACGAGTTTGGTCTACATTTGAAACAATGCGCAATAGTTTCGCAACTCACGCCACCCGGAACACCACAGCGTAATGGTGTGTCCGAATGTCGTAATCGTACTTTATTATATATGGTGCGATCTATGATGTCTCTTACTGATTTACCATTATCGTTTTGGGGTTATGCTTTAGAGACAGCTGCATTCACGTTAAATAGGACACCATCGAAATCCGTTGAGACGACGCCTTATGAACTGTGGTTTGGCAAGAAACCAAAGTTGTCGTTTCTGAAAGTTTGGGGCTACGATGCTTATGTGAAAAAGCTTCAACCTGATAAGCTCGAACCCAAGTCAGAGAAATGTGTCTTCATAGGATACCCAAAGGAGACTGTTGGGTACACCTTCTATCACATATCCGAAGGCAAGACTTTTGTTGCTAAATTCGGAGTTTTTCTAGAGAAGGAGTTTCTCTCGAAAGAAGTGAGTGGGAGAAAAGTAGAACTTGATGAGGTAACTGTACCTGCTCCCTTATTGGAAATTAGTACATCACAAAAACCGGTTTCTGTGACCCCTACACCAATTAGTGAGGAAGCTAATGATAATGATCATGAAACTTCAGATCAAGTTACTACCGAACCTCGTAGATCAACCAAAGTAAGATCCGCACCAGAGTGGTACGGTAATCCTGTTCTAGAAGTCATGCTACTAGATCATGATGAACCTACGAACTATGAAGAAGCGATGGTGAGCCCAGATTCCGCAAAATGGCTAGAAGCCATGAAATCTGAGATGGGATCCATGTATAAGAACAAAGTGTGGACTTTGGTTGACTTGCCCGTTTATCGGCAAGTGTCACACCCTGATTTTCATGCCACAACACTTAAGCTAATAAATCATGATAAAATGTGGTTTGACAAAAACTTTTGAGTGTTTTGGACCTTGCCTTGTTTGGATTTTGTCTGTTGTTTGCAAGTGCTCTAAAAATCAAATAAATCCTCCAACTCATATACTTCATCTCCTTGCTCCAAACTCTTGAACCAATGATCATGCCATGTGTATAGGACATAAAAATAATTTCTTACAAAAATAATTTGGCCAAATAGCATTTTCAAAAAATTAGTTTTCCAGAAACCCCTGAATTGAGGTTTGTACTGCAAGTACTTAATTAAGGGCAGTAAAATTTTTTGTAAAAATATTCTTGACTCCTATTAGATATAGGATACCCAGAAACCACAAAAATATAATTTTAAATGTTATTTTCCTATTTTATTTAAAGGATTTTTCTTAAGGCCAGAAATGGTCTTTAATAGGTTAAAAATTATTTTAAAGCTTTAAAAATATTTGAGAAAAATTAGGGAGACTCAATGGACATATATGTTCCATATATATGAGTTTCAACACATGGTCATGATCAAAATATTGGACAAAACCTCCCAAAACCATTTCTGCTCATTTCAAGGATTTGAAATATTTCTACAGGAAATATTTTCATAAAAACCCAAGAAAATTCTAACATGTCACATATGACATTTTTGATGATCTTGCCAAGTACCATGTCATGGAGAATAGTATAACCCCATGAAAACCTCTCAAAACCACTTCTGTCCTTTTTCAAGTTTGAACATTTTTGCATTGTCAAACATGTCCAAATGCTCTCAAACTTGGTGCACATGCTCAAATGGTGTAATAATGCATCTAGACCAAATGGCACATGTTGGAGATAATGTTATCTTGATCAAAGTACCCCAAAACCCTTTCTGTCCAGAACCAAATTTGAACAACTCTAAATTGCCAAGTGTGTCCTTTTGATCTGAATTTTTGTGGACATGTTCAAATCCTCAAATGATGACACTACACCAAGTGGTGCATCAAGGAGAATAGATTTGCATGACTAAATCTTGGTAAAGCCGTTTCTGCTGATTTCTAGGGTTTACAAAAGTTGCATTGGCAACTTTCTCAAAATGGACTCAAACTTGGTGGTAAACCTCAATTATGTGTGACACTTGATCCTGTTAATTCTCATGTCAAGTGGAGTTTATTTGCTTGCCCAAATTTGCATCAAACACCTTCTGTCACTTTTCAAAAATCACCATTTTGACCACTTACACTATTCTCCTTGAGCTCAACTTTTTACCACATCTCCTCCTAGTCTTCTCCTATCTCCAGTAACTCTTCCCTGGCCTCAGCTCAATGATTGAGGGGTGAAACACCCCCATTTACCCTTCTGGACAGCAGCATTCTTCTCCTTTCTCACCTCCCTCCTCATTCCAGTGGCCCTCCATGGCATCCAATGCTTCTTCCCCTTTCTTTACTCCCTCCTAGAGCTACCAGACATTAGTGGCCGCGCCCACAAGGCATATAAAATGCCATGGCATGCCATTTGGGCGCTCTGGAGCGCGCTACAGTGCGCTCCCGCACTGTAGCCGCCCCCTGCCAAGCACCTCCGGCCACCTCGGGCCTCCCCAGCGCGCCCGACGATGCTCCTCGGCGTCCTCAACACGCCACGACATGGTACCCCTCCTCCTGCCTCCTCTCGCACGCGCACCGGCCGCCCGAGCGCTCCAATGGGCAGCCTCACACGCGCGATGCCCTGGCACTTCCCCGCTCCTTCCCTCCCTTCCACTGGTCGTAGACCTCCTCCACTAACGCCTCGGACATGCCCACATGAGCCCCCGTGACCTGCAGCAACAGCAACAGCCTCGCCGACGCACTGGACCACGGTGAGCCACGGCTCGGCTATATAAAGCCGCCCCAGGCCCCCTATGGATCTCCTTCGCTCTCTCTCCCTCCCAGCGACCCCCTGGACCAACCCACTCCCCTCCTCTCGCTCTCCATCCGCCACCATGGCAGGAGCCTTGCCGTCGGCCTCCGCCTAAATTCGCACCCACCACTCCTCCTCCTCCCCTCTAGACCGCACTAGAGCACCTACACCGTCACCGCGAGCCCCTCCCGTGCTTCTCCCCCTCCTCCCCGTGGCTGTTCCGTCGAGCTGCATCACCACCGTCAGCCTCGTCCGCGGCGGTCGACGCCTTTCTCGACCCGGTGCCCCTGGGCGACCGTGCCACCCACGGTTGGACGCGGCCGGGTCCCCTGAGCACGCCGGTGGGCAGAACATTGCCGGAGACACCCTATAGCGTCGGCGACCGGCGTCGAGAGCCTCCTCTGTCTCCTGTCACACCCGCGCGGGAGGTGGAGGATGAACCTGATAGGAGGGCGCCGCCTCGTTAAGTGGACACGGGCTCTACCCGCTGACGCCTTCGCTCGGGGAAGGCGTATTTCCCCCGAGTACGCCTCCTGCGTCGACCGCCCGCGCGCAGCCGTGCAGCTGGGTCGGCCCATGCCTATCTCTCGCCCAGTGCGAAGAATAAGGGTATAGTCTTTTTCTTATTTTCTTTTCCCAGATAATTTGTAAAATCTCCCAAATATTCATATTACCTCCAAATTTGATGATTCAAATTTCTAGTAGTTTCTAAAATCATGCCCTATCTCATGGTGCTATTTGCATATTTTTCCACAAGTATCTATTTCACAAATAATTATGAAATCTCATTTTTCCATTTCTGTCATAAACTTTAGAAAATCAGAGAGGGTCAAATTTGATCCAAATGCCATGATTCAAATTCCTAGATGCTTCTAAGTTCATAACTTAGCTTATGAACATTTTTATTAATACTTTATGTCCCACATAAAATAATGAGCCATTTCTTAATATTTGTCAACTTTGCAAACTCATAGGAAATTCATTTGAACTCCAAATCGAGTGAAACCAACTCCCAGATGCTTCTAAAATCATGATTTGTTAAATGGGTGCCTTTTCTCATTTTTCAAAAATATGTTTCTGTACACTTCTTGCAAATCCATAAACCCATTGATTCCATCATATCAAAACGTTTAGAAATATTCACTTATCCAATTCCATTGAAATCACTTTGGTCATTCCTCGTATGACCAGAGGTATCCTAGAAAAGTCCAAGTCACATTTTTAGAGCACTTTTATTTTCTACCTTGTTGTGTTGCTTATTGTGGTTGCTTTCGACGATAGTTGACGAAGTAGACGAAATGCTCGGAGTTGGACCAGAGATATTTGAAGACCTCGAAGACTTTGTTAAAACAGGCAAGCAGCCCTTTGACCATGTCTATGAAACCCTTTTTATGCATGTCATATAGCACCATATTGTTGTTGCAACGAAATCATGATGAGGAGGTAATGTGACGCCCCGAGACCAATGTGCCAGGTGTCCTCCAGTTATTCGCTGTTGTTGCGTTGTCATCGCTTGCGTGTCATGCATTGCATATCATGTCATCATGTGCATTGCATCATCATGTTTTCAAAACTTGCATCCGTCCGGGTTCTCCCATTTCCTTCCATTGTTAGTTCTGAGCCCAGACACACTTGCATGCGCCCGTGGCATGTCCGAAATATTATTTTATAAGTGGCCTGAAAATGTTCTCGGAATGGGGTGAGAGTTGGCATGCGGTCTTGTTATAGTGTAGGTAGGCTGCCTGCCAAGTTTCATCGCATTCGGAGTCCGTTTGACGCCCCAACGGATAACTATAGCGGCAATATAGCCGGTCTAACGTCGAACGTTTTCGGTCTCCGGAAACAGTTGCCGGGCTGCACTCCTCTCCTCTCATCTCAGCCCAACCTCTCTTCACAACCCACCTGCAGCCCACCTAAACCCCCCTCCGTTCTGGTCCGTCAGATCGCAATCGGAGGCTCCGAAACGCTCCAAAACCCCCCCCTAAACCCAAACCCTAGCCATCTCTGCCTATATGTGGACAACCCCTTCAAATTTGTCAGCCTAACCCTTCCCCTACCTCCATGCCGCCTCCCTCCTCAAATTCCGTGCCACCAGCCTCCTTCCCCCTCCAAATCCGGCGCCAGCCACCTCACCAGCGCCACTTGGCAGCGTCCCAGTGACTGCGCCGCCACCCAGCCATCGAATCAGCCAACCGAGCGCCGCCACTTGGCGTCCCTGCCTCCAGCCTCCTCTCTCCAGATGCAGGCCCGCCGAGCCCGCGGGAAGCCCGCCAGCGCCCATCTGGGCCTGAATCGCTCCGCCGCTGCTCGTACATCGCTACAGCCCTCATTCCCGAACGTCTCCTACGTCGGCTCGCTACCACCGCCTCGCCTTGCCTCGTCGGCGACCCCATCTCCGCGTTGCCGAACTCCGGCGACCAGGAGCCGTCGCCGGTGACCCCAGGCCGCCTTCCCTACTCTCCTCTCTCTTCGTTGCTCCCTCTCCTTCTCCCTGCTCTCTCATGGTCTCTCTCTATGCCCTTCGCAGGTCGACGCCGCCGGCCATCTCCTCCCAGATCCGGAACCCCCATCGCCGGAGTTGCCCGTTCCTCACCTCCCCTGCAGTGCTCCGCCGCCCTCCGCACCGGATCTCGCGCCGCTGCGAGCCCCGCGACCATGGCCGCACCCCTGGTTCGTCTCGCTGCGGGTGCACGCACGCGTTGACCTCGGCTGCTCCAGCATGGGCCAGCCTCTGGCCAAGGCCCAGCTGCTCCTCTGCTGCACCGCGCCAAGGCCCATCTCCCTTGGCCCATGGTGAGACCCCCCCCCCCCCGCCAGCAGCGTCCCTTTTGTTTTTTTCCAGTTGGCCCAAACTTGCACCAGTTTCAGCCCGTGGATGTTTTTTTTCCAGTCTCTGTGAATTTAGCTAATTTCCAGGGAATTGCAGTTTTACAGAAAACCCCCCTAGTTTCATGCATTTAATAACTTCACAACCGTGCATCGGATCTAAATAAATTATATATGAAACTTGCTTAGAATTTTGTCTAGATTCATAATATCCAACTTTCATCTATGTTTGAAATGTTTAAAATGTTGTTTGATTAAATTTGCTCCTATGCCATGCTAAAATGCTTTAATTCATAACTAATTAACCATAGCTCCAAATTTAATAAACTTTATATGTAAATGGGGTGGAAGAATGCCTAGTTTATCATGGTGGCCTTACTTTGCATGTTTAACAACTTTAAAATTGTGTTTAGGGCAGAACAGTACCATAACCAAAAACATGCATATGAGGAGTTTCCGGAATTGTTGGTCGTTGTTTCCGGCCTCATTTAAACTTGACTAGATGGGTAGTTTTCATTTGCTTCACGCTCTTGCCATGTTTAAAAACATTTAATATTGTTGAGTACCTAACCGGGAGAGAATTAAATAATTGATGTGGTGTTTCGTCAATATGCAACCCGTTGCATATTGAGCTCCACTTAATTTTTAGTTTTGTTTGTGCACTTTGCCATGCCATGCATATTTAAACCGGACATGCATCATACTCGATTGTGCATCATGCCATGTTCATGTCGTGGTTGTTTACCATGATTGTTTGCTTCTTTCCGGTGTGGCTTCTTTGGGTTGGTTTCGATAACGTTGCGTTTGTGAGGACCCGTTCGACTACGTCCGTTTGTCTTCTTCATGGACTCGTTCTTCTTCCTTGCGAGATCTCAGGCAAGATGACCATACCCTCGAAATCACTTCTATCTTTGCTTGCTAGTTGCTCACTCTTTTGCTATGCCTATGCTGCGGTACCTACCACTTGCTTATCATGCCTCCCATATTGTTGAACCAAGCCTCTAACCCACCTTGTCCTAGCAAACTGTTGATTGGCTTTGTTACCGCTTTGCTCAGCCCCTCTTATAGTGTTGTTAGTTGCAGGTGAAGATTGAAGTTTGTTCCTTGTTGGAACATGGAGATGTTGTTCCTCGTTGGAACATGTTTACTTGTTGGGATATCACTATATATCTTATTTAATTAATGCATCTATATACTTGGTAAAGGGTGGAAGGCTCGGCCTTATGCCTGGTGTTTTGTTCCACTCTTGCCGCCCTAGTTTCCGTCATATCGGTGTTATGTTCCCCGATTTTGCGTTCCTTACGTGGTTGGGTAATAATGAGAACCCCTTGACAGTTCGCCTTCAATAAAACTCCTCCAGCAATGCCCAACCTTGGTTTTACCATTTGCACTAACAACCTACCACCTTCCCTTGGGTTCTGCAGACTCAAGGGTCATCTTTATTCTAACCCCCCCGGGCCAGTGCTCCTCTGAGTGTTGGTCCGAACTGAGCTGCCTGCGGGGCCACCTCGGGGAAACTTGAGGGTTGGTTTTACTCGTAGCTAGTCTCATCTGAGTGTGCCCTGAGAAAGAGATATGTGCAGCTCCTATCGGGATTTGTCGGCACATTCGGGCGGTGTTGCTGGACTTGTTTTAACCTGTTGAAGTGTCTTGAAGAACCGAGGTACCGAGTCTGATCAGAACATCTCGGGAGGAGGTCTATTCCTTCGTTGACCGTGAGAGCTTGTCATGGGCTAAGTTGGGACTCCCCTGATTTTCATGCCACAACACTTAAGCTAATAAATCATGATAAAATGTGGTTTGACAAAAACTTTTGAGTGTTTTTGACCTTGCCTTGTTTGGATTTTGTCTATTGTTTCCAAGTGCTCTAAAAATCAAATAAATCCTCCAACTCCTATACTTCATCTCCTTGCTCCAAACTCTTGAACCAATGATCATCCCATGTGTACAGGACATAAAAATAATTTCTTACAAAAATAATTTGGCCAAATAGTATTTTCAAAAAATTAGTTTTCCAAAAATCCCTGAATTGAGGTTTGCACTGCAAGTACTTAATTAAGGGCAGTAAAAATCTTTCTAAAAATATTTTTGACTCCTATTAGATATAGGATACCCAGAAACCACAAAAATATAATTTTAAATGTTATTTTCCTATTTTATTAAAAGGCTTTTTCTTAAGGCCAGAAATGGTCTTTAATAGGTTAAACTTATTTTAAAGCTTTAAAAATATTTGAGAAAAATTAGGGAGACTCAATGGACATATATTTTCCATATATATGAGTTTCAACACATGGTCATGATCAAAATATTGGACAAAACCTCCCAAAACCATTTCTGCTCATTTCAAGGATTTGAAATATTTCTACAGGAAATATTTTCATAAAAATCCAAGAAAATTCTAACATGTCACATATGAAATTTTGATGATCTTGCCAAGTACCATGTCAAGGAGAATAGTATAACCCCACGAAACCCTCTCAAAACCACTTTTGTCCTTTTTCGTGTTTGAACATTTTTGCACTGTCAAACATGTCCAAATGCTCTCAAACTTGGTGCACATGCTCAAATGGTGTAATAATGCATCTAGACCAAATGGCACAAGTTGGAGAGAATGTTATCTTGATCAAAGTACCCCAAAACCCTTTTTGTCCATAACCAAATTTGAACAACTCTACATTGCCAAGTGTGTCCTTTTGATCTGAATTTTTGTGGACATGTTCAAATCCTCAAATGATGACACTACACCAAGTGGTGCATCAAGGAGAATAGATTTGCATGACTAAATCTTGGTAAAGCCATTTCTGCTGATTTCTAGGGTTTACAAAAGTTGCATTGGCAACTTTCTCAAAATGGACTCAAACTTGGTGGTCAACCTCAATTATGTGTGACACTTGATCCTATTAATTCTCATGTCAAGTGGAGTTAATTTGCTTGCCCAAATTTGCATCAAACACCTTCTGTCACTTTTCAAAAATCACCATTTTGACCACTTACACTATTCTCCTTGAGCTCAACTTTTTGCCACATCTCCTCCTAGTCTTCTCCTATCTCCAGTAACTCTTCCCTGGCCTCAGCTCAATGATTGAGGGGTGAAACACCCCCATTTACCCTTCTGGACAGCAGCATTCTTCTCCTTTCTCACCTCCCTCCTCATTCTAGTGGCCCTCCATGCCATCCAATGCTTCCTCCCCTTTCTACTCCCTCCTAGAGCTACCAGACATTAGTGGCCGCGCCCACAAGGCATATAAAATGCCATGGCATGCCATTTGGGCGCTCTAGAGCGCGCTACAGTGCGCTCCCGCACTGTAGCCGCCCCCTGCCAAGCACCTCCGGCCACCTCGGGCCTCCCATGCGCGCCCGACGATGCTCCTCGGCGTCCTCAACACGCCACGACATGGTACCCCTCCTCCTTCTCCCTCCTCCTGCCTCCTCTCGCACGCGCACCAACCGCCCGAGCGCTCCAATGGGCAGCCTCACACGCGCGATGCCCTGGCACTTCCCCGCTCCTTCCCTCCCTTCCACTGGTCGTAGACCTCCTCCACTAACGCCTCGGACACGCCCACATGAGCCCCCGTGACCTGCAGCAACAGCAACAGCCTCGCCGGTGCACTGGACCACGGTGAGCCACGGCTCGGCTATATAAAGCCGCCCAGGCCCCCTATGGATCTCCTTCGCTCTCTCTCCCTCCCAGCGACCCCCTGGACCAACCCACTCCCCTCCTCTCGCTCTCCATCCGCCACCATGGCAGGAGCCTTGCCGTCGGCCTCCGCCTAAATTCGCACCCACCACTCCTCCTCCTCCCCTCTAGACCGCACTAGAGCACCTACACCGTCACCGCGAGCCCCTCTCGTGCTTCTCCCCCTCCTCCCCGTGGCTGTTCCGTCGAGCTGCATCACCACCGTCAGCCTCGTCCGCGGCGGTCGACGCCTTGCTCGACCCGGTGCCCCTGGGCGACCGTGCCACCCACGGTTGGACGCGGCCGGGTCCCCTGAGCACGCCGGTGGGCAGAACATCGCCGGAGACGACCTGTAGCGCCGGCGACCGGCGTCGAGAGCCTCCTCTGTCTCCTGTCACACCCGCGCGGGAGGTGGAGGACGAACCTGACAGGAGGGCCCCGCCTCGTTAAGTGGACACGGGCTCTACCCGCTGACGCCTTCGCTCGGGGAAGGCGTATTCCCCCGAGTACGCCTCCTGCGTCGACCGCCCGCGTGCAGCCGTGCAGCTGGGCCGGCCCATGCCTATCTCTCGCCCAGTGCGCAGAATAAGGGTATAGTCTTTTTCTTATTTTCTTTTCCCAGATAATTTGTAAAATCTCCCAAATATTCATATTACCTCCAAATTTGATGATTCAAATTTCTAGTAGTTTCTAAAATCATGCCCTATCTCATGGTGCTATTTGCACATTTTTCCACAAGTATCTATTTCACAAATAATTATGAAATCTCATTTTTCCATTTCTGTCATAAACTTTAGAAAATCAGAGAGGGTCAAATTTGATCCAAATGCCATGATTCAAATTCCTAGATGCTTCTAAGTTCATAACTTAGCTTATGAACATTTTTATTAATACTTTCTGTCCCACATAAAATAATGAGCCATTTCTTCATATTTGTCAACTTTGCAAATTCATAGGAAATTCATTTGAACTCCAAATCCAGTGAAACCAACTCCCACATGCTTCTAAAATCATGATTTGTTAAATGGGTGCCTTTTCTCATTTTTCAAAAATATGTTTCTGTACACTTCTTGCAAATCCATAAACCCATTGATTCCATCATATCAAAATGTTTAGAAATATTCACTTATCCAATTCCATTGAAATCACTTTGGTCATTCCTCATATGACCAGAGGTATCCTAGAAAAGTCCAAGTCACATTTTTAGAGCACTTTTATTTTCTACCTTGTTGTGTTGCTTATTGTGGTTGTTGTCGACGATAGTTGAAGAAGTAGATGAAATGCTCGGAGTTGGACCAGAGATATTTGAAGACCTCAAAGACTTTGTTAAAACAGGCAAGCAGCCCTTTGACCATGTCTATGAAACCCTTTTATGCATGTCATATAGCACCATATTGTTGTTGCAACGGAATCATGATGAGGAGGTAACCACTTTGATGGGTTGCCTCTATTACTTCCTCGTTGATACTTGCATTCTGCATGACCCTACCTCCTTATGAGGGTTATGCCGGTGGAAGTAGATAGGATGCTAAAGTAGTTGCTATGCAAAAAGGGATGGGAATATGCATGGTGATGGAGACAAAGTATTTTCGAAGGACTTTTCGAAAACCCCGTCGGGTGCCACTTATGCCCGAGGGAGATGATGAGTTGGGTAGCCACTTGATGACGAAGTGGTGTACCGAGGCAAGTGTGTGTGTTGTTTTCAAAAATGGATTGGTTTAAGTTGCGACCGTTATTCCAACCTTACATGCGCAACCACTCTACCCTTATATGGGAAAGGGCATTATTGATTACCTAGGCCGATACTAGCTTGGAGCCCGCATTACTAGTGACGGGGGAGAGTTGGTACTCTCTCTCGAGACGGGGTCGTGCCAGGTAGGGTGGCCATGACTATTTTCACAGGGCACCGGATACACCGTTGTGTCCCCTCTCGGATGTTATGATCTCGAGTGAGTCTCGTATGATGTACATCGTGAGGATATGTAACAACGAGTGGACTCCTTGTTAGTGTCGTCTAGGGAAAGATATTGATCGGGTGCTTACCCTGGGTACTTGAGGTACTGCGGGTCGTGGACGACACGGAAGTTCCCCGGATCTTGTGGGTAAAGTGTGCAACCTCTGTAGAGTGTAAAACTATTCGAATAGCTGTGTCCATGGTAAAGGGCAGTTGGGTAACCGCTCTTAAGCTACGTCCACTTGTTTACAAACCAGTGTGTCTGTGTGGGAAGAACTACTTGGGTCAAGTCAAAGGAATTGACATGATTGAGTTGAGTTGATGCCCACTCTATTTATGTTGATATCTGTAACCTGTCCTCATAGTTAATTGAATTCTCCTGATGCATGTCTTACAAGTTGTTGAACATGTCATTGCACTCAAAACTAGCTTTCCGCAAAAATTTACCTATATCATGCATTGTTGTATCTTGAACCAAAACATGGGTTGCTTGCGAGTACATTCAAAGTACTCATTGGCTTGCCACTGGTTATTTTATTGGCCAGACATGAAAGAACATGATATGAAGAAGAATACTTCGGTGACGAACATGCGAGCTAGGACGCTTCCCAGTCAGAATGCCTATAGGGTTAAGGCAGATGGCGTGGGTCCAAGTTATCGACGAAGATTTCCGCTGCAAAGTTATACTCAAGACTGGACCATAATGGTCATAATTTATGTAAGACAGTATGTATGGATGTAAGACTCTTGTTATTCAGCTTCTGTGTGTTCAGTGAGCATTGATCTCTGGGATCACTGTACACGTGCATTCGGTGATCACGACTTATGAGTCGGGGTCCCCATAGCAAGCAATTGAGAATAAATGGATCTTCAAGAAGAAGACTGACGCTGACGGTAATGTTACTGTCTATAAAGCTCGACTTGTTGCAAAAGGTTTTCGACAAGTTCAAGGGATTGACTACGATGAGACCTTCTCACCCATAGTGATGCTTAAGTCTGTCCGAATCATGTTAGCAATTGCCGCATTTTATGATTAGCAAATGGATGTCAAAACTGCATTTCTGAATGGATTTCTGGAAGAAGAGTTGTATATGATGCAACCAGAAGGTTTTGTCGATCCAAAGGGAGTTAACAAAGTGTGCAAGCTCCAGCGATCCATTTATGGACTGGTGCAAGCCTCTCGAAGTTGGGATAAACGCTTTGATAGTGTGATCAAAGCATTTGGTTTTGTACAGACTTTTGGAGAAGCCTGAATTTACAAGAAAGTGAGTGGGAGATCTGTAGCATTTCTGATATTATATGTGGATGACATATTATTGATTGGAAATGATATAGAATTTCTGGATAGCATAAAGGGATACTTGAATAAGAGTTTTTCAATGAAAGACCTCGGTGAAGCTACTTACATATTGGGCATTAAGATCTATAGAGATAGATCAAGACGCTTAATTGGACTTTCACAAACCACATACCTTGACAAGGTTTTGAAGAAGTTCAAAATGGATCAAGCAAAGAAAGGGTTCTTACCTGTGTTACAAGGTGTGAAGTTGAGTAAGACTCAATGTCCGACCACCACAGAAGATAGAGAGAAAATGAAAGATGTTCCCTATGCTTCAGCCATAGGCTCTATCATGTATGCAATGATGTGTACCAGACCTGATGTGTGCCTTGCTATAAGTCTAGAAGGGAGGTACCAAAGTAATCCAGGAGTGGATCACTGGACAGCGGTCAAGAACATCCTGAAATACCTGAAAAGGACTAGGGATATGTTTCTTGTATATGGAGGTGACAAAGAGCTCATCATAAATGGTTACGTTGATGCAAGCTTTGACACTGATCCGGACGATTCTAAATCGCAAACCGGATACATGTTTTTACTGAATGGTGGAGCTATCAGTTGGTGCAGTTCTAAACAAAGCATCGTGGCGGGATCTACATGTGAAGCAGAGTACATAGCTGCTTCGGAAGCAACAAATGAAGGAGTCTAAGGAGTTCATATCTGATCTAGGTGTCATACCTAGTGCATCGGGTCCAATGAAAATCTTTTGTGACAATACTGGTGCAATTGCCTTGGCAAAGGAATCCAGATTTCACAAGAGAACCAGGCACATCAAGAGACGCTTCAATTCTATTCGGGATTTAGTCCAAGTGCGAGACATAGAAATCTGTAAGATACATACGGATCTGAATGTTGCAGACCCGCTGACTAAGCCTCTTCCACGAACAAAACATGATCAACACCAAGGCTCCATGGGTGTTAGAATCATTACTGTGTAATCTAGGTTATTGACTCTAGTGCAAGTGGGAGACTGAAGGAAATATGCCCTAGAGGCAATAATAAAGTTATTATTTATTTCCTTATATCATGATAAATGTTTATTATTCATGCTAGAATTGTATTAACCGGAAACATAATACATGTGTGAATACATAGACAAACATAGTGTCACTAGTATGCCTCTACTTGACTAGCTCGTTGATCAAAGATGGTTATGTTTCCTAACCATAGACATGAGTTGTCATTTGATTAACGGGATCACATCATTAGGATAATGATGTGATTGACTTGACCCATTTCATTAGCTTAGCAATTGATCGTTTAGTTTGCTGTTATTGCTTTCTTCATGACTTATACATGTTCCTATGACTATGAGATTATGCAACTCCCGTTTACCGAAGGAACACTTTGTGTGCTACCAAACGTCACAACGTAACTTGGTGATTATAAAGGTGCTATACAGGTGTCTCTGAAGGTACTTGTTGGGTTGGCGTATTTCGAGATTACGATTTGTCACTCTGATTGTCGGAGAGGTATCTCTGGGCCCTCTCGGTAATGCACATCACATAAGCCTTGCAAGCATTGCAACTAATAAGTTAGTTGCGGGATGATGTATTACGGAACGAGTAAAGAGACTTGCCGGTAACGAGATTGAACTAGGTATTGAGATACCGACGATCAAATCTCGGGCAAGTAACATACAGATGACAAAGGGAACAACGTATGTTGTCATGCTGTCTGACCGATAAAAGATATTCGTAGAATATGTAGGAGCTAATATGAGCATCCAGGTTCCGCTATTGGTTATTGACCGGAGACGTGTCTCGGTCATCTCTACATTGTTCTCGAACCCGTAGGGTCCGCACGCTTAACGTTACGATGACAGTTTCATTATGAGTTTATATATTTTGATGTACCGAAGGTTGTTCGGAGTCCCGGATGTGATCACGGACATAACGAGGAGTATCGAAATAATTGAGACATAAAGCTTGATATATTGGACGACTATATTCGGACACAGGAATGGTTCCTATAGTTATCGGATATAAAACGGAGCACCGGGGGTTACCGGAACCCCCCCGGGGGTTAATGGGCCTCATGAGCCCAAAGTGGAGCAGAGGAGGGGCGGCCAGGGCAGGCTGCGCGCCCCCTCCCCCTCTAGTTCGAATTGGACAAGGAGGGAGGGGCGGCGCCCCCCCTTTCCTTTCTCTCTTCTCTCCCTTCCTTCCCCCTCTCCTAGTTTGACAAGGAAAGGAGGGAGTCCTACTCCCGGTAGGAGTAGGACTCCTCCCTGGCGCGCCTCCTCCTGGCCGGCCGCCCCTCCCCCTTGCTCCTTTATATACGGGGGCAGGGGGCACCTCTAGACACAACAATTGATCCTTGAGATCTATTAGCCGTGTGCGGTGCCCTCCTCCACCATAATCCTCGATAATATTGTAGCGGTGCTTAGGCGAAGCCCTGCGACGGTAGAACATCAAGATCGTCACCACGCCGTCGTGCTGATGGAACTCTTCCCCGACATTCTGCTGGATCGGAGTCCGGGGATCGTCATCGAGCTGAACGTGTGCTAGAACTCGGAGGTGCCGTAGTTTCGGTGCTTGATCGGTCGGGCCGTGAAGACGTACGACTACATCAACCGCATTATGCTAACGCTTCCGCTTCCGGTCTACGAGGGTACGTAGACAACACTCTCCCCTCTCGTTGCTATGCATCACCATGATCTGGCATGTGCGTAGGAATTTTTTTGAAATTACTACGTTCCCCATCACCTCCTACCTCCGGCCCGTCCACCTAGTCATCCTCGGCCATGGGACGCAGCTACCGCCGCCGGCAGAAGGTGAGGTCAAAACCGCCGGTGATGCAGAGCCCATCTTGCGGCAGCTCGTATGACAACTCCGTCCAGCGCTCGCGGCCACTAGCTAGCCAAGATAGCTCCGTCCAGCTGCTTGTCTGCAAGGTTTGCTAGCTAGATTGGCACGGCGGCACGGCGGCTTGCTCACGTGCGCCGCGCTAAGGCCAGCCATCTGGCTCGAGCGAAGGCCAGCGCGGCGGCTTGCTCGCTCGTGAGTCACACTCGGGCCAGCCTGCCAACCCGTGCGGAGGCCAGCGCGGCGTCCGGCTCGTCCGGCGGAGCGGCGGCCAACTCGCTCATCATCGGCTGAGGGAGTCATGGACTAAGGGGTCCTCGGGCGTCCAGCCTATTATCTATGGCCGGACTAATGTGCTATGAAGATATGAAGACCGGGGACTATACCCGTGTATGTATGGGACTCTCCTTGCCGTGGAAGGCAAGCTTGGCGAACAACTATGAAGATTCCGTGTTATGTAACCGACTCTATGTAACCCTAGACCCCCCCGGTGTCTATCTAAACCGGAGGGTGTAGTCCGAATAGGGGATACTGAATACCGTAGTCATACATCCTAGACTTCTAGGGTTTAGCTATTACGATCTCGTGGTAGATTAACTCTTGTAACACTCATATTCATCTATATCAATCAAGCAGGACGTAGGGTATTACTTCCATCAAGAGGGCCCAAACCTGGGTAAAGATTGTGTGCCATGTCTGCTGTTACCATCAACCTTAGACGCACAGTTCGGGACCTCCTACCCGAGATCCGCCGGTTTTTGACACCGACATTGGTGCTTTCATTGAGAGTTCCTCTATGCTGTCACTGAAAGGTTTGATGGCCCCTTCAATCGTCAATAATGGCGCTGTCTGCGGAGAAACTTTCCTCCCCGGACAGATCTTTGTGTTCGGCGGCTTCGCACTGCGAGCCAACTCGTTTGGCCATCCGGAGTAGACCGAAAGCTACGTCCCTGGCAATCAGGTCAGATTCGGGAGCTTGAACTACGTCGCGGACATCCGTGGAGACTTGATTTTCGCCGGATTCGATACCGCGGTAGCCGCTCCCGATCACCCCGATGATCATGACTTAAATCTGTCATCGAGCCGCATCCAGGAGATCGCTCTTGTAACTGCTCTGGCCCTAGAGCCGGAGCAGGCCGCGCCATCTAAAGATGGGAGGATTAACATCACAACGGAGGCCGCAGATTCCATGGCATTGGAGCCACACATGGCCCTGGTCTCACTCGATGCCCATGCCACCGGAACACCGGACTCGTCTCTGGCTGTAGGTTTCGAACCACGCGAGCCCGTGGACGCGGAGCTTGATTGTTTATCGATCTTCGAATTCAGCGCCATAGACGTCTTCCAGCACTCGCCTCTAGGCGATGTGCTAAACTCGTTAAAAAGTCTGTCCTTAGCGGAGGACTCTCAGCCGAAATATATCCGACTCGAACTAGGGGCCGACGATGGAGAATTTCGCTTCCCACCGCCCACCCACTTTATAGCCACAGTCGAGGATTTGACCGACGAACTTGATTACAACTCCGAGGACATCGACGGTATGGACGATGATGCCGGAGAAGAAGACCAGAACCCGCAGTTCACCGGACGCTGGACGGCCACCTCCTCGTATGACGTATACATGGTGGATGCACCAAAGGAAAACAGTGGCAACAACAAGGAAGACCCAGTTGAGGAAACCTTCCAAAATACAGTCCAAGCGTCGGCGTCAGCGGCGCCCCTCTAAGTCACGCCGTAGTAAAGATAGCAACACCGGCACAGGAGAAGGTGACACTCCGGAAGGTGCCGAAGACAACGAAGACCCCATCGACACAACAAATGAACAAGATGAACGGGAAGATGCGCGGGTTAGCCCTGTTAAACAGGCCACGCACAAAGATTTGAAGGACGATAGTTACCTTCCGCTCTCCGAGGACGAGGTGAGTGAAGGAGTCCTGGATTAGGGGGTCTCCGGATAGCCGGATTATATCCTTTGGCCGGACTGTTGGACTATGAAGATACAAGATTGAAGACTTCGTCTGGTGTCCGGATGGGACTCTCCTTGGCGTGGAAGGCAAGCTAGGCAATACGGATATGTATATCTCCTCCTTTGTAACCGACCTTGTGTAACCCTAGCCCCCTCCGATGTCTATATAAACCAGAGGGTTTGAGTCCATAGGACAACATACAATCATACCATAGGCTAGCTTCTAGGGTTTAGCCTCTCCGATCTCGTGGTAGATCAACTCTTGTACTACTCATATTATCAAGAATAAATCAAGCAGGACATAGGGTTTTACCTCCATCAAGAGGGCCCGAACCTAGGTAAAACATCGTGTCCCCTGCCTCCTGTTACCATCCGCCTTAGACGCACAGTTCGGGACCCCCTACCCGAGATCCGCCGGTTTTGACACCGACATTGGTGCTTTCATTGAGAGTTCCTCTGTGTCGTCGCCATTAGGCTTGATGGCTCCATCAATCATCGATAGTGATGTAGTCCAGGGTGAGACTTTTCTCCCCGGGCAGATCTTTGTATTCGGCGGCTTCGCACTGCGGGCCAACTCGCTTGGCCATCTGGAGCAGATCGAAAGTTACGCCCCTGGCCACCAGGTCAGGTTTGGAAGCTTAAAATACACGGCCGATATCCGCGGAGACTTGATCTTCGATGGATTCGAGCCCCTACCGAATGCGCCACACGGTCTCGATGAGCATGATTTAGCTCTACCATCAGAGAATGTTCAGGAGATCGCACCGGCAACTGCTCCGACCCTCAATTTGGAGCCAATCGCGCCATCCATGGATGGGTGGATAGACCCCGCCACGGAGGCTGTACTCTCAGCGGCGATCGAGCCGAGGATCGACCTTACCCTTCACGGGAGCCGTGATGCCGAACTACCGGATTCTTCCCCGGCCACGGACTCCGAACCGCCTGCGCCCGTGCCTATCGAATCCGACTGGGCGCCGATCATGGAGTTTACCTCCGCGGATATCTTTCAGCACTCGCCCTTCGGCGACATACTGAACTCATTAAGGTCTCTCTCCCTGTCAGGAGAGTTCTGGCCGAACTATGTTCGGCAGGATTGGGATGCGGATGACGAAGAAATTCGTCGCCCACCCACCACCCACTTAGTAGCCACTGTCGACGATTTAACCGACATGCTCGACTTCGACTCCGAATACATCGACGGCATGGACGATGATGCAGGAGGTGAACAAGAACCACTGCCCACAGGGCACTGGATAGCCACCTCATCATATGATATATATATATATGGTGGACACACCCAAAGAAGGCAATGGCGACGGGACAGCGGAGGATGACCCCTCCAAGAAGCAACCCAAGCGCCGACGTCAGCGGCGCCGCTCTAAGTCCCGCCAAGGCAAAATTGGTGATACCGGCACAGGATATAATAGCACTCTGGACAGTGCCAAAGATAACAACAATCCCCTCCAGCAAGATTTAGAGCAGGAGGATGGAGAAACCAGCCCTCCCGAGAGAGCGGCAGATGGAGAGGCGGAGGATGATAATTACACGCCTCCCTCCGAAGACGAGGCAAGCCTCGACGATGACGAATTCGTCGTGCCTGAGGATCCTGTCGAACAAGAGCGCTTCAAGTGTCGGCTTATAGTCACGACAAATAGCCTTAAGAAAAAGCAGCAACAGCTTCAAGCCGATCAAGATTTGCTAGCCGACAGATGGACTGAAGTCCTTGCAGCCGAGGAATATAAACTCGAACGTCCCTCCAAGAGTTACCCAAAGCGCAGATTGCAACCCCGACTGGAGGAGGAAGCACCAAAACCTACATCTCCAGCGTACGACGCAGCTGATCGGCCACCTCGTGGTCGCGACAGAGAGGCATTTCAGCCAAAAGCTCAGCCCACACCCCGATGCCACTCAAATAAAAATATCAAGGCATGGGGAAATACGCGAGACCTGTGAGACGTATTGGAGGACAAAGAAAAACACGCAAGATCGATCTACGGATCACGAGGGCGCGCCACTATGCGAGACGATAACCGTCATGCCGGATACAGTAAAAGTAAATCCCGCTGGGCCGAACACAGCGGACAAGACTCATTTGAGTTGCGTCGCGATATAGCCCAGTACAAAGGCGCCGCACACCCCCTATGCTTCACGGACGAAGTAATGGATCACCAAATCCCCGAGGGTTTCAAACCCGTAAATATCGAATCATACGACAGCACAACAGATCCTACGGTATGGATCGAGGACTTCCTCTTGCACATCCACATGGCACGCGGCGACGATCTACACACCATCAATTACCTCCCACTCAAGCTCAAAGGACCTGATCGGCATTGGCTCAACAGCCTGCCAGCAGAATCCATTGGCTGTTGGCAAGATCTGGAAGCCGCATTCCTCGACAACTTCCAGGGCACTTATGTGCGACCACCAGATGCCGATGACTTGAGCCACATAATTCAGCAACCGGAGGAATCGACCAGGCAATTCTGGACATGGTTCCTAACAAAGAAAAATCAAATCATCGATTGTCCAGATGCAGAGGCCCTAGCAGCTTTTAAGCACAACATCCGCGACGAGTGGCTTACCCGGCACCTTGGCCAGGAAAAGCCGGAATCTATGGCAGCCCTCACGACACTCATGACCCGCTTTTGTGTGGGAGAGGACAGTTGGCTGGCTCGCAGCAATAACATATCAAAGAACCATGGTACTTCGGATACCAAGGACGGCAATGGCAGGTCACGTCGCAACAAACATAAGCGTCGCATCAACAATGACAATACCGAGCATACGACAGTCAATGCCGAATTCAAAGGCTCTAAAGCCGGTTAGTGGACAAAAGTCATTCAAAAGAAGCACTCCGGGCCCATCCAGTTTGGACCGTATACTCGATCGCTTGTGTCAAATACATGGCACCCCCGACAAGCCAGCCAACCACACCAACAGGGACTGTTGGGTGTTCAAGCAGGCCGGCAAGTTAAATGCCGAAAACAAAGATAAGGGGTCACATAGCGATGACGAGGAGGAGCCCCGGCAGCCGAACACCGAAGGACATAAGAGGTTCCCTCCACAAGTGCGGACGATGAACATGATATACGCAACCCACATCCCCAAGAGGGAGCGGAAACGTGCGCTAAGGGACGTATATGCGTTGGAGCCAGTCGCCCCAAAGTTCAACCCATGGTCCTCCTGTCCGATCACCTTCGATCGCAGGGACCACCCCACTAGTATCCGTCATGGCAGATTCGCCGCACTGGTCCTAGACCCAATCATTGACGGATTTCACCTCACTCGAGTCCTTATGGATGGTGGCAGCAGCCTGAACCTGCTTTATCAGGACACAGTGCGCAAAATGGGCATAGACCCCTCAAGGATCAAACCCACAAAAACGACCTTCAAAGGCGTCATACCAGGTGTAGAGGCCCATTGCACAGGCTTAGTCACACTGGAAGTGGTCTTCGGATCCCCGGATAACTTCCGAAGCGAGGAGTTAATCTTCGATATAGTCAAGTTCCGCAGTGGCTACCATGCACTGCTCGGGCGAACCGCATTTGCGAGATTCAATGCGGTACCGCATTATGCATACCTCAAGCTCAAGATGCCAGGACCTCGGGGGGTCATCACAGTCAATGGAAACACAGAGCGCTCTCTCCGCACGGAGGAGCACACTGCGGCCCTCGCAGCAGAAGCGCAAAGCAGCCTCCTTAGGCAATCCACCAGTTCGGTGATTAAGGACACGGACACCTTCAAGCGCGCCCGGAGTAATCGGCAACAAGACCGCCTGGCACGTTCCGAGCTCGCATAGCAATGCGGCCCCCACCCCAGTCCCAGCCAAACGGCAAAATCTGTGCCACCGTACATAATTACGCATTGAAAATACCATGGGCATAGGTGGGGAGGGGGCACGACTACGGCACGCCCCAAGACGCGGCTCAACCACACTAGGGGCTTCCCGCTTTGTTATTTTTCTCTCTCTTTCAGGACTTTAATCTCTGGAAACCCTGTCCGGCAGTATGATTGCCGGACACATGATGCAGCAACCAAGGAGGCAGAAAGCTACGTCGCACCACGGAAATCCCAGGTGGATCCCGATAACGAGTGAAATACTTGCTTTAAATATCATTCCTCAGCTTGCCCTTGGAGAGGACATGTCAAATAGCCCTACTTTTTGCTTATCGCACTACTTGTATCATTCTGCTTTAACACACCTTTTTTAATAAACAATGCATAGCACTAGACTATTATCGCATTCTCTATTCTTCTATATATATATGTTCATTCATGACATCCAGCACACGTACACTCTGGTACAGACAGTACGCTAGGGGCTTAAGTATACCCCATAATACGGCGTGAGAAGACCGAACACTTTCGACAGTGCGGCACCCCGAACCTATAGCATTATATGTATCAGCTCCGAATCATGTCTTGGGTCAATAGTTGGGTTTGCCCGGCTCCCATGTTTTGGTACCTTATGTTCCGCTATATCAGCTAAGGTAGCACTGGGAGAACTACTGCGATTGTGCCCCGGTTCAGCTGGGCTAAGCACCTCAGTAGAGAATGCTAAAACTGACTGTCATGATAAGGCGAGAGCTGGTAGCTGTTTGAGAGGTTTCGAGTCCCTAAAGACTTATGTCGCTTAGAGCGAGGAGTCGGCTTTGTCCGGCTTAAGGCGTGTATAGTGCCCCGAATTTGGCCTTCCAAATACTAGGGGTGTCGGTGTCAAAATCGGCGGATCTCGGGTAGGGGGTCCCGAACTGTGCGTCTAGGATTGATGGTAACAGGAGGCAGGGGACACGATGTTTTACCCAGGTTCGGGCCCTCTTGATGGAGGTAAAACCCTACGTCCTGCTTGATTGATATTGATGATATGAGTATTACAAGAGTTGATCTACCACGAGATCGGAGAGGCTAAACCCTAGAAGCTAGCCTATGGTATGATTGTATGTTGTATATCCTATCGACTAGCCTGGCCTCGGTTTATATAATGCACCAGAGGCCTAGGATAACAAGAGTCCTAGCCTAATACGCCGGTGGGGAGGAGTCCTTGTCTTGATCGCCAAGTCTTGTGGAATCTTCCTTGTATGCGGCTGCTGTCCGAACTGGCCCATGAGTATATGGCCACGGGGGTCCTCGGCCCAATCTATCAGATCGGGAGATGACGTGTTGAGTACCCCCTAGTCCAGGACACCGTCAGTAGCCCCCTGAACCGGTCTTCAAGTTAGGGACGCTCCTCGATTCTTTTGAACTGTTCTTCATCTTCGGTCGTCAGTCTTGAAAACTGGTTCAACAAATCTTCTTTATCTTCGATCTTGAGGGTCGCCGAAATGAATTCGACGAGTTTACACTTCGGATATCCGAGGAGCCCCTTAAATTTCTGGCCTTTATCAATGCCTTGTTATTTTTATGCCGCACCTCGGGTTTGAAGTCGTTCCTGGGAGGCAGTGTCCTCTTGCGTCCGAGCTCCAATGCTGGACTGCATTAGAGGTATCTTTTGCAGCCGAGCACCAACGCCGGACTGCTTTCCGAGCTCCAACGCCGGAATGTATCCGAGCTCCAACGCCGAACTATATCCAAACTCCAACGCCGGACTGTATCCGGGCTCCAACGCCGGAATATATCCGAGGTGTCATATCACCTTGGTTCAAAAAAGTTGAAGGAGTTTAGCCAAGCTTAATGCTGGAAATGCCCTCTATGGAGCCAGCCACTAGCGCCCGAGCTTTATGCCGGACTGCTTTCGAGGTGGTGCACCACCCCGAATGTGGGCCGATTTTTGTCAATATTTTTTATTGGTGCAATTTATTCTCTGCCGAGATATATAGCCAGTAGCCCTCAAGGTGGGTATCGGTCTAAAACCCGAGATGCACATGAAGGATGACATAAGACCGCTGATCCCAGTAGCTGCTGAGACTCAGGTTGATTTGCAAAATCGGTCTGAGGATCAAGTCCTAGCTCGGCAGAATACTTCGGGACACTAAAAGTGGCGTACTCAGTTCTCGAGACTCATGTTGGGTGCGGCCGACCAACCTGAGGATCAAAATCTCCTCGGAAACTATATTGCACATAAAAGTTTCTGCACTGGACAGGCAATGCAGTAGCCCCTGAGACACTGCTCGGGTGGCAACACCAGATCAGGGGATCGATGTGCCCCTTTAATATTTGTAAATAATAAGCCGAAGCCCAGTAGCCCCCGAGCCTTAATGCGGGCACGGGTGGCCGAATTAAGGATTGATGTCCATAGTAAAATCACAAATTATGTGTAATGACTCTATGTATCCAAGTACTTTACGTCATTTAATGCTCGGATCCGCATTGTACAAAACTTTGTTGACCGACCATCGGCTTCCACCTCCTCGGCCAGTAGCCGAGGAGTGTTTGTCTTACTTTATAAAGGCTTTATGAGGGCAAAGATTTATGACAAACAAGGCAATCTGGCCATACGGTTTTATAAACAAAGGTACGCAGAGAGATATGTTATATTACTGTTTAACAGAAGAAATGTCTTCCAAAGAAAATAGTCCCGCTATCGGTTCCTTTCTTTGGGTTGTCATGCTAAGCATGATCATGAAACCTTAGCTCCAATGTAAGAGCAAAATATCGAGGATTTAGTTTGGGAGGCCAATTAATAGCCCCCGGTAGTGTTCGGCGACAGTCGAGGTCAAGCCGTAAACACTTCAGCCATTGTTATGAATGGCCCGTCATTTAACACCGTCATCGGATCGCTGACCAGTTTACGCTTATTGTGACAGTCAGTTTTCGGCTTTCTCCACTGAGGTGCTTAACCATGTGAGCTGGAAGCACAATCGCAGTGGTTCTCCCTTTGCACACCTAGCCGAACAAAGCGGAATGTAGGAGGCAAGCGCAGGAGCCGGGCAACCCAACTATTGACCGAAGACACAATTCGAACCCGATGCATATATAGCAATATCCAAGAATGTTTTTGCCGAATCTCTAAAGGTGTCCGGCGTTGCACTGTGAGACTTGTGCTGAAAACACACAAATAGTTTAAAAGTGCCATAAGCTTGGAAAACCAAAAAACGTCAGTAAAAACTTGACGTCCGAACAAGATCAAGTGTTCGGTGCCAATCCGAAAATTGGCCTTAGCAAAAGAAGTGCTTCTATCGTGCTTTAACATGATACATCCTATCTCAAGACTTCAAGCGGGTCAGCCTATGGCTTCAACCTCCTATCCCGAGGGCGGAGTACTTCTCATTAGGCCAGTTTAGCAAACTAAACTCTAGCGGCTTTGAGAGAGAAATTAGGCTCCCCGGCTAGTGACCACATGCTCATGTCGAAAAAAGGAGTGATAGATAATAATAATAATAATAATAATAATAATAATAATAATAAAACTTTGTAACGACTAAGAAGAAGAACGGCTCATATAAATTTAAGAGCCCCCAAGTGACTTGGGTAAAAGAATGATTGCATGTACCGAAGTACTTATATCATATCTATGTTCAACCGAACTTTAAACGCGTCTTAACCGACCGTCGGCTTCTCCCTCTTTGGTCAAGGACCGAAAAGTGTTATGTACTCCATCTGTCGAGAATATCAACGGTGTTTCCAATAACCAGGCAATCAGGCCATAAGGTTGTAACAGACAAAGCGCGCTCAGGGAACTTATGCTATATTACTGCGAAGTGTAAGAAGCATCTTCGAAGAAAATAGTACCCCCACCGATACCTTTCTTCGGTGCTCATTGTTATTATGAGACTTGTGCAATAGATTTTTTGTACTCATGAGTTCCGTTGTGTGCCGACCATAATTGAAAACTATAAGAGCGCTAGCTTTCGGCTTCACCCAGTCTGAGGTCCGGCTCGGATGACCCGATCGTGACAATTGCAGAGGTGCTCCCTTTACTCCCTAGCCAAACAATCAGGAACGTAGGGGTAAACACAGGAGCGAGGCAACCCAGCTTGCAAATCGCTTAAGTCAATATGGTGCATATTGTGGCGTAATACACAAACAAGGAACGAAGCCGTACAAGTATAATCATATGCAAGAGGAAAAGCTTCATGAAGGAAGCCCCCAAATGAATTGGGTATTTGAATATATGCGTCACAAACAAAGTTTGGACAAGGAAATTTTTTACAAGCAACTTTTTTCCAAAAAAGTATAATGCTTTGTCGAACTGAACACAAGTTAGAAATTAAAGCTTTGAGCATGAAAGCGACTTAGCTGGTTAATGTGTTCGGTATTGATGACGCGGTCCGAGCTTGATGCGGGACAAGGTTCCATCCCCCAAGCCAGTCCCGAGGTGGCGGAGCGAAGAGCTCGACACGCCGAAGTGGTGACATAGCACGGTCAATGCAAACCGGCAGAGTGACACCGAAGTCTCCGGATCATTTTCCTGTGCACAAAAAATAGTGCAAACCGGAGATAATAGTAATAATGATAATTAAAAAAACGTTGCATAATAAATAATTTATGCAAAGTGAGTAATAAAACAAATATGGCCTGGCGCCGAAGTCAATGTCGATGCAGGGCGTCGGCGTGATGCGGTAAAGGCGTGGCAAAGCAGGTTGGTCCGAGCTCCGGATGCGGTGTTCGCCGGACTATGTACGGAAACTGACCGAACCACCATGCGACTGTCATTTATGCGGCCACCATTTGATAGACCTATGTACATATGATGGACAAACCAAAGTAATAATTACTTGGGAAGAATGAACCCAAACAAGCAAAAAATACTAGGATTAATAGCACCTAGGTTTATTTGTTATAGCAATCCGAAGAAAGGTGATTCCCAAAATTGGGACTCGGTCCGCACACACATTGCCTGATGGGCGATAAAACAACGGCATGGCAATGCTGGCAAAGGTTGGCTCGCCGAGGCAAAGCCCTCGGCCCAGCTAACGTGACGGAGCTGGTCGGCTAGTGACACTGAAGTGTCCGGAGTAGGTTGATGAAAAGATGGCGAAGCCCCCGGTCCAGCCGAGATGTCGAAGCCTCGATGTCAGCCGATGAGTCGAAGTAGGTCGGCTTGATGGACACCAGCTTGAAGAAGCAATAGTGCGGTCCTACCGATGCAGGTCGTGACGTGGTCAATGCCGGCTTGATGAAGCGACCGTACGGCGATGCCGGTATGCCCGCTCCGTGTAATCCATGGTGCGGCGATGTTGGTGATGATTTATCCTTCGCGATGCTGGACTCTTGTTCGGCTTGCCGAGATGATGATCCGAAGAAGTTGAGCTCGGCTCAACAAAGTGACGATGTGTCTAGCGCAGGTCGGCAGCCGTGGAGCAATATTGCCGGACTGGTTTGACACCAGCATGATGTTGAAGATCATGTTCAAAAGATGTTAAAGTTAGTGGGATGTGTTCGGGAACAAAACACAATACCCTATACAAAACTTCCTTCAAAAGGGATGTCTGAAATCCCGTTCATAAAAAAATGAACTCGGGTCGGATTCGTTTTCGCGCAGAAAACAGATCCGAAAAGTGATGCACTAATCGGAAGTTTCCCGGAGTTTGGACGGTCGGATCGAGCTGAAATTTTGAGAGGTGGTAGATATAGAAATTCCGCAGCTGATCAATGGTTGGATCTTTCAAAGGACGTCCGAGCTAGAAGCTGGACACCACGCCCTAAACTCATTCAGATTCCCGTCCAAATTTGGCTGGGCTCCGGTATATCGTGGATTGCCAGAGATTCCTCCACCGGAACTCGACGAAATTTTCCAGGGTTGTCGTAGACTCAATTACGCACAATTCCACCAGAGCGATCGTCAAAGCGATACCCGAGAAGGTGGTTGCGGCAGATACGAGTTCGCTGCCCAGAAAAACAGCACGGTCGCTTGAGGGCAATGTTGACGTTGAGCCCCTGAGCTCCATGGATGATTCCTCCATGATCTTGATAGAGATCGGAGTTGATGTGTGATGAAGGACCTCGTACGAACATGGTGATCCAAACACGGGGCGCAGTTCTTGGTCGAACCAAGGTGACCAGTCGAGCTAGTGACGAAGATGCCGAAGTCGCAGTTGATCTCCAGGCGAGCCATCGATCCTTTTGTCGATCACACAGCGGAACTCTCAATGAAAGCACCAATGTCGGTGTCAAAACCGGCGGATCTCGGGTAGGGGGTCCCGAACTGTGCGTCTAGGATCGATGGTAACAGGAGGCAGGGGACATGATGTTTTAGCCAGGTTCAGGCCCTCTTGATGCAGGTAAAACCCTACGTCCTGCTTGATTGATATTGATGATATGAGTATTACAAGAGTTGATCTACCACGAGATCGGAGAGGATAAACCCTAGAAGCTAGCCTATGGTATGATTGTATGTTGTATATCCTATCGACTAGCCTGGCCTCGGTTTATATAATGCACCAGAGGCCTAGGATAACAAGAGTCCTAGCCGAATACGCCGGTGGGGAGGAGTCCTTGTTTTGATCGTCAAGTCTTGTGGAATCTTCCTTGTATGCGGCTGCTGTCCGAACTGACCCATGAGTATACGGCCACGGGGGTCCTCGGCCCAATATATCTGATCGGGAGATGACGTGTTGAGTACCCCCTAGTCCAGGACACCGTCAAGGGGCTGAGCACCTCCCTCGAAGTACCCAAAAATGGGAAAAAGAGTGCTCAGGTTTATCCCGAACACCCCAGCACTCGTGGCATGGGGCAGAAGCCGACGACTAGCCATCTCTCAGATTTGATAAACAGCCAAACAAAAGGTTATATTTTAAATTAAAACAAGCGTTGCATAGCGCATATGAACAAGTTTTCATAATACAGGATCACACGAGCAAGTTCATTCAAATATTACATCTTTTGCACACTCGTTCGCTACAAGACGGGCACCCTTCAGGACACCCTCATAATACATCTCGGGGTGGCGATGCTCCTTGCCCTACGGCGGCCCCTCCTTCACCAGCTTCTCGACGTCTATCTTGGCCTAGTGCACCTTTGCATGGGCAAAAGCCCGGCGTGCACCTTCGATGCAGACGGACCGCTTGATGACTTCCAGCCGTGGGCAAGCATCCACAAGCCGCCTCACCAGGCCGAAATAGCTGTTGGGAAGGGAGTCGCCAGGCCACATCCGGACTATAAAGCCCTTCATGGCCTGTTCGGCCGCCTTGTGCAACTCGACCAGTTGCTTCAGCTGGTCGCTCACAGGCATCGGGTGTTCAGTCCTAGTATACTGAGACCAGAACAACTTCTCCGTCGAGCTTCCCTCCTTGGCCTGGTAATATTCCGCGGCATCCGACACGCTGCGGGGCAAATCTGCGAATGCTCCTGGAGAGCTCCGGACTCAGGTAAGTAACAAGTAATTTACTTGCACATGCTTGCTTTGCATATTGAATGCCTTACTCGCCGCTATCTTCCTCATCGCCTCAATCTCCTGGAGGGCTTTTTGGGCCTCAGCCTTGGCATTCTTTGCGCTCTCGAGGGCCGCGGCAAGCTCAGACTCTCGCGTCTTTGAGTCAAGCTCCAGAGCCTCATGCTTCGTCACAAGAGTCTGGAGCTCTTGCTGCACCTCGCCCACCCGTGCCTCTTGCTTTTCCCGCTCGGTGCGCTCCTGCACCGCTTTGTTTTCGGCCTCGGACATCGCTTGCTTCAGGGTCGCCACTTCGGTCGTGGCCCCTGGCAAATTCATGATGATCTTGTCATTTCACAATCGCATCTTTTTGTATATATATATATAGACAAGGTATTACTTACCTTTGTTCTCCTCGAGCTACCTCTTGGCAAGGCCGAGCTCTTTCTTGGACCCTTCAAGGTCCTGCTTCAGTGCGGCGACCTCCGCAGTCAGTGCGGTAGAGGTCAGCAGCGAAGCTTGCATACGCACATAGACATACTTATATTAGACTCCTGCAGATATTATTTGATCCTCTATTCGGCTTTTCTTCATGAACACCAAACAGAGCATCAGGGACTACTATCTATGCGGTAATATTTTTCCTATATTTTAAATACTTACCTCAAAGCCTGTTAGAAGGCTGGCACAGGCTTCAGTTAGTCTGCTCTTGGCGGATTGAACCTTCTTGATCACCGTACTCATAATAGTGTGGTGCTCTTCATCGATGGAAGCGCCGCGAAGCGCTCCCAGCAGGTTGTCCGGTGCCTCTGGATGGACAGAGGTCACCGGCACAGGCATCTTGCCCCTTTTTGAAGGGGGGCGCCTGCCCGAGTCCGGAACCACTGGAGGTTCCGGCGCGGTGTTCGGCTAAGAGCCGAACTTGGAGCCCCCGGGAGCCTTGCTCCCTTTGCTCCTGGAGTCCGGAAGGTCGCCTTGAGGCGCCTCCGGGACTGTCTCCCCCTGGCTCGGTGCCCCTTGAGACAATATCTCAGCATTGTCCGTAGGGCAAGGGGAGGAGGCGGTTGGAAGTGTATCACTATTCATGTCCGATGAGTCCAAGGATCTGTCCGACGATGATACATCAATACGGGCTTTGGGCGGACTGCATAATCATGTTCGACGTTAGGAGAAGCAGTGAGACAAAGGTATGCTATGAGTTACTCTGGTATCCAAATACTTACGACTTCGCCAGGGGCTTGGCCCTGAGCAGCCACTCGTCTTCGCCGTAGGCGGCGGTGGTGGAGCAATCCGGAAGGAGAGTCCTTCCCTTCTTGGACCCTTCGGCCTCCCCGGTTGGGGCGGCCTTCCTTTTCTTGTCTCCCCCGGCTGGAGGGGGAGCATCTTCATCTTCATCCTCCTCGTTTTCATGGGAGGAGTGCGTCACGGAGTTATCGGACGATGAGTCCGATACCACCTAGCGCCAGGAACTCTTTCGGGTTCCCTTGGCCTTCTTCTTGGTCTTCTCCGGCACCTCATAAGGAGCCGGAGTCAGCATCTCCGTCAGGAGAGCGTCCATAGTGTCTTCGGGCAGCGGGTCCGGACAGTTAATCTGCTCCGATGTCTCCACCCAGTCCTGTCAAAGGCATGGGAGCTCAGACCCCGCACATGGTTAAGCAATGGGAAATAAATATCCTCCCGGATGTATAGAACTTACCGAATTTGCAGGGTGCTTCGTGCTTAACCCGCGGTCCTCGGTAAGAGAAGGAGGGACCTCGGCACCCTTGAATAGCACCCTCCAGACGTCCTTGTGTGTCGTGTCGAAGAGCTCGCTTAGAGTCTGGTGCTGGGCCGGGTCGAACTCCCATAAGTTAAAATCCCGTTGTTGACATGGGAGGATCCGGCGGAAGAGCATGACCTGGACTATGTTGACAAGCTTAAGATTCTTGCTTATCATATTCCGGATACACTTCTGGAGTCCGTCCAGCTCCACTGATGAACCCCAGGACAGGCCCTTCTCCTTCTAGCAAGTGAGCCGTGTGGGGAATCCGGATTGAAACTCGAGGGCCGCCACCCAGTTGGTGTCGCGTGGCTCGGTGATGTAGAACCACCTCGATTGCTACCCCTTTATGGTCTCCACGAAGGAGCCCTCGAGCCATATAACGTTGGGCATTTTGCCCACCATGGCTCCGCCGCATTCCGCTTGTTGGCCACCCACCACCTTCGGCTTGATATTGAAGGTCTTCAGCCACAGGCCGAAGTGGGGCCGGATGCGGAGGAAAGCCTCACACACGACGATGAACGCCGAGATGTTGAGGATAAAATTTGGGGCCAGATCATGAAAGTCCATCCCATAATAGAACATGAGGCCGCGGACGAATGGATGGAGGGGAAACCCCAGTCCACGGACAAAGTGGGGGAGGAAAACCACCCTTTCGTGAGGTTCCGGGGTAGGAACGACCTACCCCGCGGCTGGCAGCCGGTGAGCGATATCCGCGGCTAAGTATCCGGCTCCACGTAGCTTTTTGATGTGTCCCTCCGTGACGGACGAGACCATCCACTCCCTCCCGCTCCGGACATGTTAGGAGAGAGTTGAGGAGAAGGATGCAGACTTGGGCGTTGGAGCTCCAGTGCGCGAGAATGGATGAGCAAGGAGGTAGAAGGCGTGGGTAGAAAAAGGTAAAACCTTATCCCTTTATAAGGGCGGACGAAACTATGCACCCCCACTAGCCTGGTAAAACTCGCTTATCCGCCAAGCGCTGTAATTGATGGCGCGGTTGGGTTACCCACGTCCGTATTGATGGGAATCTCGTAATAAGGGGACACGATCTCTGCTTCGACAAGATGTGCCAAGAAAACCGCCTCGCGAAACACGCTGAGATAGGTTATGAAAAACGATTCGAATAAAGACCTGGCTGTGGCGTGATGTCACACTACGGGGTGCGTCAGCAGATTAGATTTGTGTAAATATTATTCCCTCTACGGTGGTATGTGGAACTTATTTTGCAGGGTCAGACATTATCCTTGTATTCAAATTCTTCCGTGGTGTATTCGGAGGAGGAACCCGCCTTGCAATGCCGAAGACAACATTGCGCGCCAGACTCATCGTCACTGAAGCCTGGTTCAGGGGCTACTGAGGGAGTCCTGGATTAGGGGGTCTCCGGACAGCCGGATTATATCCTTTCGCCGGACTATTGGACTATGAAGATACAAGATTGAAGACTTCGTCTCGTGTCCGGAAGGGACTCTCCTTGGCGTAGAAGGCAAGCTAGGCAATACGGATATGTATATCTCCTCCTTTGTAACCGACCTTGTGTAACCCTAGCCCCCTCCGGTGTCTATATAAACCGGAGAGTTTTAGCCGTAGGACAACATACAATCATATCATAGGCTAGCTTCTAGGGTTTAGCCTCTTCGATCTCGTGGTAGATCAACTCTTGTACTATTCATATTATCAAGAATAAATCAAGCACGACGTATAGTTTTACCTCCATCAAGAGGGCCCAAACCTGGGTAAAACATCGTGTCCCCTGCCTCCTGTTACCATCTGCCTTAGACGCACATTTCGGGACCCCCTACCTGAGATCCGCCAGTTTTGACACCGACAGTGAGCCTCGGCACCGAGGATTTCATCGTGCATGAGGAACCTCTTGAGAAGGAGCGCTTCAAGCGCCAGCTAATAGCCACTGCAAGGAGCCTGAAGAAGAAGCAGCAGCAGCTTCAAGCTGACCAGGATCTGCTCAATGTTAAATGGATTGATGTCCTAGCAGCCGAAGAATACGGCCTCAAGCGCCCAACCAAAATCTACCCAAAGTGCAAATTGCTACCTCAGTTCGACGAGGAGGCGCCGGAATATATACCACCATCATACAATGCGGCTGACCAACCACCGTGTCGTCGGGACAAAACGGCAGCTCATGCCGAACACCAGCCTGCCCCGCCTCGTCACTCAGGCAAAGGTAATTTGCCCACGGCCATACATATGACCTCCGGCAGAACCTGAACAATAAAGCAGGACCTACCAGATCAATCTACGGATCGCGAGGACGCACCTCGACACGTGACAACGGCCACCTATTAGGACGTGACAAACCCAGTCATGCGCAGGCCAAACACCACAGACGGACTCCATCAGAGCTGCGTCACGATACAGCCCGATACAGAGGCCCCGCACACCATCATTGCTTCACTGATGAGGTCCTGGACCACGAATTCCCCGAAGGATTCAAGCCCGTGAACATAGAATCATACGATGGGACCATGGACCCTGTGGTGTGGATCGAAGACTTCATTCTCCACATCCATATGGCACACGAAGATGACCTTCACGCCATCAAATACCTCCCTCTAAAACTCAAGGGGCTAGCTCGGCATTGGCTAAACAGTCTGCCTGAAAATTCCATCGGCAGTTGGGAGGACTTGGAAGAGGCTTTCCTCGATAACTTCCAAGGTACATATGTTCAACCTCCGGACGCTGATGACTTAAGCCATATAGTTCAGCAGCTTGGAGAGTCCGCCAGGAAATTCTGGACAAGGTTCCTAAATAAAAAGAACCAAATCATTGACTGTCCGGACGTTGAAGCTCTAGCAGCTTTCAAACATAGCATCCGCGACGAATGGCTTGCTCGCCACCTCGGCCAAGAAAAGCCAAAATCCATGGCGACCCTCACGGCACTAATGGCCCGCTTTTGTGTGGGCGAGGACAGTTGGTTGGCTCGTAGCAAAAACAATGCAAGTGACGCTGGCACCCCTGAAGTTAAAAGTAACAAAGATAAGTCTCGACGCAATAGATACAAGCGCCGAAATAGCAGTGACAACACCGAGGATACGGTGGTCAATGCCGGATTCAGTGGCCCTAAGTCCGGCCAGCGGAAGAAGCCGTTCCAAAAGAACAATTTGGGCCCATCCAGCTTAGACCGCATACTTGATCGTCCATGCCAGATTCACGGCACCCCCGACAAGCCTCCTAATCATACAAATAGAGAGTGCTCGGTTTTCAAACAGGCCGGCAAATTGAACACCGAGAACAGGGAAAAAGGATCGCAAAGCAAGGACGATGATGAAGAGCCACGACAGCCAAACACAAGGGGAGAGAAGAAGTTTCCCCCTCAGGTCAAAACGGTGAACATGATATATGCCACACACATCCCCAAGAGGGAGTGCAAGCATGCGCTTATGGACGTCTATGCGATAGAGCCAGTCGCCCCAAAATTCAATCCATGGTCGTCGTGCCCAATCACTTTCGATCGCCGGGACCACTGGACCAGCATCCGTCATGGGGGCTCAGCCGCACTAGTCTTAGACCCAATAATTGATGGGTTTCACCTGACACGCGTCCTTATGGACGGTGGTAGCAGCCTCAATCTGCTCTATCAGGATAGAACGCGAAAAATGGGCATTAACCCATCAAGGATCAAGCCTACAAGGACTACCTTTAAAGTAGTCATACCAGGTGTAGAGGCCCGCTGTACGGGCTCAATCACATTAGAGGTTGTCTTCGGATCTCCGGACAACTTTCGAAGCGAGGAGTTAATCTTTGATATCGTCCCATTCCATAGCAGCTATCATGCACTGCTCGGACGAACTGCGTTTGCTCGAATCAATGCAGTGCCACACTATGCTTATCTCAAGCTCAAGATGCCCAGTCCACGCAGTGTCATAACAGTCAATGGCAATACGGAACGCTCTCTCCGTATAGAAGAGCACACAGCTGCCCTAGCAGCAGAAGTACAAAGCGGCCTTCTCAAGCAGAACCTTCATTCGGTTGCCGAGCCCGTGGACACCCTTAAGAGGGTCCGAACTACTCTGCAGCAGGAGAGCTCGGCTCATCAGGAGCTCGACTAGCAATCCGGCCTCTGTCTCAGTCCCGATCAAGTGGTGGCATTCGTGCCGCGCGTACATAACTACGCACTTAAAATTCCATGGGCATTGATGGAGGCACAAATAACTTGTGACCCATGGCACGGCTCTACCGACATCGGATACACACATACTTTCACTTTTACTTGTTTTCCTTTCAGGTCTCAATCCCACAGGCCCCATCGGGCGGGTCTGGTCATCGATCCTCTTGTAGGATAAATACACCAAGACGGCGAGAAGTGCAGACATATGGGGAACTTTTTAGGTGATTCCGTTAACGATAACTCTACCTGTTTTCCAGGACCCATATGCAGCTCGCCCCTGGTTTCTGCATGTTAAATAGCCTATTGCTTCTTGCACTATTTGTGTCAATGCACCTTGACGTACTAATAACATTACAATGAAAACAGTTTGTAGCTGGAGCTTTAGGACACCAGCTTTTTACCTTTAAGTCTTTTCTGTTTGATTTCTCTCTTTTATTTTTTAGATTCCCTGTGGATAACCCCATCGGGTAGCACCCGTACATTTTGGTACGTTCGACGTTTGCCAGGGGCTTTTTAGCACCTTACACTACGCCACCAAAAGTCTGAACACTTTCTATAAGTATAGTTCGACACCCCGAATTTAGCATTATATGCATTGGCTCCAAATCATGTCTTTGGTCAATAGTTGGGTAGCCCGGCTCCTGTGCTTGCTACCATACGTTCCGCTACATAGGCTAGGGTAGTAAAGGGAGAACTACTGCGATTGTGTCCTGGTTTAAACCGGATGAGCACCTCATTAGAGAAAGCCAAAAACTGACTGTCATGATGCGGCGAGAGCTGGTCAGCTGTTCGGAGGTTGCAAATTGTTGGAGATTTTTCCGCATTTCGCGAAGGATTGGTACTTCCCGATCAGACGCTAATAGCACTCTGGTTCATATACCAGGGGTTGCGCCTATGTTTTATTATAAAACTCCTATGGCTAAGTGAGGGCGTTCAAGCCGTATAGTCTGGTTGCCTGGTTCGTTGCGCTAAACAACTCCTTGAAGGACCATATAATTGGATCAACATTGTTTAGATTCCATCCCGAACACCTCCGTACTACCTACGTGAGGGCTGAAGCCGACGACTGGTTAACCCTTAGATTTCATACAACACGGCCGCACAGGAGGAAACAATCAAAACATAATAAAAATTATATATTACAAGGCGGATTTGTTCATACAAGGCGAAACATAGATGTATTCATTCGAGAATAACATCCTGCCCGCACTGTGTTGCTACAAGTCGAGATCCCTCCAGGACATCAGCAAACTATGGCTCGGGTGTGCGGTGCTCCTTGCCCTCCGGCGGCCCCCTGGCCACCTCGACGGCATCCATCTTCGCCCACCACATCTTGCAACGAGCGAAGGCCATGCAGGCACCCTCGATGCAGACTTAGCGCTTGACAATATCTAGTCACGGACAAGCCTCCACCACCCGCTTCAAGGCCGAAATAACTACTAGGTATAGCTTCGTCCGGCCATAATCGGATTATGAAATCCTTCATGGCTAGTTTGGCCACCCTATGCAGCTCGACCAACTGCTTCAGTTGATCAGAAAAGGCCACCGGATGTTCTGGCACAGCATACTGCGACCAGAACAGCTTCTCCGAAGAATCCCCTTCCCTAGCTCGAAAGAACTCCACATCATCGGATACACTGCGTGGCAGATCCACCAAAGCCCCTAGGCAACTCCGAATCCGGGTTAGTAAAAGGTACTTCATCCCCACATACTTGCTTTGCATGTTAAATGACTTACCCGCTGCAATCTTCTTCGCCTCCTGGATCTCCTGGAGAGTGTCCCGGGCCTCATTCCGTGCGGTCTCTGAGCTCTGACGAGCCTTGGTAAGTTCGGCCTCTCGAGCCGATGCCTCGTGCTCCAAAGCTTCACACTTCTTCACCACGTCTTGGAGCTCCTGCTGGACCTCCCCGACCCGAGCCTTGAGCTTCTTACGGGCGGCTTGCTATTGGACAGCCTTCCCCTCGGCTTCGGCCAGGGCCTTTCTCAGGGCCTCGACCTCGGTCGTCCCTTCTGTACAAATCATGGCATTTTGCTCATCGCATACAATTTTATTCAATTCGAATATATAACAGGTTATTGCTTACCTTGTTTCTCCTGGAGCTGCCTCATCGCTTGGCCCAGCTCCTCCTCGGCCTCCGCCAGTTTTTGCCTCAGTCCAGAAACTTTGGCAGTATGCAAGGCCGAGGCTAGCAACAACGCCTGCATTTTAGAAAAAGTAAGATAGTTTCCTGTTAAAATGAGATTGATCCTCTGTCCGGCGTTTTCTTTCCAAACACCGGACAGTGTCTCAGGGGCTACTGGTCTACACTGGTATTTTCTGCTTGTTCGGAGTCTCTTACCTCAAAACCTGTTAGCAAGCTGCTGCAGGCTTCGGTTAATCCACTCTTGGCGGACTGAACCTTTTCAATCACCACGCCCATAAGGGCACGGTGCTAATCCATAATGGAAGCGCCTCATAGCGCCTCTAGCAGGTTATCCGGTGCCTCTGGTTGGACAGGGGCCACCGGTACAACAGGCATCCCCCTTCTTTTGAAGGAGGGTGCGTGCTGGATTCCGGAGCCGCCTCGGTGTGATGGCCTGGCTTATTAGAGATGATAGACTACTTATATCAATAAGGAATTCCTTCTTTTCCAGGAGCCCATTCGGACAGAACTCCAAAGTTAAGTGTGCTCAGCTTGGAGTAGTGTCAGGATGGGTGACCGACCGGGAAGTTGCTCCCAGGTGCGCATGAGTGAGGACAAAGTGCGCAGAAAAGACTAGTATTGATCTGTGAGGTCGGTCTAGATCCCGCCAGGAGTAACAACCACTGGTGGGTGTGTCCGGGGCGTTACAAGTTGGTATCAGAGCCGACCCTCGCGGTTACATGGATGGTTGCGGACAGGTGCGTGGTCATGTTGTTCATGACGTTTATGACCCGTCGTGGCACACGGCATGGCACATGTACTAGACTAGAAGCACAGACGTATGTGCCAAGAGGGAACGTTCCTGTGGCCCGACGGGGACGTCGGTTCCTCTGAGTGGGGGTGTATGTGATGGCCTGGCTTATTAGGGATGATAGACTACTTATATCAATAAGGAATTCCTTCTTTTCAGGGAGCCCATTCGGACAGAACTCCAAAGTTAAGCGTGCTCAGCTTGGAGTAGTGTCAGGATGGGTGACTGACCGGGAAGTTGCTCCCAGCCTCCCAGGTGCGCATGAGTGAGGACAAAGTGTGCAGAAAAGACTAGTATTGATCTGTGAGGCCAGTCTAGATCCTGCCAGGAGTAACGACCACCGGTGGGTGTGTCCGGGGCGTTACACTCGGTCTCCGGAATTGAGTCCGTTGAGGGCCGAACTGTGTACGGCCCTCCACGCCAGTCTCATTGGGGATTGAGTCCCCTTGGTGTCCAGCGACGGAGGTTTCGCCTTCGGGCGCCTCCTGAGCCTCTCCCCCGCCGGAGACAGTCCTTCAGGACAGCACCTCCACATCCTCCTTGGTCCTGGGGGAGTGTGCGTCCGGCAGGGAGTCGCTGTCCATCGCCTTGGAATCCAGCGAGCCTCCTAACGAAGATCGCTGGGAGTTGTTGTGGGCCGGACTACAATAACGTTTGCCAATCGTTTCAATACAATGAGGAGGAGAAACTTTATGGGTGGATAAGGTATTAGTACTTACGATGCGGCTCGAGGCTTGGCACGGGGGCGTCTCTCCGGACTGTCATCGACGTCCCATGCGGAGTTACCCGCTAGGGAGCCCTTCCCCTTCTTGGGTGCCTCTGCCTCCAGAATTGTGGAGGCCGCCCTCTTCTTCCTCCCCCCATCGGGGGGAGAGTCGCTCTCCTCCTCCTCCTCATCCGCTCATCTTCGGCGGCGGGGGAATGGGCCTTGTCTTCGGACGCCGCGTCCGAAGTGCCCTTGCGGCGGGAGCCACTCCGGACCCCCCTTGGCCTTTCCTGCGGCCTTCTTCTATGGTGCCTTGTAAGGTGCCGACTCCAGCATCTTCGCTAAACGCAGAGTGACTGGCTCTTCGGGCAGGGGAGCCAGACACCGAATCTTCTTCGCCTGCTTCAACTAGTACTAAAAAAAGCAATGGTAATGAAAGCATTAGATATCACCTTTGAAACAAGAAAGTAAGGGATGTGTTAAAAATAACATACCTCATTGGGGAGGTGACTTATGTCGTGACCACAATCCGAATCGGTGGCCGGCGGTATCTCGTTGCCCTTGAACAGCAACTTCCAGGAATCTTCATCAGTCGTTTCAAAGAGCCTCACCAAGGTATGGTGTTTGTTCGGGTTGAAGTCCCATAGAGGACGGCTTCGGCTCTGGCAGGGGAGGATCCGGCGCACCAGCATCACTTGGACTATGTCGACGAGCTTGATATCCCTATCGATCATGCTTTGGATGCGCGTTTGCAGCGCAATCAGCTCGTCTGACGAACACCAGTTTGGGCTCTTCTCGACCCAAGAGGTGAGCCGCACAGGAGCACCGGAGTTGAATTCGGCAACTGCGGCCTAGGTGGTGTCGCGGGGTTCGGTGATGTAGAACCATAGCTTCTGCCATTCCTTGATAGATTCCACAAATGTACCTTTTGGCCAAGAAACATTGGTGATCTTGCTCACCATTGCGCCCCCGCACTCTGCGTGCTGTCCGTCCACCACCTTGGGCTTCACGTTGAAGGTTTTGAGCCATAACCCGAAGTGGGGGTGGATGCAGAGGAAAGCCTCGCATACGACGATGAACGCCGAGATATTGAGGAAGGAGTTCGGGGATAGATCGTGGAAATCTATCCCGTAGTAGAACATAATCCCGCGGACGAAGGGGTGGAGTGGAAACCCTAGCCCGTAGAGGAAGTGGGGGATGAACACTACCCTCTCGTTGGGCTTCGGTGTGGGGATGATCTGTCCCCGGGCTGGAAGACGGTGGGCGATTTCCTTCGCCAGGTACCCAGCCGCCCGAAGCTCAGCGATGTTCTCCTCCTTAACGGAGGAGGCCATCCACTTGCCTTGACCTCCAGATCCGGACATGGTTGAGTGCTTTCTTGAGACAAGGGGAATGAGAACTTGGGCACTGGAGCTCAACGACGGAGAGGCAGGAGGAAAGCGTGGGGGAAGAAAGAGGAATCTTATCTCCTTATAAGGGCGGTGAATATCGAACGCCCCCCCATTTGCCTTAAAATTCGCCTGCTCCTAAGGGTTGTGTAGACAGTACGGTTGGGTTACCCATGCCCGTATTGATGAGAATCCCGTGATAAGGGGACACGATCTCTGCTTTGACAAGACGTGCCAATGACAACCGCGTCTAGAAACGTGGGGCGAAAAACCGGTTCGAAATTATAACCGGACAGGCGTGACGTCACATTACTAAAGTTGTCAGCGGATGGGACTCATGTGTTATTATATTCTCTCTATGGTTGTGTGCGGTGTGTGTTACAGGTTCGAACACAATCAATTTGTATGAAGACTATTTGGGAGTTCGGATGGAGGAACCCGCCTTGCAATGCCGAAGACAGCACTATGCGCCGGATACCTTGTCATTGAAGCCAGGTTCAGGGGCGACTGAGGGAGTCCTGGACTAAGGGGTCCTCGGGCGTCCGGCCTATTATCTATGGGCCAGACTGATGGGTTGTGAAGATATGAAGACCGAAGACTGTACCCGTGTCCGGATGGGACTCTCCTTGGCGTGGAAGGCAAGCTTGGCGAACAACTATGAAGATTCCGTGTTATATAACCGACTCTATGTAACCCTAGATCCCCCCGGTGTCTATATAAACCGGAGGGTGTAGTCCGAATAGGGGATACTGAATATCATAGTCATACTTGCTAGACTTCTAGGGTTTAGCTATTACAATCTCATGGTAGATCAACTCTTGTAACACTCATATTCATCTATATCAATCAAGCAGGATGTAGTGTATTACCTCCATCAACGGGGCCCGAACCTGAGTAAACATCGTGTCCCCTGTCTCCTGTTACCATCAACCTTAGACGCATAGTTCGGGACCCCCTACCCGAGATCCGCCGGTTTTGACACCGACACCAGCCCCACCGACGAACACGCATCAGTACTGTTTGAAGTAATGTTCAGGAAAAATAATGATTTGAGGGGGAATAACAGGATAGAAGGTGAGATGTGGGTCCCTCGTGTCAGCGGTCAAACAAAATGTGTTGGTTTAAGCTGCCTCGTCAGCACGGATGTGTGGGCCAACCCTGTCATAAATGGGTTTAAACTAACCTAATCGGTACTCCCTCTGTCCCATAATATAAGATGTTTTTGCAAGCTAAACTAGCTTGCAAAACATCTTACATTATGGGACGGAGGGAGTACTAGGTAGTAGTTTTTGGCATGGATTAAGAAATTTTGGGTATGTTTTTGCTATTTTTTGTACAATAGATTCTTCCTAGGGCTGGCTGAAAGTGGTAATTTTTTGTTAAATACTGTACATATTGTAAGTAGGAGTGAAAGTTAAGCTTTGGAACCCAATAAGCAAGGCTAGTTACATAGTGCATATGTGTACATGATTGAAAGTAAATATCAACCATGAGTAACTAATATCTTGATGGAAAACTCGAAACTATGGAATACTAGGGAAAAATTGCATGGATGGAAATACTAGCAATGTTCATGTGTGTTGCAACGAATCATAATTAGAATAATACTTATTCACAAACTTGATACAAAACACTCTAATTTTGATATACATATATCACTAGAGATATATTATGTTTCAATTAGAATATATTCCTTGGGTTGTTTTGGTGAGGTCAGGGAGGGATGTGGTTGGATTTAAGATACTAATTATGGATTTTTCTGTAAATTGGTAGACAAGTGGGATGTTGGTGAGAAAAGGCAACAAATTACCTCACAGTCGTTAGATGTAGATCTAATGGTCACAAACGACAGACGGCAGACACACCATCATCACCAACTTAGTCTTCTGTAGGAGTACTAGCAAGATTCGTGCATTGCACGGAACATCGAGATGCATTTTTTTATAAAACACTTGTTGTAATTGACCCATGTGGGAGTAATCCCATGTGTAAAAACTAATGATATCTCGAGAAATAGGAGATAAGGTGAAGAGGAGTGGGGCGTGGTGGTGATTGGTGGTCGGACTGAGCGGAGGCATGGGGATTGACGATGCCGGCAGCGGCCACCAGGCCAGTTTGTTCCAGAGGCTTCCTTTCTTAATTGCTCAACAATGAGGTTGTTGGAGATAAGGATGAACGAGGGAAGGCCTTGTCTGCTAAGGTGGAGAGGTGTGCGGGTATCTTTTAGTTTAATTTCCATCCGTGAGATATAGATCGGACGGTCTATATTGCAAGATGGCACGCGTACCATCATCACCAACTCGGATTTTTATAAGAGAAGAAATATAAGTATGGAGATACAAACGTATTATCGATACTTGTTTCCGTAAACTAGCATCTACATTCTATTCAACGCCTCAGCATGTGAGGCCTTAGCACAATGACTTCTCGACTGTGTAAAACAAAGGTTTTCCCGTCGCCGATAAGGAGGGGGTGACAGCGGCGCGCTTTTTGGCTTGCTCTAGTCCTAGTAGTCATACTAGGTGGTCTAAGCACGTGTAGATTTATTCTTTTTCACATCTCGTGTTCGCCGTACTGCCACGACTGTTGGTGAGTAGACGGTAAGTTATTCACAGGGAAACCCTTGTTGAGCGTGTTTGCGAGAGAGAGAGAGAGAGAGAGAGAGAGTGATATGTCTAGAGACTGAGGCAATGATAACAGATTCTTTGTGTCTATGTGTGTGGAGGATAGAGAGAGACATGTACATGGGGCTTTGTGTTGTGTGACGTGGAAACACATATACATAATTAGAGAGTGAGTGTGTGAGATACACATGCGGACATTGGGAGAGATGAGGATCCAGATTAATGGGTCTTTGTGCGTGTCTGTGTGTTTTTGTGTGCGTGTTTGTGTGTGAGAGGGAGTGTGTGTATGTGGAGTAGAGAGACCACTAATGATTTAAACCTAGTATAAGGGAAGGGGGAATGGTGTGACATGTGTAGTAGCAGGATAGGGTGCGGGCCGGGGGGAGGAAACTATTTGGAAGAGACATCGAGTGTGTGTGGGAGAGGGGTGTGAGAGCGAGAGAGAGAGAGAGATAGCGATGGAGAGAGAGAGAGAGGAAGAGGGGGGCGAGAGAGGGGGCGTTTGTGTCCATAAATGGCATATAGATAGGGAGACAATGTTGATGTTGTTTGAAATTGGCCTATGTACGGAGACGCGAGGGAAGCAAGTCATCATGTGTGTGATAGGGAGTTCATGAGAGATCTAGAATAGATGGTGTAGAGAACAATGTGCGAGATCGAGAACTATGATACATTAGGGAGCCATGGAAATAGTCACGACATATATGTATACAGGGAGGAGCTGGGGCGGGTCCGCATGTGGGAGAGATAGAAAGAGGAGAGTGGTGCACAAGGTGACAAAGTGTGCTTGTTTGCAGTGGGGGTGGTGTATGAGGTGAGTGTGCGAGAACCACATAACTAGGGAGATAGACGTTTGGGGGAGACGTTTTGTGTGTATGGGAAAGATACACTCTACATAGTGTGTGTGCTTGGGAAAGAGAGATGCTAGGAGACCTAGCTAGAGAGTGGGGGAAGAGATGTGTGCATGCCCAAGAGACAAAGTGATAGAGACCTATATTGGGGTCCGGACTTTAGAAGATAGAGGGGTGTGCTCGTGTGTTGGTGTTTGGGGGAGAGAACGACTTCTCTATGTGTGGGGGTCGACGAGGGGGGTGGCTTCAGATAAAGGTGAGGTGTCTATATTTGAGGGACTTTAGCGTAATTGAGATATACATGGTCAATAGTGTGTGCACTCATGGTTGATCAATTTGTTTCACAGTTTGGACTATGAGATAACGATACTTTTGAACATGCGTGATATACCTTGATGTACCAGAATTACAAACCTAAGATTGGAATTTTGGAATTCGGCTCCATCATTAGCTTTTGTAATTCATTTAAATGGAGGTACATTTTTTAAGCCGGGATTTCGTGATTTCAAATTCATATATCAAACCTAGAGATATACACACATGAGCATGTTCAAACTTTATAATCATCCACTTTATTCATACACATACACATTTTTGCTTTTGTCATCATATTTAGGATAAACACATTTGGAATTTCATTTGAATTGGACCGTATGATGGTAATTTCTTGTAGTAGCTCAATGATCCATATTTGAATTGAATGGACAATCTAAGTTTCGAGTTGGAGACATTGATTTTCAAAACTTGCACTTTTTTTGCGTGCAAAACAAACAAATTCTTGGCCATGATATCATAGCCAGCCGTACAAGAGCAGAATATAATTTCAGGCGCCAAAAGCTTTCAAACTTCCCGCTCACATCGAAATATCTCACGCCCAAAAGTTTAGCCCTGTGATATTCCTGTTTTACCCCTGCAACATGAACGGAAAAGGGCGGCTTTGGTAACTCCATTTTTTCCCCTCTTTGCCCCAACATTCTTCCCCAAAGCCCCTCCCATTCCCCTCCCCGACACCCCCCAACCATGACAAGCCGCCGAATCTAGTCCTCCGTCGCAGCGGTGGACCTCACACCCTGATGGATCTACCTTCTGCACCTTAGAACCCCCAACTGCTAACTCACCACTTCACCGGAGCCGCTTTAGCGACTGGCTTGTCCACCGCTCTAGATCTCCTTGACCGCCATCATGGTCCATCGCACCGGATCTGCTTAACCAGTGCCCTCGTCCACCACAGTGTAGGCCCTTCACCGACTCTCTCGTTCGTCCCTTCGCTGGCCCTTTATACAAGCCCTCGTCCGCCACAACAGATTCGCCTCACCGAAAGCACTATACAATGCGCCCGCCGAAGCCTTCGTCCACTTCACCGGACCCACTCCACGGAAGCCATATTCAACTCCACCGACCCTACTTTACCGACGCCGTAGCCTCATCAGGTTATTTTGATTTGTACTCCTTCGGTTTTTCTCTTTATCGTGCAACTGTTCACTTAGCACAGATGAGCATTCTTGTATGTCGACAGGCACCGCAACCATAGCATCGGAGCCGCTTCAGCAATGGCGACAGCCGGCCCAAACTCAACCTCGACACGAGCACCATCGCCGATCCTTAGCTATCAAGTATGCCAATGATACCCATACGCCGCCGAGAATCAGGTACTATTATCCAACGGCCGGCGCCTACATTCACTTTCTTAGCATAAGCACCGCACCTTTGAATTTCTTCAGGGCATCATTCAGTTTTTCATGAGATGCGTTATTCTGCTTGCACCTGTAGGGCCATACTTCTGGCAGTGAACATGTTACATGTGCTAAATTACATACCAGTGCACATATAGTTAATATGCTTTAGTTTTGTCCTAAGTATTACTATACTTCCTAGATATCACTGCCTACTATTTTACTTCTTGCATGCTATATTTATGATAATGGTGTTGTTCTGATGCCACATGTTGGTTCCATCAGACTGCTTCATGTTCTCTATGCTTAATTACACATCAGCAAACTAGCATGTGGTTCCACTGGTTTTTGTTCGTTTTACCCTACATTTTCTGATGCTAGCTATTACATCACTGCTCCGAGCCTCTTTTCATTACTTTTTTGTGTGTTCTTGATCTTCCCAAGTTGCATGACTAATTTGATGCTTCTATTAATTATGGAGCTGCCAACCCCATCAAGCAAAATATTTGTTCTTTTGGGGCTGGCACCTCGAACAAGCATATAAATAGAGGGAAGCAGATATATTGTCGTGTATTCACACACCCTTCTTTCATTAGTTTAGATGAACCATTGATGATCAATTCGAACCAGTGCATGCGATTAAAATTAATTTTACCTAAATAGAGGGTGCAGAATAAACTACAACAAGTAGATTTGCAACCACACGATGCTGGCGATATCTTCAAAGAACATTGCAACAGCAGCGAGGCTTCACAGCAACATATGGTAAGCCAGTGTGTTTTAGTACATGTGAAATGTAATGTGTGTGGGATGCTTTCTTGGCTTGTGCCCTCAACCTGTAATCCTACAGAATAACAAATAGTTCAGTTGTCTGCTTTGCTGTATTGCTTGATTCGAATGCTTGTTTGTTACTTGTTACTTGTTATGCTATACCTGAGTTGGCCAATATGTCAGCAGTGCCTGTTGTACTATCGTAAATAAATGCATGCCTAGTCCATTTGAGTCCTTAACTTTTCCTCTGAACTTCATCACAAGACTGTCTTCGTAGTTTATATGAGGCCACACTGTTAAGTGCTTTATCAGATTATTTCAACTGCTTAGATGCCTTGGCAACTTAAATATAGCGGTGGTACACTCTCTTTCAACTAGGGATGTCAACTGGGTCCCGTTTAATCCCGATTAAAGTCCACTAGTGGTATGATAGTTCAAAAGAGTTTTTGTTTTTTGAGGAAAATGAACCAGGGAGCTAGCAAAAACTAACTAGATGGGACTGGTGGATGTCGTTTATTTGCCACATACATCCCTAGTTTCATCTTACCATTTTAATTTATTTTCGACTGATGCTGCTTCGAACCATTTAAATATAGCTTGCCATGCTCGGCAATAATTCGTATGTCGTTTACCATGTAAGCTTACTGTGTAGATCATGCGATAACTATCTCTTACTTATGAACAGCGGAAACCTTTCAAGATGCCGTTCACACTAGGACACAATGTACAACCCCAGAATCTATTCGTGGAAGCAGTGCACCATCCATGTTACCAGATGGTTGCAGTTTAGAGGAAACACCGACAGAGAGCAGTCTGAGCACAGATATTATAGTTCTTGAGGCTCTACTAGAGGCAGAAAGAGATGGTGTGGTTGCCATGAATGAGGTAATCTCGATCTTGAAGCTGGAAATTATGCAATTAGATGCACGTATTATGCAAGCAACCCAAGAATTGGAGGAAGTAAGAATGTTGCATTTGAAGACGGAGGAGGTCATGCTGCTTCTGCTATCTGAAGCCCAGGGTAATCCCAGATCTTCTTTAGATAGCAGTTGAAATTGTCATTAGATTATTATACTTGCATGTTGTGTTATGTCTCTGAATGTATTATGTTGTAAGACCCCCTATGTTGTCCATATGTTGTAATGGTCTGAATTTTTTAGGCGAGGTAATCCTCAGTACTTGTATGATTGACATAAGGTGAACTGTTTTTCGTGTGAGCATATTGTATTGGATGAAATAACTGTTTGACTCAAAGTGTATCCAACCTACTGAATTCGAAGATCACGACATTTCTAAATCATAATCATATATAAAGGTGGAATGAATCTTTGTTGTGGTTTTGAAGAAATAAATAACAAAACGTAGAATTATCCGTGGATATTTGTAATCGAATAAAAATTGGATTTGGATTTAGTTGCGAGGGCACAGGGCAAACGTGAATGCTAATTCTCCCAAGTTTTGAACGAAGTGGCTAAACACCCACTATCATTTGTGGGATGTCTGAAGCAAGTGTTTGCGAGATGGAAATTACTGTCTACCCCTGACACTTGACATCCTTATCGTCCGGATTTACACTGCTGTCGATAGGGGTAGACTAGTAACTTTAATCAGACATGACACGACGGCCTCTGAGCCCATTCAGACATGGTGGGTGCCACACATTTGGCGGAAAAACACATTTGATTCAAGCTCGTCCGAAAGACATGTGTCTCTCCCTCCATTTCCCCATTCATCCACGATGGGCGGCAAAACAAACTCTCCTCGTCCAAAATCGATGTGGGCTAATATTTTAAATAGGGGCAGATGTGTAACTTCCCGCAGATGTGACACAACCGCCTACCTGTCAGCCCCGTTCATAAACCGTGGGCGGAAAAACACCCTCTCCTCGCCCAAAATCGTTACTGGCAAATATTTGGGAGATGCGAGATTACCGTCCTATCCCCAACCGATGTGATGTCCGAAATTTTGAAAGAGGGATAAGTTCGTAACTTTCCCACATTTCAGACAAGCGCGTCCCAAAGTTTAAGATCCCCCCTCCCCCTCCATTTCCCAATTCATACACCATCGGCGCCACGACAACCTCACCACTGCGGCCAGCCTCCTCCGTCCGCCACCCCATGCTCCACCTTGCCGTAGCCGCTACCCCTACCCCGTTGTAACACCCACGATGCGGCTATATCTCCCATGTGTCGGAGCACGACTTAGAGGCATAACCGCATAGTAGGCATGTCGCAAGAGGGGTAATCTTTACACATCCCATGTACTGAATAAGAGAGGGATAAAGAGTTGGCTTACAATCGCCACTTCACACAATACATAAATATAGCATTACATCATCCCGAATACAATCAAGGTCCGACTACGGAACCAAATAAAGAAAGACAACCCCTAATGCTAGATCCCCGATCGCCCCTACTGGGCTCCACTACTGATCAACTAGAAATGAAACAACACAACGAACAGGATCTTCATCGAGCTCCCACTTGAGCTCAGCTGTGTCACCTGCACTAGTATCGATGGCACCTGCAACTGGTTTTGGAAGTAATCTGTGAGTCACGGGGACTCAGCAATCTCACACCCTCGCGATCAAGACTATTTAAGCTTATGGGTCAGAAAAGGTAGTGAGGTGGAGCTGCAGCAAGCACTAGCATATATGGTGGCTAATTTACGCAAATGAGAGCGAGAAGAGAAACAAAGCACGGTCGAGAAGCTATAAAGATCAAGAAGTGATCCTGAAACTACTTACGTTCAAGGATAACACGAGACCGTGTTCTCTTCCCGGACTCCACCAAAAAGAGACCATCACGGCTACACACGTTGTTGATTTATTTTAATTAAGTTAAGTGTCAGGTTTCCTACAACCGGATATTAACAAATTCCCATCTTCCCATAACCATGGGCACGACTTTTGAAAGTTCAAAATCCTACAGGGGTGTCCCAACTTAGCCCATCACAAGCTCTCATGGTCAACGAAGGATATTCCTTCTCCCAGGACGACCCGATCAGACTCGGAATCCCGGTTACAAGACATTTCGACAATGGTAAAACAAGACCAGCAAAGCCGCCCGATGTGCCGACAAATCCTGATAGGAGTCGCACGTATCTCGTTCTCAGGGAACACCAGATGAGCGCTCCGTACAACTAAAACCAAACCTCGAGTTTCCCTGAGGGGGCGCTGCAAAGGACTCTAGTTTGGACCAACACTCAGAGGAGCACTGGCCCGGGGGTTTAAAATAAAGATGACCCTTGAGTCTGCAGAACCCAAGGGAAAAAGGCTTAGGTGGCAAATGGTAAAACCAAGGTTGGGCCTTGCTGGAGGAGTTTTATTCAAGGCGAACTACCATGGGGTTCCCATTATAACCCAACCGCGTAAGGAACGCAAAATCAAGGAACATAACACCGGTATGACGGAAACTAGGGCGGCAAGAGTGGAACAAAACACCAGGCATAAGGCCGAGCCTTCCACCCTTTACCAAGTATATAGGTGCATTAAAGTAAACAAGATATAATTATGATATCCCAACAATAATCATGTTCCAACAAGGAACAAATTCCAATCTTCACCTGCAACTAGCAACGCTATAAGAGGGGCTGAGCAAAGCGGTAGCATAGCCAAAGAACGGTTTGCTAGGAAAGGTGGGTTAGAGGCTTGACATGGCAATATGGGAGGCATGATATAGCACGTGGTAGGTATCGCGGCATAGCAATAGAGCGAACAACTAGCAAGCAAAGATAGAAGTGATTTCGAGGGTATGGTCATCTTGCCTGCAAAGTTCTCTGAGTTGACGTAAGCTTGATCCTCGTAAGAGTACCCAACAGGTTCCTCGATCATGAACTCGTCTCCCGACTCTACCCAAGGCAAGAACACAAGCAAAGGAAACCACAATCAACCACGGTGCAATGCGCAAGCAACATGATGCAAAACATGGCATGACATGCGGGATGTGATATGCAATGCATATGCGAGCTCCGGAAGGAAAAGATTGTTCAAAGCATCAACTTGGCAAACCAAGTGCACCGCTGGAAAGATGAGTTGATTTCGGTCGAAATCGATATAAAGATCTCCGGAATCGGATGCACGGTTTGCAAATGGCAAACAAAACAAGAATGGCACAATTCTACGATTAACAGCACGATGCCATCTAGAATGCAACAAGAAACTAAGATACTGCACTCCAACACAGCAACAAAGCACATGGCAGTGATCTACTCAAGATTCTTGACAAAAGATGAACACTGAGCTATGGCTAAATCACACCAGAGCAGGTTCAAACAAGCATGGCAAAAGTGCAAAAGATAACAACATCACAGACTTAGTGAAAATACTAACATGCCAGGAATTAACATCAGGGAGCAATGTTTAGAACAAGATAACAACATGCTACAGGATAATACAAGGCATGGCATGAATCTACTCAAAGCATATACCAAAAGTCCCTTACTGACCATAAGCCAAAAAGGATCATAAGATATGGTGGCACCCATATAAACATAGCAAGTTTCGTTAACAGATTCAGACTTAGCAGAAAACTGGACATGGCAAAAACAGAGTTATGAAGGCATGTTTGCGAGCTCGATGCACTCAACAAAAGGCATTGCATGACAAACTAAGCATACTACCAGCAAGAAGACAAGTTCATGAAGCTAACCAAGGCAAGAACAATCTAATAGCATGCATGGATCAACTATAACAACCTTGGCAAAATTGATTAACATGTAAACAATCTGCTAGGAACATTTTTATAGCAAACGTAGAGCAAGATTGAGTCATGCTAGGGCACTCCAAAATTGCAAACAGGGGCATGGATGGATAGAGCACAACCATATGTCAAAATCATCCTTACTGAACATACTCAAAAGAAGCATGGATCTCTCTGTAGCAACATGAATACATGGCATAAAAATAACAGCAGGGAAATGACTTAGTGAAATTCTAAGTCTCTGAAAACAGCAATATTACGAGAGATACTTTGCATGTTTTTGCTAGTCACCACATTGATCACAAAAATACAAGGCATACACCCATGTAAAGATGGCATGGCATAGCCCAAAACACATGTAGAGCTCATGCTCATATGCAGCACACAATAATCATGGCAAAAATGACAAATGCTCATAAACTGATAAGAAATAGGAACTAACATTATGAAGCACTCTTACAATAGTCATTTTGGCATCAAGATGGACACAAACAAGCATGGTGCAATGGAACAAAATGATGAGCACATCCAGATGAACATTTTGATATATGGCATGCACAAAACGGAGCTACAGATGAGAGGTTATGGCATGATGAATAGTGCTTGAAATTATTGCAGACTAAAAAGACTTAGAGAAAAAGAGGGGGAGGTTAGACCTCAGATCTAGGGTTTGACCAGGGCGCACGCGGATCGAGGCGGGGCCGGAACTTCGGCGGAGTTGGTCGCCGCGGGGTCGACGGAGGAGGTGCGGCGAGGAGCTTGGGGCGGCGCCGGTCGGGCACGGCGACGGCGGAGGGCAGTGGCCAGAGCAGTCGGCGGATGAGGCGAGGCGGCGGGCGACGGCCGGAGCGAGGCGGCGGGGTCGCCGGAGTTCCGCCGGCGTTGGCGGCGAGCGAGGCGAGGCGGCGAGGACCGGTGGCGGCGGCGCGTGGATCTGAGTGGCGGCGGGGAGCCTCGGGCCCGGGCGGGCCTCGCGCGGGCTCCGCGGGCCCGCGGTGGGAGGAGAGAGAGGCACGGTGAGGTGGCGGTGCCGGATAGGCTATGGGCGGCGGCGCGATGACGTGGCGCGACGGGGTTGGTCGGAGCGACGTGGAGGCTGGACATGTCCAGCACGGATGGACATGTCCGGCGGCGCGAGGAGGAAGACGGTTAGGGTTTCATCCGCGAAAATTCGGAGGGAGACACAAATATATAGGTAGAGGGAGCTAGGAGAGTCCAAATGAGGTGCGGTTTTCGGCCACGCGATCGTGATCGAACGACCAAGAGTATGGAGTGGGTTTGGATGGGTTTTGGGCCACTTTGGAGGAGTGTTGGGCTGCAACACACACGAGGCCTTTGCGGTTCCCCGGTTAACCGTTGGAGTATCAAACGGACTCCAAATGGCACGAAACTTGACAGGCGGTCTACCGGTGGTATACCAAGGCCGCTTGCAAATCTCGATCCATTCTGAGAAAGTTTAACACCTGCTCACGAAAAGAGGCAAAAGGGGGCGCCGGATGACATTGGAGTGCCGGAATACAAAACGGACAACGGGGAAAATTCTCGGATGCATGAGACGAACACGTATGAAAATGCGATTCACATGATGACATGATATGAAATGCATGACATGCAAACAAATGACAAGGCAACAACAGCGAATAACTGGAAGACACCTGGCGCAACGGTCTCGGGGCGTTACACCCGCCGTCCAGTGCAAGAGATGTACGTCTCTCATCCACGGCACCGGACCAGGATCCTTTCATCGCGTCGTGTCGATTCATCGGCGCCGTCGCCCACTTTGCCGTTGCCGCTCCTACGACCGCCTCGTCCACGGCAACAGGATTTATCCCCCAACCCGGCCGTCTGCCATCTAAAGTCTTCTTCCCCGCCGTCGCCAGCCATCGCACCCGCAGCACCCTCAACGTATCAGCAGGGGCCTACACGGCATCGCAAGAGAGGTGGTACTCTTCCATATGTGCTTAAGTTATTGATATCACCCGGAAAATAGATCTTAAATTGTTTACTGTACTTTTCTTGTCCGTACCAAATTGTAGTGGCTAGTTGAATGCAAACATTGGTTGCGAAGTTGCTTTGTCCGGTTTGCACCTTCAGATCCGCCATGTCACGGTCACTATACTCGTAAAGATTATGGTTTCCCCCCTTTGTATTCACTAGCATCATCGTAGGTGCTTCACTGCTTCGTGTCGTGCTAGCACTACTCCTCAAGACCTCAACCCATCAAGCGAAACAACATGCCACTCATAATTCCAAAGCTTACGTGTTGAAATACGAATCTGATATGATGCTCATATTACTAAAATAGAGAACGTTTAATTGGTCATCTAATGTTCCTATATTCATTTCGAAAAGCATGTGCGCCACCCACTGGTCCAGCTAGTTCCACTTTCCTAATTTTACTCTTGATGCTTAGGGTTTTCCCCTTTTATCTACTCTACTATGATCTGCGTAGGTGCTTTCTGTCATACTAGCATTACTCCACCCTTCAAGCTAAACAACACAACACTCAAAATCCCAAAGCTTAGTTGTTCAAATATGATTGTGATATGATACTGATATTAGTTAATAGACACATTTAATTGGTTAGCTAAAGGTCCCACTTGAGTTTCCAAATGCATGTCGCGACATATAGAGAGACAGCGGAATTGCATTTCTTTGTCACTTGTTGATTGTACTTTCTTGTCCATACCAAATCTTAGTTGTTATTTCAAAACAAATATCGGTCGCTAACTACCCTTTGCGCGGTTTGCAGCTTCAGATCTGCCATCCCACTGCCACGGTCAACACTATACTCATCATGCTTACGGTTTCCCCATTTTATGATGACCACGATCAGCCTACGTGGTCCGTGTCATAATAGCACTGCTCCACCCATCGAGCTAAACAAGCTTAGTTGTACAAATTCAAATCTGATATTATGCTGATATTAGTAAAACTGAGAGATGTTTAATTGGTCAGGTAAATGTTCCTACTTTAGTTCGAAATGCATGTGAGCCACATATGGAGAGACCGGAAGGAATAGTATTTCTCTGTGCGCTCTGGTTCACCATGGGTGGCCAACCGACATTGTATAGAAAGACTTGTAATATCTTCAATCTACTTTCTCTTCTACTCTTCTTTAAGATGATCCTCTTCTCTTGCGGTCGACTGGTCAGGTCAAGTTATTCTCCCTTAGTATATTTTGAATCTGTCATGTCAGGTCGACTTGTTCTTCTTTACTATATGTTGAAGCTGTCATCTACGAAATATCATCACTTCTGGAGCTCTCATATTTTGACTAGTAGGCCACATTATATTAATGCACACACCAAATTACAGCATGCATGGCACCTCTTAGAAGAATTGCAGAGATAGCACAAAGGGGTTTACAGGGAGGAAGTATTGGATTGGAATCACTTCTGCATTACAAAGATAATCTCACTTGATTTTATGTTTTCATGCATGTCAGGTATTGAACATTATCAAAATGATTATGAGAATGGGCGCACGAAGAGGAATATTGCGGAACAATCCACTGGCTAACAAACTTGGCATGGTGGAGGATGGCCTATCTTATTCACCCATCAAGGTGCATGCTCTAACTTGGCAAGGTTGTATTGGTCGCACATATTTTGCATCTGACCTCTTGCATTACTTCTACTTTGTTACACCATCTGCTTAGTTTAAGCATCACATATGAGTATATGCCATACCTATTCAATGTGTCGTCATACTATGTTTTTTCAGCCAAATGTTGTTCTTTCGTAATAGATGTCCAGAAGGAAGAGGGTGATTGCAGATCCTCAAGGAGTACAAACTAGGTATTTGGAAAAGGTAGTGATACCTGTTAAATCAGATAGATCAGCAGCCACAGAAAACACAGGCCCAACTGTAACAGACTTTACCCCTACTCCAGTGGCCAAACCCCTATTAGAACTGCTGACAGCCCAGCGTCAGGTACTGTCTATGATATCAATTCAAACTTTGAACTCCTAAATTTCTACATGAGCCTTACCTTCTCTCTTGTATGAAAACTAATTTCAGATGAATGTCCTTGCTCAAATGATCATAGGATCTCATGACAATACTGGGCTCTGCATTGCTCTTGTCAGTACCTCTTGCCCTTTGTCAGCATACTTACACTCATTGCTGTTTGATTATGTAGCATCACTGTAAATGTTTGCTTCTTTATCCTCCCTTTGCTTGAAATTATAAGATCTATATTTACTCTTAGATAAATTTAGAATTAACACAATGCTTATGAAGTTTTGGATTGTTCATGTAAGTACCTATTGTCATGTACTCCCTCTGTATCAAATTAATTGTTGATCAATTGGATGTATTTAGAACTTAATAGTGCTAGATACATCCATTTGAGCGACAACTAATAACAGACGGTGGTGGTATTATTGTACATGCATCGCGAGATAGTTGATTGTCTAGCATTACTCTGCATCTTATCTGCCCTGCCCTCCACTTTCTCCAAATGATCATATCTACATTTACTCTTACCAAAATGTTGAATAAAGCCAATGCCACTGCACACGTTGATGTCTGCATTCCTATTGTCAGTACCTTTTGCCTTGTAACGCTGTACTTAATTAATTGCTATTTGATTATGTATCATCAGTCTACGCCTGAGCTTCATTATCCTCTATTTCTTCCAATATTATTTGATCTATATTTACTCTTTGCAAAATGTAGAATAATGGCAACGCTTATAAAGAATTTTCTTTGGGGAATTTATTGAATTATCTTTCCATCAACATGGAGAAGGGCTTTGTCCAGCCCGTGTTAACATGTAATGTAAGTTCATCCTTCTCAAGCCGTCAAACTTTGTTCTAGTATAGATTTGTACAGGCATCATTTCCTCCACTGCTGTTTACATCTGGGATGTTTGCAACAACTACCAGTTTTAAATTGTAGTTGTAAAAACATGTTCCTTATGCAGGACAGATCCATTTATTTGCTTATATAATTGTGAAACCTGTTACGTGTCTCCTTGTTTCTCTTTCAGAGTCGTATCTCTTATGCCAAGTAGAACTTTAGGAAAGATAGTGAGCCAAACCATCTTGAGGATAACGAGATGACCCCAAGGTCTTGTCTTGATGAGGACAGTGAGTTGAAGCTACTCACTAGCAGGTGTGAGACAACCTTTGTGCAGTCGCTGCCTCAATCAGTTCGACTTCTTCAGTCTCAACTTAAAGCGGAAAGGCTCGCTTCAGCTCAACTCCGACTTGAAGTCAAAGATGTAATGAAGATGTCAGGGGACTGACTTGCGCACTATGGTGCCATACAGCTAGAGATGAAGCATCTATCGTTGACACAACTGAGGTCTCATCAGCTTGTTCGGCTGCTTGCGAGGCCCAAGCTTGCCAGGTCTAGTGCCTTCTGAAGTGCTCTCAGTTTTGTATATTCTTTTGTCGGCGCGTTTATATGCACTGGTGTCGACCTTTGATGCCCAGTGTATGTAATTCGCGGTCATGTTGCGCTTTATTATCACCAGTAGCAAACTTTGATTTCCCAGTGGATGTAATATGCCGTAATTTCTTTGTTGTATAGTCTAGGATTATTCTTTGGTCGGTATGCTGTAATTTAGGCCGAAAGATTCAGTGGATCTCAGTGTTGTCGGTCTTCAGGCCGGCCCATTACTCATATGGGCCTAAACGTGGGCCTATAATCATCTTGGGCCATTAGTAGGTCTAAACCTATAGTAGTTTCCCGCCTTTAACAGGCCATGGGCTACATATTTACTGTAGTGAAACTGGGCTTCCTACAGGCCGTAGAAACAATGGGCCTTCTACTGTCCGTAGAAACAATGGGCCTTCTACGGGCCGTAGAAACAATGGGCCTTCTACGGGTCGTATCATCAATTGGCCTTAGATGGGCCGTATGATCGATTGGCCAAACATGGGCCAAAACAGACCGCATTATGGCCGTAAACGGGCTAGAGTTGGAGTTGTTCGTTCATGGGCCGACCATAACGGGCTGTCGTTAATAGGACGTATTTGATGACGCTATGAAAACGGCCCAACGTATTAACGGGCCACAAACGGGCCGACTGTAACCACAGGCAGAATTTGGCCCACAAGCAGAAAATGGCAGTAACGGGCCGTAAGTAACCGAATGCTGGAAATGAGCCCAAGAATAAATGGGCCTTGAGAATGCCGAAAAATAACATGGGCTGCAAACGGCGTAATGGATTAATGGGCCGTTAATGGGTATAAAGTGATACACTGTTCAGTACAGGCCAGTTTCACCACGGGAGGTTAATGGGCCAAGAGTTACAAAGGGCCTCATATGGGCCGAAAGACGTCATGGGCCATACATGAGCCGGAACTTAAAATGGTCTAGAATCATATTGGATGGCCCAGATGACGCTACTGGTCCTAATTCGGATAGGTCGTAACGGGCCCTGGGTTAGCGGGCTGTAAATGGGCTATATGCGAACAGGCCGTTAACAGGCTTTCCGTGGGCCAGCCCACCATCTGTTGACCAAGTCAAACGGGCCGGCCTTTTCACAGGAATGGGCCTCTGTTCGGTCGTGCCACATGTCGACGTGTCATAGGCACCTTCGGTCCAATGAGTGGATGACATCTATCCCAACGGTGAGGCGACATGTGTTTCCTCGAGCCAATGATGATTTTACACGTGGAACATCCCCATTGGTCAGGGATGTTAGCGGGTTATCGGATCCAAAACCAGACCCAATAGCTTAACGGCGTTCTATTACGGTGGATGCCACGTGTCGGTCACCCTTGACGAAAGCACTTCTGTGACGCGCGATTTATCGTCATGGAAGTGGACACTTCCGTGATGATAATTTTGGTAATGTCATGGAACACTTCTACGACAGCACAGGTATGACTATCTTGATTCTGTCATAAAATTGTCATGGATGTACATGCATGACAAAAAACACGACCTACTGTGACAAACACGTATCATCACGGAAGTGTATTTTTTTGTAGTGGGGTGATACGTCTCCAACGTATCTATAATTTTTTATTGTTCCATGCTATTATATTATCTATTTTGGATGTTAATGGGCTTATTTTTACACTTTTATATTATTTTTGGGACAAACCTATTAACCGGAGGCCCAGCCCAAATTGATGTTTTTTTGCCTATTTTAGTGTTTCGCCGAAAAGGAATATCAAACAGAGTCCAAACGGAATGAAACCTTCAGGAGCGTTATTTTTGGAACAAACGTGATCCAGGAGACTTGGAGTGGATGTTAAGAAACAATCGAGGAGGCCACGAGGCAGGGGGGAGCGCCCACCCCCTTGGGTGTGCCCTCCACCCTCATGGGCCCCTTGTTGCTCCACTGACCTACTTCTTCCTCCTATATTTATCCATATACCCCGCAAACATCCAGGAGCACCATGAAACCCTATTTCCACCGCCGCAACCTTCTGTACCCAAGAGATCCCATCTTGGGGCCTTTTTCAGAGCTCCGCCGGAGGGGGCATTGATCACGGAGGGCCTCTACATAAACTCCATGGCCCCTCCGATGATGTGTGAGTAGTTTACTTCAGACCTTCGGGTCCATAGCTAGTAGCTAGATGGCTTCTTATCTCTCTTTGGATCTCAATACAAAGTTCTCCTCGATTCTCTTGGACATCTATCGATGTAATCTTCTTTTGCGGTGTGTTTGTCGAGATCCGATGAATTGTGGGTTTATGATCAAGTTTATCTATGAACAATATTTGAATCTTCTCTGAATTCTTTTATGTATGATTGGTTTATCTTTGCAAGTCTCTTCGAATTATTAGTTTGGTTTGTCCTACTAGATTGATCTTTCTTGCAATGGGAGAAGTGCTTAGCTTTGGGTTCAATCTTGCGGTGCTCAATCCCAGTGACAGAAAGGGAAACGACACGTATTGTATTGTTGCCATCGAGGATAAAAAGATGGGGTTTATATCATATTCGATGAGTTTATCCCTCTACATCATGTCATCTTGCTTAAAGCGTTACTCCGTTCTTATGAACTTAATACTCTAGATGCATGTTGGATAGTGGTCGATGTGTGGAGTAATAGTAGTAGATGCAGGCAGGAGTCGGTCTACTTGTCACGGACGTGATGCCTATATACATGATCATACCTAGATATTCTCATAATTATTCGCTTTTCTATCAATTGCTCGATAGTAATTTGTTCACCCGTCGTAATACTTATGCTATCTTGAGAGAAGCCACTAGTGAAACCTATGGACCCCGGGTCTATTCTCCATCATATAAGTTTCCAATCTATTTTGCAATCTTTACTTTCAATCTGTATTATAAAAATACCAAAAATATTTATCTTATTAGTATTATATGTATCAGATCTCACTCTTGCAAGTGGCCGTGAAGGGATTGACAACCCCTTTATCGTGTTCGTTGCGAGGTTCTTATTTATTTGTGTAGGTATGAGGTGACTCACGCATGGTCTCCTACTGGATTGATACCTTGGTTCTCAAAAACTAAGGGAAATGCTTACGCTGCTTTACTGCATCACCCTTTCCTCTTCAAGGGAAAACCAACGCAGTGCTCAAGAGGTAGCAAGAAGGATTTCTGGCGCCGTTACCGGGGAGATCGACACCAAGTCAAGACATACCAAGTACCCATCACAACTCTTATCCTTTGCATTACATTATTTGCCATTTGCCTCTCGTTTTCCTCTCCCCCAATTCACCTTTGCCGTTTTATTCGCCCTCGTAGACCGAAAGCGGAAGCGTTTAGTAACGCGGTTGATGTAGTCGAACATCTTCACGATCCAACCGATCCTAGCACCGAACGTACAACACCTCTGCGTTCAGCACACGTTCAGCATGATGACGCCCCTCAAGCTCTTGATCCAGTTGAGGACGAGGGAGAGTTTCGTCAGCACGACGATGTGTTGACAGTGATGATGAAGTTACCGGTGCAGGGCTTTGCCTAAGCACTAAACGATATAACCGAGGTGTGTAAATATGGAGGGGGGCACCACACACGGCTAAGAGAAGACTTGGTGTGCCTTTGGGGTGCCTCCCTCCCATGTATATAAAGGAGGGGGAAGAGGAGGCCGGCCCAAGGGGGTGCGCCATAGGGGGGTGTCCTATTTGGAGTCCCGGTCCAAGCAGGATCCGCCCCCCTTTCCTATTCCAACTAGGAGAAGGACGGAAGGAGGAAGAGGGGAGAAGGAAAGAGGGGGGAGCGGCCACCCCTTGAGGCCCTTATCTCCTTTCTCCTAACACCCATTAAGGCCCATTACTTCCCAGGGGGGTTCCGGTAACCTCCCGGTACTCCGGAAAATACCTGAAAACACTTCAAAACCATTCCGGTGTCCGAATATAACCTTTCAATATATAGATCTTTACCTCTTGACCATTTCGAGACTACTCGTCATGTCCGTGATCTAATCCAGGACTCCAAACAAACTTCGGTCATCAAATCACATAACTCATAAACAAATCGTCATCGAACGTTAAGCATGCGGACCCTACGGGTTCGAGAATTATGTATACATGACCGAGACACATATCCGGTCAATAACCAATAGCGGAATCTAGATGATCATATTGGCAACTACATATTCTACGAAGATCTTTATCGGTCAAACCGCATAACAACATACGTCATTCCCTTTGTCATCGGTATGTTAGTTGCCTGAGATTCGATCGTCGGTATCATCATACCTAGTTCAATCTCATTACCGGCAAGTCTCTTTACTTGTTCCGTAATGCATCATCCTATAACTGACTCATTAGTCACATTGCTTGCAAGGCTTATAGTGATGTGCATTACCGAGAGGGCCCAGAGATACCTCTCCGATACATGGAGTGACAAATCCTAATATCGATCTATGCCAACTCAACAAACACCATCGGAGACACCTGTAGAGCATCTTTATAATCACCCAGTTACGTTGTGACGTTTGATATCACACAAAGTGTTACTCTAGTATTCGGGAGTTGCATAATCTCATAGTCAGCGGAACATGTATAAGTCATGAAGAGAGCAATAGCAATAAAACTAAACGATAATGATGCTAAGCTAACGTATGGGTCTTGTGATCTTGTCCATCACATCATTCTCTAATGATGTGATCCCGTTCATCAAATGACAACACATGTCTATGGTCAGGAAACTTAACCATCTTTGATTAACGAGCTAGTCAAGTAGAGGCATACTAGGGACACTTTGTTTTGTCTATGTATTCACACATGTATCAAGTTTCCGGTTAATACAATTCTAGCATGAATAATAAACATTTATCATGATATAAGGAAGTATAAATAACCACTTTATTATTGCCTCTAGGGCATATTTCCTTCAGTCTCCCACTTGCACTAGAGTCAATAATCTAGTTCACATCGCCATGTGATTTAACACCAATAGTTCACATCACCATGTGACCAACACCCAAAGGGTTTACTAGAGCCGATAATCTAGTTCACATCGCCATGTGATTTAACACCCAAAGAGTACTAAGGTGTGATCTTGTTTTGCTTGTGAGAGAAGTTTAGTCAACGGGTCTGCCACATTCAGATCCGTATGTATTTTACAAATTTCTATGTCTACAATACTCTGCAAGGAGCTACTCTAGCTAATTGCTCCCACTTTTAATATGTATCCAGATTGAAACTCAGAGTCATCTAGATCAGTGTTAAAGCTTGCATCGACGTAACTCTTTATGATGAATTCTTCATCACCTCCATAACCAAGAAATATTTCCTTAGTCCTCTAAGGATAATTTTGACCGTTGTCCAGTGATCTACTTCTGGATCACTATTGTATCCCTTTGCCAAACACATGGCTTAGTACACAATAGGTCTGGTATACAACATGGCATACTTTATAGAACCTATGGCTGAGGCATAGGAAATGACTTTCATTCTCTCTCTATCTTCTATCGTGGTCGGGTTTTGAGTCTTACTCAACGTCATACATTACAACTCAGGCAAGAACTCCTTCTTTGACTGATCCATTTTGAACTCCTTTGAAATCAAGGTATGTACTCATCGAAAGTCTTATCAAGCGTCTTGATCTATCTTTATAGATCTTGATGCCCAATATGTAAGTAGTTTCACCGAGGTCTTTCTTTTAAAAACTCCTTTCAAACACTCCTTTATGCTTTGTAGAAAATTCTAGATCATTTCCGATCAACAATATGTCATTCACATATACCTATCAGAAAGGCTGTAGTGCTCCCACTCACTTTCTTGTAAATACAGGCTTCACCGCAAGTCTGTATAAAACGATATGCTTTGATCACCTTATCAAAGAATATATTCCAACTCCGAGATGCTTGCACCAGTCCATAGATGGATCGCTGGAGTTTGCACACTTTGTTAGCACCTTTAGGATCGACAAAACCTTCTGGTTGCATCATATACAACCTTCTTTAAGAAATCCATTAAGGAATGCAGTTTTGATATCCATTTGCCAGATTTCATAAAATGTGGCAATTGCTAACATAATTCGGATAGACTTTAAGCATCGATACGAGTGAGAAAATCTCATCGTAGTCAACACCTTGAACTTATCGAAAACCTTTTTGCGACAATTCGAGCTTCGTAGATAGTAACACTACTATCAGCGTCCGTCTTCCTCTTGAATAGCCATTTATTCTCAATGGCTCACCGATCATCGGGCAAGTCAATCAAAGTCCATACTTTGTTCTCATACATGGATCCCATCTCGGATTTCATAGCCTCAAGCCATTTCGCGGAATCTGGGCTCATCATCGCTTCCTCATAGTTCGTAGGTTCGTCATGGTCTAGTAAATGACTTCCAGAACAGGATTACCGTACCACTTTGGTGCGGACCGTACTCTGGTTGACCTATGAGGTTCGGTAGTAACTTGATCTGAAGTTTCATGATAATCATGATTAACTTCCTCACTAATTGGTGTAGGCATTACTGGAACTGATTTCTTGTGATGAATTATTTCCAATTCGGGAGAAGGTACAATTACCTCATCAAATTCTACTTCCCTCCCACTCACTTCGAGAGAAACTCCTTCTCTAGGAAGGATCCATTCTTAGCAACGAATATCTTACCTTCGGATCTGTGATAGAAGGTGTACCCAATAGTCTCCTTTGGGTATCCTATGAAGACGAATTTCTTCGATTTGGGTTCGAGCTTATCAGTTTGAAACGTTTTCACATAAGCATCGCAACCCCAAACTTTAAGAAATGACAGCTTTGGTTTCTTGCCATACCATAGTTCATACGGTGTCATCTCAACAGATTTATATGGTGCCCTATTTAACGTGAATGCAGTTGTCTCTAATGCATAACCGATAAAACAATAGCGGTAAATCGGTAAGAGACATCATAGATCGCACCATATCTAATAAAGTACGATTACGACGTTCGGACACCCCATTATAATGCGGTGTTCCAGGTGGCGTGAGTTGCGAAACTATTCCACATTGTTTCAAATGAAGACCAAACTCATAACTCAAATATTTGATAACCCACAAGTATAGGGGATCGCAACCGTTTTCGAGGGTAGAGTATTCAACCCAAATTTATAGATTTGACACAAGGGGAGCCAAAGAATATTTGAAGGTACTAATAGCTGAGTTGTCAATTCAACCACACCTAGAGATTAATTATCTGCAGCAAAGGGATCAGTAGCAAAGTAGTTTGATAGTTTTGATAATAGTGACAGCAGCAACGGTAATAGTAACAGTGATAGCAGTAGTTTGTAGGAAGTGTAACAATGATGATAGCAATAGTAACACAGCAAGATCAATAAGGATAAATTTGTAGGCATTGGATCGATGACTTGTTCGATGATACTCATCATGTGACAGTTATAACCTAGGGCGATACGGCACTAGCTCCAGTTCATCGATATAATGTAGGCATGTATTCCGTAAATAGTCATACGTGCTTTATTATAAGAACTTGCATGATATCTTTTGTCCTACCCTCCCATGGCAACAGGGTCCATATTGGAAACTAAGGGATATTAAGGCCTCCTTTTAATAGAGAACCGGAACAAAGCATTAACACATAGCGAATACATGAACTCTTCAAACTATGGTCATCACCAGGAGTGGGCCCGGTTGTTGTCACTCCGGGGTTGCCAGATCATAACCGTAGTAGGTGACTATAACTTGCAAGATCGATCTAAAACATGGATATAATGATGAATTCATAAACGGTTCAGATCTGAAATCATGGCACCCAGGCTCAAAGTGACAAAGCATTAAGCATGGCAAAGTCATAGCAACATCAATCTAAGAACACAGTGGATACTAGGGATCAGGCCCTAACAAAACTAACTCGATTACATGATGAATCTCATCCAACTCCTCACCGAACAACAAGCCTACGAAGGAATTACTCACTCCCGGTGGGGAGCATCATGGAATTGGTGATGGAGGTAGGTTGGTGATGACGAAGATCGAAGATCCCCCTCTCTGAAGCCCCAAAAGGACTCCAGATCTGCCCTCCCGAGGAAGAACAGGGCTTGGCGGCGGCTCTGTCTCGTAGATCATGATAATTATTTCTCCCTAATTTTTTTCTGGAATAATGTGATTTTATAGTATCAGGGGGGTCATCAGCGGGCCCACCAGGTGGGTACAACCCACCTAGGCACGCCAGGAGAGGGGGCGCACCCTGGTGGGTTGTGCCCACCCATGGGCCCCTCTCCGGTGGGTCTTGGCTCCAGAAATTCTTATTATTGGTATAAATAATCCTCAAAAAGTTCTGTTCCATTCCAAGAACTTTTATTTCTGCACAAAAATAACACCATGGCAGTTCTGCTGAAAACAACGTCAGTCCGGGGTTAGTTTCATTCAAATCATGCAAAGTAGAGTCCAAAATAAGAGGAAAAGCGTGAGAAAAAGTAGATACGTTGGAGACGTATCAACTCACCCAAGCTTAAACCTTTGCTTGTCCTCAAGAAATTCAGTTGATAAACTGAAAGTGAGAAAGAAAAACTTTTATTAACTCTTTTGCTCTTGTTTGCATAAATAAGCTTATACATCAACCAGGTTTTCAGCCAACATTATAACTAACCATGTTGACAATAACTCTTAAAGATTATAATGATTCATATCAATGACATAATTAGCTAGTGAGCAATAATAAGATACCTCAAACAGCAACACATTGTCAAAATAACCATGATATAATATGACAATAATGGTATCTCGCTAGCCCTTTCTGAGACCGCAAAACATAAATGCAGAGCACCTCCAAAGTTCAAGCAGCGACTAAACATTGTAATTCATGGTAGAAAAGATCCAGTCATGATGCACCCAACATTAGCTATACACAATGCATAAATCATGACCGCTGTGCTCTACTTAGTTTCTGGCGCTTGTTTATAGAAGGTGATGACACAACATAAAAGTAAATAGATAGTCCCTTCATGGAGGAAAGCAGTGATTTGTGGAGGTGCTAGAGCTGAATTTTCAAAAACAGAGATAAATGATATTTTGAGACATGCACCCTTATCATTCACTTCACGACCATCAGTTATCAACATCTTCCATGCTAAGCATGCTAGTGGCAGTTCCCAAGCAATAAAAGTAAAGGTTTACTCCCCCTCCACCATCAATCACACTCCACGGCTTGTCCGAAACAACGGGTGCCGTCCATACCAATATCAGTCTCGGGGGAGTTTTGTTTAATTATTTGCATTTTTGAGTCCGGGACTGGGAATTCCTATTACCGCACATTTCCTCATGCGATGGTGAGTGAATAAACACTCGACCTGAGGATAACATGCTTAGCACGGAAGATATCAACCACCTCCTTTCATTCCATGAACGATCCAGGCACACAAAACGGATACTTTTTTAGAAGTTTTTAGAGGTGGCACATGCAAATTTACTTAGGACGGCAGGGTAATACCGTATATAGATAGGTATGGTGGACTCATCTGGAATAACTTTGGGTTCAAGGTTTTTGATGTACAAGCAGAATCCCCACTTAGTACAAGCGAAGCCTAGCAATTTTAAGATTGGGAAGCGGTCAGCTAGAGAGAAACAACGATCATGACCAGGCATTATGCATAAGTAACGTTGGACACTAGCATGAGTAGGATATGAACACCATGAACATAAACATTATAGAGGCTATGTTGGTTTTGATTCAACTACATGCATGAACATGTACCAAGTCAAGCCACTCGAACATGCAGAGGAGGATACCATATCATCATACTACAGCACAATCATTTCAACACTATGTTGATATCCAAGATAAATCATTATCCACTCCCGGCTACTTATGCATGGCATGAGAAACTATAATCTCTAATTGCCATTGCAAACATGTTTAATCATAACGGGCTGAATCATGGGCACTAGGTTAAACATATTTACACAGACAAGACAAGTCGAGTTCATACTGGTTTCTCTTTGCCACGGCCAGCTCATCGAATATTGTCATTATTGCCTTTCACTTGCACGACCGAATGATATGAAAATAATAATAGTGAAAGAGTGCCATGGACTAAGATGGAATATGCAAACATTTTATTCAACAGGAAAGACAAGGTAAAATGGGCTCTTATTAGTTCAACAGTTATTCATGTGAGAGCCACTCAACATTTTCATCGTGGTCTTCTCCTCGGTAAGACTCGAATAAAAGAAAAGAAATTCAGAGAAATACACTGAAATATTTTTGGAGTTTTTGGTTTTCTTCAGCAAGTAAATAAAAAGCAAAAACGAGGAAAACTATTTACACGGGAAAGCTCCCAACAAGCAAAAGAAGAACAAGGAAATCTTTTTGGGTTTTCTTTTTAGTGCTACTACTAAGCATGCATAGAAAGTAAATTACTACAACTAATTTTTTTGGTTTTTTCTAAAGTTGTTCAAACACACAAGAAGAAATCAAGAATATAAATCTAAGCATGGATGATACAATGAAAAAGTGTGTTCACCGACAAATGAAATGATATGTGAACATGAATATAATTTCAGTGAGAACACATACTCCCCCAAGCTTAGGCTTTTGGCCTAACTTGGTAGCAAATCAGTAGCCTGGAGGGTAGTAGTCGGCATGGTAGCTCACGGAGGCTCTCGGTGTGGAGGCCTCAGCACGCCGTGCTGATACGTCTCCAACGTATCTACAATTTTTGATTGTTCCATGCTATATTATATCCTGTTTTGGACATTATTATACACTTCTACATTATTTTTGGGACTAACATATTAACCGGAGGCCCAGCCCAGAATTGCTATTTTTTGCCTATTTCAGAGTTTCGCAGAAAAAGAATATCAAACGGAGTCCAAACGGAATGAAACCTTCGGGAACGTGATTTTCGGAACGAACATGATCCAGAGGAGTTGGACCCTACGTCAAGAAAGCAACCAGGAGGGCACGAGGTAGGGGGCGCGCCTACCCCCCCTAGGCGCGCCCTCCACCCTTGTAGGGCCCACGTTGCTCCACTGACGTACTTCTTCCTCCTATATATACCTACTTACCCCCAAACTACCAGATACGGAGCCAAAACCCGAATTCCACCGCCGTAACTTTTTGTTTCCGTGAGATCCCATCTTGGGGCCTTTTCCGGAGCTCTGCCGGAGGGGGCATCTATCACGGAGGGCTTCTACATCAACACCATAGCCTCTCCGAAGAAGTGTGAGTAGTTTGCTTCAGACCTTCTGGTCCATAGTTATTAGCTAGATGGCTTCTTCTCTCTTTTTGGATCTCAATACAAAGTTCTCCCCCTCTCTTGTGGAGATCTATTCGCTGTAATCTTCTTTTGCGGTGTGTTTGTTGAGACCGATGAATTGTGGGTTTATGATCAAGTTTATCTATGAAAAATATTTGAATCTTCTCTGAATTCTTTTATGTATGATTGGTTATCTTTGCAAGTCTCTTCGAATTATCAGTTTGGTTTGGCCTACTAGATTGATCTTTCTTCCAATGGGAGAAGTGCTTAGCTTTGGGTTCAATCTTGCGGTGTCCTTTCCTAGTGACAGTAGGGGCAGCAAGGCACGTATTGTATCGTTGCCATCGAGGATAACAAGATGGGGTTTATATCATATGGCATGAATTTATCCCTCTACATCATGTCATCTTGCTTAAAGCGTTACTCTGTTATTTTGAACTTAATACTCTAGATGCATGCTGGATAGCGGTTGATGTGTGGAGTAATAGTTGTAGATGCAGGCAGGAGTCGGTCTACTTCTCTCGGTTGTGATGCCTATATACATGATCATACCTATATATTCTCGTAACTATGCTCAATTCTGTCAATTGCTCAACAGTAATTTGTTTACCCATCGTAATACTTATCCTCTCGAGAGAAGCCACTAGTGAAACCTATGGCCCCGGGGTCTATTTTCCATCATATTAATCTTCCGTAAATAAGCTATTTCCTTTTCCTTTTATTTTGCTTTCTTTACTTTGCATCTTTATCATAAAAATACCAAAAATATTATCTTATCATATCTATCAGATCTCACTTTCGTAAGTGACCGTGAAGGGATTGAAACCCCTTTATTGCGTTGGTTGCGAGGATTTTATTTGTTTGTGTAGGTGTGAGGGACTCTTGCGTTCCCTCCTACTAGATTGATACCTTGGTTCTCAAAAACTGAGGGAAATACTTACGCTACTTTGCTGCATCACCCTTTCCTCTTAAAGGGAAAACCAACGCAGTGCTCAAGATGTAGCAAGAAGGATTTCTGGCGCTGTTACCGGGGAGTCTACGCAAAAGTCAATATACCAAGTACCCATCACAAACCCTTATCTCCTGCATTACATTATTTGCCATTTGCCTCTCGTTTTCCTCTCCCCCACTTCACCCTTGCCATTTAATTCGCCCTCTCTCTCCGTCCTCCTTCTCTTTCTCTATTTGCCTCTTTTTGCCCGTCTCTTGTTTGCTTGTGTGTTGGATTGCTTGCTTGTCATGATGGCTCAAGATAATAACAAATTGTGTGACTTTACTAATACCAACAACAATGATTTTATTAGCACTCCGATTGCTCCTCTTACCGATGCTGAATCTTGTGAAATTAATGCTGCTTTGCTGAATCTTGTCATGAAAGATCTGTTTTCCGGCCTTCCTAGTGAAGATGCCGCTACCCATCTAAACAACTTTGTTGATTTGTGTGATATGCAAAAGAAGAAAGATGTGGACAATGATATTGTTAAATTGAAGCTATTTCCTTTTTCGCTTAGAGATCGTGCTAAAGCTTGGTTTTCGTCTTTGCCTAAAAATAGTATTGATTCGTGGAATAAGTGCAAAGATGCTTTTATCTCTAAGTATTTTCCTCCCGCTAATATCATCTCTCTTAGAAACGATATCATGAATTTTAAGCAACTTTATCATGAACATGTTGCACAAGCTTGGGAGAGGGTGAAATTAATGATACATAATTGCCCTACACATGGTTTGAATTTATGAATGATTATACAAATTTTTTATGCCGGATTGAATTTTGCTTCTAGAAATCTTTTAGATTCGGCCGCGGGAGGCACTTTTATGGAAATCACTTTAGGATAAGCTACTAAACTCCTAGATAATATTATGGTTAATTATTCTCAATGGCACACAGAAAGATCTACTAATAAGAAAGTGCATGCGATAGAAGAAATTAATGTTTTGAGTGGAAAGATGGATGAACTTATGAAATTATTTGCTAATAAAAGTGTTTCTTCTGATCCTAATGATATGCCTTTGTCTACTTTAATCGAGAATAATAATGAATCTATGGATGTGAATTTTGTTGGTAGGAATAATTTTGGTAACAACGCGTATAGAGGAAACTTTAATTCTAGGTCGTATCCTAGTAATTCCTCTAATAATTATGGTAGTTCCAACAACAATTCTTATGGAAATTTTAATAAGATACCCTCTGATTTTGAATCTAATATTAAAGAATTTATTACTTCGCAAAAGAATTTCAATGCTTTGATTGAAGAAAAATTGCTTAAGATTGATGAGTTGGCTAGGAACGTTGATAGAATTTCTCCTGATATTGATTCTTTGAAACTTAGATCTATTCCACCTAAGCATGATATCAATGAGTCTCTCAAAGCCATGAGAATTTCCATTCATGAGTGCAAAGAAAGAACCGCTAGGATGTGTGCTAAGAAAGATTGCTTTATAAAAGCGTGTTCTTCTAGTTTCCATGATAATAAAGATGACGATATAGAAGTTATTGATGTGTCCCCTATTAAATATTTGTTTTGCAATATGAATCTTGATAATGATGGGACTGAATATGATCCACCTTTACCTAGAAGGCGTTCCAAAAATTCGGAGACTTTAGATCTTGATGCTAAAATTGTTAAAAGTGGGATTGAAGAGGTCAAAACTTTAAATATCAATGAACCCACTATTTTGGATCTCAAGGAATTTAATTATGATAATTGCTCTTTGATAGATTGTATTTCCTTGTTACAATCCGTGCTAAATTCTCCTCATGCTTATAGTCAAAATAAAGCCTTTACCAAACATATCGTTGATGCTTTGATGCAATCTTATGAAGAAAAACTTGAGTTGGAAGTTTCTATCCCTAGAAAACTTTATGATGAGTGGGAACATACTATTAAAATTAAAATTAAAGATCATGAATGCTATGCTTTGTGTGATTTGGGTGCTAGTGTTTCCACGATTCCAAAGACTTTGTGTGATTTGCTAGGTTTCTGTGATTTTGATGATTGCTCTTTAAACTTGCACCTTGCGGACTCAACTATTAAGAAACCTATGGGAAGAATTAATGATGTTCTTATTGTTGCAAATAAGAATTATGTGCCCGTAGATTTTATTGTTCTTGACATAGATTGCAATCCTTCATGTCCTATTATTCTTGGTAAACCTTTCCTTAGAACGATTGGTGCAATTATTGATATGAAGGAAGGGAATATTAGATTCCAATTTCTGTTAAGGAAAGGCTTGAAACACTTCCCTAGAAAGAAAATTAAATTACCATATAAATCTATTATGAGAGCCAATTATGGATTGCCTACCAAAGATGGCAATACCTAGATCTATCCTTGCTTTTATGCCTAGCTAGGGGCGTTAAACGATAACGCTTGTTGGGAGGCAACCCAATTTTATTTTTATTCCTTACTTTTTGCTCCTGTTTAGTAATAAATAATTTATCTAGCCTTTGTTTTGGTTGTGTTTTTTTGTGTTTAATTAGTGTTTGTGCCAAGTAGAATCGTTGGGAAGACTTGGGAAAAGTCTTTTTAATCTTGCTGTAAAAAAAGAAACTTTAGCGCTCACGAGAATTGCTGCCATTTTTATTTGGAAAGTGATATTTAGTTAATTCTTTTTGAAGATTATTAATAGATAAATTCCTCGTGTCCAGCAATTTATTTTAGAATTTTTGGGGTTCCAGAACTTGCTTTAGCTACAGATTACTACAGACTATTCTGTTTTTGACAGATTCTGTTTTTCGTGTGTTGTTTGCTTATTTTCATGAATCTATGGCTAGTAAATGTAACATCCCAAATTTTCAATTTGGAATGTTTTACAATTATTAGCTAAGCATCTATGCATTTTGAATTGAGTGGCATTTGGAAATTTTCAGAGACTTTTGAGTTTTGGTTTAATTTGGATTCAACTTGGCATTTGAAAATCTACCTCAATATCCCTGACAAATACTTGAGAAAAAGTATGAGAGGAGCTAACATGACACTCCAAAAATGTCAGAAGAAAATATTGCCAAAAGGTTTGAATTTAAATTTGGAGTTTGCAAAAAATGTTTTTTTAGTTTCTGTTTTGCCTCTATAAAAATGTCCACGCTATAGGATAAATTCCCCTGAGAATTTTGATATATATATGCCCTATATAAAAATATTATAGATTTCCCTTATTTTATTTTTTCTCTCTCTGCCTTAATTCAAAAAAAGGGAAAAGGCCCAGGCGCGAGCCAGGCCAACCGGCGCAGCCGACGCCCAGGCCAACCGGCCCAGCAGCGCCGAGCCGCAGCTCACAAGCACCCGAGCCGGCCCAGCCGACAGCAGGCCAGCGCCCCCACGCCCGAACCCCTCTCCCCTCGGCCGCCCGCTCGCCCCCTTCCCTCTCTGTCCCACTGACCCGTGGGCCCCACCCTATCCCTAACCCCTCGCCCACGACACGCCGCATTGGAGCACGCGCAGAGCACGCCCGACACCATGATCCTCTCGGGATCGTGATCCCGAGTCGCCCCCTGCTCCACGAAGGTGCCCTATAAATACCCCTGCCTCTCCTCTCTCGATCCCCCTAAAACCCCAACCCCGAAACCCACCACCGCCCACGCCCTCGCCGAACGCAACTCGCCGCCGTCGCCTCGGTTCGCCGCCACTCCCAACGCCGGTGAGCCCTCTCTGCCCCTCCCAGCACCTTCACCCGAACCTCCACTACCTCTCGCACCTCTTTGACACCTTTTCATCGCCCGGGAACCGCCGAAGCCGTCGCCCCCGAGCTCGACCATCGCTCGTCGGAGATGCAGCTCACCAGGGAGCAGTCGACGTCGCCCCGACCACCTCCGTCGTCCCCGAGCTCCCCTGACTCCTTCCCCGACCTCCACTCGAGCTGCCGCACCCGCCCGACGACTCCGCCGCCGCCCCAGACCACCGGAGCACCCCCGCCACCGTCGCCCGAGCCGCCGTCGTCCCTCGTCGCCGCTGTAAGCCACCGGACTCCCTCCACCGTTCGATCTGCACTGCACGACTTAGATTAGACTAGCGAAGGGGTACGGTTTATTTCATATAGATCGGTTAGTTACGGGTTAGATCGGTTTATTTTTTTTAAAATTTTGGTTTAGTTAGAACGGCCCGATCGGTTTATTTCTGTTAGCCCGTGGACGCAGTGGTCTATTCAACGCATGAGCGCTGTTTAGTTTTAGAACGCCCACTGTTCGGCCCATTAGCGCGTTAGTTTTTGTGTAGTTTCTGTTTTTAAAATAGAATAGTTCCAGTTTTGTAAAATCTATACCTTTTAAGTTATTTAATATTTTTAGTTGATTCTTTTTGCTCTAGTTTGCAAATTTCCTATAGTTGCTGTAGAAATTAGATTCGGTCATGTTTAGGTTTTTAAAAAATTGTTTTATATTAGTTTTAGTCAGATTAGTTTTTCTGCTATAAATTGAGTTAGGATTATTTTTTTAGTGATTCTTTTTGTCACTACTTTGTTTTGACTTTGTCTAGCAGTACGAATTTATTTGGGCACTTTTTAGTCTTTATTAAAAATAGTTTTTATGCGAAAACAAGCTTTTCTAGTTTATTTAGCTTGCTATTGTTTTCTGCTGTTCTAGTTATTTTTTAAAAAAATTCCTATGTTATAATTTATTTTAGATTAGTTTATGTAGTTACAGAGAGTGAACATTTATTTACAGCAAAATAAAAAGTTTTATTTTATTTTCTTATTAGTTTTGTTTTAGGTATAACAGGAGTTCTATAATAGATATTGGTTTGAATCTTTTTGCACCTAGTTTGTATGTTGTTTTCCTTTATGTTAGTTAGTAAAACCATTGTTTTGGATCAGTAAAGAAAAGTGTTAGTAGGTTAAAACTATTTCTTTGTTGTTGCTTGATGTGATGGAAACCTTGATTTTGTTTTCCCCGAGTTTTCTTTGATTTTGGTTTGAGTGCTTGTGTGTTTTCCTTCAGTTTGCTGATATGTCATTAGTGAAATACTTATTTGTGCTATTGTTTGACTCGATAGAATTTCCAGAGTGCGAAGCTTGCTATCTCGAGTCACTAGCGTTTGGAGACCGTCAACCAGGCAAGTTATTTGATCATGTTTTTCAATATCTATGATTTTGTTGCATTAGAATTATTCCTCCCCACCATGCATGCAGTAGGAGAATTTTAAGTTATGTTCTTGAGTAGTATCATGAGGTAGGATGAACCCACTTCCCCTTGTTACCATTGCCCGGGACGATGTAGTTTATTTTGCTATGCTCGTAGACGGGGTTGGTTGAGTGATTCATAAGGGAGATGTGAGAGTCAAGATGATGACAACCCCATGACTTCAAGCTCAAGATGGACTTCAAATTCACTACTGGGTGGAGGACGGTTGACGGGCACCCTGGAGAAACCAGCGGATGGCCGGGATGCATGGAGAAGCGCCATGACATCTTGCAGAAAGCTTCACCCAGCCACGAAGAGATGGATGGATACCCCTTGACTGGAAGCTTACCTGTGCAGCCGCAAGCCATTATGGGCTCTGGCTGGGTTGACCTTAGGTGTGACTCTGGACGGACGGTGCCAGCAGATGTGGAAGAACAGTAGGACATGGATGGGTACCGGCAGTGCTCAGAGAAACTCTACGAAAGACCATGTTTCATTCATCCCGTCTTCAAACACCAGGCAGTGCGAGGACATAAAGGAGGGAACGATTCTTGCGGGTAAAGTGCACAAAACTCTGTAGAGTAACAACCTAATCGATTAGCCGTGTCCCCGGTTACGGACAAATGAGCCTCTGGAAACTGGAGTATTTCGGAAATCTCAACACCGAACTTAATAAATTAATTGAGGGGTTATTTAATAATTGGGAATGAGACATTGGTTGGTGGAACTATCTCAATAACAACCAACATTTTGTAGTAATTGCAAGCAAGTCCTTTGTTATAGGAAAAAATTGGCTTTTTTGCAAAAACATAAAAAATTAGATCCCCACAGCCAAATTGCATATAGTGTTAGAAATTTTATTGTTGTTCTCTCTATGACTTGCCGGCATATTCAAAATGCTGACCTACACGGCTGCAACGTCTTATGTTGCAGAGGAGTTTTCCGACCGGGAGTGAGGCTACAATCCACGCTTGGCGATTGCCCTATGGAGTCAGATGGACTCGCTATTCGTCTATGCTTCCGCAGCTTTATTTAGTTTATTTCTCATGAGTTGGCCTTCGGCCGAATTTATTCTATTGTAATAAAGATTCGATATGAGAATCGTGTAATAAATTCAGGTGTGATTGAACTTTGAATCTTTCATCAATGTACTGTGTGTGCCAGCATGATCTTGGGATGGTACAGCTACACAGAGACTTGACCGATTTTGGGTCGGGTCGCTATAGTAAAATAGTTTTTAAACCATAGAGAAGTCGGAACACAGTAGGTTTAACACCAATATAAATAAAGAATGAGTTCATTACAGTACCTTGAAGTGGTGTTTTGTTTTCTTTCGCTAACGGAGCTCACGAGATTTTCTACTTTAAGTTTTGTGTTGTGAAGTTCTCAAGTTTTAGGTGAAAGATTTGATGGATTATGGAACAAGGAGTGGCAAGAGCCTAAGCTTGGGGATGCCCATGGCACCCCAAGATAATCTAAGGACACCTAAAAGCCCAAGCTTGGGGATGCCCCGGAAGGCATCCCCTCTTTTGTCTACTTCCATCGGTAACTTTACTTGGAGCTATATTTTTATTTACCACATGATATGTGTTTTTCTTGGAGCGTCTTGTATTATTTGAGTCTTTATTTGTTAGTTTTCCACAATCATCCTTGTTGTACACACCTTTTGAGAGAGACACACATCATTCGGAAATTGTTAGAATACTCTATGTGCTTCACTTATATCTTTTGAGTTATATAGTTTTTGCTCTAGTACTTCACTTATATCTTTTACGGCACGGTGGTGGATTTGTTTTATACAAACTATTGTTCTCTCATGCTTCACTTAGATTAATTTGAGAGTCCTACAAAACAGTGTGGTAATTTGCTTTAATTATGTTAGGCATTCAAGATTAATACAAAAATTCTTATGAGTGTGTTGAATACTATGAGAAGTTTGATACTTGATAATTGTTTTGAGATATGGAGGTGGTGATATTAGAGTCGTGCTAGTTGAGTAGTTGTGAATTTGAGAAATGCTTGTGTTGAAGTTTGTGATTCCCGTAGCATGCACATATGGTGAACCGTTATGTGAAGAAGTTGGAGCATGATTTATTTATTGATTGTCTTCCTTGTGAGTGGCGGTCGGGGACGAGCGATGGTCTTTTCCTACCAATCTATACCCTAGGAGCATGCGCGTAGTACTTTGCTTCGATAACTAATAGATTTTTGCAATAAGTATGCAAGTTCTTTATGACTAAAGTTGATTCCATGGATTATACGCACTCTCACCCTTCCACCATTGCTAGCCTCTCTAATACCGCGCACCTTTCGCCGGTATCATACACCCACCATATACCTTCCTCAAAATAGCCACCATACCTACCTATCATGGCATTTCCATAGCCATTCCGAGATATATTGCCATGCAACTTTCCACCGTTCCGTTTACTATGACACGTTCCATCATTGTCATATTGCTTTGCACGATCATGTGGTTGACATTTTAGTTGTGGCAAAGCCACCATTCATAATTCTTTCGTACAAGTCACTCATGCAACATTGCTATCCCGGTATACCGCCGGAGGCATTCATATAGAGTCATACTTTGTTCTAGTATAGAGTTGTAATCATTGAGTTGTAAATAAATAGAAATGTGATGATCATCATTCATAGATATTGTCCCAAAAAAGGAGAAAGGCCAAATAAAAAAAGAGGCCCAAAAAAATATATAATAAAAAGGGACAATACTACTATCCTTTTTCCACAGTTGTGCTTCAAAGTAGCACCATGATCTTCATGATAGAGAGTCTCCTATGTTATCACTTTCATATACTAGTGGGAATTTTTCATTATAGAACTTTGCTTGTATATTCCAATGATGGGCTTCCTCAAAATGCCCTAGGTCTTTGTGAGCAAGCGAGTTGGATGCACACCCACTTAGTTCTTTTGTTGAGCTTTCATATACTTATAGCTCTAGTGCATCTGTTGCATGGCAATCCCTACTCACTCACCTTGATATCTATTAATGGGAATCTCCATAGCCCGTTGATACACCTAGTTGATGTGAGACTATATTCTCCCTTTTTGTCTTCTCCACAACCACCATTCTATTCCACATATAGTGCTATGTCCATGGCTCACGCTCATGTATTGCGTGAAGATTGAAAAAGTTTGAGAACACCAAAAGTATGAAACAATTGCTTGGCTTGTCATTGGGGTTGTGCATGATTTAAATACTTTGTGTGGTGAAGATGGAGCATAGCCAAACTATATGATTTTGTAGGGATAACTTTCTTTGGCCATGTTATTTTGAAGAGACATAATTGCTTAGTTAGTATGCTTGAAGTATTGTTATTTCTATGTCAATATTAAACTTTTGTCTTGAATCTTTCGGATCTGAATATTCATACCACAATTAAGAGAATTACATTGAAATTATGCCAAGTAGCATTCCACATCAAAAATTCTGTTTTTATCATTTACCTACTTGAGGACGAGTAGGAATTAAGCTTGGGGATGCTTGATACGTCTCCAACGTATCTATAATTTTTTATTGTTCCATGCTATATTACATCCTGTTTTGGACATTATTGGGCTTTATTATTCACTTTTATATTATTTTTGGGACTAACCTATTAACCGGAGGCCCAGCCCAGAATTGTTGTTTTTTGCCTATTTCAGAGTTTCGCAGAAAAAGAATATCAAACGGAGTCCAAACGGAATGAAACCTTCGGGAACGTGATTTTCAGAACAAACATGATCCAGAGGACTTGGACCCTACGTCAAGAAAGCAACTAGGAGGGCACGAGGTAGGGGGGCGCGCCTACCCCCCCGCCCCCAGGCGCGCCCTCCACCCTCGTGGGGCCCACATTGCTCCACCGACGTACTTCTTCCTCCTATATATACCTACGTACCCCCAAACTACCAGATACGGAGCCAAAACCCTAATTCCACCGTCGTAACTTTCTGTATCCGTGAGATCCCATCTTGGGGCCTTTTCCGGAGCTCCGCCGGAGGGGGCATCTATCACGGAGGGCTTCTACATCAACACCATAGCCTCTCCGATGAAGTGTGAGTAGTTTACTTCAGACCTTCGGGTCCTTAGTTATTAGCTAGATGGCTTCTTCTCTCTTTTTGGATCTCAATACAAAGTTCTCCCCCTCTCTTGTCGAGATTTATTCGATGCAATCTTCTTTTGCAGTGTGTTTGTTGAGACCGATGAATTGTGGGTTTATGATCAAGTTTATCAATGAACAATATTTGAATCTTCTCTGAATTCTTTTATGTATGATTGGTTATCTTTGCAAGTCTCTTTGAATTATCAGTTTGGTTTGGCCTACTAGATTGATATTTCTTGCAATGGGAGAAGTGCTTAGCTTTGGGTTCAATCTTGTGGTGTCCTTTCCCAGTGATAGTAGGGGCAGCAAGGCAAGTATTGTATTGTTGCCGTCGAGGATAACAAGATGGGTTTTATATCATATTGCATGAATTTATCCCTCTTGTAAGTGCATCTAGTGCCACCCCTAGTTGGTTTTGGAGTATTGACGACAAACCTAGTTGAGGGACTAATGTGTTTGTGTGAATTACAGGATAACACAGGTAGAAGTCCCTCATTGATTCGGTTTTCCTACCAGAGATGACCCCTAAAAATGTATGAAGACATTGAAGTCAAAGGTGGTATATGAAGATATTCACATTGAAGACTATGACAAGAGAAGACACCACATGAAGCCTATGGAGCTCGAAGACTTAGATCTTTCGTAGTTCTCTTTCTTTTGTGTTGAGTCATAGGAACCACCGTACTGTTAAGTGGGGTCCAAGAGAACCAGTCAGAATGACTGAACTGATGCCTAAACATAACCTATGTCTTCGAGTGAAGACTATGAGAGCGAATCTTGTCCAGAGTCGGACAAGTCAGCTTTGCTTGTAGCCCAAGGAAAGTTGTTGTGTGAGTTTGAAATCTGACCGTTGGAACACGTGTCAGTTCCTTAGTTACCCAGGGTCATTTCGGACAAATCAGGTCGGGTTGCCAAGTGGCTATAAGTAGCCCACCCCCTACAACCATAAACGGTTGGGTGCTCAGATTGAGAGTACGGCTTTTGTCGTTTGAGAGCAACCCACCTCGAAGCCTTTGAGAGAGAATTCCTTGCGAGGATAAAGCCCTAACCACCCAGAGCCAAAGAGAATTAGGCATCACTTAAGTCTTCTTGTCTGTGTGATCTGAAGACTTATTACACTTGAGGACTGTGCATCCTCCAGACGGTTAGGCGTCGCGTTCTGAGCATCCAAGAGACATTGTGGATTGCCGGTGAACGAAGTCTGTGAAGGTTTGGAAGTCTACCTTGAAGACTTACTAGAGTGATTGGGCGAGGTCTGCGTGACCTTAGCTCAAGGGGAATACGGTGAGGACTGGGTGTCCTGAGCTGCGTGTTCGGGACTGGGTGTCCGGGACTGTGTGTCCTAAGGTTTAAATACCTAGCCGCCCCAACCAGACGTACAGTTGTCACAGCAACTGGAACTGGTCCAACAAATCATTGTCTTCAACGAGTCACTGGTTTCATCTTCCCTTCCCTTTACTTACTGTTAGTCCTTGTGAAGTCATTGTATGTTTGCACTATCTTTTGTCTTCACTGAGTGACTGCGTGTTCTGTCTGGCTTCACAATATCTTCCTACCTGATCCTTACTACATTGCTGCTATTAGTCATTGTGCTTTCACTCTATTGAATACTTGACTATGGCTGGCCTAGTGTAGTCTACCTTCCGCTACAGGGTATTAGGTTTATTTCTATCATTTGTCTTCATAACTCCCGCGTTTTGAAGACTTTCATAAAAATCGCCTATTCACCCCCCCCTCTAGTCGATATAACGCACTTTCAATTGGTATCAGAGCAAGGTGCTCCCTTGTTCTGTGTGAATCGGTTTAACCACCTGGAGTTTTAGCTATGTCAACTGCAGGGATAATTAAAGTCTCCACTGCGTGCCCCGTCTTCGATGGAACTAAATATCCCTACTAGAAGAATAAGATGCGCATGCATCTTGAAGCCATTGACGTCGACCTATGGTATGTCATCGAGAACGGCGTTCCCAAGACTGGAGAAGGTGTCACTACTGCTGATGTCAAGAAATTCGTTCAACTGGACTCTACTGCCAAGAATATCATCTGTGGTCATCTGACCAAAGGACAGTATGGCCGTGTGAGTGCTTTGAAAACATCTAAGCTGGTCTGGGACTGGCTCTCCAAGGTCAATGAAGGCGTCTCAACCCAGAGAGATCAGAGAATCAGTGTCCTTCGCAACCTCTTCAACCGCTTCAAGCGAAATGACAATGAGAATGTCCAGCTCACATTTGACCGACTCACTGACATCACAAATGAGCTTCAAGCCCTTGGCGCTACTGAGATCACCAAACATGAAGTCATCAAGACACTGCTGAGATCACTTGATAGTTCATTTGACACCCTAGCCCTGATGATTCAAGAACGTCCTGATTTCAAGACACTCAATCCGTCTGACATACTTGAGAGGCTCAACACACATGAGTTTCAGCTTTCTGAGAAAAGAGATATCTACGGTCCAAACTATGGGCGAACTCATGCCTTGAAGGCAAAAGCTGTCTCCTCATCTGAAGAAGAATCTGACAGCAGTTCTGATGATCCTGAAGACATTGGAAGGGAACTTGCTATGCTTGTGAAGAAGTTCCAAAAATTCACCAAGAAGAAAGGCTTCAGAAAGTCTTCCCGATCAAGCTCAAGGAATGATGAAGCTTCTGCTCACGACTACAAGAAGAAAACATGTCACAAGTGCAAGAAACCTGGCCACTTCATCTCTGAGTGTCCACAGTGGGACAATGAGAACAAAAAGAAGAAGAAGAGCAAGGAATATGACTCTGACGATAAGAAGAAGAAGAAATACTCAAAGTCTTCTTCCAAGTCTTCCTCAAAGTCTTCATCACACAAGAAGAGCTCATCTGGCAAGGCACGTGCGTTTGTTGGCAAGGAAATGGATTCAGAGGAGGAGTCCGCTTCTGAGGAGGCGGAGGTGGAGTCTGAGGAGGAGTCCGATTCAGGCGTCGCAAGTCTGGCTACAGCATACGTTGCCAAGTCCATCTTCAACACTGAAGACAATGACCTCATCACCGACACCGATGCAAATGACAAGGACTACTTCGCTTCTACCTACTGCTTCATGGCACGCAGTGCCAAGGTAAACACACGCACTACTCACTATCAAACATCTAGTGACGATGACTCTGATTGTGGTTCAAAACCCAGCTACAAGACACTTGCTAAAATTGCAACTGAACAACAGAAAGCTATGTAACATATTCAAGAACTGTCAGACAGAAGCGATGATCTGTTAGGTGCTGAAATGACTCGATCTGAATCCTTAATTGAAGACATAAAAAATCTTCACGTTAAGTATCAGGAACTTGAAAGTCGTCATGAAACTCTCTCAACAACTCATGAAAAGCTTTCCTATGATTATCTTCAAAGGAAGCAAGATCTTGAGAAATTGAGAGCGGTTCATGAAGATCTTCAAAAGGAAAACGAGTCACTTCGCGCCAAACAGATCAGTCCCGCTCAGGAAGGATTTGAACCACCATGTCTTAAATGCATTGAGCGTGATAATGCTACTTCTGTTGCTGAATGTTCTACTGCTACTGCTGTTGCAATATCTTCAATTGTTGATGTGGTAACTAACCCCTCTGCTGAGGATACCACCGCTATTGCTGATGAGAATGCTAGGTTGAAGACATTGCTTGAAACAGGGATGTACAAAAGTCTTAAAGGGCATCAGACACTATGTGATGTCCTCAAAAAGCAGATTCTGAACCGAAACCCGAGGAAAGAGGGTGTTGGGTTCGTAAGGAAAATGAATGCAGATGGCTCTTACTGGAAACCTGAGCACTACCCCAAAACCATGTGGGTTGCTGCAAAGGAACCTTCAGCAGATCCATCCAATCTATTTGGCTTCACTTGTGCTAACCCCATTATCATTGATGAATCCTTTGATGCAAACTATATACTGTTTAAGAATTAGAATGGTGAAGTGTTTGCCAGGTACATTGGTACTAACTGCAGGAATGGACCGCCTATGAAGAAAATCTGGGTTCCGAAAAGGTGTCTGGAGAATCTTCCTGTGAATGTCATCATGACACCTCACATGAAGAAGACAAACCTCAGACCAAAGGCTTCATACGGTCCAAAGGCTTCATACAGACAGAGGACTCACCTGAGTCGCACTAACGCAAATGTTTTGCAGGGAAACCATACTCAGGCATATGAATATGAGAGCGGTTCATCAAACCGCCATGTTCATAAGACCAAGAACTATTCTGCTTATTCTTATGAGTACTATTGTGCGCCTGCAAGACTGTTTGCTAGGGCTCCAAAGCCAAAGTTCTCAGATGCTACACTTAGACTTATTGCTTCTAAGCCACCCTTGAAGATGTGGGTGGCTAAGAAAGCTTAACTCTCTTTTGCAGGGAAAGGTCTCCAGCAGAAAACCAAAATCATCTGACGCTATTGCTAGGGACCTTAAACATCTTGTAGGGCGCAAGATCAAATACCCGAATGGTCTTATTATGTACTTCGTTCCTGAATCGCTTGCTACTCTCCCTATTAGTCCTAACCTGGATCTAAGCTTTCATAACCCACTGGTTCGTCAAATGTTTTTGCTTCACAATGCTCTTGGTGAAGCCTATCCCCCTAACTGCACTGTAGGGTACGACACCAGCGTCTTCAGAATGGATTATTGATAGTGGGTGTACAAATCACATGACTGGCAAAAGAAGCCTTCTTATGGACTCAACCTTACGTCCATCCGACAAGAGCCACATCACATTTGCTGACACTGGTAAAAGTAAGGTATTGGGTCTAGGTAGAGTTGCAATCTCGAGGGATCAACACATGGATAAAGTCATGCTTGTTGAATCCCTTGGCTTCAACTTAATGTCTGTCTCAATGCTTTGTGATTTAAACATGATCGTAATATTTGGAAAGTATCGTTGCATTGTTCTAATGGAATCTGACAAGTCTCTAGTATTTGAAGGGTATCGAAAAGATGATTTGTACATGGTAGATTTCTCAGCAGGACCACAGCTTGCCGTATGTCTTCTTGCAAAAGCTTCAGAATGCTGGCTCTGGCATCGGAGGCTTGGGCATGCTGGCATGAGGAACCTCCACACCCTGGCAAAGAAGAAGCATGTCATAGGCATCGAGGGCGTCAAGTTCAAGAAAGATCACTTATGCGGTGCTTGTGAGGCAGGAAAGATGACGAGGGCCAAACATCCCTCGAAGACAATCATGACCACTACTCGACCCTTCGAACTGCTTCACATGGATCTTTTCGTTCCCACTCATTACTCAACTCTTACTACTACTGCTTGTCTCTATGGCTTTGTCATTGTTGATGATTATTCTAGATATACTTGGGTGCACATAATCCTTTACAAGACTGAAGTGTAGGATGTCTTCAGACGCTTCGCCAATCGAGCTATGAACAATTATGGCGCCAAGATAAAGCACATCAGAAGTGACAATGGCACTGAATTCAAGAACACTGGCCTTGATACATATCTTGATACCTTGGGCATCACACATGAATTCTCGGCCCCGTACACGCCACAGCAGAATGGCGTCATCGAACGCAAGAATAGAACACTCATTGAGATGGCTAGAACGATGCTAGATGAATACAAGACTCCAAGAAAATTCTGGCCTGAAGCCATTGATACTGCATGCCATACAATCAATCATGTTTATCTTCACAAGCTTCTAAACAAGACATCTTATGAGCTCCTTACTGGCAAGAAGCCAAATGCTAGTTACTTCAGAGTATTTGGAGCCAGGTGCTAGATCAAGGACCCACATCACACCTCAAAGTTTGCACCAAAAGCACATGAGGGTTTTATGCTTGGATATGGAAAGGATTCGCACTCCTACAGAGTCTTCAATCTCTTTCATTACAAAGTGGTTGAAACAGTGGATGTGCGGTTTGATGAGACCAACGGTTCACAAAGAGAGCAACTGCCAAATGTGCTAGTGAAGTTCCATCCAGTGAATCAATCAAACTAATGGGAACTGGAGAAATTATACCTTCTGAAGCTCATCCTGAAGAAGAACTTATCATCTCAGCACCTGATCAACATGAAGACAATGCTCAGCCTGAAGACATTCCTTCTAACAACGACAATGATCAGCAAGAGCAAAATCTTTGCCCTGTACATCCTCGCATTGCCAATGAAGTGCAGATTGAAAGAATAATTGATAGCATCAATGCACCCGGTCCACTCACTCGTTCAAGGGCAACTCAGCTAGCAAATTTCTGTGGGCACTTCTCATTCGTCTCAATAACAGAACCCAAGAAAGTTGAAGAAGCCTTCATGGAACCTGAATGGATTCAAGCTATGCAAGAAGAGCTTCAACAGTTTGAGCTGAATAATGTATGGGAACTAGTTAAGCGTCCTGATCCACGGAAGCACAATATAATAGGCACCAAATGGATATACCGCAACAAGCAAGATGAGCATGGTCAAGTTGTCAGAAACAAAGCTCGTCTCGTTGCTCAAGGATATACTCAAGTGGAAGGCATTGACTTTGATGAAACATTTGCTCCTGTGGCTAGACTTGAAGCCATACGCATACTGCTGGCCTATGTAAATCATCATAACATACTTCTATATCAAATGGATGTGAAGAGTGCTCTTCTCAATGGCAAGATTGAAGAAGAAGTGTATGTTGCACAACCGCCTGGCTTTGAAGATCCAAAACATCCTGACATGGTATACAAGCTCAACAAGGCACTGTATGGCCTCAAACAAGCCCCTCGGGCCTGGTATGACACACTCAAATACTTCCTGAAGAGCAAAGGCTTCACACCTGGTTCCCTAGACCCCACTCTCTTCACGAAGACATATGATGGTGAACTGTTTGTGTGCCAAATATATGTGTATGACATTATCTTTGGCTGCACCAATCAGAAGTACAGTGAAGAGTTTGGATATATGATGCAAGAGAAATATCAGATGTCCATGATGGGAGAGCTGAAGTTCTTCCTCGGTCTTCAAATACAACAACAACGCAACGGCATCTTCATATCTCAAGAGAAGTATCTCAAAGATTGCCTGAAGAAGTTTGGTATGCAAGACTGCAAAGGCTTCACAACACCAATGCCAGCCAAACATCATCTGGGTCCCGACGACAATGGTAAAGAGTTCGATCAAAAGGTATACCGCTCCATGATTGGTTCCTTACTTTATCTATGTGCATCTAGGCTAGATATTATGCTTAGTGTTTGCATGTGTGCTCGATTTCAAGCGGCACCAAAGGAGTCGCATCACTTAGCTGTGAAGTGAATTCTTCGATATTTGGCTCACACCCCAACTCTAGGATTATGGTATCCAAAGGGCTCAGAGTTTGATCTGGTTGGATTCTCGGATGTTGATTGTGCTGGCGACAAAGTTGATCGCAAGTCTACTTCAGGCACATGTCACTTTTTGGGACGATCACTTGTATGTTGGTCTTCAAAGAAGCAGAACTGTGTATCTCTCTCCACTGCTAAATCTGAATACATTGCTGGTGGATCTTGCTGCGCTCAGCTTCTGTGGATGAAGCAAACACTCAAGGACTATGGCATTCATCTGAAGCAAGTGCCACTTACTGCGACAACGAAAGCGCCATCAAGATTGCCAACAACCCAGTTCAGCACTCGAAGACAAAGCACATTGAAATTCGTCATCACTTTCTCAGAGATCATGTTGTGAAGGAAGATATTGATATCATACACATCAACACTGAAGAGCAATTGGCAGATATCTTCACCAAGCCCTTGGATGAGAAGAGATTTTGCAAGTTACGGTGTGAGCTAAATATCCTGGAATCCTCAAATATCCTGTGATCAGGCACACATCCTAACCCTTATGCATATTGATGACTTAGATGTGCAACACACGAAGTAAAGTATATCTTCAATCAATGAAGACATACATTCTAAGTGTGAATACATTAATGTGGAATTTGACTTCGGAGCGCCACGATAATTGTGCGCCGTGTCTGGGTCTAATACTTCCTATACGGTGGGTAACGCCACCACCAAATGTTCTGCTTGAAGTGTTTCACTCATGGCGTCACATTTGCTATGTCTTCACATTTGGTTTGGCTTCAATCTCAACATATCTTCATGATTATCTTCACTATGTTGATTATGTAGATATATATATACTAGTGTTCTGTCCTCTACAGCATTCACTTATAGCTATGTCTTCTTGTTGAATCTTTTGAACTAAGTGAATGTGATCGGACCCTAACCTCTCTATGCTTTCTATCTCAAATTCTATCTCTCCAAATCATATGCATTCTATTGAAACTGTCGAATGTCTTCTCTGCGTCCTTCAGCAGAAGATACAGAGACAACCATTAAGTCCATTTTCAATGCTCATCCCTCCACATGAAACCCGGAGAAGTAGGAACGACCACCCGACAATCCAGGCGTGCATGGGACGTGGAACAAACCCCAAAATTCCGCATAATGGCCACGTGTTCCTCAGATGCAAATTGCCAGGGGCACCTGTGTAATAACGCAGTGCCGCCCCTGTACCTATAAATACACACTTCACGGCGGTCATTATCTCTTCTTCCACTCTCGCACGAACCCTAGCTCCACCACTAGCCCTCGACGATGCCGGCGACGAAGCGCTTCTCTGCCGCAACCTCTCCGACGCCGTCTTCACGCCGACCACGGACATCGTCCTCTCCGCCGTCACCGTAGGTGTCCTCCATCGCCAAGTTAGGGCACGGAAGATCGAACTGCTCGGCCTCATCTTCCACTCCGTCTAGCAGTTCTTAGTGTGGTAAATAAAACTTCCTTTTTACGGCACCGTTGATTCTATGGCTTTGTCACTTTCTACCACAAGCAGTTTCTATTCACACAAGTTAGATCTCTCTCAAACTGCATCTCATAACATGCCTAGTATATTCACTTATGCTTCACAAAGTAGTTAGATTCCTCACTTGTACTGATCTGTGGATTCGTACAAATCTGGAACCAACTCCTTATCTATGAGTGAATGTCTTCGCACGATGAGGTCAATGTCTTCTAAACTGATTTATCTTCAAAATCTTTTGAGAATGCATATGACCTCTTCCCCTTCCCTCGCACCTTAATGCTGTCACAGGTACATGTCCGTGGGAGAATCCTTTGGTTCTCATAGTCTGCATTCATTTGCAGAATTCTTACAACATCACGTAAATTCTCCCGAAGCCAGTTACTGTTGGTCCAGCAAGCGAAAACCTTTGAAGCCTTCGAACGTGTTGAAGCCTTTCAAGTTAAAGTTTATGGCTTCAGAGAAATCAACAAGGAAGGGTGGCAGAAAGCGTCGTGGAGAAACATCTAGAGATCTGCCAGATGACCTCTCAGAACTGTACAAGACAGATCCTGAAGAGGATTACAATCAGCGCAAGACCCGAATCCAATGGATTCGAAGATATTGGGCAGAACAATGGTTCAAATACCGATTTTTAACCCAGGAATATGCTGAGAAAAATGCCATCAAGAGACCGTGGGGAGACATCCTATACAAGAATCTTCTACCCAGGTCCAGAGATGAAGCCATTGAACAAGGCTTCTATCCATGCATGGTCCGTGGGCCACAGTCTGCTGATGCACACCCATCGTCACTACTATGGTGTCATGACGACAATCTGTTCAAGCGCAACTTCCAATTTGCCCAGAACTCAGCGAAGCAAATCAAGAAGACATTGGGACTAGACTTCAACCATGGTCCCTCAGCTCCAAGGGCAGATGGCACACGAGATGCAGAACCCAATGTCATCGGTCCCTTCTATAACCTTGAAGGCCTCATCACCCATATCTTGGTTCAAGGGACTGCAGTGAATGAGCCTGCAGCTGACGCTGAATCAGATGAAGCGCCTGCAGTGCCGAAGCCAAAGAAGATGATGAAGCCTAAAGATTCAAAGCCTGCCCCTTCACCAAAAATCTCACGGGCGAAGCCACTGGCAAATGCACCTCCTGAAGACAGTGTGCGGTCCGAAGATTTATCACGCATCTCCAAGCCCCAGAAGGCCAAGATGCCTCTGCCACACACCGGCCAAGAGCTAACAGCTGCTGCCATTCTGCGCAATGATGCCATTGATCTGTCAAGTGATGAAGATCTTGTAGATGACGCTCTTGAGCAACTCATCAAGAGCAAAGAAGAAGCAGAAATCTTCAATGATCTGCCTCTCTTTGATGTGACAATCATCCACAACTTCATTGATGAGTGGTTTGACACGCCAAACATCAGCTTCGAAGATCTGCAGCTACCCATTGGCCTCAGTGTCGCCTTCCAAGGCGCCATTGCTTCAGAGCTAGCTGTTGCCCAGCGCATTGTTGAACTGAAGCAAAAGATTGACTATGAAAAGGCTCAGTTCAAGAAGCATATGGCCAAGCTCAGCGTGCAAGAAGTGAAGAACTTCAAGATTATGATGCACGAGCTAAAGGAAGCCTTTCTGAAGAAACATGCAGAAGCTCAGGGTTCGCGTGAGCGCATGAAGGTTCTGGCTGACAGATGTGTGCAAGCCTACAATGAGGCTGAGAAGCGCAAGGCCCTTGGGCGTCCTGGCATCGACCCCAGGATGGCCGCAAAGAAGAAGAAGAAGCCTGCTACAGCTGAACCCGACGCACCAAGGCAGGAAGCAGTTCCTATTGTCTTCCCAACAAGAATGACTGGCTCGAAGCCAAAAAGCCGGTCAACCGCTTCAGAGCTCAAGAAGGCGAGGACTGCTGAGGCTGAAGCCAGGAAGAGGAAACATCCTGAAGCCTCTCCTATTGCCCCCTCCAAGAAGAAGAGGAAGACCAAGAAAGATCGGGCTGCTCCCACAGAGCCTTTGATAGTTGAACCCATTTCTATGGTCTGTCCTGAAGCTGAACGCCAACTGATAATCCATGAGCCTGCTTCCACAGAGGCTCATGAAGTTGAAGACTTTCCAGCAGCTGATCCCATCGCTGCTGAAGACATTGGTCAACATGACCATGTAGAAGATGGTGCAGTCCTTCCTCAGCTAGAGAATAGCGAACTCATCAGCATTGGTCGTCCACTGACACCAATTGCACAGGATGCTTCATGGGCGGATCGCCCACAAGAGGAAGAAGACTTTGAGGCCCAGCCAACTCCAACTACACAGGCGTCGCCTGCGTTGCGCAGGCTTCGCAAAGGCCCAAGGCCTCAAGTCTCTGCTGAAGACAATCCGGCTGCATCAGCCACGGAAGGAGAAGTCCCACAAGTTCCCACTCCCCTGTCCCACCAAGAAGCAGTTCTCAAGGAGAACATGCTTGTGACCGACCCTCCAGCTCGTCAAGTGGAGGATGAAAATCTTGAGGCTGCCACAACCACCAATGAAGCTAATGTGGAGCCCTCCCCAACAAAAGCATCAGAAGACAGTGAAGCCACTGATCCCGCCACTTCTGTTCCTGAGTCTTCTGCCAGTCCCCAGTTCGACTATCATGTTGAGCACAGGCCTCAGGTACAGAAGCCAATCCCAAGATTGCCAAGGTTCCCAGGTCCTGCATCAGCACCTGGCTCCTTTAATATCAATGGCTTCAGAGCAGACAACACATTCTTCGATAACTCCAGGATCCCCTACTCAAGGGAAAGGATATCATCTGATCGGTTCTGGAGCTATCCGCAGCGAAGCTATTACTCATGCATTCTTTACAACCAAGGTCGCATCTTCCCACACAAGCGCCTTGACATTGAAGCTATAGCTGGTCTGCCCTGTCTGGAAGAAGCTTTGGGTTGCTTCAAGGAAGTTGGACTGCTGCCGTTCGTTACTGACCAAGAGCATTGGAATGAAGAGTTGCTGCTCCAATTCTATGCCACACTTCACATCCGCGAGTATAGCAGAGATCTGAACACTTGGGTCCTGGAGTGAATGACTGGAAACGTTCATCACGAAGCCAAAGCCTTTGACATCATTGAGCTCACTGGTTTGCCCACTCCTGGCGATCTCTACGAGCATGGCTATCAGCTGCATAGTGAAGCTATTGAGAGCATCTTTCAGAAGCCTGAACCTGATATGAGTCAGATGCTCAGCATGATGAAGCCATTGCCCCAAGATGCTGCTTATCCCACGGAGTTCTTCGTTGAAGACCTTGAGTATCTGCCAAGAACCATTTATCACATCATCAGGCGAACTCTCTGGCCCATCAAAGGGCACTCTCCAAATGCCAAGCTTGAAGGTGCAATGAAGACTTTGGTCTTCTATATTCTTCATGGAAAATGCTTCAATGCACAAGACTTCTTCGTTCGCCAACTTGCTGCATCAGGCTCTGATCTGTTTGGCTTGAAGTTCTACGCCCCATGGGTAATGCGGCTAATCAAACTTCACTCCGCTATCTAATATCAGCCATCTGCTCGCAATCATCGGATTTTTCTGCCTGATGTGGATATCTCTATTGAAGCCATCTATCCTGAGCCTGCCAAGGAACCTCTAAGTCTTCAGAATGCAGAGCATCAGAGTTTCTCTCAGAACACTGAAGGAGTTGAAGCAGTTACTCGTGTGTATCCCTTGGCTGGCACTACACGTGCACCACACCCTGCTTCCACTAAAGCCACTGATAGTACAACTGCTCCACGACCCAAGAAGCGCACTCGTCTTCTCAACGACCCAGAGCTTCTTATGGCACTTCATCAGAAACAGGATAGGCATCATGACTGGCTGAAGCGTCAAATGCAAAGCCTCTTGGTGGATGTTAATCGCATTCGAAATCTTGCCACCAAGAATGCTTTCGTTGCCCATGAAACCTGTCGCCGCACATGGAAAGGGCTAACGATGATGTGTTCTGAAGATGATCTTCAAGAGGATGGCTTCACTGAGCGATTCAAGTTTGACTCCACACCTCCTCGAAGGGTTGTGCTGCTAGGAACTCCATCCCTTCAAGACTCTGAGTTCTCTTCCTTTGCTGCAACTGTGACTGCCAGAGTTATCGAGGATGAAGACGATGCTACTTCACCGCCACCTCCTTCAGCATGCTTCAACTCTGCTCCAAGCTCTTCAGCACCGCCAAACACCACCAACGACCCTGCTACTTCACCTACTCCTCATGGGAACGAGTAGATGCTCTATGTCTTCGAACCTTTTTGGTCCTTACTGACAAAAGGGGGAGAAGCATATGAGGTTGATAGTCTTCAAGCGGGTCCATATGGGCGGGTGCTTTATATTTTTGCTTCGTGATTACAACTCTCGTTTTGCTACATTTGGTTCTTTGAGTTGTAACACTTAAACTCGATGGTCGTCTGCTACTTATCTGCCACCTTGTTTTGCGACGATAAATTCCGCATGTGCGACGATAAATTCCGCACTTAGATCATTCTGCAGACGTCCATTTTCCATTATGCATGTCATTATCTTCATATACCTCCACATGCATAGTGGATTGTCATCATAAGTTGAAGTGGACCTCCACAAGTACAACCTGCCATGTGCATTTGCATTCCAAAAGCAAATTACTTATATGCACATCTTCAGGGGGAGCCCTTGCAACTTATGAAGACAATTCCTTATCCTTTACAATTTCACAGATTATATTCCCCGCTGAAAACTTCAACTAGTTTGTCATCAATCACCAAAAAGGGGGAGATTGTAAGTGCATCTAGTGCCACCCCTAGTTGGTTTTGGAGTATTGACGACAAACCTAGTTGAGGGACTAATGTGTTTGTGAGAATTGCAGGATAACACAGGTAGAAGTCCCTCATTGATTCGGTTTTCCTACCAGAGATGACCCCTAAAAATGTATGAAGACATTGAAGTCAAAGGTGGTATATGAAGATATTCACATTGAAGACTATGACAAGAGAAGACACCACATGAAGCCTATGGAGCTCGAAGACTTAGATCTTTCGTAGTTCTCTTTCTTTTGTGTTGAGTCATAGGAACCACCGTACTGTTAAGTGGGGTCCAAGAGAACCAGTCAGAATGACTGAACTGATGCCTAAACATAACCTATGTCTTCGAGTGAAGACTATGAGAGCGAATCTTGTCCAGAGTCGGACAAGTCAGCTTTGCTTGTAGCCCAAGGAAAGTTGTCACAGCAACTGGAACTGGTCCAACAAATCATTGTCTTCAACGAGTCACTGGTTTCATCTTCCCTTCCCTTTACTTACTGTTAGTCCTTGTGAAGTCATTGTATGTTTGCACTATCTTTTGTCTTCACTGAGTGACTGCGTGTTTTGTCTGGCTTCACAATATCTTCCTACCTGATCCTTACTACATTGCTGCTATTAGTCATTGTGCTTTCACTCTATTGAATACTTGACTATGGCTGGCCTAGTGTAGTCTACCTTCCATTGCAGGGTATTAGGTTTATTTCTATCGTTTGTCTTCATAACTCCCGTGTTTTGAAGACTTTCATAAAAATCGCCTATTCACCCCCCCCCTAGTCGATATAACGCACTTTCACCTCTACATCATGTCATCTTGCTTAAAGCGTTACTCTGTTCTTTTGAACTTAATACTCTAGATGCATGATGGATAGCGGTCGATGTGTGGAGTAATAGTAGTAGATCCAGGCAGGAGTCGGTCTACTTGTCTCGGACGTGATGCCTATATACATGATCATACCTAGATATTCTCATAACTATGCTCAATTCCGTCAATTGCTCAATAGTAATTTGTTTAACCACCGTAATACTTATGCTCTCGAGAGAAGCCACTAGTGAAACCTATGGCCCCCGGGTCTATTTTCCATCATATTAATCTTCCGTCAACAAGCTATTTCCTTTTCCTTTTACTTTGCTTTCTTTACTTTGCATATTTATCATAAAAATACCAAAAATATTATCTTATTATATCTATCAGATCTCACTTTCGTAAGTGACCGTGAAGGGATTGACAACTCCTTTATTGCGTTGGTTGCGAGGATTTTATTTGTTTGTGTAGGTGTGAGGGACTCGTGTGTGGCCTCCTACTGGATTGATACCATGGTTCTCAAAAACTGAGGGAAATACTTATGCTACTTTGCTACATCACCCTTTCCTCTTGAAGGGAAAACCAACGCAGTGCTCAAGAGGTAGCACGTGCTGCCAACACTGCTGCATTGTGAGCTCGGGCCTCTCTCTCAAGAATAAAATATCTTTCCTTGCTGTGATAATCAAAGAGAGCAGGCGCAGGCAAATATGTGTTCACAACATGTGATTGGTTAAACAACAAATTATAAGTGAAGTTATCAGCCCTTCCCTTGAGAATCTTATGCTCCTTTAAGGCATCAAAATCTAAATATCGAGTGGGTAGGATAGGGTCAAAGGACAAAGGTGAAATACCCAGTCCTCATGCTAAACGTGTGGCATAAATTCCACCATAGAACTAGCCACTTTTGGCGTTATGCTGAAGTCTACGTGCAACAGTCGCTCCAAGGTCTCATACTCAGCCTTTGCTGGCTCATCAAGCGAACCCCAAAATGGAAGTTTGCAATGGTAAGCAAAATTTTCTAGTGGAATAGTAAATGGTTCATCATAAAGCATAAACGACACCCTAGACTCACGTGGAAAATATTTAAATCCTTTGACAAATGATTCAGTGAGAAGATGGTGCTATTCACACTTATCTGAGAGCTAAGGACCGAGGGAGGCATTGTGAACATATTGCTCAAATTCCTCATTGATGTCCACCTGCATCATATACTCATCGCAAGGCCATAAGCATGTTTTGGTGGTGCATCTCGCGTTGAACTTTCACTTGGTTCAACGTAAGACCGGCGGGCAGAACTATCACTAGTGGATGCCCCCGAGGATCGTCTCCTCGAAGAACTCCTTCCAAATAGATTCATCATGTCCGCGTACAATTTTTCCTATGAACAAAAATCTAAATTTTTAGTTCACACAATTTTTCCAACAAAACTAATAGCAACTACTCAAAGGGATACATAGAGGCCATAACAAGCATTCAAACAACTTAGAACACTAAGAATTCAAAATGCAAGCAAATCTACAGCAGCACCAAGAGTAGCTAATTATTCAAAGTATAAACCACTAAAACAAAAAAACTAATTGGACAAATGGTGGAGTCACATACCAAGCAACAATCTCCCGAAACAGTTTCGGAAATGGAGCTTCGAGCAAAGAGATCGAAATTGGCAGCAAAATGAGCAAGAACACGGGAGAGAGAGGGAGAGTGATTTTTTTCTAGAGGTTGGTGACAATGTGGGCTAAAGAGATAAGTGAGGGGGCCCACGTGGGGACCACAACACCCCAGGGTGCGCCAGGGGGTGCTGGCGCACCCAGGTGGGGTGTGCCCACCTGGTGCACCCCCTCTGGTTATTTTTGCACCAAAAATTCTTAAATATTCAGGAAAAAATCATATAAAATTTTCAGGGCATTCTAAGAACTTTTATTTTTGGGTCATTTTTTATTGCACGGGAAATTCAGAAAACAGACAAAACATGGCATTTTATTTTATTTAACTAATAAAAATAGAAAAAAAAGTTAGGACAGAAAGTAGTGCTTACTAAATTCATCAACTTCATACCGTTCAAAAATAATTCATTAATAAGGTTGATCAAGTCTTATTAACAACCACTTTCGGTTAGCATGAAACCGAAGAATTTTCGTAAATCACTAAGTTACCTCAATGGGGATATGCATTTCCCCAACAATAAGCATTTCGTATTTCTTTTTGACAGTAGGTAGAGGTATTTGAAAACTTCCAATAGTGATTGTCGGAGATTTTTCAATAGCATTAATACCATTCACTTGGAATTGTTTCTTCAGAAAGTGCATCGTATGCTCATTACCATTGATATGAAAAGTGACCTTGGTTTTATTGCAATCAATAACAGCCCCTGCAGTATTCAAGAAGGGTCTACCAAGGATAATCGACATGTTGTCATCCTCGGGCATCTCAAGTATAACAAAGTGAGTCAAAATAGTAACATTAGCAACAACAACGGGCACATCCTCACAGATACCGATAGGTATGGCAGTTGGTTTGCCAGCCATTTGCGAATATATTTCAGTAGGTGTGAGTTTATTCAAGTCATTCTTTTATATAAAGAGAACGGCATAACACTAACACCAGCTCCTAAATCACATAAAGCAGTTTTCACATAATTCTTTTTGATAGAGCAAGGTATAGTTGGTATTCCCAGATCTCCAAGTTTTTTAGGTACTCCATCTTTAAAAGTATAATTAGCAAGCATAGTGGAGATTTCAGCTTCTGGTATTTTTCTCTTATTTGTGATGATGTCTTTCATATATTTTGCATAACGAGGCATTTTCAGGATATCAGTCAAGCGAGTACACAAAAAGACTGGCCTCAGCATTTTAGCAAAGCGTTCAAATTCTTCATCATCATTCTTTTTAGTTGACTTAGGTGCAAAAGGCATGGGGTTTTGAACCCACGGTTCTCTTTCTTTAACGTGTTTCCTAGCCACAAAGTCTCTTTTGTCATATCTTTTATTTTTAGATTGTGGGTTATCAAGATCAACAGGTGGTTATATCTCAACATCATTATCCGGTTCTTTTTCATTTTTTGGTTGAGAGTCTTCATGAACCTTATCATTATCTTTTTCATTATTACTAGGTGAGTGTTCATTACCAGATTGAGTTTCAGCATCTGAGATAGAAACTTCATTTTCATTATCAGCAGGTTTCTCTATTTCAGGTTCACTAGAAGTGTGCAAAGTCCTATCATTTTTCTTTTTATTCTTCTTCCTGGAAGGACTAGGTGCACTAGTGTTGTTTCTTTGTGAATTTTGTTCAATTCTTTTAGGGTAACCCTCAGGATAAAGTGGTTCCTGAGTCATTTTACCTCCTCTAGTTGCAACTCTAACAGCAAATTCATGCATATTATGATTCATTTCATCAAGCAATTCCCTTTGAGATTTAGCAACTTGTTCTAATTGAGTTCGAACCATAGAAGCATGTTTTCCAACACCTCTAACATCATTTGATATTCTAAATAACAAGTCACTCAAGCGAGCAATCATATCAGAATTATATTTCAATTGTTTCATAACATTTGCATTGAAGTGATCTTGTTTTCTAATATAGTTTTCAAACTCATAAAGGCAGGGTGCATATTGTGAGGATTGTCATTATCATTGAACTTCATAAGAGAATTTACCTCTACCACCTTAGGCATTGGTGGTGTATTAAGCCCATGTATTTCTTCAATAGGAGGTAAATTTTTAACATCCTCAACTTTAATACCTTTTCCCTTCATAGATTTCTTTGCCTCTTGCATATCTTCAGGACTGAGATATAATATACCCCTCTTCTTCGGATTGGGTTTAGGCGGTGGTTCAGGAAAAGTCCAATCATCATAATTTTTCAATATGTTATTCAATAATTCTTCAGCTTGAGCAATAGTTTGTTCCCTGAAAACACAACCAGCACAACTATCTAGGAAGTCCCTAGAAGCATCGGTTAGTCCATTATAGAAGATATCAAGTATTTCATATTTCTTAAGAGGATGATCAGGCAAAGCTTTAAGTAACTGGCAAAGCCTCCCCCAAGCTTGTGGGAGACTCTCTTCTTTAGTTTGCACAAAGTTAAATATTTCCTGTAAGGCAGCTTGTTTCTTATGAGCAGGAAAATATTTTTAGAGAAGTAATAAACCATATCCTGGGGACTACGCACACAACCAGGAGCATGAGTGTTGTATCCAGCTTTAGCATCACCCTTTAATGAGAAAGGAAATAATTTGAGAATAAAGTAATAACGAGTTTTCTCATCATGAGTAAAAAGGGTGGCTATATCATTCAACTTAGTAAGATGTGCCACAACAGTTTCAGTTTCATAACCATGGAAAGGATCGGACTCAACCAAAGTAATTAACTCTGGGTCGACAGAGAATTCATAATCCTTATCAGCAATACACATAGGTGAAGTAAAAAACTTAGGATCACATTTCATTCTAGCATTCAAAGATTTTTCTTTATAATTGCATAGTGATCTCTCTAGATCATCTCTATCATTGCAAGCAAGAATATCTCTAGTTGCTTCTTCACTCATAACATAACCTTCTGGTACCTTAGGCAATTCATATATAGCAAGGCTAGTTCTAGTAGGTGTTTCAGGAGTTTCAGTTTCAAGCTCATCATCAGATTCAACAACATCATCTTGTATAACTCTAGCAATTTTTCTATCAAGAAATTCACCAAGTGGCACATCATCATTATCAAGCAAGGTACTAGCATCATCATAAGCATCATTCATAGTAGAAGTAGCATCATCAATAACTTGCGACATCTTAGAATTGATAGCATGTGGTGGTGTTGCAAGTTTATTCATAACAGAAGGTGAATCTAAAGCAGAACTAGATGGCAGTTCCTTACCTCCCCTCGTCTTAGAGGGATAAATCTTAGTCTTTGGATCATTCAGATTCTTCATAGTAATAATATGATAATAATCCCAAGTGACTCAACAAATATAGCCATGCTCCCCGGCAATGGCGCCAGAAAAAGGTCTTGATAACCCACAAGTATAGGGGATCGCAACCATTTTTGAGGGTAGAGTATTCAACCCAAATTTATAGATTCGACACAAGGGAGCCAAAGAATATTTGAAGGTATTAGCAGCTAAGTTGTCAATTCAACCACACCTGGAGATTAATTATCTGCAGCAAAGTGATCAGTAGCAAAGTAGTTTGATAGTTTTGATAATAGTGACAGCAGCAACGATAACAGTAACAGTGATAACAGTAGTTTGTAGCAAGTGTAACACTGATGATAGCAATAGTAACATAGCAAGATCAATAAGGATAAATTCATAGGCATTGGATCGGTGACTTGTTGGATGATATTCATCATGTGATAGTTATAACCTAGGGCGATATGGCACTAGCTCCAGTTCATCGATATAATGTAGGCATGTGTTCCGTAAATAGTCATACATGCTTTATTAAAAGAAATTGCATGACATCTTTTGTCTTACCCTCCCGTGGCAGCGGGGTCCATATTGGAAACTAAGGGATATTAAGGCATCCTTTTAATAGAGAACCGGAACAAATCATTAACACATAGTGAATACATGAACTCCTCAAACTACGGTCATCACCAGGAGTGGGCCCGGTTGTTGTCACTCCGGGGTTGCCGGATCATAACCGTAGTAGGTGACTATAACTTGCATGATTGGATCTAAAACATGGATATAATGATGAATTCATAAACGGTTCAGATCTAAAATCATGGCACCCGGGCCCAAAGTGACAAGCATTAAGCATGGCAAAGTCATAGCAACATCAATCTAAGAACATAGTGGATACTTGGCATCAGGCCCTAACAAAACTAACTCGATTACATGATGAATCTCATCCAACTCCTCACCGACCAGCAAGCCTACGAAGGAATTACTCACTCCCGGTGGGGACCATCATGGAATTGGCGATGGAGATAGGTTGGTGATGATGAAGATCAAAGATCCCCCTCTCCGGAGCCCCAAAAGGACTCCAGATCTGGCCTCCCGGGGAAGAACAGGGCTTGGTGGTGGCTCCGCCTCGTGAATCGCAATAATTCTTTCTCCCTGATTTTTTTTCTGGAATAATGTGATTTTATAGTATCTGGGGGGTCATCAGCGGGGCCACCAGGTCGGTACAACCCACCTGGGCGCGCCAGGAGAGGGGGCGTGCCCTGGTGGGTTGTGCCCACCCAGGGGCCCCTCTCCGGTGGGTCTTGGCTCCAGAAATTCTTATTATTGGTATAAAAATCCTCAAAAAGTTTCGTTCCGTTCCGAGAACATTTATTTCTGCACAAAAACAACACCATGGTAGTTCTGCTGAAAACAGCGTCAGTCCGGGGTTAGTTTCATTCAAAACATGCAAATTAGAGTCCAAAATATGAGGAAAAGCGTGAGAAAAAGTAGATACGTTGGAGACGTATCAATATTCACCTCCATGATCAGATCGTAGAAGCTTTATTTTCTTGTTACGATGTTTTTCTACTTCACTCTGAAATTCTTTGAACTTTTCAAATGTTTCGGACTTATGTTTCATTAAGTAGATATACCCATATCTCCTCAAATCATCTGTGAAGGTGAGAAAATAACGATATCCGCCGCGAGCCTCAACACTCATCGGACTGCATACATCAGTGTGTATTATTTCCAATAAGCCAGTTGCGCGCTCCATTGTTCCGGAGAATGGAGGTTTAGTCATCTTGCCCATGAGGCATGGTTCGCAAGCATCAAGTGATTCCAAAAGCCCATCGGCATGGAGTTTCTTCATGCGCTTTACACCAATATGACCTAAACGGCAGTGCCACAAATATGTTGCACTATCATTATCAACTTTGCATCTTTTGGCATCAATATTATGAATATGTGTATCACTACGATCGAGATTCGATAAACCATTTACATTGGGTGTATGGCCATAGAAGGTTTTGTTCATGTAAACAGAACAACAATTGTTCTCTGACTTAAATGAATAACCGTAACGTAATAAACATGATCCAATCATATTCATGCTCAACGCAAACACCAAATAACATTTATTTAGGTCCAACACTAATCCCGAAGATAGAGTGAGTATGCAATGGTGATCTTATCAACTTTGGAATCACTTCCAACACACATCGTCACCTCACCCTTAACTAGTCTCTGTTCACTTTTGCAACTCCAGTTTCGAGTTACTAATCTTAGCAACTAAACCGGTATCAAATACCCTAGGGTTACGATGAATACTAGTAAAGTACACATCAATAACATGTATATCAAATATACCTTTCACTTTGACATCCTTCTTATCCGCCAAGTATTTGGGGTAGTTCCGCTTCCAGTGACCATTCCCTTTGCAGTAGAAGCACTCAGCTTCAGGCTTAGGTCTAGCTTTCAGTTTCTTCACGGGAGTGGTAACTTGCTTGCCATTCTTTCTTGAAGTTCCTTTTATTTTCCTTTTCCCCTTTTTCTTGAAACTAGTGGTCTTGTTAACCATCAACACTTGATGCTCTTTCTTGATTTCTACCTTCGCCGACTTTAGCATCGCGAAGAGCTCGGGAATCGTTTTCGTCATTCCTTGCATATTATAGTTCATCACGAAGTTCCAGTAACTTGGTGATAGTGACTAGAGAACTCTATCAATCACTATCTTATCTCGAAGATTAAATCCCACTTGATTCAAGCGATTTGTAGTACTCAAACATTATCAGCACATGCTCACTGGTTGAGCTATTCTCCTCCATTTTGTAGGAAAAGTACTTGTCAGAGGTCTCATACCTCTCGAATCGTGTGACGCCCGGGTAATCAAGCTACAGTAAACCCCTGTTAATGATGCCACATCACCACGATTACTATTGCTAAACTCACGTTGGTTTGAAACCGATTCAAATTTGAATTCAAAATCAAGTCAAACAATAAAGGTTTTCAAATATTAAAACTAAAATGTTCGCGAAGTGCCAAATAATTCATAAGTACTATTGGTGGGTAAACCAAGTCTTTATAAAAAAATTTAAATGAACTAAACTAAATAAAACAGTAGCAAAAAAAATTAGATAAATGCATTTTACTAATTATAAAATATTAAACCATTTTATTTGAGGTTAAACTTTTTGTGTCAATGGTATAATTAGTAAAACTAAATTAGGTACTACTAAAATATTTTACAAAACTAAAATAGATTGAAGAATGAAATAAAACAGAAAAGGAATAATACAAAAATAAAATAAAAGGAGAACCCCCTCCCCCTGCTGGGCCACGACCCAGAGGGCCTCGGGGCCAACTAGGCCAAGGCCCAGCCGGCCGGCCCAACCGCCCCTCACCCACAATAACCCCCCCCCCCCCCACCGATGGGAAACCCTATCCCGTCGCACCCACTCACCCACCCACTCGTCCCACTCCCCTTCTGCCTCCCTCCCCGATCCAAATCGGGATCGGGGGCGCTCGACCCCGCGCTTCGCCGTGGAGCTTCCTCACCAGCTCGCCGAAGCCGCCCCGTCGCCTCCCCGTTGTCGCCGTTGCCTCCTCATCCTAGCCATCGATGCTCCGTCGCCGGATCGACCGGGTCGGCCCTGACGCCGGCACCTTCCCGAACGGCGCCGCCCTCCGCCGCCCCCATCACCGGCGACACTGCCGTCAACCTCCTTCGAGCCCGCTGCCCTCGACCCTCCTCCCCACCGTGAGCCGCCGCCTTTTCCCTCCTCCTCTCCCCGCGTCGGCCGCCCACTCGCCTTCCCAGGCTCGCCTTGTCACCGCGCGCCCCGGTCTCCACCGCCGTGCACGCCCGCGCCATCTCCGGCCGCGCCCGATGCGCGCTCACCATGCACCCATCCATGCACCGCCCCGACGCCGCACTGCTCCCGCTGCACTCGTCGCGCCGTTCCGCCTCCGCCGCTCTGCCTCGTGTCTCGCTGCTCCGTTGCGCCACGCCGGCCGCCGCCCGCTCGCGCGCTCACCTGCACTCCCGCTCCGGCTCGCCGACGTGCACTACGCCTGCGTGCCCTGCCGCACCTCTTCCTCCCCGCTCGCCCACGACCGTCCCGCTTCGCCCGCAGCCCTCGTGCGCTGCTCCCGCCTTCCCCGCTGACAGCCGCCGCGCCCGCATCTCGCCGAGACCACGCGCGCGCTGTCCTGCTTCCTCGCTGTCCGCACTGGCCGCGCCCGTCGCCCGCTCGCCGGTTCACCGGCGCCCGTGCCCGCCAGCCGCCCCGTCGGGTGCGCCCCTGCGAGGGCCATCGCCCGTTCGGGCTGCACCCGATACCCACACGCCCGCAAAGGCCCCTGGGGCCTATGACAGCCGGGCCCCACGGCCCTAGAATGTTTATAATAAAAAAATAAAATAATTAAATAAAATTAATAATTAATTAATTAAAGAATTAATTAACTTAATTAATCTTGATTAATTAAACTAGACAATTAATTAAACTAATTAATCATAATTAGATTAACCAAATAACTAATTGAACTAACTAGTGTTAGTTAATTAAATAGTCAATGGCAGTGGGGCCCACCCCTAATTAACACTGATTAGATTAATAAAATTGGATAATTAAAATGTGTCAATGACAGATGGGACCCACACGTCAGCTTGACCTAGTCAACACCTCCGTTGACTGCTGACGTCATGATGACGTCAGCAATCACTATTCTGGATAATGTTGAATTTAAATAATTAAATAAATCCTAAAAATGATTTAAATCTTTTAAAATTAATATAAAATAAACCGTAGCTCGGATGGAAAAACTTTGTACATGAAAATTGCTCAGAACGACAAGACGAACTCGGATACGCAGCCCGTTCATCCGCCACGCATCCCTAGCATAGTGACCACGCAACTTTCCCCCTCCGGTTCATATGTCCGAAAACGCGAAACACCGGGGATATTTTCCCGGATGTTTCCCCCCTTCACTGGTACCACCTCATACCGCGTTAGGGCACCCCTAGCACCGATACTTGTCATGTCATGCATCGCTATGCATCTGTTTGCTTGATATTTATTGTTTCTTCCCCCCTCTTCTCTCGCTAGACACCGAGACCGATGCCGCTGCTACCCAGTACGACTACGGTGCTGACGACCCCTCTCTCTTGCCAGAGCAACCAGGCAAGCCCCCCCCCCTTGATCACCAGATATCGCCTACTCTCATCTATACTGCTTGCATTAGAGTAGTGTAGCATGTTACTGCTTTCCGTTAATCCTATTCTGATGCATAGCCTGTCATTGTTGCTACAACTGTTGATACCTTACCTGCAATCCTAAATGCTTAGTATAGGATGCTAGATTATCATCAGTGGCCCTACACTCTTGTTCGTCTGCCATGCTATACTACTGGGTCGTGATCACTTCGGGAGGTGATCATGGGCATATGCTATACACTTTACACTGTTACATTACCTGTGATATTGTTCAGAGATGGGGGCTGAAGGGGCAGGTGGCTCCATCCTGGTAGAGGTGGGCCTGAGTTCCCGACGGCCCCCGACTGTTACTTTGAGGCGGAGCGACAGGGCAGGTTGAGACCACCTAGGAGAGAGGTAGGCCTGGCCCTAGTCGGCGTTCACGGATACTTAAACACGCTTAACGAGATCTTGGTATTTGATCTGAGTCTGGCCACTGGCTTATACGCACTAACCATCTACGCGGGAACAGTTATGGGCAATCGACGTCGTGGTATCAGCCGAAGCCTTCGTGACGTCAGCGACTGAGCGACGCGCGCCGGATTGGAATGTAAGCCTGCTCTTGTATTAAGGGGGCTAGTTCTGCTTACCGGCCGCGTACGCAACGTGCAGGTGTGCAATGGGCGATGGGCCCAGACCCCTGCGCCATAGGATTTAAACCGGCGTGCTGACCTCTCTGTTGTGCCTAGGTAGGGCTGCGACGTGTTGATCTTCTGAGGCCGGGCATGACCCAAAAAAGTGTGTCCGGACAAAGGGGATCGAGCGTGTTGGGAAATGTGGTGCACCCTTGCAGGGAAGTTGATCTATTCGAATAGCCGTGTCCCTCGGTAAAAGGACGACCCGGAGTTGTACCTTGACCTTATGACAACTAGAACCGGATACTTAATAAAACACACCCTTCCAAGTGCCAGATATAACCGGTGATCGCTCTTTCACAGGGCGACGAGGGGAGGATCATCGGTTAGGTTTATGCTACATGATGCTACTTGGTGAACTTACCATCTACTCTCTTCTCTTGCTGCAAGATGGAGGTTACCAGAAGCGTAGTCTTCGATAGGACTAGCTCTCCCCCTCTTATTCCGGCATTCTGCAGTTCAGTCCACATATGATACCCTTATTCCATTTGATACCAATGCATACATATGTAGTGTAGCTCCTTGCTTGCGAGTACTTTGGATGAGTACTCACGGTTGCCTTGCCCCCTCTTTTCCCCTTTCTATACTCGATTGCTGTGACCAGACGTTGGAGCCCAGGAGCCAGACGCCATCGTTGATGACGACTACTACTACTCGGGAGGTGCCTACTACTACGTGCAGCCCGCTAACGATGACCGGGAGTAGTTTAGGAGGATCCCAGGCAGGAGGCCTGCTCCTCTTTCGATTTGTATCCCAGTTTGTGCTAGCCTTCTTAAGGCAAACTTGTTTAACTTATGTCTGTACTCAGATATTGTTGCTTCCGCTGACTCGTCTATGATCGAGCTCTTGTATTCGATCCCTCGAGGCCCCTGGCTTGTAATATGATGCTTGTATGACTTATTTTGATTTGTAGAGCTGTGTTGTGATATCTTCCCGTGAGTCTGTGATCTTGATCGTACACGTTGGCGTGTATGATTAGTGTACGGTCAAATCGGGGGCGTCACAAGTTGGTATCAGAGCCGACTGCCTGTAGGAATCCCCCTTCCACACTCCTTGGCCGAAGTCGAGTCTAGACATTACAAAAACTTTTACTAACATGGTTGTGTGCCTTACGGGCCCACGTCACCATCTGGGTGGTATTAGGATCTTTTACTCCTCGATCTTTGCTCTGGGAATCTGATCTCTCTACTATTCAGGTTAAATGATTTTGCTAAAATCTAAATTTAGGATCTCGCGATCACATCCACCCGAAGATCCCCTTCGTTCCAGGTGATCGCCTGCTGCATCAAAAGATTCCGATGATACTCTCCGATGTTCTCTCAAGACTTTGTGCCCGTTGCTTTTGCAATTCCCTACCACCGAAATATCCCTATCGATAAATGCTTACACCTGTCGATCTTGTTATTACAAGATACCCCGAGAATACTTTGTGCTATTGCCTTGTACTTACTTGCCGTAGAAATACCCCTACGGATAATTCCTCGCACTTATCGAGCATCTGCTCATTCCCAGTTGTTCATGTGTTTCGCAAAAGTCTTCGAAATACTATTTGATCCTCCAAAAATCCTCAGTAGCTTATTGCTCTACAATACTTGTCTGCTGGCATTATGGATGCTTTCCATATGTCTGGAAATATTCGTTAGTATCCCCAGACACTGTCATTTTGATCCTATTGATTCAACATGAGTGCGAATGCACGCAATCATCAGTTGATCCTTTAAATTATCTTTCTGGCTCAGACGTCATTGGACATGAGCTTGTTCTCGACCAATCTATTTGCCGTCAATTATACCCTTATGTCTATTGAACTTACCCACCCTTGATCAGAGTGTCTGCTTCTGATCCTTCGATTCGGAAATCATAATTCCTCTAATATCTAAGCATCAAATCATTCAAATGTTCTATAATCTAATGCCGATGCTCACATTAGCTCCGCTATGGACCGTCAGACCCTTTGTTGGATTTTATTCGACACCGTCCTTCTTATTCGATAACCTTGTGAGCTTTTCCTCGGATACATAATGTCTTTGGTAAATTGTATCCCCTGCTTTTGTCAACCATGCTGCACTTTCGAGCTTGTATTATTTACTCCTGAGGTTGTGGTATATGTTTGTACGATGCCCCGATGGGTTGAACCTATGCCTTCCCTAATCTGTGTGAACCCGAAAGATTTCACGGGTCATACTTATCTGGTATTGCACCAGGTAAAACTTTCAACAAGTAATGTCATTTTCTAAATACGAGAGGTGAATGAAAGGTTATGCGTTGAACAAGTGGGAGTCGACCTTGAACCCTGTGTTCATGCCCATGGACCCGATGTATACCTTATCATGGAAGCTTCTCTTAAAATAATTATCCCCTTGTCATAAGTTCATCTTGTATCTGTGGACGTGGTTCCGACCATGCTTCTTCTTGATTCCATTTCTCGTGCAAGTTTGAGCACTTGTCTTCTACAGAGCATTACCCTAGTCGAACCTCTACTTTGATCTGTCGTCGAGTATTACCCCCCTGGTATCTCGAGATTATCATGAAACTGCATAACTTCTTATGAGTTCTTCATCAAGTGCTACATTCTCACTGATTCCAATTTTTCACGGGCTTTGAGTTATTAAACACTCAAAGACACCGATAACTGACTCAAGTCCGCATCGTGATTAATCAACTCTTGGTAACCTTCATTACTTACGAGTTTGAACTCGATCACGTCATTCCTAGCCTGCTTGGCTATATCCTTGCCGTGCCATTTTTAACTGTGCTACCTGGTCCTTCCTCACGGAGCAAAAATTTTGACGGTGAGCTAATCTTACGTCAATCTTCCTCGTCATATCAATTGTCCTTGAACGACAAGCTTGATTTCGAGTTCGTGTCGTACTTATGGTTTCAATAACTCTTCGCTTCATCATTCTGTTGACTTGATGTCATCGCCGATCGGTTACCTCTTCTTGAAACCTCTCGACAAATGTGTCGTGATCATCATCAACATTCTGAGGTCTTCCAGGATATCAATTGAATTCTTGATGAGAAATACCATCCTTGCCCCTCAATGACTTGTATTATCATCGTCGACATCATTGCCTTCCCTCTGACACAAACTTGATCTTGTTATGGAGCTCCTTGCTATCCGGCTTATGTTATGCTCCACCTTGAATTATTATCATCTTTCATATGAAGGACGTTGTGAGAAATGCTCCACCTCTTAAGAATTCTTGTTATAGTATTACTTCTCACCATCTCCGTTCATTTCTTGGTCCCCGTGTGGTTACTAATCGGAATATCGGCTATCGAACTTTCAGGTGTAAATCCAAAACTTCTAGCAAATCTATTGCTTGGAAGTGAATGGTCGATAGTTTCATTCTACTTCTTTTGTTCATTTAGTCACCATTCTAACATTGATCGTGCGACCCAGCCCATATTTTGGGTGCACCTTTCAACCGATATTTAACTGTGTATGTTTTCCTCGAGCATACATCATTATATCATTTGATCTGACAAATGTTATCTCCTTGTTCACATAACTGTGGAAATCCATCTTTTTGGATACCTCGTTGAATTATTGCTGAGTCCATCAACCACCTCCTCATCCTCTCCTTGGCTTAATGATGAATCCCTTCGTGTATCCAGAGTCTGACCTTTGATTGAAGACCATGTCAATGCTATCTCGAAGCATGTCTGTGGTACTCCAATTTTCAAAGAGAACATTTTAAGCCTAATGCTAAATGTTTCCTGCTCAATTACCCAAACACCACTGTATGGGTAATGTCATGAAATCCCCCCCCCCTTACCTAAAGGGTTTTATACATTATATCATGTCAAGGAAATTATGCTTTGCTTGTCCTTGGGAAGGATATACCCCTAAAATATGTGTTTAAACACATTTTCCTTTCCATTGTTCTGTTTAATATGATACATATGTTTTCCTTTCCATTGGTTGGTTTAATCTTTCTTGTGGTCTATATGATCTAAGCAGTAATATTCTCCTGCTTTTGTAAGCACCTCGGTGTACAACTCTGTTAGTAAGAACTTGTTACTATTGTTGATGACATTCCGGTAACCACCGATGGACGAGAACTTCGCCTATTGGTCCGCCTCATTCAACGAGCAGGGAAAATGGTTCTCTTCGTCCCTCTCCCTTGGTACCGATGTTGTTGCCGACATAACCGATAGACTATCCTCTGATAGGCCTTGCTTACATGATCGGGCAAGATGTCACCGCCCTTCCTACTTTTAACCCACATGGTGGGCCCATAACCCACAGTTCTACAGGATCGAAACCTGACTCTCCTATACACCCTGTTGCCAAAGTCATTCCTAGAGTTTGACTTCGTATGTAGTTCACAGGCCACCTGCCTAGTGATCTATTCTGGTATCAGACGCAATACTTATTCCCATTGCTCTGAATCCCTTTCACACTTTATTTCAGGCACCGAACGATTGCCTACCCGCTCAAAACTTCTCATGATACCTTATTACTTTGCTCTCAATATTTTTGTAAGTTTCAATTCGAGAGTTACTTCCGCCACCTTCCTCGATGTTATCGACCAGATAGTCTACCTTGTAGAGGTCAGTTCTCCCGGAATGTCCACCCTTTATTCTTTCATAAGTACGATGGAGTCCGATAGAAAGGACACCGACTTCATCATGATGACCTGAAGCAGAGAAACGAAGATATCAACGTAATGGATCGACCTCTTCGAGATGAGCAACCAAGACCGAGAAGATCCGTTAGAATCTCACAACCACACATTTGCCCCTTACACCACCTCTTAAAATCTCGGGACGAGATTTCTTGTAGTGGAGGAGAATTGTGACGCCCGGGTAATCAAGCTACAGTAAACCTCTGTTAATGATGCCACGTCACCATGATTACTATTGCTAAACTCACGTTGGTTCGAAACCGATTCAAATTCGAATTCAAAATCAAGTCAAACAATAAAGGTTTTCAAATATTAAAACTAAAATGTTCGCGAAGTGCAAAATAATTCATAAGTACTATTGGTGGGTAAACCAAGTCTTTATAAAAAATTTAAATGAACTAAACTAAATAAAACTGTAGCAAAAACAATTAGATAAATGCCTTTTATTAATTATAAAATATTAAACCATTTTATTTGAGGTTAAACTTTTTGTGTCAGTGGTATAATTAGTAAAACTAAATTAGGTACTACTAAAATATTTTACAAAACTAAAATAGATTGAAGAATCAAATAAAACAGAAAAGAAATAATACAAAAAATAATAAAAGAAGAACCCCCCTCCCCCTGCTGGGCCATGACCCAGAGGGCCTCGGGGCCAACTAGGTCAAGGCCCAGCCGGCCGGCCCAACCGCCCCTCACCCCCGATAACCCCCACCCCCGATGGGAAACCCTATCCCGTCGCACCCACTCACCCACCCACTCGTCCCACTCCCCCTCTGCCTCCCTCCCCGATCCAGATCGGGATCGGGGGCGCTCGACCCCGCGCTTCGCCGTGGAGCTTCCTCACCAGCTCGTCGAAGCCGCCCCGTCGCCTCCCTGCTGTCGCCGTTGCCTCCTCATCCCAGCCATCGACGCTCCGTCGCCGGATCGACCGGGTCGGCCCCGACGCCGGCACCTTCCTGAACGGCGCCGCCCTCCGCCGCCCCCATCGCCGGCGACACTGCCGTCAACCTCCTTCGAGCCCGCTGCCCTGGACCCTACTCCCCACCGTGAGCCGCCGCCTTTTCCCTCCTCCTCTCCCCGCGCCGGCCGCCCACTCGCCTTCCCAGGCTCGCCTCGTCACCGCGCGCCCCGGTCTCCACCGCCGTGCACGCCCGCGCCATCTCCGGCCGCGCCCGATGCGCGCTCATCGTGCCCCAATCCGCGCACCGCCCCAACGCCGCACTGCTCCCGTTGCACTCGTCGCGCCGTTCTGCCTCCGCCGCTCTGCCTAGTGTGCCGCTGCTCCGTTGCGCCGCGCCGGCCGCCGCTTGCTCGCGCGCTCACCCGCACTCCCGCTCCGGCTCGCCGGCGTGCACCGCGCCTGCGTGCCCTGCCGCACCTCTTCCTTCCCGCTCGCCCACGGCCGCCCCGCTTCGCCCGCAGCCCTCGTGCGCTGCTCCCGCCTTCCCCGCTGACGGCCGCCGCGCCCGCACCTCGCCGAGACCACGCGCGCGCCGTCCTACTTCCTCGCTGTCCGCACTGGCCACGCCCGTCGCCCGCTCGCCGGTGCACCGGTGCCTGCGCCCGCCAGCCGCCGCGTCTGGTGCGCCCCTGCGAGGGACATCGCCCGTTCGGGCTGCACCCGATACCTGCACGGCCGCAAAGGCCCCTGGGGCCTATGACAGCCGGGCCCCACGGCCCCAGAACGTTTATAATCAAAAAATTAAATAAAATTAATTAATTAGTTAAAGAATTAATTAACTTAATTAATCTTGATTAATTAAACTAAACAATTAATTAAACTAATTAATCATAATTAGATTAACCAAATAACTAATTAAACTAACTACTGTTAGTTAATTAAATAGTCAATGACAGTGGGGCCACCCCTAATTAATACTGATTAGGTTAATAAAATTGGATAATTAAAATGTGTCAATGACAGATGGGACCCACACGTCAGCTTAACCTAGTCAACACCTCCGTTGACTGCTGACATCATGATCACGTCAGCAATCACTATTCTAGATAATGTTGAATTTAAATAATTAAATAAATCCTAAAAATGATTTAAATCTTTTAAAATTAATATAAAATAAACTGTAGCTCGGATGGAAAAACTTTGTACATGAAAGTTGCTCAGAACAACGAGACAAACTCGGATATGCAGCCCATTCGTCCGCCACGCATCCCTAGCATAGTGAACACGCAACTTTCCTCCTCCGGTTCATCTGTCCGAAAACGCGAAACACCGGGGATATTTTCCCGGATGTTTCCCCCCTTCACCGGTACCACCTCATACCGCGTTAGGGCACCCCTAGCACCGATACTTGTCATGTCATGTATCGCTATGCATCTGTTTGCTTGATATTTATTGTTTCTTCCCCCCTCTTCTCTCGCTAGACACCGAGACCGGTGCCGCTGCTACCCAGTACGACTACGGTGCTGACGACCCCTCTCTCTTGCCAGAGCAACCAGGCAAGCCCCCCCCCCCTTGATCACCAGATATCGCCTACTCTCCTCTATACTGCTTGCATTAGAGTAGTGTAGCATGTTACTGCTTTCCGTTAATCCTATTCTAATGCATAGCTTGTCATTGTTGCTACAACTGTTGATACCTTACCTGCAATCCTAAATGCTTAGTATAGGATGCTAGATTATCATCAGTGGCCCTACACTCATGTCCGTCTACCATGCTATACTACTGGGCCGTGATCACTTCGGGAGGTGATCACGGGCATATGCTATACACTTTACACTGTTACATTACCTGTGATACTATTCAGAGATGGGAGCTGAAGGGGCATGTGGCTCCATCCCGGTAGAGGTGGGCCTGAGTTCCCGACGGCCCCCGACTATTACTTTGAGGCGGAGCGACAGGGCAGGTTGAGACCACCTAGGAGAGAGGTGGGCCTGGCCCTGGTCGGCGTTCGCGGATACTTAAACATGCTTAACGAGATCTTGGTATTTGATCTGAGTCTGGCCACTGGCTTATACGCACTAACCATCTACGCGGGGACAGTTATGGGCACTCGACGTCGTGGTATCAGCCAAAGCCTTCGTGACGTCAGCGACTGAGCGGCGCGCGCCGGATTGGAACGTAAGCCTGCTCTTGTATAAAGGGGGCTAGTTCTGCTTACCGGCCGCGTACGCAACATGCAGGTGTGCAATGGGCGATGGGCCCAGACCCCTGCGCCATAGGATTTAGACCGGCGTGCTGACCTCTCTGTTGTGCCTAGGTAGGGCTGCGACGTGTTGATCTTCCGAGGCCGGGCATGACCCAGAAAAGTGTGTCCGGACAAAGGGGATCGAGCGTGTTGGGAAATGTGGTGCACCCCTGCAGGGAAGTTGATCTATTCGAATAGCCGTGTCCCTCGGTAAAAGGATGACCCGGAGTTGTACCTTGACCTTATGACAACTAGAACCGGATACTTAATAAAACACACCCTTCCAAGTGCCAGATATAACCGGTGATCGCTCTCTCACAGGGCGACGAGGGAAGGGTCATCGGTTAGGTTTATGCTACATGATGCTACTTGGTGAACTTACCATCTACTCTCTTCTCCTGCTCCAAGATGGAGGTTACCAGAAGCGTAGTCTTCGATAGGACTAGCTATCCCCCTCTTATTCCGGCATTCTGCAGTTCAGTCCACATATGATACCCTTATTCCATTTGATACCAATGCATACATATGTAGTGTAGCTCCTTGCTTGCGAGTACTTTGGATGAGTACTCACGGTTGCCTTGCTCCCTCTTTTCCCCCTTTCTATACTCGATTGCTGTGACCAGACGTTGGAGCCCAGGAGCCAGACGCCACCGTTGATGACAACTACTACTACTCGGGAGGTGCCTACTACTATGTGCAGCCCCCTGACGACAACCAGGAGTAGTTTAGGAGGATCCCGGGCAGGAGGCCTTCTCCTCTTTCGATCTGTATCCCAGTTTGTGCTAGCCTTCTTAAGGCAAACTTGTTTAACTTATGTCTGTACTTAGATATTGTTGCTTCCGCTGACTCGTCTATGATCGAGCTCTTGTATTCGAGCCCTCGAGGCCCCTGGCTTGTAATATGATGCTTGTATGACTTATTTTGATTTGTAGAGTTGTGTTGTGATATCTTCTCGTGAGTCCCTGATCTTGATCGTACACGTTGGCGTGTATGATTAGTGTACGGTCAAATCGGGGGCGTCACAACTCGGGCATGAGTCTGAAATACCAATTTCATCTCTTGGAACATCTTATATGTTCCGTGGCATTCAAAATGTTTTTGAAGTCCCGGTTCTGAGCCGTAAAGCATGGCGCACTAAACTATCAAGTAGTCATCATACCGAGCTTGCCAAACGTTCATAACGTCTGCATCTGCTCCTGTAATAGGTCTATCACCTAGCGGTGCATCAAGGACATAACTCTTATGTGCAGCAATGAGGATAATCCTCAAATCACATACCAAGTCCGCATCATTGCTACTATCATCTTTCAACTTAGTTTTCTCTAGGAACATATCAAAAAATAAAACAGGGGAGCTATACGTGTGCTATTGATCTACAACATAGATATGCAAATACTATCAGGACTAAGTTGATGATAAATTAAAGTTCAATTAATCATATTACTAAAGAACTCCCACTTACATAGACATCCCTCTAGTCATCTAAATGATCATGTGATCCATATCAACTAAACCATGTCCGATCATCACGTGAGATGGAGTAGTTTTCAATGGTGAACATCTCTATGTTGATCATATATACTATATGATTCATGTTTGACCTTTCGGTCTCAATGTTTCGAGGCCATATCTGCATATGCTAGGCTCGTCAAGTTTAACCCGAGTATTCTGCATGTGCAAAATTGTCTTGCACCCGTTGTATGTGAACGTAGAGCTTATCACACCTGATCATCACGTGGTGTCTCAGCACGAAGAACTATCGCAACAGTGCATACTCAGGGAGAACACTTATACCTTGAAATTTTAGTAAGGGATCATCTCATAATGCTACCGCCGTACTAAGCAAAATAAGATGCATAAATGATAAACATCACATGCAATCAAAATATGTGACATGATATGGCCATCATCGTCTTGTGCCTTTGATCTCCATCTCCAAAGTACCATCATGATATCCATCGTCACCGGCATGACACCATGATCTCCATCATATTGATCTCTATCAACGTGTCGTCACATGGTCATCTAGCCAACTATTGCTTTTGCAACTATTGCTATCACATAGCGATAATGTAACGCAATTATATGGCGCTTGCATATTATGCAATAAAGAGACAACCATAAGGCTTCTGCCAGTCACCGATAACTTTAACAAAACATGATCATCTCATACAAAAATTTATATCTCATCACGTTTTGACCACATCACATCACAACATGCCCTGCAAAAACAAGTTAGACGTCCTCTACTTTGTTGTTGCAAGTTTTACGTGGCTGCTATGGGCTTCTAGCAAGAATCGTTCTTACATACGCACCAAAACCACAACGATTTTTCGTCAAGTGTGATGTTTTAACATTCAACAAGGACCGGCTGTAGTGAAACTCGATTCAACTAAAGTTGGAGAAACAGACACCCGTCAGCCACCTGTGTGCGAAGCACGTCGGTAGAACCAATCTCATGAACGCGTTCATGTAATGTCGGTCCGGGCCGCTTCATCCAACAATACCGCCGAATCAAAGTAAGACGTTGGTGGTAAGCAGTATGACTATTATCGCCCACAACTCTTTGTGTTCTACTCATGCATATAACATCTATGCATAGACCTGGCTCGGATGCCACTGTTGGGGAACACAGTATTTCAAAAAAAATCGTACAATCACGCAAGATCTATCTAGGATATGCATATCAATGAGAGGGGAGAGTGTGTCTATGTACCCTCGTAGACCGAAAGTGGAAGTGTTTAGTAACACGGTTGATGTAGTCGAACGTCTTCGCGATCCAACCGATCCTAGCACCGAACATACGACACCTCCGCGTTCAGCACACGTTCAGCACGATGACGTCCCTCAAGCTCTTAATCCAGTTGAGGACGAGGGAGAGTTTCGTCAGCACGACGGCATGTTGACAGTGATGATGAAGTTACTGGTGCAGGGCTTCGCCTAAGCACTAAACGATATGACCGAGGTGTGTAACTGTGGAGCGGGCACCGCACACGACTAAGAGAAGACTTGGTGTGCCTTTGGGGTGCCCCCTCCCACGTATATAAAGGAGGGGGAAGAGGAGGCTGGCCCAAGGGGGCGCGCCATAGGGGGAGTCCTACTTGGACTCCCGGTCCAAGTAGGATTCGCCCCCCTTCCTATTCCAACTAGTAGAAGGAGGGAAGGAGGAAGAGGGGAGAAGGAAAGAGGGGCCGCTGCCCCCTCCTAGTCCAGTACGGACCAGCCATGGGGGGGGGGCACCCCTTGAGGCCCTTCTCTCCTTTCCCCTAAAGCCCATTAAGGCCCATTACTTCCCCGGGGGGTTCCGGTAACCTCCCGGTACTCCGTAAAATACCTGAAACACTTCGGAACCATTCCGGTGTCCGAATATAACCTTCAAATATATTGATATTTACCTTTCGGACTTTTTGAGACTCCTCGTCATGTCTGTGATCTCATCCGGGACTCCGAACAAACTTCGGTCATCAAATCACATAACTCATAATACAAATCGTCATCGAACGTTAAGCGTACGGACCCTATGGGTTCGAGAATTATGTAGACATGACCGAGTGAAAGTGCGTTATATCGACTAGAGGGGGGGTGAATAGGCGATTTTTATGAAAGTCTTCAAAACGTGGGAGTTATGAAGACAAACAGCAAAGATTATGCCTATTACTATACAGTGGAAGTTAGATTACACTAGGCCAGCCATGGTCAAGTATTCAATAGAGTGAAAGCACAGTGATAAACAGCTGCAGTGTAATAAGGATCAGGTAGGAAGAAGTTATGAAGCCAAACAGATCATACATTCACGTTGTGAAGACAAAAGATAGAGCAAGCATGCAATGGCTTCACAATGAGTAACAGTAAGAAAAAGAAAGTGAAGATGAAACCAGTGACTCGTTGAAGACAATGATGTGTTGGACCAGTTCCAGTTGCTGTGACAAATGTACGTCTGGTTGGAGCGGCTAGGTATTTAAACCTTAGGACACACAGTCCCGGACACCCAGTCCTGAACACGCAGCTCAGGACACCAAGTCCTCACCGTATTCTCCTTGAGCTAAGGTCACATAGTCCTCGCCCAATCACTCTGGTAAGTCTTCAAGGTAGACTTCCAAACCTTCACAGACTTCGTTCACTGGCAATCCACAATGTCTCTTGGATGCTCTGAACGCGACGCCTAACCGTCTGGAGGATTCACAGTCCTCAAGTGTAATAAGTCTTCAGATCACACAGACAAGAAGACTTAAGTGATGCCCAATTTACTCTGGCTCTGGGTGGTTAGGGCTTTTCTCCTCGCTAGGAATTTTCTCTCAAAGGCTTCAAGGTGGGTTGCTCTCAAACGACAAAAGCCGTGCACTGAAATCTGAGCAGCCAACCATTTCTTGTTGTAGGGGGTGGGCTATTTATAGCCACTTGGCAACCCGACCTGATTTGTCCGAAATGACCCTGGGTCACTAAGGAACTGACACGTGTCTCAACGGTCAGATTTCAAACTCTCATGGCAACTTTACTTGGGCTACAAGCAAAGCTGACTTGTCCGGCTCTGGACAAGATTCGCTCTCATTGTCTTCACTCGAAGACATAGGTTTTTGGTTTAGGCATCACTTCAGTCATTCTGACTGGTTCTCTTGGACCCCACTTAACAGTACGGTGGTTCCTATGACTCAACACAAAAGAAAAAGAACTACGAAAGATCTAAGTCTTCGAGCTCCATAGGCTTCATAACGTGTCTTCTTTTGTCATAGTCTTCAATGTGAATATCTTCATAGACCACCTTTGGCTTCAATGTCTTCATACATTTTTAGGGGTCATCTCTGGTAGTAAAACCGAATCAATGAGGGACTTCTACCTGTGTTATCCTGCAATTCTCACAAACACATTAGTCCCTCAACTAGGTTTGTCGTCAATACTCCAAAACCAACTAGGGGTGGCACTAGATGCACTTACAATCTCCCCCTTTTTGGTGATTGATGACAAACTAGTTGAAGTTTTCAATGGGGAATATAGTCTGTGAAATTGTAAAGGATGAGGAATTGTCTTCATAAGTTGCAAGGGCTCCCCCTGAAGATGTGCATATAAGTTAATTTGCTTTTGGAATGCAAATGCACATGGCAGGTTGTACTTGTGGAGATCCACTTCAGCTTATGATGACAATCCACTATGCATGTGAAAGTATATGAAGATAATGACATGCATAATGGAAAATGGACGTCTGCAGAATGAGATAAGTGCGGAATTTATCGTCGCACATGCGGAATTTATCTTCGCATACAGGGTGGCAAACGAGTAGCAGACGACCATCGAGTTTTAGTGTTACAACTCAAAGAACCAAATGAAGCAAAAACGAGAGTTGTAAACACGAAGCAAAATATAGAAAAACATAAAGCACCCGCCCATATGGACCCGCTTGAAGACTATCAACCCATATGCTTCTCCCCCTTTTGTCAGCAAGGAGCAAAAAGGTTTGAAGACATAGAGTGTCTACTCGTTTACAGGAGCAGCAGGGTCGTTGGAGTTGTTTGGCGGTGCAGAAGAGCTTGGAGGTGCTGAAGCAGGTGGCGGCGATGTAGCATCGTCTTCGTCATCAATTATTCTGGCAGTGACTGTGGCAGCAGATGAAGAAAACTCAGAGTCTTCAAGTGATGGTGTGTTTCGCATCACAGCCCTTCTAGGAGGTGTGGTGTCAAACTTGAAGCGCTCAGTGAAGCCATCCTCTTCAAGTTCAGCTTCAGTACACATCATTGAGAGCCCTTTCCATGTACGACGACAGGTTTCATGAGTGACGAAAGCATTCTTGGTGGCAAGATTTCGAAGACGATTAACATCCACCAAGAGGCTTTTCATCTGACGCTTTAGCCAGTCGTGATGCCTATCTTGCTTTTGGTGAAGGGCCACAAGAAGCTCTCGGTCATTGAGGGCACGAGCGCGCTTCTTGGGTCTTTGAGCATTTGTGCTGTCTGTGGCTTCAGTAGATGCTGGGCGTGGTGCACGTGTAGTGCCAGCCAATGGATACACCCTGGATATGGCTTCAACACCTTCAACGTTCTGCGTGAAGCTCTGGTGTTCTGCATTCTGAAGACTTAAAGGTTGCTTGGCAGGCTCAGGATATATAGCTTCAGCAGAGGTATCCACATCTGGCAAGAAGATTCGATGATTTCGGGCTGAGGGCTGATACGAGATCGCAGAGTGCAGTTTGATCAGCCTCATCACCCAAGGAGCATAGAACTTCAAACCAAATAAATCTGAGCCTGACGCTGCAAGTTGGCGTATGAAGAAATCATGTGCGTTGAAGCATTTGCCATGAAGGATATAGAATATGAGAGTCTTCATTGCACCCTCAATCTTGGCATGTGGAGAGTGTCCCTTAATGGGCCAGAGAGTCCGCCGGATGATGTGATATATGGTCCTGGGCAGGTACTCAAGGTCTGCAACGAAGAACTCAGTTGGATAGGGTGCATCATGGGGCAATGGCTTCATCATTGAGAGCATCTGACTCATATTTGGTTCAGGCCTCTGGAATATGCTCTCAATAGCTTCAGCATGTAGTTGACAGCCTTCCTCGAAGAATTCGCCAGGAGTGGGCAGGCCGGTGAGCTCAATGATATCAAATGCATTGGCTTCATGATGGACATTGCCGGTCATCCACTCCAGGACTCAAGTCTCCGGATCTCTGTTGTATCCTTTAATATGGAGGGTGGCATAGAACTGAAGCAGAAGCTCTTCATTCCAGTGCTCTTCATCAGTGACAAACTGCAGCAGACCCACTTTCTTAAAGCAATCCAAAGCTTCCTCTAGACAGGGCAGACCAGCAATGGCTTCAACATCAAGGCGCTTGTGCGCGAAGATGCGACCTTGGTTGTATAGGATGCATGAATAGTAGCTGCGCTGAGGATAGCTCCAGAACCTATCTGATGAAATCCTTTCCCTTGAATAGGGGTTCTTGGAGCTGTTGAAGAACGTATTGTCTGCCTTGAAGCAATTGATGTCAAAGGAGCCAGGTGCTGATGCAGGACCTGGGAACCTTGGCAGCCTTGGGACTGGCTTCTGAACATGAGGCCTGTGCTCAACATGGTAATCAAATTGAGGACCTGCAGCAGACTCAGGAACAGAAGTGTCTGGATCAGTAGCTTCGTTGTCTGCTGAAGCTTTTGGTGGGGAGGGCTCCACATTGGCTTCAGTGTGTGTTGTGGCAGCCTCAACATTTTCAGCCTCCGCTTGACTAGCTGGAGGGTCAGTCACAAGCACGTTCTCCTGGAGAACTGCTTCTTGGTGTAGCGGGGGAGTGGGATCTTGTGGTACTTCTTCATTTTCTTCGGCTGATGCAGCCGGAATGTCTTCAGCATAGACTTGAGGCCTTGGACCTTTGCGAAGCCTGCGGAACGCAGATGACGCTTGTGGGGTTGGAGTGGGCTGGGCCTCAAAGTCTTCTTCCTCTTGAGGACGTTCCACCCATGACGCATCTTGTGCAATTGGCGTCAGAGGACGACCAATGCTGATGAGCTCGCTTTGTTCATACTGAGGAAGGGCTGCATCATCTTGTACATTGTCCTGATGACCAATGTCTTCAGCAGCAATGGGGTCGGCTGCTGGTATGTCTTCAGCTTCAGGAGCCTCTATGTAAGCAGGCTCATGAACTGTCAGTTGTCGTTCTGTGTTGGGTCGAACCATAGAGATAGGTTCAACAATCAAGGGCTCTGTGGGAGCAGCCCGAGATTTCTTGATCTTTCTCTTCTTCTTGCTGGGGGCAGTAGGAGAGGCTTCAGAGCTTTTCCTTTTCCTGGATTCAGCCTCAGCAGTTCTTGTCTTCTTGAGCTCAGAAGCTGTTGACCGGCTCTTTGGCTTCGAGCCAGTCGTTGCAGCTGGGAAGACAATTGGAACTGCTTCTTGCCTTGATGCCTTTGGTTCAGCCATAGCAGGCTTCTTCTTCTTCTTCGCGGCCATCTTGGGGTCGATGCCAGGACGCCCAAGTGCCTTGCGCTTCTCAGCCTCATTGTAGGCTTGTACACATCTTTCAGCCAGAGACTTCATCCGCTCACGTGAGCCCTGAGCTTCTGCATACTTTTTCAGAAAATTTTCCTTGAGCTCATGCAACATGGTCTTGAAGCTCTTCACTTCTTGCACGCTGAGCCTGGCCATATGCTTCTTGAACTGAGCCTTTTCATGATCAATTTTCTGCTTCAGTTCAACTATGCTCTGGGCAATAGCAAGCTCTGAAGCAATAGCGCCTTGGAATGCGACGCTGAGGCCAACGGGCAGCTGCAGATCTTCGAAGCTGATGTCTGGTGAGGCAAACCATTCGTTGATGAAATTGTGAATGATGGCGACATCAAAGAGAGGCAAATTGTTGAAGATTTCAGCTTCTTCTTTGCTCCTGATGAGCTGCTCTAGAGCGTCATCTCCAAGATCTTCATCACTTGACAGATCTATGGCTTCGCTGCGCAGGATGGCATCAGCTGTGAGCTCTTTGCCGGTGTGTGGCTGAGGCACTTTGGCCTTCTGGGGCTTGGAGACGTGGGATACGTCTTCAGACTGCACACTGTCTTCAGGAGGTGCAGTTGCCAATGGCTTCGCCCTTGAGATTTTTGAGGAAGGGGCCGGCTTTGAAGCTTTCGGCTTCTTTGATTGCTTTGGCTTTGGTACAGCAGGAGCTTCATCAGACTCAGAGTCAGCTGGAGGGTCATTCACGGCAGTCCCTTGGACTAAGATGTGGGTGATGAGGCCTTCAAGGTTGGCAAATGGACCGATGATATTGGGTTCTGCGTCGCGTGTGCCATCTGCCCTTGGTGCGGAGGGACCAGGGTTGAAGTCTAACCCAAATTTCTTCTTGTTCTGCTTCGCTGATTGTTGGGCAAACTGGAAGTTGCGCTTGAACAGATTGTCGTCACGACACTAGAGTAGTGACGACGGATGTGCATCATCAGGCTGTGGTCCTCAGACCATGCATGGGTAGAAGCCTTGAGCGATGGCTTCATCTCTGGTTCTAGGTACGAGATTCTTGTAAAGGACGTCCCCCCATGGTCTCTTGATGGCACTTTTCTCAGCATACTCCTGGGTGACGAAGCGGTATTTGAACCATTGTTCTGCCCAATAGCGTCGAATCCATTGGATTCGGGTCTTGCGCTGCCCATAACTCTCTTCTGGATCTGTTTTATACATTTCTGCCAGGTCTTCAGGCAGATCTTTGGAAGTTCCTTCGCGTCGCTGTCTGCTCCCTTTCCTTGCTACTGCTTCTGAAGCCATAAACTTTAACTTGAAAGGCTTCAAAACTTTCAAAGGCTTTCTTTTGCTGGACCAATAGGAAGTGGCTTCAGGAGAGTTTATGTGTTGCTGTAGGAATTCTGCAAATGAATGCAGACTATGAGAACCGAAGGATTCTCCCACGGACATGTACCTGTGACAGCATTAAGGTGCGAGGGAAGGGGAAGAGGTCATATGCATTCTCAGGAGGTTTTGAAGATTAATCAGTTTAGAAGACATTGACCTCATTGTGCGAAGACATTCACTCATAGATAAGAAGTTGGTTCCAGATTTGTACGAACCCACAGATCAGTACAAGTGAGGAATCTAACTACTTCATGAAGCACAAGTGAATATACTAGGCATGTTATGAGATGCAGATTGAAGGATCTAACTCGTGTGAAGATAAACTTCTTATGGTAGAAAGTGACAGAACCATGAGATCAAGGGGGCTGTAAAAAGAAGTTTTATTTACCACACTTGGAACTGCTAGACGGAAGTGAGAGATGATGCCGAGCAGTTCAGTCCTCCGTGCCCTAACTTGGCGACGGAAGACACCTATGGCGACGGCGGAGAGAACGATGTCCGCGGTCGGCGTGAGGACGGCGTCGGAGAGGTTGCGGCAGCGAAGCGCTTCGTCGCCGGCGTCGTCGAGTGCTAGCGGTGGCGCTAGGGTTCTTGCGAGGGTGGAAGAAGGAGATAATGACCGTGGTAAGTGTGAATTTATAGGCTCAGGGGCGGCACTGTGCTATTACACAGGTGCCCCTGGCGATTCGCATATGAGGAACGCGTGGCCAGTTTGCGGAAGTTTTGGGTCTGTTCCACGTCCCACGCACGCCTGGATTGTCGGGCGGTCGTTCCTGCTTCTCCGGATTTTATGTGGAGGAATGGGCATTTAAAGCGGACTTTATGGTTGTCTCTATATCTTCAGCTGACAAGGACGCAGTGAAGACATTCGACAGTTTCAATAGAATGCATATGACTTGGAGAGATAGAGTTTGAGATAGAAAGCATAGAGAGATTAGGGTCCGATCACATTCACTTAGTTCAAAAGATTCAACCAAGAAGACATAGCTATAAGTGAATGTTGTAGAGGACAGAACACTAGCATATATATATATATCTGTAGTCAACATAGTGAAGATAATCATGAAAATATGTTGAGTTCGAAGCCAAATCAAATGTGAAGACATTGCAAGGTAACGCCATGAGTGAAACACTTCAAAACAGAACATTTGGTGGTGGCGTTACCCACCGTATAGGAAGCATTAGACCCAGACACGGCGCACAATTATCGTGGCGCTCTGAAGTCAAATTCCACATTAATGTATTCACACTTAGAATGTATGTCTTCATTGATTTGAAGATATACTTCACTTCATTTGTTGCACATCTAAGTCATCAATATGCATAAGTGTTAGGATGTGTGCCTGATCACAGGACATTTGAGGATTCCAGGATATTTAGCTCACACCGTAACTTGCAAAACCTCTTCTCATCCAAGGGCTTGGTGAAGATATCTGCCAATTGCTCTTCAGTGTTGACGTGTATGATATCAATGTCTTCCTTCACAACATGATCTCTGAGAAAGTGATGACGAATTTCAATGTGCTTTGTCTTCGAGTGCTGAACTGGGTTGTTGGCAATCTTGATGGCACTTTCGTTGTCGCAGTAAAGTGGGACTTGCTTCAGATGAATACCATAGTCCTTGAGTGTTTGCTTCATCCACAGAAGCTGAGCGCAGCAAGATCCAGCAGCAATGTATTCAGATTCAGCAGTGGAGAGAGATACACAGTTCTGCTTCTTTGAAGACCAACATACAAGTGATCGTCCCAGAAAGTGACATGTGCCTGATGTAGACTTGCGATCAACTTTGTCACCAGCATAATCAGCATCCGAAAATCCAACCAAATCAAACTCTGAGCCCTTTGGATACCATAATCCTAGAGTTGGGGTGTGAGCCAAATATCGAAGAATTCGCTTCACAGCTAAGTGATGCGACTCCTTTGGTGCCGCTTGAAATCGAGCACACATGCAAACACTAAGCATAATATCTGGCCTAGATGCACATAAATAAAGCAAAGAACCAATCATGGAGCGGTATACCTTTTGATCGAACTCTTTACCATTGTCGTTAGGACCTAGATGATGTTTGGCTGGCATTGGTGTTGTGAAGCCTTTGCAGTCTTGCATACCGAACTTCTTCAGGCAATCTTTGAGATACTTCTCTTGAGATATGAAGATGCCATTGCGTTGTTGTCGTATTTGAAGACCAAGGAAGAACTTCAGCTCCCCCATCATGGACATCTGATATTGCTCTTGCATCATATATCCAAATTCTTCACTGTACTTCTGATTGGTGCAGCCGAAGATAATGTCATCCACATATATTTGGCACACAAACAGTTCACCATCATATGTCTTCGTGAAAAGAGTGGGATCCAGGGAACCAGGTATGAATCCTTTGCTCTTCAGGAAGTATTTGAGTGTGTCATACCAGGCCCTAGGGGCTTGTTTGAGGCCATACAGTGCCTTGTTGAGCTTGTATACCATGTCAGGATTTTTTGGATTTTCAAAGCCAGGAGGTTGTGCAACATACACTTCTTCTTCAATCTTGCCATTGAGAAAGGCACTTTTCACATCCATTTGATATAGAAGTATGTTATGATGATTTGCATAGGCCAGCAGAATGCGTATGGCTTCAAGCCTAGCCACAGGAGCAAATGTTTCATCGAAGTCAATGCCCTCCACTTGAGTATATCCTTGAGCAACGAGACGAGCTTTGTTTCTGACAACTTGACCATGCTCATCTTGCTTGTTGCGGTATATCCATTTGGTGCCTATTATGTTGTGCTTCCGTGGATCAGGACGCTTGACCAGTTCCCATACATTATTCAGTTCAAACTGTTGAAGCTCTTCTTGCATAGCTTGAATCCATTCAGGTTTCATGAAGGCTTCTTCAACTTTCTTGGGTTCTGATATTGATACGAATGCAAAGTGCCCACAGAAATTTGTTAGCTGAGTTGCCCTTGAACGAGTGAGTGGACCAGGTGCATTGATGCTGTCAATTATTCTGTCAATTTGCACTTCATTGGCAACACGAGGATGTACAGGGCGAAGACTTTGCTCTTGCTGATCTGTGTTGTTGTTGGGAGGAACGTCTTCAGGCTGAGCATTGTCTTCATGTTGATCAGGTGCTGAGATGATAAGTTCTTCTTCAGGATGAGCTTCAGAAGGTATAATCTCTCCAGTTCCCATAAGCTTGATTGATTCACTAGCTGGAACTTCATCTAGCATATTTGGCAGTTGCTCTCTTTGTGAACCATTTGTCTCATCGAACCGCACATCCACTGTTTCAACCACTTTGTAATGAAAGAGATTGAAGACTCTGTAGGAGTGCGAATCCTTTCCATATCCAAGCATAAAGCCCTCATGTGCTTTTGGTGCAAACTTTGAGGTGTGGTGTGGGTCCTTGATCCAGCACCTTGCGCCAAATACTCTGAAGTAACTGACATTTGGCTTTTTGCCAGTTAGGAGTTCATAAGATGTCTTGTTCAGAAGCTTGTGAAGATAAACACGATTGATTGTATGGCATGCAGTGTCAATGGCTTCAGTCCAGAATTTTCTTGGAGTCTTGTATTCATCTAGCATTGTTCTGGCCATCTCAATGAGTGTTCTGTTCTTGCGTTCGACGACGCCATTCTGCTGTGGCGTGTACGGAGCTGAGAATTCATGTGTGATGCCCAAGGTATTAAGATATGTATCAAGGCCGGTGTTCTTGAATTCAGTGCCATTGTCACTTCTGATGTGCTTTATCTTGGCGCCAAAGTTGTTCATAGCTCGATTGGCGAAGCGTCTGAAGACATCCTGCACTTCAGTCTTGTAAAGGATTATGTGCACCCAAGTATATCTAGAGTAATCATCAACAATGACAAAGCCATAGAGGCAAGCAGTAGTAGTAAAAGTTGAGTAGTGAGTGGGACCGAAAAGATCCATGTGGAGCAGTTCGAAGGGTTGTGTGGTAGTCATGATTGTCTTCGAAGAATGTTTTGCCCTCGTCATCTTCCCTGCTTCACAGGCACCGCATAAGTGATCTTTCTTGAACTTGACGCCCTCGATGCCTATGACATGCTTCTTCTTCACAAGGGTGTGGAGGTTCCTCATGCCAGCATGCCCAAGCCTCCGATGCCAAAGCCAGCATTCTAAAGCTTTTGCAAGAAGACATACTGCAAGTTGTGGCCCTGCTGAGAAATCTACCACATACAAATCATCTTTCCGATACCCTTCAAACACTAGAGACTTGTCAGATTCCATTAGTACAAGGCAACGATTTTTTCCAAATATTACGATCATGTTCAAATCGCAAAGCATTGAGACAGACATTAAGTTGAAGCCAAGGGATTCAACAAGCATGACTTTATCCATGTGTTGATCCTTTGAGATTGCAACTCTACCTAGACCCAATACCATACTTTTACTAGTGTCAGCAAATGTGATGTGGCTCTTGTCGGATGGACGTAAGGTTGAGTCCATAAGAAGGCTTCTTTTGCCAGTCATGTGATTTGTACACCCACTGTCAATAATCCATTCTGAAGACTTTGAAGTCGCTGGTGTCGTACCCTTGGCACCGCGTGCCATGAAGCAGTAGGTAGGAGTGGAGTCGTTCTTATCATTTACATCGGTGTCGGTGATGCAGTCATTGTCTTCAGTGTTGAAGATGGACTTGGCGACGTATGCTGTAGCCAGACTCACAATGCCAGAATCAGACTCCTCCTCAGACTCCACCTCTGCCTCCTCAGAAGCAGACTCCTCCTCTGAATCCATTTCCTTGCCAACAAACGCACGTGCCTTGCCAGATAAGCTCTTCTTGTGTGATGAAGACTTTGAGGAAGACTTGGAAGAAGACTTTGAGTATTTCTTCTTCTTCTTGTCGTCAGAATCATATTCCTTGCTCTTCTTCTTCCTTCTGTTCTCATTGTCCCACTGTGGACACTCAGAGATGAAGTGTCTAGTTTTCTTGCACTTGTGACATGTTTTCTTCTTGTAGTCATGAGCAGAAGCTTCATCATTCCTTGAGCTTGATCGTGAAGATTTTCTGAAGCCTTTCTTCTTAGTGAATTTTTGGAACTTCTTCACTAGCATTGCAAGTTCTCTTCCAATGTCTTCAGGATCATCAGAACTGCTGTCAGATTCTTCTTCAGATGAGGAAACAACTTTTGCCTTCAAGGCACGAGTTCGCCCATAGTTTGGACCGTAGATATCTCTTTTCTCAGAAAGCTGAAACTCATGTGTGTTGAGCCTCTCAAGTATGTCAGATGGATCGAGTGTCTTGAAATCAGGACGTTCTTGAATCATCAGGGCTAGGATGTCAAACAAACTATCAAGTGATCTCAGCAGCGTCTTGACGATTTCATGTTTGGTGATCTCAGTGGCGCCGAGGGCTTGAAGCTCATTTGTGATGTCAGTGAGTCGGTCAAATGTGTGCTGGACATTCTCATTGTCATTTCGCTTGAAGCAGTTGAAGAGGTTGCGAAGAACACTGATTCTTTGATCTCTCTGGGTTGAGACGCCTTCATTGACCTTGGAGAGCCAGTCCCAGACCAGCTTGGATGTCTTCAAGGCACTCACACGGCCATACTGTCCTTTTGTCAGATGACCACAGCTGATATTTTTGGCAGTAGAGTCCAGTTGAGTGAACTTCTTGACATCAGCAGCAGTGACACCTTCTCCAGCCTTGGGAACACCGTTCTCGACGACATACCATAGGTCGACGTCAATGGCTTCAAGATGCATGCGCATCTTATTCTTCCAATAGGGATATTCAGTTCCATCGAAGACGGGGCACGCAGCGGAGACTTTGATTATCCCTGCAGTCGACATAGCTAAAACTCCAGGTGGTTAAAACGAATCACACAGAACAAGGGAGCACCTTACTCTGATACCAATTGAAAGTGGGTTATATCGACTAGAGGGGGGGTGAATAGGCGATTTTTATGAAAGTCTTCAAAACATGGGAGTTATGAAGACAAACAGCAAAGATTATGCCTATTACTATGCAGCGGAAGTTAGATTACACTAGGCCCGCCATGGTCAAGTATTCAATAGAGTGAAAGCACAATGACAAACAGCTGTAGTGTAATAAGGATCAGGTAGGAAGAAGTTATGAAGCCAAACAGATCATACATTCACGTTGTGAAGACAAAAGATAGAGCAAGCATGCAATGGCTTCACAATGAGTAACAGTAAGAAAAAGGAAGTGAAGATGAAACCAGTGACTCGTTGAAGACAATGATGTGTTGGACCAGTTCCAGTTGCTGTGACAACTGTACGTCTGGTTGGAGCGGCTAGGTATTTAAACCTTAGGGCACACAGTCCCGGACACCCAGTCCTGAACACGCAGCTCAGGACACCAAGTCCTCACCGTATTCTCCTTGAGCTAAGGTCACATAGTCCTCGCCCAATCACTCTGGTAAGTCTTCAAGGTAGACTTCCAAACCTTCACAGACTTCGTTCACTGGCAATACACAATGTCTCTTGGATGCTCTGAACGCGACGCCTAACCATCTGGAGGATTCACAGTCCTCAAGTGTAATAAGTCTTCAGATCACACAGACAAGAAGACTTAAGTGATGCCCAATTTACTCCTCGCTAGGAATTTTCTCTCAAAGGCTTCGAGGTGGGTTGCTCTCAAACGACAAAAGCCGTGCACTGAAATCTGAGCAGCCAACCGTTTATGGTTGTAGGGGGTGGGCTATTTATAGCCACTTGGCAACCCGACCTGATTTGTCCGAAATGACCCTGGGTCACTAAGGAACTGACACGTGTCTCAACGGTCAGATTTCAAACTCTCATGGCAACTTTACTTGGGCTACAAGCAAAGCTGACTTGTCCGGCTCTGGACAAGATTCGCTCTCATTGTCTTCACTCGAAGACATAGGTTTTTGGTTTAGGCATCACTTCAGTCATTCTGACTGGTTCTCCTGGACCCCACTTAACAGTACGGTGGTTCCTATGACTCAACACAAAAGAAAAAGAACTACGAAAGATCTAAGTCTTCGAGCTCCATAGGCTTCATAACGTGTCTTATTTTGTCATAGTCTTCAATGTGAATATCTTCATAGACCACCTTTGGCTTCAATGTCTTCATACATTTTTAGGGGTCATCTCTGGTAGTAAAACCGAATCAATGAGGGACTTCTACCTGTGTTATCCTGCAATTCTCACGAACACATTAGTCCCTCAACTAGGTTTGTCGTCAATACTCCAAAACCAACTAGGGGTGGCACTAGATGCACTTACACCGAGACACATCTCCGGTCAATAACCAATAGCAGAACCTGGATGCTCATATTGCCTCCTACATATTCTACGAAGATCTTTATCGGTCAAATCACATAACAACATACATCATTCCCTTTATCATCGGTATGTTACTTTCCCAAGATTCAATCGTCGGTATCATCATACCTAGTTCAATGCCATTACCCGGCAAGTCTCTTTACTTGTTCTGTAATGCATCATTAGGTAACTAACTCATTAGTCACATTGCTTGCAAGGCTTATAGTGATGTGCATTACCGAGAGGGCCCAGAGATACCTCTCCGATACACGGAGTGACAAATCCTAATCTCGATCTATGCCAACTCAACAAACACCATCAGAGACACCTGTAGAGCATCTTTATAATCACCCAATTACGTTGTGATGTTTGATAGCACACAAAGTGTTCCTACGGTATTCGGGAGTTGCATAATATCATAGTCAGAGGAACATGTATAAGTCATGAAGAAAGCAATAGCAATAAAACTAAATGATCATTATGTAAGCTAACGGATGGGTCTTGTCCATCACATCATTCTATTATGATGTGATCCCGTTCATCAAATGACAACACATGTCTATGGTCAGGAAACTTAACCATCTTTGATTAACGAGCTAGTCAAGTAGAGGCATACTAGGGACACTTTGTTTTGTCTATGTATTCACACATGTATCAAGTTTCCGGTTAATACAATTCTAGCATGAATAATAGGCATTTATCATGATATAAGGAAATATAAATAATCACTTTATTATTGCCTCTATGGCATATTTCCTTTAGCGAGTAGCTTATTATCCGCTGCCTCATCATCGAAGTCGGGCAGCAGCCGCCTTTCGGGAACGATTTGGCGGCCACACCTCGGGCCTTGAGGTCTGCTTGGGCCGCACGGATTTTTCTCCATTTGTCGTTTAGCGCGTTTTCGTGGGTGTACAACTCTTGCTACTTCTTCTTCATGCTTCGCACCGTTGCGATTAGCTTTCGTTGGAACCGTGCCTGTTCGGATGGGCTTATGGGTAACACAAAGTCTTCGGGTCCGAGGCCAAATTCACCCTCGGATTCGGGGAGGTAGTCCCTATCCGACCCGTCTTTGTAGGTACCTTTGTCTTCGGGATCATCCTCCATCGGCGTCCCTACGGACCCGTCCTGTTGGGCGGGTGAGGCTTGATCTTCCTCGCCTGGGTTCTTGGCAGCATCGGGGGCCTCACCGTTATCGGCGGTGCCCGTGGGGTTGGTCACACTTCTGCTTTTGTTACTGCCCTTCATCCACCTTTTGGGGCGACAACGCTTAGGGTTCTCCTTAGGTTTCTCCTGAGATTTATCTTTCGGAGTGTCGACCACGTAGACGTCTTAGGTAGACGTTACTCCCAATTCCCTGTACGGGCTACGACCGCGGATGGATTTTTTCCGGAGTCATCGCGGACATCTTCGTCCATGTCAGTGGCTTCGTCGGAGCCGTAATAGAGTGCATCGGTCATATCTTCGACCGTGGCGACTAAGTGGGCAGTGGGCGGGATGAAAATTTCCCGATCGTCGGCTTTACATCCGATCTAATCATAAACAGCGGACGAGATCGCCAAGTTTTGGATTGGATCCAACACCTCATTTATTTGCGAGAGCTTCTTGGTGTCGAGGACCTGACTATAAGTCGGGCTGATCTGAAATGGTTTGTTTTGGCTGCTTGACGTGGGCCGGTCATCTCGATCGCTCCGGGCCGACCCTAGGTCAGCGGGCGGAGAAGCTGCCTCAGAGACCGTTGCCGGGTTCGAAGACGAGTTCGGTTCTGGGCCTTCATCCGAGGAGGCAAGGCTTAGATCGGGCGTGGTGGCCACCGGATTTATCTTCGGGGTTGGCTCTATTGGGAGGTCGGATTCGAAGATCAAATCAGAAACCTGTTCTGGAGTTCCTGCGCCGGAGGGATCTTTAAGCCGATCTGAGATCTGTCCCGACAGGACTAGATCACCTTGGCTTCCGTGGTGTACTCCAGCCTTCCAAACATAACGACCTTGTTTGGGGAGAAGTTCTCGACGTGGCGCAAGCGGCCGGTCGGATCAGCTTGCAAGACTATGCTGCCAAAGGTGAAGAGCTGGCAGGGGACGAAGATGTCGCCACAACCAATGCTTTCATTAGTCTGCAAGCGAGCCATCGATCTTTGGTGATCCAACAACGAGCTCTCAATGAAAGCACCAATGTCAGTGTCAAAACCAGCAGACCTCAGGTAGGGGGGCCCGAGCTGTGAGATCGGATCGATTGGTAACAAGAGACAAGGGACACGATGCTTTTACCCAGATTCGGGCCCTCTCAAAGGAGGTAAAATCCTACGTCCTACTCTTGCTTATATTATGGGTATATCAAAGTGCAGAGTTGATCTACCTCGAGATCGTAAGTTGTGGATTAAACCCTAGGGGTGATGGTGATGAATGAATGAATGAACGCCCCCCCTCTACAGACTAAACCCTCTGGCTTATATAGGCACCAGGATTTCATGGGTTACACATGGTCGGTTGTCATCTAGGGGTTACATTCCGAATCTAATAGACGTACTTGGAGTACATGTCAAATCCTCGGTCATGTACGATATGCTCACGCCACATATTGGAGGGCTCCGGAGTCCTTATTAACGGGTCGTCAGTCTGACCCATGGACTAGGCCGGCTAGGCCGGGACCCCTAGTCCAGGACACGTCAAACGACACATGACCCTTTTGTCTCTCCGAACCAGAGGACTGCAAGCATTTGTTTGTGCATTGCCACTTCACTTTGCAGGTTTGGATGCGTTTTAAGTCATGGACATGGGTTGATTTCCAGGTGTCAGATGATTGCTTCAGCACTACGGAGGATTGATGGCTGCAGGCTTGGGTGTGATACCAAAACTGATAAGGCGGAACTTTGACACGATTGTATTGCACTGGAGAGACTGGAAGGAGAGAAACGCGATGATATTTGACAATGTGGGCAGCTCTGCCGACAGGGTGTTAACCTGATCAAAGAAGACATCGACATGTGGAGGGCTGTATTTGCGAGCTGCCTGTTCAGGACTACTTTCTGCCTTGGGGTTTCAGTTCTAGTTCACCCAGACTATTTCCATGGTGTACTCTTTCTCCCAATCAAATAAGGTTCGGCCAACGGCCCTTCGAGTATAGTTTGGATGTCGCCGATAAACCTGGAGGGAGGTAAACATGAGACTGTGGCTTTGTTTCACCAGTTTTCAGAAATAAAAACGAGACCAATGCTCCTTCAGTAAAAAAAAAACATTAGCAATTCAAGAGGCAAGCAAAATGTTGTTGGCTTGTTGCCGCTCTCCCGCTAGAATCGCCTGAGGTGACAGAGAGTTTCAGTTCGAATCAAATTACATAAGTTCAATATTTTTAACCATCATACACATTATGTATTTTCTGGCATACTTTGGGCCTTGGGTTAGGCCCAGGCTAGACTTTGCGATGACCAATATGAAAAATGCCATGCCCGGACCCAAACCCGAGGCCCGGAAAACATTCCATGCGTTCATGTCTGTAACAAAACTTGTCTAAAAAACAAAAGTTTGTCTAAAAAAAATGTCTGGAACTAATCTGGATCCAAGCTCCCAGTGATTGCATGCCTAGTTCGTTCAAGTCTGAGAGCACGCTTGTAATTTCTTCGTTGCGTGGGGTCAATCATTTTTCTGAGGTGGGTTTAGCTCTCAGAAGACAATCAATCAAGAAAAGAAACGACGAGCCAGCGAGCAATGGGCAAAAAATCCCGGACGCTGTCTGTCACGCGAGCTTTTTACCCCTCCCGTAAAAGTAAAAACGAACCAGGGTGAGGGCCCGCCCGCCTCTCATTCTCTCTCCCCATTGTTTATCATTCCGGTTCCCTATAGCGCGCAGGGGGGCCTCAGGTCAGGTTGCAGTCACGTCTGCTCCCCCAGTCCCACACCTCCACCCCTTTTGTGCTTTCCGCCCGCTCGCTGCCACAGCGCAAGCATCTTCTTTTGTGTCATCTGTCTCTCTCTCTCACACACCACGTGGGCCCTCGCCCAGGCGGTGGCCCCGCCCCTGCCACTTTGGCTTTGGCGGTGTGGGGTGGCGAACGGGCGAGGCCAAGGCTGCAGCCTCCGTGCTTTTCTCGGCCTCTCACGCCTGCTCTCGCTGCCACATACGGGCGAGGCCAAGGTTGCACTCCACGCAGCCAGCGCCCCGGCAGCAGCCGCACACAGCCTCTTCCCCCCTGAACCACCACCCCGCCCTCCCTTGTCACGCCCCTGCCCCTGCCTCCCTCCCTTCCCCGGCAATGGAGGCGCCTCCTTCCCCGCGGCGGCTGCTGGCGGTGGTGCTGGCGGCGGTGGCGCTGCTCGTATCCTCCCCTTGCAGCGCGCTCCTCTCCGCCAAGGGCGTCAACATTGAAGGTTCGTGTCTCCCTCTTCCCGTCCTGGAATCGTTCTAGGGGGTGTCCCTCTGTCTTTCTTCTCCGCCCGCCCCCTTCTCTACTCTGTTATTCCCACCGAATCCATGGCTCTGTCTTCCTCTGATGCCGTTTCTTCAGTCAAGCCGAGAGTAGTCTCTGCAACGATGGCCGTCCGTCTCTGCCCTGTCTGTTTCTTGGATTATTATTATTATTATCGGTTTTGCGCAAGTTTCTGAAACATCTGCCTGCCTGCAGTGCAAGCGCTGATTGGGATCAAGAACCAGCTCAAGGACCCCCACGGCGTGCTCAAGAACTGGGACCAGTACTCCGTCGACCCCTGCAGCTTCACCATGATCACCTGCTCGTCCGACAACTTCGTCACCGGCCTGTAAGCGAATCACCCCCTTTCCTGTTTCACTTCACCTGCACCTAACCATATTCTCTGCATGTTTTTACTTCTCATCACGCTGTTGTTCTTCGAATCATCCACAGGGAGGCTCCAAGCCAGAATCTCTCAGGCCTGCTCGCCCCAAGCATAGGAAACCTGACCAGCCTGGAGACTATGTGAGTGTGCTCTTCTCACTGCCACTTATTTGTTCAGACTTCCATTTTCCATTTGCGATGGAGATATCTTACCGTTCTCTTGGCTGCAGTCTTCTGCAGAACAACATCATAACCGGGCCAATCCCAGCCGAGATTGGCAACCTGGCAAGTCTCAAGACACTTGACCTCTCTGGCAACAATTTCTATGGTGAAATCCCACCATCCGTGGGCCACCTTGAGAGCCTCCAGTACCTGTGAGCTCTACTTCTCGTCATGAAATACCCTACCTCTTGCATTATTATTGTTCCTTGAGATGTTAACCCGAGGCCTGTTGTAATCTGACCAGGAGGCTCAACAACAACACCCTGTCCGGTCCATTCCCTACAGCGTCGACTAATCTGTCGCACCTTGTTTTCCTGTCAGTAATTTCCCTACTGTCACGTGCTCTTACCCATGATTTCTTGGTTTGGGATGTTCTCACTGTGCACCTTGTGTCCTGCAGAGATTTGTCATACAATAACCTGAGTGGCCCGATACCAGGATCTTTGGCAAGAACATACAAGTAAGGCTGCAGCTCAGATTGTGTTCATCCTTGTTTGAATAAGCTTAATTTTTGTCATGGAAGTATGAACCTGTATCAAGTTTAAGCTGTAAGCTTTGTTCTGTTATTGGTTCTCTTGCAGCATAGTTGGAAATCCTCTCATATGCGCTGCAAATACGGAGAAAGATTGTTACGGGACTGCGCCGATGCCAATGACCTACAATCTTTCACAAGGCACTCCGCCGACGAAAGCTAAAAGCCACAAGTTTGCAGTTGCATTTGGTGCTGTAACTGGTTGCATGAGCTTCCTCTTTCTTGCTGCCGGATTCTTGTTCTGGTGGAGACAGCGTCGGAACAGGCAGATACTTTTCGATGACGAAGGTAAGTGAAACTTCAAGAATTCCATGCAGTACTTTGTGCATCGATTTGGAACCTGATAATTGATGAAGCACTGCTATTGATGCAGATCAACACATGGATAACGTTAGCCTTGGAAATGTCAGGAGGTTCCAGTTCAGGGAGCTGCAGGTTGCAACAGAAAAATTCAGCAGCAAGAACATACTCGGAAAAGGCGGCTTCGGACACGTTTACAGGGGGCAGCTTCCCGATGGGACTCTTGTGGCTGTCAAACGACTCAAGGATGGTAATGCTGCGGGTGGTGAGTCACAGTTCAAGACTGAAGTTGAAATGATCAGCTTGGCAGTGCACCGGAACCTCCTTAGGATTCTGGGGTTCTGTATGACTGCCACAGAGAGGTTACTAGTTTATCCATACATGTCAAATGGAAGCGTCGCTTCGCGCCTGAAAGGTCAGCACCTCAAAATCCCAGCAAGATTATCTGCCTTTCCTTGACATCCCTTGCTTAACTAGGCTAGATAGAACTAGCTCATTTTGGCGTAGTCAAGAAAAGCAAATTGCTTTGTTGGGTGTGTGTCAGTTGGAGGCTGCAGCAATGTTGTCTTACCTTGCCTGAGTGGGAGTTCTTACTTTGGCTAGCCTCCTCCCCGTTTTGGTTGTGGTTATTAGTGATCTAGCCAAGCAAAGTAAACCTTTGTCATGTTACCAAGTGACCTGCCTTGCCTAACAAGGCTAGGAGAATCTTAGCCTGAGAACCAAACGTAAGTAGGAGAACTGTTTGCCCAATTATAGACCCACTTGTTGTGCAGCATATGTTCGTTCTAGAATTTTCAGATGTCATGCCTAAAAAGAACGATGCAGAATTGAAAGTTGCAATCCGACAAGCCGAACGTGAAAAAGACATAGAATTGGATTCTTCCCTTCATTTATTTTTGTTTCTTTGCACAAAGACTTATCACAGAGCATATGATTCCTATCAAAGGAAATCTCCCCTTTATACCGGTCTAATTATTCCAGGAAAGCCACCTTTGGACTGGATCACTAGGAAGAGGATAGCCCTTGGAGCAGCAAGAGGTCTACTTTACCTTCATGAGCAGTGTGACCCAAAGATCATCCACAGAGACGTCAAGGCAGCCAACGTGTTGCTGGACGATTGCTGTGAGGCCATCGTTGGTGATTTCGGGCTTGCAAAGCTCCTTGATCACCAGGATTCGCACGTCACCACTGCAGTGCGGGGCACCGTTGGGCATATCGCGCCTGAGTACCTCTCCACTGGGCAGTCATCCGAGAAAACAGACGTCTTCGGGTTTGGCATCCTGCTGCTGGAGCTGATCACCGGCCAGACAGCGCTGGAGTTCGGAAAGGCATCAAATCAGAAGGGAGCCATGCTGGATTGGGTAATGAAGCCTCTGCAATTTACTTGATAAAACTGCTGCAAAAAATACTTGAGAAAAACTAATAAAGTTCATGGAACCACCTGAAATGAAAAGCACTTTTGTCGAAACTGTTCATAACTGCAAATGCCCTGCCATCGATGATGCTTAAGTTAGCTCATGACGTAATTGCTTGATGATCAGGTGAAGAAGATGCACCAGGAGAAGAAACTTGATGTACTGGTTGACAAGGGTCTGCGGAGCAGCTACGACCGGATCGAGCTCGAGGAGATGGTGCAGGTGGCGCTCCTTTGCACACAGTACCTCCCAGGCCACCGACCGAGGATGTCGGAGGTGGTTCGCATGCTGGAAGGCGACGGGCTTGCGGAACGGTGGCAAGCGTCGCAGCGAGCCGACT